>NC_091265.1:53632500-54235000 GCF_042477335.2 Ovis canadensis | reverse complement strand
AGCAGAAGATATTAAGAAGAGGTGGCAAGAACACACAGAACTGTACAAAAAAGATCTTCATGACCCAGATAATCATGATGATGTGATCACTAATCTAGAGCCAGACATCTTGGAATGTGAAGTCAAGTGGGCCTTAGAAAGCATCACTAAGAACAAAGCTAGTGGAAGTGATGGAATTCCAGTTGAGCTGTTTCAAATCCTGAAAGATGATGCTGTGAAAGTGCTGCACTCAATATGCCAGCAAATTTGGAAAACTCAGCAGTGCCCGCGGGACTGGAAAAGGTCAGTTTTCATTCCAATTCCAAAGAAAGGCAATGCCAAAGAACGCTCAAACTACTGCACAATTTCACTGATCTCACATGCTAGTAAAGTAATGCAAAAGATTCTTCAAGCCAGGCTTCAGCAATATGTGAACCGTGAACTCCCTGAAGTTCAAGCTGGTTTTAGAAAAGGCAGAGGAACCAGAGGTCAAATTTCCAACATCTGCTGGATAATGGAAAAACCAAGAGAGTTCCAGAAAGTATATATATTTCCGGTTATTGACTATGCCAAAGCCTTTGACTGTGTGGATCACAATAAACTGTGGAAAATTCTAAAAGGGATGGGAATACCAGACCACCTAACCTGCATCTTGAGAAATCGGTATGCAGATCAGGAAGCAACAGTTAGAACTGGACATGGAACAACAGACTGGTTCCAAATAGGAAAAGGAGTACGTCAAGGCTGCATATTGTCACCCTGCCTTTTTAACTTATATGCGGAGTACATCATGAGAAATGCTGGGCTGGAAGAAACACAAGCTGGAATCAAGATTGCCGGGAGAAATATCAATAACCTCAGATATGCAGATGACACCACCCTTATGGCAGAAAGTGAAAAGGAACTAAAAAGCCTCCTGATGAAAGTGAAAGAGGAGGGTGAAAAAGTTGGCTTAAAGCTCAACATTCAGAAAACGAGCATCATGGCATCTGGTCCCATCACTTCAGGGAAAATAGATGGGGAAACAGTGGAAACAGTGTCAGATTTTAATTTTTTGCACTCCAAAATCACTGCAGATGGTGACTGCAGCCATGAAATTAAAAGACGCTTACTCCTTGGAAGAAAAGTTATGACCAATCTAGATAGCATATTCAAAAGCAGAGACATTACTTTGCCAACTAAGGTCCGTCTAGTCAAGGCTATGGTTTTTTCCTGTGGTCATGTATGGATGTGAGAGTTGGACTGTGAAGAAGGCTGAGCACCAAAGAACAGATGCTTTTGAACTGTGGTGTTGAAGAAGACTCTTGAGAGTCCCTTAAACTGCAAGGAGATCCAACCAGTCCATTCTGAAGGAGTTCAACGCTGGGATTTCTTTGGAAGGAATGATGCTAAAGCTGAAACTCCAGTATTTTGGCCATTTCATGCAAAGAGTTGACTCACTGGAAAAGACTCTGATGCTGGGAGTGATTGAGGGCATGAGGAGAAGAGGACTACAGAGGATGAGATGGCTGGATGGCATCCCTGACTCTATGGACTTGAGTCTGAGTGAACTCCGGGAGATGGTGATGGACAGGTAGGCCTGGGGTTCTGTGATTCATATGATCGCAGAGTCAAACACGACTGAGCGACTGAACTGAACTGAACTGAACTTTCAGTTTCATACATTGGAGAAGGAAATGGCAACCCACTGCAGTGTTCTTGCCTGGAGAATCCAAGGGATGGTGGAGCCTGGTGGGATGCTGTCTACGGCACTGCACAGAGTCGGACGCATCTGAAGTGATTTAGCAGCAGCAGTATATATGAGAAAGGGTCTACAGAAATTGACCAAGACAGGAGACTGATAAACACCAAGGGAAATTCTTCCCTGAATCAATGACAATTAAGGTGGAATCTGAGAAGTTAAGAAGAAATTTGCTAGTCAAAGGGGAGGGGACTCTTCTAGGAAGGAAGACTAGCTTGTGTCAAGATACGAAATATCCTGGTGTATTCAAGTACTACATTCAAGGATGTCAAGGAAGGTGCCATGTAGAGAACAAAGGAAAGAGTCAGTGCAAAAGATGGAGGGCTGTTTAAGAGACAGTAGGGAAGGGGGTAGCTCTGGGGAGACTCAGAGTGGCCTTAATGCCTGCTTCGTCACACTGTCTCTCAGCATCTCCATGAAAAGAAAGGTTATTGCTTCTTTTGGCGGCTGCGAGGGCCTTGTGGACATTAGGACATCACTGATCCTTGGCCCAAGAAGACTGGTCAATAATATCCAGAAGCTCATTGGCGCCACACTGCGGGCTTCTGTGGTGAAGGGTCATGCCCCAGGGTCACTCCCAGTCTCCACACACAAGAAGGATCTCCAGGGCCAACCTCTCTCCCTCTCTCTCTAACAACATTACGTTTCATGTTTTGGGGTCAATACCCTGCCCTCTATTATCTTCACTGTAAACGGTATCAAATACCCAGTGCTAGCTCGAGCCTACATCCTCAAGGTGAGGGGAGAACCCTAAGAGGTGGTTCTCAAATAGGAACTTTCAGGAACCCTTGGGCTGCTGCTGGAAGGAGGGCACCCTCTGCAGGCCATCTTGCACTATTGCAGATGCAGCTGAGCCCTGTTGCTGGGCCAGAGCCTCCCACAAGAAGACCACTTGAGTGTAAAGGCCATCTGGAACACTGATCATCCTGAAATAAATGTGGAGATGCTACAACATGCTGGCATGGTGGGAGTCAAAAGGAGAGGGGAACACTATGGTCTTCAGTCCTCAAAGAGCTTCAATTCAATCTGAAACCTCAGATGTGTGAACATGAAAGTCAGCGCTAGTGGTCACTGAAATAGGCCATGTGACAAGGAGAATGGCTGGGGATATTCACAGTGTGCTGTCCCACAATAGGGATTAATGGTCTCCCATCCCTTCTTGCAGTTTTCCCAGTTTGGATGATAAATTACATGGTCACCCTAGTTCTCTGATGCATCTTCCCCTTGCTTTGGCCGGGTGCCCCCTTTGTGAGTTGGGATAGGTGACCCCTCTGTGGGGAGGCTGAATGTTAATGTGAATAAAGGTGCACAGTGACTGCTCAGCCCTGGCACAGGGGGGAGATTTCATGTCAGTTCCCTGTGGGAGTTCAGAACTGGCTGATGGACTCAAAAAAGGTTTGAGGAAGGGAAGGAATTTCAGGAATTCTAAAACTGTGAAGTCATGGAGCCATGTGGAGGGTTGTTTCATTCTAGGCAAAACTGCACTGGATTCCATGCAAATGGCATCCCAAGGTGCTCTGCACTGGGGCACTGGGGACTTACTAGGGGTGATGAGGGCTATGGACTGAACAGTGGGGATGGGGAAGCAGAGTATGTTACCCAACCAAGCCCGGAGTGGCCAAAGAGGGTGAGTGTGGGCCAAAGGAACCTTCCCAGAGTTCCTGAGTTAAGTCTTCAAGAACATATTGTGGGCACTGCTCTATTTAAGATGGATAACCAACAACATGTTACTGTGTAGCACAGGGGACTCCACTCAGTTATACAACAACCTGGATGGGAGGGGTATCTTTTGGACCAGGATACACTGACACATACAGTTGAGTCCCTTTACTGTCCACATGAAACTCAGAATATTGTTAATCAGCTATACTCCAATGCAAAATCAAGGTTTTTGTTTTTTGTTTTTTGTTTGTTTGTTTGTTTGTTTGTTTAAATAAAGTACAGATTGTGGTGACGCAGGAGGAGAACCGGCATTATCTGCAGAGAAAACAACAGGCAGGAATCAGAAGGAAAAAAACAGGGAGTGAGGAAAACTACGGACACAATTGTTCTTTTCTAAAAATTTTATTGAAGTTAGGGTGATCTTCAGTGTTGCATTAAGTTCTGCTGACAGCAATGTGACTCAGTTACACAGTTAAGAAATATACATTCGTTTAGGGGTATTCACTGGATATTGAATATGGTTCTTATGCTCTACAGTAGGACTTTGTTTCTTATCATTTTGCTGTATCCCCAGCTCCCAGTCCCTCCCCTCCCTGACACCCTCCTTCATGACAATCACATGGTCTTGTTCTGTTTTGATTTTGGATGAACTCTCACATCCCCTGCTGCTCATAAAACCCCTTGATACTTACCAAAAGAGGGAAATAAAACCAAGAATTGAGCTGGGTCTGAATATTGGCGGGAGTCACAGGTAAGAGCTCAGGCTGACTGAGGTGTGTGTCTTGGACTCCTCCAGGATTCTAGAGGCCACTGCTATACCACCTTTAAAGAGAACCTTGTGAATATATCTACAGAGACCTGGATCTTGGGTGATGTCTTCCTGAGGCAGTACTTCTTGGTTTATGAATGAAGAAATGACAGAAGATTGGCCTGGCACAGGCAGTGTAAATCCTTAGTATGGCTCAGGAATCAGTAAGGCTCCTCCAAGAAATCACTCACACTTAGAGCACTCTTGCCCCGATGCTGGTGAACTGTATTTGGCAGGTTGCAAACCCTATTCTCATTAAAGAATAAACGGTTTCACTCGTAATGCTGCTGAAATAAATTGGTGTCTCTGTTTGAGTCTGGGAGGTGTATAATGATTGGGAAAGATTTAGAACAAATTCTGAATCACAGTTGAGAGGAGCCCATGTCCAGCTGGCTTCAAGGAAAGGGGAGACTCATTGAAATGATTCTGGGAATTCAGGACACAAAATCAGAGCAAATACAAAGATCTCAGTGACTGGACCCAAGAAATCAGAAGTCATCAATTCTCTCTCACCCTGGCTCTTTCCCTTCCCTCTTCTTTGATGGTCTTAACCCGAAAAGTTTCTTGCTTAAGGCTTCTACACATAGTGAGGAAGTCCAAGCTATCTGCCCTAGGGCTTTATATGCCAAGGCATCTCCTAGTAAGGAAAGAAGCTTGGAGCCATTAGAGTTCAAGGGTGTTCTCTGAATGACCCACCTCAGTTCACATGTACAGCCCTTGATCAGCCATCCTGGCAGGGCCATGTGGTCCTATGATTTGCTTTACTTGGTCATTGGCCCTGATTCAGCAGCACACATGATTGTCAGTTTTCTCCAGAACTACATGACTGAAGCGGGGGGAGAGACAGCCCCAAGGATAACGCCTGGGGGATGGTCTAGGCCATGGAAGACTTTGTGATGACCCACCAACTCTACCACCTCCTTATTCAGAGGAATTATAAGGGGTAGTGAAATAGACTATTTTCATCCCATCTCAGATGATCTTATCGCCAGACTTCTCCTCCAGGGCATTTTGGGTGAGGTACTTCATGCAAAGCTGGTTCCCTTTTGTTCCCACACCCTAGTCACCAGCACTCTGCCGCATGCTTTCTCTGTCCTTTTCAGTCCTACTTGGTAAGTGGTGGCCCCAGTGGATCCCTGAACCATCCCCTTCCTCCAGGACACAGGATGACCCTTCCTTGGCCTCCAATGCTGCTGGGAAGAATGAAACACAGGTATCAGGAGACCCAGGGTACACAGAGCCTTCAGCCTTTCTTAACTTCCTCCAAGGGTGGAGCTACAACCATTTACTTGGGGTTGTCATGGTGAGGCACTTTTGCAGTGAAAGCATCCATTCTTTTCACCTGGAGACCCTCAGTAGATGCCTCAGCTAAGACAGCAGTGGTCAGAGGTTAATTTCCTTTCAGATTGACTGGTTTGATCTCCTTGTTGTATAAAGGACTCTCAAGAATCTTCTCAAGCACTGCAGTTCAAAAGCTCAGTTCTTTGGCATTCATCCTTTCTTATGGTCCGGATCTCACATCTGCACACGATTACTGGAAAAATCATAGCTTTGACACTACAAACCTCTGTACCAAATTGGGTCTCTGGTTTTCAGTACACTGTCCAGGTTTTTCCAAGACTTTCTTCCTTCCAAGGAGCAAGTGTCTTTTCATTTTGTGGCTGCAGTAAATGTCCACAGTGATTTTGGAGCCCAAGAAAATAAAATCTGCCACTGTTTCCACCTCTCCCTCATCTATATGCCATGAAGTGATGGGACTGTATGACGTGAATGTTGAGTATTTTTTTGGTAATAGTTTTTTGAATGTTGAGTTTTAAACCTGCTTTTTTCACCTTCTCTCTTTATCAATTAGTCTTTAGTTCTTTGCTTTCTGCTATTAGTGTAGTGTCATCTTCATATCTGTGAATGTTGACATTTCTCCCAGCAATCTATATTCCATATTGGAATTTATGCAGTCCAGATTATCGAATGATCTTTCCAACATAGAAGTTCAGTAACCAGAGTGACAATGTATACCTTGTCTTGCTCCTTTCCCAATTTTAAATCATTTAGTTTTTCCGTGTCTGATTCTAACTTCCACTTTTTGACCTACATACAGACTTTCAGGAGACAGGTAAGGTGATCTGGTACTTCCATTCTCTTAAGAATTTTCCACAGTTTGTTGTGGTCCACACAGTGAAACGCTTTAGCATAGTTAGTGAAGCAGATGTAGATGTTTTTCTGGAATTCACTTGATTTCCCTATGGTCCATTGGATGTTAGCAATTTTATATCTGGTTCTTCAAACCAGTTTGTACATCTGGAAGTTCTCAATTCATGTGTTGTGAAGCTTAGCTTGAAGGATTTTGAGCATTACCTTGCTAGCAAGTGAGATGAGCGCAATTGCATGATAGGTTGAACATTCTTTGGAATTGCCTTTCTTTTGGATTGGAATGAAAACTGACCTTTTCCAGCACTGTGGCCACTGCTGAGTTTTCCAAATTTGCTGTAATATTGAATGCAACACTTTTACAGTCTCGTGCTTTAGGATGTTTTAAATAGCTCAGCTGGAATTCCATCACCTCCACTAGCTTTGCTTGTAGTGATGCTTCCTGAGGCCCACTTGGCTTCATGCTCTAGTATATCTGGCTTTACATGAGTGAACTCAACATCATCACTATCTGGGTCATTACGACCAACTTTGTATAGTTCTGTGCATTTTTTCTACCTCTTATTAATCTCATCTGCTCATCTGTTAGGTCTTTGACTTTTCTGTACTTTTTTGTGCCCATCTCTGCATGAAGTATTCCTATGGTATCTCCAACTTTCCTGAAGAGATGTATATGCTTTACAATTTATTATTTTGCTCTAATTCTTGCACTTTTCACTTACAAAGACTTTCTTTTCTCTCCATGCTATTCTCTGGAAGTCTGCATTTCATTGGGTATATCTTTTCCTTTCTTGTTTGCTGTTCACTTTTCTTATTTTCAGCTCTTTTGACCGCCTCCTCAGGCAACCACTTTGCCTGCTCACCTTTGTTTTTCTTGGGGATGGTTTTGGTCACCACTCTGTATACAATGTTACAAACCTCCATCCATAGTTTTTCAGACTACCAGACCTAATCCCTTGAATCTATTTTTCATCTCCATTGTATAATCATAAGGGATTTGATTTAAGTCATAGCTTAATGGCCTAGTGATTTTCCTTACTTTCTTCAAATGAAGCCTGAATATTCCTTGCTTCTGCCTAAGTAATAGTGCCAGATTACCACCCACCACTCCCAGTCAGTATGGAGCAAAAAGCACAATTTGAGGACTATACAGTGGAAGTGAGAAATAGATTTAAGAGACTAGATCTGATAGACAGTGTGCCTGATGAACTATGGATGAAGGTTTGTGACATTGTACAGGAGACAGGGATCAAGATCATCCCCATGGAAAAGAAATGCGAAAAAGCAAAATGGCTGTCTGAGGAGAACTTTCAAATTCCTGTGAAAAGAAGAGAAGCAGAAAAAAAAAAGGAGAAAAAGAAAAATATAAGCATCTGAATGCAGAGTTCCAAAGAATAGCAAGGAGAGATAAGAAAGCCTTCCTCAGCGATCAATGCAAATAATAGAGGAAAAGAACAGAATGGGAAAGACTAGAGACGTCTTCAAGAAAATTAGAGATACCAAGGGAATATTTCATGCAAAGATGGGCTCAATAAAGGACAGAAATTGTATGGACTTAACAGAAACAGAAGATATTAAGAAGAAGGGGCAAGAATACACAGAGGAACTGTACAAAAATAGCTTCACAACCCAGATAATCACGATGGTGTGATCACTCACCTAGAGTGAGACATCTTGGAATGTGAAATCAAGTGGTCCTTATAAAGTAACACTACGGACAAAGCTAATCGAGGTAATGAAATTCCAGTTGAGCTATTTCAAATCCTGAAAGACAATACAGTGAAAGTGCAGAACACAGTATTCCAGCAAATTTGGAAACTCAGCAGTGGCCACAGGACTGGAAAAGGTCAGTTTTCATTGCAATCTGAGAGAAAAGTAATGTCAAAGAATGCTCAAATACGGAACAATTGTCCTCATATCACATGCTAGTAAAGTAATGCTCAAAATTCTCCAAGCCAGGCTTCAGCAATACGTGAACCATGAACTCCCTGATGTTCAAGCTGGTTTTAGAAAAGGCAGAGGAACCAGAGGATCAAATTGCCAACATCTGCTGGATCATTGAAAAAGCAAGAGTGTTCCAGAAAAACATCTATTTCTGCTTTATTGACTATGCCAAAGCCTTTGACTGTGTGGATAACAATAAACTATGGAAAATCCTGAAAGAGATGAGAGTACCAAACCACCTGACCTGCCTCTTGAGAAACCTATATACAGGTCACAAAGCAAAAGTTAGAACAAGACATGGAACAACAGACTAGTTCTTAATAGGAAAAGGAGTACATTAAGGCTGTATATTGTCACCCTGCTTATTTAACTTTCATTCAGAGTACATCATGAGAAATGCTGGAGTGGAAAAAGCACAAGGTGGAATCAAGACAGCCAGGAGAAATATCAATAACCTCAGATATGCAGATGACACCACCCTTATGGCAGAAAGTGAAGAGGAACTAAAAAGCCTGTTGATGAAAGTGAAAGAGGAGAGTGAAAAAGTTGACATAAAGCCCAACATTCAGAAAACGAAGATCATGGCATCTGGTCCCATCACTTCATGGGAAATAGATGGGGAAAAAGTGGAAACAGTGTTCAGACTATTTTTTTGGCTCCAAAATCACTGCAGATGTTGACTTCAGCCATGAAATTAAAAGACGCTTACTTCTTGGAAGGAAAGTTATGACCAACCTAGATAGCATATTGAAAAGCAGAGACATTACTTTGTCAACAAAGTTCCATCTGATCAAGGCTATGGTTTTCCCAGTGATCATGTATGGATGTGAGTGTTGGACTGTGAAGAAAGCTGAGCACCAAAGAATTGATGCTTATGAACTCTGGTGTTGGAGAAGACTCTTGAGAGTCCCTTGGACTGCAAGGAGATTCAACAAGTCCATCCTAAGGAGATCAGTCCTGGGTATTCATTGGAAGAACTGATGCTGAAGCTGAAACTCCATACTTTGGCCACCTGATGTGAAGATTTGAATCACTGGAAAAGACCCTGATGCTGGGAGGGATTGGGGACGGGAAGAGAAGGGGACGACCGAGGATGAGATGGCTGGATGGCATCACGGACTCGATGGACGTGAGTTTGAGTGAACTCTGGGAGTTGGTGATGGACAGGGAGGCCTGGCGTGCTGCGATTCATGGGGTCTCAAAGAGACGGACACGACTGAGCGACTGAACTGACTGAAATGAACACCCTTTTGAAATGTAACTTGTTCATACACAGGAGACTTACAGTCCTGCTAAGACCTGTGGATACAAAATGAGCGCATCCCCTCCAGATCGAAGGAAGTCACACTCTTGATTAGGATTTTAGAGGAAACGTGAGCTCTTCATAATTCTAGCCATATAAGTCCCTCAAAAGACCTTGATCAGAAGAAACTAATATTAAACTAGAAATAGTCATTGTATTTCTACACACTTCTAGAAAGTGTCACTAACTTCGCAGTACTGGATCTTGTAATCCTGGTGGCTGGATGGTCAAGTGATGTGAACAGAAGTAAGGAAGGTGAGACAGGTAGATCAGAATGTGAGGTAGCAAAGACAAGGTATTTAGAAGATGAAGAATTGAGAGAGATTTGGGACCTGAGTTGAAAAAGCAGTTTTCAAAACAAATTGGGTCCTGTGGTATGTGTAATTCTCACTTTAGTCCTTAGAAGATCTCTATTGATCAGACTGTCTTTTTTTTTTTTTTTTTCTGGAGCACAGTTCAGATCCATCCAGCTGTCTCTCATTGCTGATTCTTCCTCCTGGCTCTCACACTGTGCCCAGCTATTCAGGCTAATATATTCAGAAAAGATTTTTTCTTTAAAGCAGACACTGCTGGCTGCCTACAAAATGATCTATTCTTTGTTTCTCTTTCAAAACTGAACATAGCTACTTATATAGCCATGAGTCCAGTAGCTATAGGACTGCATTTCCTACCCACCTGTGATCTGCATCAAGAGAAACACAGGCTCGAAAAGCCAGTGTACTGAAATTACAGAGTAGCCCCAGCTCTCTGCAAATAGAGAACTCCTGAGCAGCAATGAAGACCGTGCAGCCAAATTTGTTTCCAAATAAATATGGGGAAATTAACTATAACCCAAGAATTGTGGGAGACAGTAATATCCCACTCACACCTATGGATAGATCAACTAAACAGAGAAATAACAATGAAACACATACTTTAAATGATACCTTAGACCAGTTAGACCTAATTGATATCTGTAGGACATTTCACAACAAAACAATTAATTTCACTTTTTTCAGAGGTTCACATAGAACCTTCTCCTAGATAGAGCACATCCTGGGCCATAAATCTAGCCTTGGCAAATTCAAAATAATTGAAATAATTTCACGCATCTTTTCTGGCCACGATGCAGTAAGGTTAAATGTCAATTACAGGAGAAAACCTATTAAAATTCCAACATATGGAGGCTAAACAAGATGCTGCTGAATATCCAACAATTCACAGAAGAAATAAAAAAGGAAATCAAAACATGCATTCAGTTCAGTTCAGTTCAGTCACTCAGTCGTGTCTGACTTTTTGTGACCTCATGAATCACAGCACTCCAAGCCTCCCTGTCCATCACTATCTCCTGGAGTTCAATCAAATGCACATCCATTGATTTGGTGATGCCATCCAGCCATCTCATCCTCTGTAGTCTCCTTTTCCTCCTGCCTCCCAGTGCCTCCCAGCATCAGAGTCAGCTCTTCACGTGAGGTGGCCAAAGTTCTGGAGTTTCAGATTTAGGATCATTCCTTCCAAAGAACACCAGGAATGAATAAAAATGAAAACACAACAACCCCAAAACTATGGGACACTGTAAAAGCAGTGTTAAGGGGAAGGCTCATAGCAATACAGGCTTACCTCAAGAAACAAGAAAAAAGTCAAATAAATAACACAACTTTGCATATAACACAACAACAAAAGGAAGAAATGAAGGACCCCAGTGTTAGTAGATGGAAAGAAAACTTAAAAATTAGGGCATAAATAAATGCAAAAGAACTAAAGGAGACCATAAGAAAAATCAACAAAGGCAAAAGCTGGTTCTTTGAGAGAATAAATAAAACGGAAAAACCATTAGCCAGACTCATCAAGAAACAAAGGGAGAAGAATCAAATCAACAAAATTAGAAATGAAAATGGAAAGATCACAACAGATAATAGAGAAATACAAAGAATCATAAGAGAACACTATCAGCAACTATATGCCAATAAAATTGACAACATGGAAGAAATGGACAAGTTCTTAGAAAAAAAACTTTCCAAAACTGAACCAGGAAGAAATAGAAAATCGTAACAGACCCATCACAAGCACGGAAATTGAAAGTGTGATCAGAAATCTTCCAGCAAACGAAAGCCCAGGACCAGACGGCTTCACAGCTGAATTCTACCAAAAATTTAAAGAAGATGTAACACCTATCCTACTCAAACTCTTCCAGAAAATTGCATAAGACAAACTGCAAAACTCATTCTATGAGGCCAGCATCACCCTAATACCAAAACTAGACAAAGATGCCACCTATAGGCCAATATCACTGATAAACATGGATGCAAAAACCTTAAGAAAATTCTAGCAAAGAGAATCCAACAACATATTAAAAAGATCATGCATCATGACCAAGTGTCCTTTATCCCAGGGATACAAGGAGTCTTCAATATCTGCAAATGATTAATTTGCATAATACATCACATTAATAAATTGAAAAATAAGAGCCATATGATTATCTCAAAGATGCAGAGAAAGTCTTTAAAAAAAATTCAACATCCGTTTATGATCAAACCCTCCAGAAAGCAGGGATAAAAGGAACGTACCTCGACATAATAAAAGCTATATATGACAAACCCATAGCAAACATTATCCTCAATGGTGAAATATAAAAAGCATTTCCACTAAAATTAGAAATAAGACAAGGGTGCCCACTCTCATCATTACTATTCAACATAGTTTTGGAAGTTTTGGCTACAGAAATCTGGGAACACATGTAAGAATTAAAGATTTTAAAATTAAAAAAAATAAAAAAATTAAAAAATTAAAAAAAATTAAAAAAATTAAAAAATTAAAAAAAAAATTAAAAAAACAAAATACAGCTTGCTAAGACCCAGAAAAAAAATAAATAAAAGAAAGAAATCCAGGCTGGAAGAGAAGAAGTAAAACTCTCACTGTTTGCAGATGACATGATCCTCTACATAGAAAACCCTAAAGACTCCACCAGAAAATTACTAGAGCTAATTAATGCATATAGTAAAGTTGGAGGATATAAATCAACATACAGAAATCCCTTGCGTTCCTATACATTAATAATGAGAAAATAGAAAAGAAATTAAGAAAACAATTCCATTCACCATGGCAATGAAAAGAATAAAATACATAGGAATATATCTACCTAAAGAATCAGTGTGGTCCACTGGAGAAGAGAATGACAAACCACTTCAGTATTCTTGCCTTGAGAACACTATAAACAGTATGAAAGGCAAAATGACGGCATGCTGAAAGAGGAACTCCCAAGGTCAGTCGGTGCCCAATACTGCTACTGGAGATCAGTGGAGAAATAACTCCAGAAAGAATGAAGGGATGGAGCCAAAGCAAAAACAATACCCAGCTGTGGATGTGACTGGTCATAGAAGCAAGGCCCAATGCTGTAAACAGCGATATCGCATAGGAACCTGGAATGTCAGGTCCATGAATCAAGGCAAATTGGAAGTGGTCAAACAGGAGATGGCAAGAGTGAACGTCGACATTCTAGGAATCAGCAAACTAAAATGGACTGGGATGGGTGAATTTAAATCAGATGACCATAATATCTACTACTGCGGGCAGGAATCCCATAGAAGAAATGGAATAGCCATCATGGTCAACAAAAGAGTCTGAAATGCAGTACTTGGCTGCAATCTCAAAAACAATAGAATGATCTCTGTTCGTTTCCAAGGCAAACAGTTCAATATCATGGTAATTCAAGTCTATGCCCCAAACACTAATGCTGAAGAAGCTGAAGTTGAATGGTTCTATGAAGACTTACAAGACCTTTTAGAACTAACACCCAAAAAAGATGGCCTTTTCATTATAGGGGACAAGAATGCAAAAGTAGGAAGTCAAGAAACACCTGGAGTAATAGGCAAATTTGGCCTTAGAATATGGAATGAAGCAGGCAAAGACTAATAGAGTTTTGCCATGAATATGCACTGGTCATAGCAAACACACTCTTTCAACAATACAAGAGAAGACTCTACACATGGACATCACCAGATGGTCAACACCGAAATCAGATTGATTATATTCTTTGCAGCCAAAGTTGGAGAAGCTCTATACAGTCAACAAAAACAAGACCAGGAGTTGACTGTGGTTCAAATCATGAACTTCTTATTACCAAATTCAGACTGAAATTGAAGGAAGTAGGGAAAACCACTAGACCATTCAGGTATGATCTAAATCAAATCCCTTATGATATACAGTGGAAGTGAGAAATAGATTTAAGGGACTAGATCTGATAGATAGAGTGCCTGATGAACTATGGGCGGAGGTTCATGACATTGTACAGGAGACAGGTATCAAGACCATCCCCATGGAAAAGAAATGCAAAAAAGCAAACTGGCTGTCTGAGGAGGCCTTACAAATAGCTGTGAAAAGAAGAGAAGTGA
The DNA here is from genome assembly GCF_042477335.2 of Ovis canadensis. Classification (NCBI taxonomy): domain Eukaryota; kingdom Metazoa; phylum Chordata; class Mammalia; order Artiodactyla; family Bovidae; genus Ovis; species Ovis canadensis. The sequence goes on along the minus strand of NC_091265.1, from coordinate 54,221,045 downwards.
AAAGCAAAGGAGAAAAGGAAAGATATAAGCATCTGAATGCAGAGTTCCAAAGAATAGCAAGAAGAGATAAGAAAGCTTTCCTCAGCAATTAATGCAAAGAAATCGAGGAAAATAACAGAATGGGAAAGACTAGAGGTCTCTTCAAGAAAATTAGAGACACCAAGGGAACATTCCATGGAAAGATAGGCTTGATAAAGAACAGAAATGGTATAGACCTAACAGAAGAAGGAGATATTGAGAAGACGTGGCAAAAATACACAGAAGAACTATGCAAAAAAAGATCTTCATGACCAATATAATCAAGATGGTATGATCACTCAGCTAGAGCCAGAAATGGAATTTCACTTGAGCTATTTCAAATCCTGAAAGATGATGCTGTGAAAGTGCTGCACTCAATATGCCAGCAAATTTGGAAAACTCAGCAGTGGCCACAGGATTGGAAAAGGTCCATTTTCATTCCAATCCCAAAGAAAGGCAATGCCAAAGAATGCTCAAACTACTGCACAATTGTACTCATCTTACATGCTAGTAAAGTAATGCTCAAAATTCTCCAAGCCAGGCTTCAGTAATACATGAACCATGAAATTCCAGATGTTCAAGCTGGTTTTAGAAAAGGCAGAGGAACCAGAGATCAAAATGCCAACATCCCCTGGATCATGGAAAAAGCAAGAGAGTTCCAGAAAAACATCTATTTCTGCTCTATTGACAATGCCAAAGCCTTTGACTGTGGATCACAAGAAACTGTGGAAAATTCTGAGAGAGATGAGAATACCAAACCACCTGACCTGCCTCTTGAGAAATCTGTATGCAGGTCAGGAAGCAACAGTTAGAATTGGACATGGAACAACAGACTGGTTCCAAATAGGAAAAGGAGTACATCAAGGCTGTATATCGTCACCCTGCTTATTCAACTTATATGCAGAGTACATCATGAGAAACGCTGGGCTGGAAGAAGCACAAGATGGAATCAAGATTGCTGGGAGAAATATCAATAACCTCAGCTATGCAGATGACACCACCCTTATGGCAGAAAGTGAAGAGGAACTCAAAAGCCTCCTGATGAAAGTGAAAGTGGAGAGTGAAAAAGTTGGCTTAAAGCTCAAAACTCAGAACACGAAGACCATGGCATCTGGTCCCATCACTTCATGGGAAATAGATGAGGAAACAGTGGAAACAGTGTCAGACTTTATTTTGGGGGGCTCCAAAATCACTGCAGATGGTGACTGCAGACATGAAATTAAAAGACGCTTACTCCTTCGAAGAAAAATTGTGACCTACCTCAATAGCATATTCAAAAGCAGAGACATTACTTTGCCAACAAAGGTCCGTCTAGTCAAGGCTATGGTTTTTCTTGTGGTCATGTATGGATGTGAGAGTTGGACTGTGAAGAAGGCTGAGCGCTGAAGAATTGATGCTTTTGAACTGTGGTGTTGGAGAATACTCTTGAGAGTCCCTTGGACTGCAGGGAGATCCAACCAGTCCATTCTGAAGATCAGCCCTGAGACTTCTTTGGAGGGAATGATGCTGAAGCTAAAACTCCAGTACTTTGGCCACCTCATGCGAAGAGTTCACTCATTGGAAAAGACTCTGATGCTGGGAGGGATTAGGGGAGGGAGGAGAAGGGGACAACCGAGGATGAGATGGCTGTATGGCATCACTGATTTGATGGACGCTAGTCTGGCTGAACTCTGGGAGTTGGTGATGGACAGGGAGGCCTGGTGTGCTGCAGTTCATGTGGTCACAAAGAGTCAGACACGACTGAGTGACTGAACTAAACTGAACTGAAAGAAACAAAAGACATTTATATATATAGAAAACTATAATACACTGGTGAAAGAAATCAAAGAGAACACTAATAGATGGAGAATTATACCATGTTCATGGATCAGAAGCATCAATATCGTGGAAATAAGTACACTATGCAAAGCAAACTATAGATTCAATGCAATCCCTATCAAGCTACCAATGGCATTTTTCACAGAACTAGAACAAATAATTTCACAACTTATATGGAAATACAAAAAACCTCGAATAGCCAAAGCAATCTTGAGAAAGAAGAATGGAACTGGAGGAATCAACCTGCCTGACTTCAGGCTCTACTACAAAGCTAAGGATCAAGGTAACCAAGTTTAATAAATGGCTACCCTTCCACTGCCAACCCAGAAGAAAAAGCCCTAAATATTGCTTTCTTGCTGCTACATGGAGGCAGATATGCTGATAAAATCTGAATGAGACTTGAAAGGCAAAGGGAAAGGAACTTCCAATCTGGTGCTTGCAGACATCTGAGAGCTACCCAACATTGGATGCAAGTGCACGTTCTCTCATCTTTCCCTTCCTGGAAGTCTCATAGCCTAGGAACCAGAGTTCCTGTGTCCCAAGTCTTCACTAAGTTATCTGGAGCCTTAAGGTGAGTTATACACCCCAGGGTTCAGTTTCCCATCTCTTGGATGAGGGAGACTGGACTTGCTCCAGAGCACTTGTTCCACAGTGAAGCTCAGTGCCAATGAATGGACAAGTGGCTCAGAGGTGGGTGTTGCTGAGGATGTTGAGGCTGCCTCTGGTGGGCAGGGGGCTGTAACTGTCTGGTGATATTCATGGGTCCTGGGCTTAGGACTGCAAGTGGTAGACCACTTCGCACACAGCTGCTGTGACACTGAGGATGTTAGAGGCCTTGCCCCCTGGAGCTTACCATCATTTAGGTTCTGTGTGATGAGATCAGATATTTATAAGTCAAAAGATACCAATGGGGAATCTTGTAGAATCCACAGCAGAACCCAAATTAGGCCAACGAATCATCTCTCCTAAAAAACGCTGGGAACAAGATATGCCAGGACTCTTAGACAAATATTGTAATATTTTAAATACTACTTAAAGTAGGTCATCTTTTGAATGACCTGCCATTTGCTCCCTGCCTTGAGATGACACCCACAGTTAGAGTGGAATCTAAGGGCTCCTTGGGAAGGCTGTCCCTCTCCCCATGGCTCATTAGCAGTGAGTACAGCTCTATCCCCTCCACATCTGCAGCAGAAATTAAAGCAGGAAGGACGTGACCTCCAAGTTTAACCAGAAGACTCATGTCTGGCCCTCAGGTAGGCACTATTCTTTTCCCAGTGCTTCTTCCTTCCCTCCTGGGTCCTGTGCAAGCTGCCCACCTCCTGGTTATTGGGTTGTGAATTCCTCCTCCCTTCTCTTGCAAATATCCATGCAGTCTCACTTGTGGCTTCCTCTTTAGCCAGACTCTATCCCTCACCTGCATATGGCAATAAAGAAGAGAAAACCAAGCTGGGATCTGCCCAGATCATTCTTTCTAAAAATGTATGCATTCTTTCTCCTTTCAGACCCTGTCCTGAATCATCAAGCTCTCCAACTAGATGACTCAGTAGCTTAGCAGGGAAGTGGCAACACAGATAGGGTTGGAGGTAAGGTTGTCAGGTATGGGGGAATGGTTTTCAGATGACAAGAGAAGAGTTGGAGGAAGGAGCATGTGATCCTCCAACCATTCACTCATCAGGGAACTGCCTGAATCTGCTATCTTGGGCCCTCAGGGTATCACTAAGACAGAAACTTCATTCTATAAACTTCTTAGTGCAAAACAATTTAAAACATAACTAATATAAGAAAGAAGAGGGCCATGAACCTTATATTTCATCATTTAGCATCAACAACTACAAAACTAACCTCTTAGTCCCATAGGTTGCCATAGACCAGAGACTATGCAACATCAAGGTGGTGTAAAATTGAGTTGCATCAGGTTTTGACTGGCATCAGGCCTTTTTCTTCTTGCTATGTTCTCATTTGTGGTGAGGGAAGGGAAGTAGGAAGAGGGAGAATAAGAGAGAAAAGGAGGGAGAGGATAATCCCATCATGAGGGACCACCATCAAAACCCCATGTCAACTTGCATACCTCCCAAAGGCCCTACTGCTTAATACCATTACATTGGGAGTCAAGGGTGGACAGAATTCAATCCATAGCAGCTATGCAGATCTGTTTTTAAATCAAGACAGACCCTCATTTCATTCTATCTTTTACTCCTTATTCATTTTTCCTGATGTGATTTATGGACGAGATGAACAATTCACAAAATATACATAATGAGTATTCGGGGTAAAATGATAGGATGTGGAAAAAATGCTCTTTTGTTCCCAATAAAATTAACATCTAATATCCAGTCCATATACAAATTTCCCTGATTCTCAAAAAGCAGATGTCTTTTCACATTTTATTGAGAGAATGTAGTCATATGTTGCATTTGGTTGTTCTCCTTTAAGACTAAATCACTGTTCCTCTTCAAATTTTAATGCCATTCATTTGTACAGAAACTGGGCAAAGGCACAGTGGTTTCTCTTACAGAATGTCCCACTATTGGATTTAGAGAAGGAGTCCAAAATACAAGCACAGTGGGTCAGGACCAGTACCAGTCCTTGGTCTATTAGGAACCTGACCTCCACAACAGGAGATGAGCTGCAGGCCAGTGAGTGAGGCTTCATCTGTATTATAGCTGCTCCCCATTACTCTCTCCTCATCCCCAGAAGGGACGGTCTAGCTTGTTTTCCAGGAACTGTTTGTAGTTACATAACTTATGCATAATAGAAACAAAAGTAGTATAAATATGGATGATTATTTTCCTTTCTCAGTGCTCAGAATGGTGAGTTGGTGCCCTAGCAGTCTATCACAGTAACAAATTAGAAGTTTCCTATTAACATTTAGATGCATTGAACCAGCTTAAAATTACATATTAAAAAACTAAGATCATGGGATCCAACCCCATCCTTCATGGCAAATATAAGGATAATTTTTCAGAGGGGCAGATGTTTTAAAATTCACAGCCTCTCTCAAATGGAACCCAAATTCCGCTCCCAGCTTGGTCTAATGCTCTGTGGGCCACTGAAAATAGAGCCCAGCCTCAATTCTTCTCTGAGGATCTTAAGGCAGTGCACCCCAGCCCAGTCCTAGCCACACTTCACATATCTATAAGTGGGAAACTTTTCTCTCCCGCACATTGCAGACCTTGTAAGTACTTACCAGCTGTTCCGTCTAACTTTCATGGAATTCTGGTTTGAGACGCCTTTTGCTGGCATCTTGGGCTTGAACTACCCCAACATATCCTTCACTGGAGCCATCCCCATCTTTGACACCCTGAAGAATCAAGGTGCCATTTCTGAGCCTGTTTTTGCCTTCTACTTGAGTAAGTAAGTCTGAGATGGACAATCTCTGTCTCCAAATTAGCTATAAGATACTTTCAGTCACAAGAAAATTATAGACAACTTGATAAAGAAGTATCCTGAGAGATAATCTAACCCACAAAAACTATGGCCCCAGGGCCCTACCTGACATCACCCCCTGGCTTTTATAAATAAAATTTTCTTGGAACACAACTAGATCCTGGGCTCAAGACCAGTAACTTGGTCTAGGGGGATGAATGATGAGGAAGGCTAGTGGAGGGCAACAGGAAACAAGTTGAAGGACAAGGCATTAGGATTTGCTTATGAATTTGATAAGGAAGGAAGGAGAAGGATGGTGGATATCTTTCCTTCTTCATTATCATTCCACTTGGAGCCCAGGTCCAGCTACCCAATTTGTAGGAGTCAGTGAAAAATGAAAGTGTGGGACCCCTTGTTAAAGAAATATTAGGCATTCAAGACAGGGAAAGCAGATGTGGGTTTCCTTCTGAGTGTGGGGCCCTTTGGACAGTAGAGGTCACAGGCCAGTGGAGCCAATTCTGGGTGACCTGAACTCACACCCTTATAACTTGCAGGCTTTATTTTCCTGAAAAATGACAAGGTGGACAAGGAGAAAGCCAATATGCTTCAGCACCATGTCCTCTGAATGTGTGTGAGCATTCAGGTCACAAGAGGTTGGGCATCTTCAGAAGATATAGTAGGTGGATCCCAACCAGGTGACTCAGCTTCTAACCTCCTCTGTGCCACTCATTAGTCAGTAACCAACCTCGGTCTGGATCTCAATTGCGCTTGCCTCAATTTCTGCATCTGTATATGGGGACCTTATTAGGGCCTTGATGGATGGACTAGCACAGCTCTCAGTCAGTGGTGTTGTTACTGTCCTCCAAGGATCCCCCCCCCCCCCTCCTCTCTACACAGGCAGGATGAAACGCAGTGTGGTGATGTTTCATGGGGTGGATAAATCCTACTACCAGGGAGTGCTCAACTGGGTACTATTGATCCACACGGGTGACTGGAGTGTACACATGGACCCGTAAGCCTCTCCCTCTGAGGGTCAGCCCAAGTGATGCTCCCGCTACTGTACATGGACACAGGCAGACACACACAAATACATTATCAGACACACAGTCACACAGACATACACCACCCACAATGACACAGACACAGACACATGCAAACACACAAGCAGACACATATAAACATACACAGAGACACATATAAACATGCATAGCTAGTCAGAGACACACAAGCACTTACAGAGACACAAACAAGCACACATACAAACAAACACACAAGCAGATAGATATGCAAACAACCCGTGGGTTCATAATCCCCAGGACTTCTGACCAGGGTACTAAAAGGGTCCGGAGAGGTCTGTGCAGCTGGGAGAGGATTGCACCCTCTGCCCTGTGAGGCATGGAGTATGGTTAGAGGACTCTACAGTGTGGTGAACAGAGGTATAAGATGACCAATTGTCCAGGGCTACCTGGGACATAGGAAGTTCTCAGTACAGATAAGTGTCAGTTTAAAAACAGGGAAAGTCCTGAGCAAATGGGGAGACTGGTTTCCTAAGGGAGCAACTACTGAGTAGGGTAGAGAGATTTGCTGAAGTCTTAAGATGTGAAAGCAACTAATAAAAAAGACACCCCACGTTCATGGGCACACAGTGGAGCAGGGTCTGTAACAGAGAATCAGGAAGGTGGGATCCAGGAGTGACCTGAGGACAAGAGGCATAATTGATAGGATTCTGTGTGATACCCTCAGACAAAAGCTGACCCATTCTTTGGAGTGTCTGTGGGCTTGTCATATATTTTCTGGCCAGGGACTGAGGGTCTGAGCTAGTTGTAGAAGCAGTGCTGGCCGACACCCTCTCCCAGAAGAGCCCCTCTCTCCCACCACTATGAGAATCTACTGCCCTCGTGAATCTCCATCTTCACTCTGCGATGGACCCATTATTTGTTCCCCACCAGATACAGCTCTCTGGGTATTTCTCATTTGTTATTCTCACAGTCTTCATTCACTCACCAAACAGACAAGCCTTGGGCGTCCACTGTGTGCCAGGCACTTTAGGGAGGCAATGAGAATAAAACTCGCCCTCACATCTAAGAAGGCAGATGCACAGGAAATGAGACACACACATAATTAATTGTGACTTTGGTACATGCTAGACATGAGGAAGTGTCTATGGAGATTGTCAAGGAAGGAGACTGATCAACACAAGGGGAAAGACTTCCCTGAAACCATGACAATTAAGCTGGAATCTGGAAGATGAGAAGAAATTTGCTAGTCAAAGTGTAGGGGGCTCCTCTAGGAAGGAAGACGAGCTTGTGTTAAGGTGCAAAAGAGCCTGGTGTATTCAAGTACTGCATTCAAGAATGCCAAGGAAAGTTCCATTTCAGAAGCAAAGGAAAAGAGGGCAAGAGACAAAGGGCTGTTTAGGAGACAGTCGGGAAGGGGGCAGCTCTGGGGAGACTCAGGGTGACCTTGATGCCTGCTTTGTCACACTGTCTCTCAGCATCTCCATGGAAAGAAAGGTTATTGCTCATTCTGGCGGCTGTGAAGCAGTTGTAGATACTGTGATATCACTGATCCTTGCCCCAAGAAGACTGGTCAAAAACAAACAGAAGCTCATCGGTGCCACACCACTAGGCTCCGTGGTGGAGGGTCATGCCGCAGGGTCACTCCCAGTCTCCATGCGCAAAAAGGGCCAACCTCTCTCCCCAGGGCCATCCTCTCTCCCTCTGTCTCTAACAGCACTACATTTCATGTTTTCCAGTCAATACCCTGTCCTCTGTTATCCTCATCATCAATGGTATCAACTACCCAGTCCCAGCTTAAGCCTACATCCGCAAGGTGAGGGGAGAAGCCTGAGGGGTGGTACTAGAAGAGGAACTTGAAATAACGCTTGACCTGCTGCTGGGAGAAGGGCGCCCTCTTCAGGCCATCTCGCACTATTGCAGATGCTGCTGAGCCCTGGGGCTGAGCCAGAGCCTCCCACAACATGAACCACTTGAGAGTAAAGGGCCGTCTGGGACACTGATCATCCTGAAATAAATGTGGAGACACCACGCCATGTTGGCATGGTGGGAGTCACAAGGAGAGAGGAACGCTCAGGTCCTCAGTGTTCAAAGAGCTTCAGTTCAATCTGAACCCTCAGATGGATGAACATGGAAAGTCAGCTCTAACATTCCCTGAATAAGTCATGTGACAAGGAGAATGGCTGGGGACAGTCCTAGTGTGCTGTCCCACCATAGAGATTAGCAGTCTCCCTTCCCTACCCGCAGTTTTCCTGGTTTGGATGATAAATTATGTGGTCACCCTAGTTCTCAGATGCATCTTCCCATAGCTCTGGCCGGGTGCCCCCTTTGTGAGCCAGGCTAAGGGACCCCTCTGTGGAGAGGCTGGATGCTAATGTGAATAAAGGGTGCACAGTGACTGCTCAGACCCAGCACAGGGTGGAGGCTTCATGTCAGCTCCCTAGGGGCATTCAGAGCTGGCTGATGGGCTCAAAGAAGGCTTTGAGGAAGGGAGGGAATTTCAGGAATCCTAAAACTGTAAACTCATGGATCCATATGGCGGGTTTCTTGGTTTTAGGCAAAACTGCACTGGATTCCATGCAAATGGCATCCCAAGGTGCTCTGCACTGGGGCACTGGGGACTTACTCGGGGTGATGAGGGCTATAGACTGACTGGTGGGTTTGGGGAACCAGAATACATTACCCACCGAAGTCTGGAGTGACCAAAGAGAGTGAGAGCAGATCAAAGGAGGATTCCCAGAGTTCCTAATTTAAATCTTCAAGAATGTGTTGTGGGCACTGCTCTATATAAGATGGATAACCAACAACGAGTTACTGTGTAGCACAGGGAACTCTGCTTAATTATATGACAACCTGGATGGGAGGGGTATTTTGGGGACCAGGATACATGGATACATATGGTTGAGTCCATTTACTGTCCACCAGAAAATCAGAATATTGTTAATCAGCTATACTCCAATACAAAATAAAAATGTTTAATAAAGTATGGATTGTGCAGATGCAGGAGGAAAACCAGCATTCTCTGAAGAGAAAACAAGAAGCAGGAGTCAGAAGGAAAGAAACAGGGATAGAGGAGAACTATGGGCACTCCTTTTCTTTTCTAAAATTTTATTGAAGTGTGGCTAATCTTCAGTGTTGCGTTAATCTTCAGTTCTTCTGCACAGCAATGTGACTCAGTTATACACATACAGAAATATGTGTTCTTTTTCATGTGGTTTATGACTGGATAGTTAATCTATTTCCTTATGTGCTACAGTAGGATTTTGTTGTTTATCATTCCTCTGTATCCCCAACTCCCAGTCCTTCCCTCCCCCACACTCTTCCTCATGGCAACCTCATGTCTTGGCCCTTTTTGGTTGTGGATGAACTCTCATATCCCCTGCTAAGGAGAAACTCCCTTTATACTTACCAAAAGAGGGAAATAAAATCAAGAATTGTGCTAGGACTAGATATTTGTGGGAGTCACATATAAGGGCTCAGGCTGATTGGTGTGTGTCTCTGACACCCCCAAGATTCTAGAGGCCACCTTTAAAGAGAACACAGTATTACTCAGACATTAAAAAGAATACATTTGAATCAGTTCTAATGAGGTGGATGAAACTGGAGCTGATTATACAGAGTGAAGTAAGCCAGAAAGAAAAACACCAATACAGTTTACTAACACATATATATGGAATTTAAAAGATGGTAATAATAACCCTGTATGCAAGACAGCAAAAGAGACACAGATGTATAGAACAGACTTTTGGATTCTGGGAGAGGGAGAGGGTGGGATGATTTGGGAGAATGGCATTGAAACATGTATAATATTATGTTAGAAACAAATCGCCAGTCTAGGTTTAATGCAGGATACAGGTTGCTTGGGGCTGGTTCACTGGGATGACCCAGAGAGATGGTATGGGGAGGGAGGTGGGAGGGGGGCTCAGGATTGGGAAATCATGTACACCCGTGGTGGATTCATGTTGATGTATGGCAAAACCAATGCAGTATTATAAAGTAAAATAAAATAAAAAATAAATAAATAAAAATGAGAACACACGCACACAAAAGAGAACACAGTGAGGACACCTAGAGAGACCTGGATCCTGAGTGAATCTTTCTAAGGCTGTATTTCTCAGTCTTTGATCAAGAAAATGACAGGACTGGCCTGGCACAGGCAGTATAAATGCTTGGTGTGGTTCAGGAATCAGAAAGGCTGGTCCGAGCAAACACTAAATCACATTTAGGATACACCTGCCCAGGATGCTGGTGAAATGTATTTGTTGGTCTGCACACCCTATTGTCAGTAAAGAATAAAGGGTTTCACTCATAATGGTGCTGAAACAAACAGGTGCCTCTGTTTGTGTCTGGGAGGTATAAAGTGATTGGGAAGGATCTAGAACAAAGTCTGAATCACAGTTGAGAGGAGCCCACCTCCAACTAGCTTAAAGGAAAGGGGAGATTCCCTGAAATGATTCTGGGAATCCAGGACACAAGACTCAGAGCAAGCACAAAGATCTCTGTGACTGGACCCAAGAAATCAGAAGTCATCAGTCCTCTATTTCACACCCTCACTCTTTCATTCCCTCTTCTTTGATGGTCTGAGCCTGACAACTTTCTTCCTTAAGGCTTCTACACCTAGTGAGGGGGTCCAGGCTACCTGCCCTGGGCATTTATATCCTGAAGGCATCTCCAATAAGGAAAGAAAAGATTAGAGACATCAGAGTTCAAGGATGTTCTCTGAATGACCCACCTCAGATCACATGTGGAGTCCTAGATCAGCCATCCTGGCAGGTACATGGGGTCCTATAACTGGCTTTACATGCTCTTGGGGTCTGACCCAGAAGCACACATGATTGTCAATCCCCTCCAGAACTACATGACTGAAGCTGGGGAGAGGCAACGCCAAGGAAAGCAACTGGGAGATAGTCTAGGCCATGGAAGAGTTTGTGATGACCCACCAACTCCTCATCTCCTCATACAGGGAATTATAAGGGGTAATGAATTAGACTCTCTTCATCCCATCGCAGATGAACTTATCACTGGGCTTCATCTCCTGGGGAGTTTGGGTGAGGTACTTCATGGAGAGAAGGTTCCCTTTTGTCCCATACCCAGTCACCAGCTCTCTGCCACATATGCCTGCTCTGTCCTTTGCAGTTGTATTTGGTAGTGATGGCCCCAGTGGATCCCTGGGCCATCCCCCCCCCCACCTCCAGGGCCCAGAATGCCCCTTCCTTGGCCTCCAGTGTTACTGGGGATAATGCAACGCATGTATCGGGAGATCCAGGGAACACAGAGCCTTCAGCCTTTCTGAGCTTCTACATGGGTGGGGCTATAAAGTGTTTCCTTGGAGCTGCCATGGTTAGGCACTTTTGCAGTGGAAGCAACCGTTCTTTCCACCTGGAGGCCCTCAGTAGATGCCTCAGCTGAGACAGCAGGGGTCAGAGGTTGATTTCCTTTCAGATTGACTGGTTTGATCTCCTTGTTGTATAAGGGACTCTCAACTATCTTCTGAAGCACCAAAGTTCAAACGCTCAATTCTTTAGCATTCTCCCTTCCTTATGCTCCAGATCACACATCTGTACATGATTACTGGAAAAACCATAGCTTTGATACGATAGATGTCTGTAGCAAAGTGAGTCTCTGCTTTTTAACACACTGGGCAGGTTTTTCATAGCCTTTCTTCCTTCCAAGGAGGAAGTATGTTTTAATTTTGTGGCTGCAGTCAAGGTGCATAGTGATTTTGGAGCCCAAGAAAATAAAATCTGCCAATGTTTCCATTTTTCCATCATCTATATGCCATGAAGTGGTGGGACTTGATGCCTTGAATATTGAGTATCTTTTTGTGAATGGTTTTTTGAATGTTGAGTTTAAGCTAGTTTTTTCATCTCTCCTCATTACGAGGCCCTTTAGTTTTTCTTTGCTTTCTGCTATTAGGGTAGTGTCATCTTCATATCTGTGGATGTTGATACTTCTCCCAGAAATCTTGATTCCAGCTTGGGATTTATCCAGACTAGCATATTGAATAATGTATCTTATATATAGGTTAAACAATCAGAGTGACAATGTACACCTTTTCATGTTCCTGTCCCAATTTTAAATCTTTCAGTTGTTCCGTGTCTGATTCTAACTGCTGCTTTTTGACCTACATGCAGACTTGTTAGGGGAAAGGTAAAGTGATCTGGTACTCCCATTTCCTTAAGAATTGTCCACAGTTTGTTGTGGTCCACGCAGTGAAAGGCTTTAGCATAGTCAGTGAAGCAGATGGAAATGTTATTTCTGGGATTCCCTTGCTTTCTCTACGATCCAATGAATGTTGGCAATTTGATCTCTGGGTGTTCAAACCAGTTTGTATATCTAGAATTTCTCATTTCATGTACTGTTGAAACTTAGCTTGAAGGACATTGAGCATTACCTTGCTAGCAAATGAGATGAGTGCAATTTCATGATAGATTAAACATTCTTTGGAATTGCATTTCTTTTGGATTGGAATGAAAACTGACCTATCCCAGCACTGTGGTCGCTGATGAGCTTTCCAAATTTGCTGACATATTGAACGCAGCACATTTACAGCCTCATTCTTTAGGAATTTTAAACAGCTCAGCTGGAATTTGATCACCTTCCCTAGCATTTCTTGTAGTGATGCTTCCTAAAGCCCACTTGGCTTCATACTCAAGTATCTGGCTTTATATGAGAGACCCCAGCAACATCCCTATCCCAGTCATTATGACCATTGTTGTGTAGTTCTTCTGTGCATTCTTGCCACCTCTTCTTAATCTCATCTGCTTCTGTTAGGTCTTTGACTTTTCTGTCCTTTATTGTGTCCATCTTTACATGAAGTGTTCCTCTGATATCTCCACTTACTTGAAAAATCTATATTCTTTACAATTCTCTTGTTTTCCTCTAATTCTTGCACTATTCACTTATGAAAACTTTCTTATCTCTCCTTGCTATTCTCTGAAAACCTGAATTCCACTGGGTATATCTTTCCCTTTCTACTTTGCCTTTCACTTCTCTTATTTTCTCAGCTATTTTTAAGGCCTCCTCTGGAAACCACTTTGACTTCTCACATTTGTTTTTCTTCAGGATGGTTTTCATGACCACCTCCTGCACAATGTTACAAACCTCCATCCGTAGTTATTCAGGCTAACAGACCTAATCCCTTGAATCTATTTTTCATCCCCACTATATAATCATAAGGGATTTGATTTAGGTCATAGCTGAATGTTCTAGTGGTTTTCCTTACTTTCTTCAAATTAAATGTGAATATTGTTTGTTTCTGCCTAAGCATTGCTTCCAGATCACCACCCACCACTCCCAGTGGGTGTGGAGCAAAAACACACAATTTGAGGACTGTTACCCTGGGTTTGTGCTTGGCTTTTCACATGCTTAGTTCTGTGAGCTTGGTCAAGTCTCTTAACCTCAGTTTTCTCTTCTGGAAAATGGGCACCATGATGATAATTCCACCTTCTACATTGCATGTGTGCCTACAAACAGCAAGTGGCCTTGAGAGGGCTTTCTGGATTCCTGAGTCTGGAATAAATATAAATTATTATGCGACCTGGGGAAAAGGAAATTTTCTGTTTAGAGGTTATGGCTGCCATCCAAAAGGCTAAATATTGATCTGTTTTTGAACCCGGACCCAGAACTCTGACTGAGCCTATGCTTCTGTTTTCTGGGCTCACATGAGAGATAATGATTATTGTCTCAGATTACTCACTTCCTCAGCCTTACCAGTCAGTGTTTCCTTGTCAACTGCTTCTCCCTTGAAATCACACTGCAAGGAAAGTTGTAAAAGTTCTTGCTCTCTTTTCGGTTTCCCACATCTCCAGCGTAGCAACAAGTAGCTGTTATGGCTACTTTTCATAGCAACAACTATGGCAACCTGTACAGTCCAATCTCAGCCTGTTATGTGAATCTTTCCCCATTTGGCCCCTCATGTTTAAATTACCTATAGTTGCCTTAGTAATCATCCTATACTTGCTGTTTAATGGCGAAATATGTGTGGACCTGATGGAGTTTTCTTTCCCAAGCATAATTCCAATCATGCAATTAAGTAACCAAACAGTAAGTCATCTAACTACCCACAGGAATTGACAGAAGCAAACCACCCATCATGCATTTCTTGCTTGCCCCAAAACACCATTGAACTGATCTATTGAAACAATGTGATACATTGGCGCGTACACTCCATAAGGGACACTTTTTCTCTGGATTTGTTTTCAACCAAGTGCAGAATGTTTACCATAAGCCTGGCCTTCCAGCAGCTGGTCACCTGATTTTTCAGACTCAGCCCACTCCAGATCCTTCCACATCCCTCAGTAAAATCTAAAGAAAAGACTCAGTCAAAGTTCACACTCCTGCAGAAAGCAGTTTTTTTGTTTTTTTTTTTTTAGAAAACAATATTTGGTAACACATTCAAACTCTTGTGCTCCTTGCCTTGGATTCAAGCACCTGCACCAGAGGATGGGAAGCCTCCCCTTCCACCTAAATCTTTCACCACTCCCACCAGGGCCCCAGGCTTGACTGGACCCCAAAGAATTCTGCCTGCTCCCTGATGTCCTCTGTACATTAGTTCAGTTCAGTCCCTCAGTCATGTCCAACTCTTTTCTATATCATGGGTTGCAGTATGCCAGGTTTCCCAGTCCATCACCAACTCCCGCAGCTTGCTCAGACTCATGTTCATCAAGTCGGTGATGCCATCAAACAATTTCATCTTCTGTCTTCCCCTTTGTCTCCTGCCTTTAATCTTTCCCTATATCAGGGTCTTTTCTAATGAGTCAGTTCTTCCCATCAGGTGGCCAAAATATTGGAGGTTCAGCTTCAGCATCGGTCCTTCCAGTGAATATTCAGGACTAATTTTCTTTAGCGTGGACTGGTTGAAACTCCTTGCAGTCCACGGGACTCTCAAGAGTCTTATCCAACACTACAGTTTAAAAGCATCAATTCTTTGGTACTCAGCTTTCTTTATGGTCCAACTCTCACATCCACTCACGATTTCTGGCAAAACCATAGCTTTGACCATAAAATCATTTGCTGGTAAAGTAATGTCTCTTCTTTTTAGTATGCTGTTGGGTTTTCTATGGCTTTTTTTCCAATGAGCTAACGTCTTTTTTTTTTTTTTTTTTTTCACAACTGTGGGCACTATCTACAGTGATTTTGGAGCCCAGGAAAATAAAGCCTGACTGTTTTCATTGTTTTTCCAGGTATTTGCCATGAAGTGATGGAACTGGATGCCATGATCTTCATTTATTGATCTGTACATACTACATCAAGAACATCCCAAAGGAAAATAACTGCAAAAAGGCAAAATGGTTGCCTGAGGAGGCCTTACAAATAACTTAGAAAAGAAGAGAAGCAAAAGGCAAAGGAGAAAAGAAAGACATACTCATATGAATGCAGAGTTCCAAAGAATAGCAAGAAGAGATTTTAAAAAGCCTTCCTAAGTGATCAGTACAAAGAAATAGAGGAAAACATTAGAATGGTAAAAACCAGAGATCTCTTCAAGAAAATTAGAGATAGGGAGATAATCTTTCAGGCAAAGATCGGCACAATAAGAGAGAGACATGGGATGGACCTAACAGAAGCAGAATATATTAAGAAGAGGTTGAAAGAATACACAGAAGAACTGCACAAAAAGATATTAATGACCAGGATAAACACGATGGTGTGATCACTCACCTAGAGCTAGATAATCCTGAAATGTGAAGTCAAATGTGTCTTCAGAAGCATCACTAAGAGCAAATCTGGTGGGTGTGATGGCATTGCAGTAGAGCTATATCAGATCCTAAAAAAATGATGCTGTTGAAGTGCTGCACTCAATATGCCAGCTAATTTGGAAAACTCAGCAGTGGCCGCAGCACTGGAAAGGTCATTTTCCTTGCAATATTCATAAAAGGTGATTTTAAAGAATGTTCAACTACCACACACTTGCACTCATCTCACATGCTACCAAAGTAATTTCTCCAAGCAAGTCTTCAATGATACATGAACTGTGAAATACCATATGTTCAAGCTGGATTTAGAAAAGACAGAGGAACCAGAGATCAAATTACCAACATTCGTTGGATGATATAAAAAGCAAGAGGATTCTAGAAAAACACCTACTTCTGCTTTATTGACCATGCAAAAACCTTTGACTGCATGGATTACAACAAACTGTAGAAAACGTAAAGAGATGACAATAGCAGACTACCTTACCTGCCTTCTGAGAAATCTGTATGCAGGTCAAGAAGCAACAGTCAGAACTGAACATGGAACAACAGACTGGTTCCAATTCAGGAAAGGAGTATGTAAAGGCTGTATATTGTCACCTTGCTTATATAACTTATATGCAGAGTACATCATGGGAAATGCCTAACTGAATGAAGCACAAGCTGGAATCAAGATTTCTGGGAGAAATATCAGGAACTTCAGATATGCAGAAGACACCACCCATATGGCAGAAATTGAAGAGGAACTAAATAACCTCTTGATGAAAGTGAAATAGGAGAGTGAAACATCTGGCTCAAACTCCCCATTCAGAAGATGAAGATCATGGCATTTGGTCCCATCACTTCATGGCAAATAGATGGAGAAACAATGGAAACAGTGAGAAACGTTATTTTCTGGGCTCCAAAATCACTGGAGAGGATGACTACAGTCATGAAATTAAAAGATGCTTGCTCACTTGAAGAAAAACTATCACAAAATTATACATTTTTTTAAAAGTAGAGACATTACTTTATTGAAAAAGTTCAGTATAATCAAAGCTATGATTTTTCCTATTGTCATGTATGGAAGTGATACTGGCTCCATAAAGAATGGTAAGCGATGAAGAATTGATGATTTTGAACTGTGGTGTTGCACAAGACTCTTGAGAGTCCCTTGGACTGCAAGGAAATCCACCCAGTCATCCTAAAGGAAATTAATCCTGAATATTCATTGGAAGGACCGATGCTGAAATTGAACCTCTAATACTTTGGCCAACCGATGTGAAGAACTGACATATTAGAAAAGACCCTGTTACTGGGCAAGATTGAAGGCAGGAGGAGAGAGGATGACAGAGGGTGAGATGGTTGGATGGAATCACCAACTCGATGGACATGAGCTTGCCCAAGCTCCAGTAGTTGGTGATGAACAGAGAGCCCTGGCGTGCTACAGTCCATAGGTTTGCAGAGACTCAGACATGACTGAGCGACTGAACTGAACAGAACATACCACATAGCAAATACTATTTGTAACGAGCATGTTTCTCCAGCAAGAATGAGGCTCCCTATGGCCTCAATATCCCCAATCAAGTTTGCACCCATGCGCAGAAGTCAGTGTCTAGCATTCACAAGGCATTCAGTGAGTTCTAATTGCAGGGGGACCTCCATTTCAGTCGACATAAAGGATTAAAGGACACATTTATCCTCCTGTCTCTAATAACTCCGAAGTAGGAAAGACAAATGAAGGAGCATTGTTTTACATCGAACATCTATCAGCAGAAAATGGATTCCTGAGGTGGGGAGCAAGCAAGGGGAGTTCTACAATTGCCCCAACTCTAGAAATAGTTTCCAACACATACATGGAAGTTGTACCTAGAGAGAGACAGTTTCCCCAAGAAGAGAGATTTATGACTCTATATAACTAGAGTTCACAGGAGAGAGCTACATACAGAGAACTGTAGAAAGTACAGGTGATACCCTTCCAGTTTTCTGCCGAGAGTTGAAAGTACTGGTCTGAATTATAGGGAACAATCCTTGAGTCTCAAATTGCACCAAGTCTAATTGTGTCTCCACCCAGCAGCATGTAATTTACTCATTTTTAATGTATATTTATTTATTTTATTTGGAGGCTAATTAGTTTACAATATTGTATTGTTTGCCATACATTGACATGAATCCACCACGGGTGTGCACGTGTTTCTCATCCTAAACCCCCCTTCCCCCTCCCTCCCTATACCATCACTCTGGATCATCCCAGTGCACCAGCCCCAAGCATCCTGTATCATGCATTGAACCTGGACTGGTGATTCATTTCACATATGATAATATACAAGGTTCAATGCCATTCTCTAAAATCATCCCACCCTTGCCCTCTCCCACAGCGTCCAAAAGACTATTTTATACATCTGTGTCTCTTTTGCTGTCTCGCATACAGGGTTATTGTTACCATCTTTATAAATTCCATATATGTGTGTTAGTATACTGTATTGGTGTTTTTCTTTCTGGCTTACTTCACTCTGTATAATTGGCTCCAGTTTCATCCATCTCATCAGAACTGATTCAAATGAATTCTTTTTTACAGCTGAGTAATACTCCATTGTGTATATGTACCACAGCTTTCTTATCCATTCATCTGCTGATGGACATCTAGGTTGTTTCCATGTCCTGGCTATTATAAACAGTGGTGCGGTGAACATTGGGGCACACATGTGTCTTCAATTCTGGTTTCCTCAGTGCGTATGCCCAGTAGCGGGATTGCTGGGTCATAAGGCAGTTCTATTTCCAGTTTTTTAAGAAATCTCCTCACTGCTCTCTATAGTGGCTGTACTAGATTGCATTCCCACTATCAGTGTAAGAGATTCCCCTTTTCTCCACACCCTCTTCCGCTTTTATTGCTTGTAGACATTTGGATAGCAGCTATTCTGACTGGCGTGAAATGGTACCTCATTGTGGTTTTGATTTGCATTTCTCTGATAACGAGTGATGTTTAGCATTTTTTCATGTGTTTGTCAGATTCAATGCAATCCCTTTCAAGCTACCAATGGTATTTTTCACAGAGCAAGAACAAATAATTTCACAATTTGTATGGAAATTAAAAAAAAAAAAAAAAAAAAAAAAACCAACTTGAATATCCAAAGCAATCTTGACAAAGAAGAATGGAACTGGAGGAATCAACCTGCCTGACTTCAGATTATACTACAAAGCCACAGTCATCAAGACACTATGGTACTAGCACAAAGACAGAAATATAGCTCAACAGAAAGAAATAGAAAGCCCAGAGATAGATCTACGCACCTATGGACACCTTCTCTTTGACAAAGGAGGCAAGAATATACAATGGAGAAAAGACAATCTCTTTAACAAGTAGTGTTGAGAAAACTGGCCCTTGACTTGTAAAACAATGAAACTAGAACACTTTCTAACACCATACACAAAAATAAACTCAAAATGGATTAAAGATCTAAATGTACAACCAGTAACTATGAAACTCCTAGGGGAAACATAGGCAAAACACACTCTAACATAAATCACAGCAGGATCCTCCATGACCCACCTCCCATAATGTTGGAAATAAAAGCAAAGTAAACAAATGGGACCTAGTTACAATGAAAATCTTCTGCACAACAACATAAACCATAAGTAAGTTGAAAAGACAGCCTACAGAATGGGAGAAAATAATAGCAAATGAAACAACTGAAAAGAACTAATCTCAAAAATATACAAGCAAATCCTGCACCTCAATTCCAGATAAATAAACGACCCAATCAAAAAATGGGCCAAAGAACTAAACAGACATTTCTCCCAAGAAGACATACAGATGGCTAACAAACAACTGTGTCTTTCAATTCTAGTTTCCTTGGTGTGTATGCTCAGCAGTGGGATGACTGGGTCGTATGGCAGTTCAATTACCAGTTTTTTAAGGAATCTCCACACTGTTCTCCAGAGTGGCTGTACCTGTGTGCATTACCACCAACAGCATAAGAGGGTTCCTTTTTCTTCACACCCTACCCAGCATTTACTGCTTGTAGACTTTTGGATAGCAGCCGTTCTGACTGGCGCGAAATGGTACCTCATTGTAGTTTTGATTTGCATTTCTCTGATAATGAGTGATGTTGAGCACCTTTTCATGTGTTTGTTAGCCATCTGTATGTGTTCTTGGAGAAATGTCTGTTTAGTTCTTTGGCCCATTTTTTTAAAGTGTCGTTTATTTTTCTGGAGTTGAGCTGCAGGAGTTGCTTGTATATTTTTGAGATTAATTCTTTGTTAGTTGCTTCATTTCTTAATATTTTCTCCCATTCTGAAGGCAATCTTTTCACCTTGCTTATAGTTTCCTTTGTTGTGCAGAAGCTGTCAATTTTATTTAGGTCCCATTTGTTTTCTTTTTGCTTTTGTTTCCAGTATTCTGGGAGGTGGGTCATAGAGGATCCTGTTGTGATTTATGTTGGAGAGTGTTTTGCCTATGTTTTCCCTAGGAGTTTCATAGTTTCTGGTTGTACGTTTAGATCTTTATTCCATTTTGAGTTTATTTTTGTGTATGGTGTTAGAAAGTGTTCTAGTTTCATTGTTTTACAAGTCATTTGCCAGTTTTCTCAGCACCACTTGTTAAAGAGATTGTCTTTTCTCCATTGTATATTCTTGCCTCCTTTGTCAAAGAGAAGGTGTCCATAGGTGCGTGGATTTATCTCTGGGCTTTCTATTTCATTCCGTTGATCTATATTTCTGTCTTTGTGCCAGTACCATAGTGTCTTGATGACTGTGGCTTTGTAGTATAATCTGAAGTCAGGCAGGTTGATTCCTCCAGTTCCATTCTTCTTTCTCAAGATTGCTTTGGATATTCGAGGTTTTTTGTATTCCCATACAAATTGTGAAATTATTCATTCTAGCTCTGTGAAAAATATCATTGGTGGCTTGGTAGGATTTCTGTGTGTTGATTTTATATCCTGAAACTTTACTATATTCATTGTTGAACTTCAGTAATTTTCTGGTGGAGTCTTTAGGGTTTTCGATGTAGAGGATCATATCCTCTGCAAACAGTGAGAGTTTTACTTCTTCTTTTCCAATTTGGATTCCTTTCATTTCTTTTTCTGTTCTGATTGCTGTGGCCAATACTTCCCAAACTATGTTCAATAGTATTGGTGAGAGTGAGCACCCTTGTCTTGTTCTTGACTTTAGGGGAAATGCTTTCAATTTTTCACCATTGAGGAAAATGTTTATGGTAGGTTTGTCATATATAGCTTTTTATGTTGAGGTAAGTTCCTTCTAGTCCTGCTTTCTGGAGAGTTTTTATCAAAAATGGATTTTGAATTTTGTCAAAGGTTTTCTCTGCATCTATTGAGATAATCATATTGCTTTTATTTTTCAATTTGTTAATATGGTGTATTGCCGGGAGCCAACCTGAGGAACTCTGCCCACGGCAAAGGTCATGAGGAAGGAGGCGCGGCATATGCAAAGGTGGGATCGAGCCTCAGAAGCCCCCTATTCCTGAGCATCTACCCCCAAAACCAGAATCTGCCTACTATACTGCTTTATGCTCTCACCTATAACTCTGACTTTATGGGGGACTGTCCCCCACCACCTCTCTCTGAGGAGGAGTTAACTTAGAGCTCCAGTGAATAAATTCTTGGGCATGACAAGAGTGTTTCAGTTCACAAACTCCTGTGAAAGTTCTCTAGCCTTCCTGACAGGCTCGTCCGGCCACATGTGATTTTTCACAGCCTCCCAACCGTGAGAGGCACGAGATGCTTTAAACTTTCTAAATACAGATTCTTTTTAGAATTTAGAAAAATTATTAGTATAGTATTAGTGGGTTGGTTAGAAATTATACTGGTGAAGGGCTTTTTTTTTTTTCATTTATTGGGCCAATGTTTGCTGTTAAATCCCCTGCCCTTATACAAATATATAACTAGCATATAGGAGAAATAAACATTAACCTTTAAGATTAATCATATTAAACCTTAGGCTAAGTAAATTCCTTTCTTAATTGTAATCCATTATGCCCTCACCCTATAGGAATGCAACTTTATCTGGTACCTTCGGAGGGTGGTGCCTGATTTAAGAAAAATCACCCCTGGAAAAAAATAAAAAAAGTTTTCTGGTTGACTAACCGCTATCAGAAAAAAAGGGGTCATAAAATGTCAGCAGGCCTCATGGCCAGAAGATTATGTAAATCCATTAAAACTTTTGTATACATCTGTATAAAGCACCTGATTTTGATAAGGGTCAGGTCTGCTGACCCTCGTGTGACTTTGTATTCTATCTCTATGTATAACAAAAAGTATATAAGCAAACCTGAAAAATAAAGAAAATGGGTCAGTTCCTGGAAAGACTGATTCCCCCATGTGGTCTCTTCTCGTTCTCTTTTCTGGCTGAATTCCCATCTGGAGTGTGGATGCCTGCCAAGCCTGCTAATTTTGCCTGGGCTACTAAGATCTGACTGGGGAGGCCTAAGTGTTTCCTCTCGTTCAGGAGAATGGAAAGAGGCTTGTGGCCTACGTAGGTGGTGCAAACCTCTTGTCTCGAGGTTTTATTGGTATTCCATGTAAATCAAGTTATTCAGCCCCTTTTCTCCACTAATTTTCCTACTACACTATTCTTTCCTAATCTCTCTTTATATTTCTAATTAAATAGCTCTTTCCTAGGACGCTGACTCCGTCTCCCCTTCCAATTACCCTGGGTCCACCTGGGCTGGACTCCGGCAGTGTATTACATTGATTGGTTTGTGAATATTGAAGAATCCTTGCATCCCTGGGATAAAGCCCACTTGGTCATGATGTATGATCTTTTTTAATGTGTTGTTGGATTCTGATTGTTAGAATTTTGTTAAGGATTTTCACATCGGTTTTCATTAGTGATATTGGCCTGTAGTTTTCTTTTTGTGGCATCTTTGTCAGGGGTTGGTATTAAGGTAATTTTGGTCTCATAGATTGAGTTTGTAAGTTTACCTTTATCTGCAATTTTCTGGAAGAGTTTGAGTAGGATAGGTGTTAGCTCTTCTCTAAATTTTTGGTAGAATTCAGCTATGAAGCCATCTGGTCCGGAGCTTTTGTTTGCTGGAAGATTCTGATTACAGTTTCAGTTTCCATGCTTGCAATGGGTCTGTTAAGATTTTCTATTTCTTCCTGGTTCAGTTTTGGACAGTTGTACTTTTCTAAGAATTTGTCCATTTCTTCCACGTTGTCCATTTTATTGGCATATAATTGCTGATAGTAGTCTTTTCTGATCCTTTGTATTTCTGTGTTGTCTGTTGTGATTTTTCCATTTTCGTTTCTAATTTTATTGATTTGATTTTTCTCCCTTTGTTTCTCAATGAGTCTAGCTAATGGTTTGTCAATTTTATTTATCCTCTCAAAGAATCAGCTTTTGCCTTTGTTGATTTTTGCTATGGTCTCTTCTGTTTCTTTTCCATTTATTTCTGCCTGAATTTTGAAGTTTTCTTTCCTTCTACTTCCACTGGGGTTCTTCATTTCTTCCTTTTCTAGTTGCTTTTGATGTAGAATTAGGTTATTTATTTGACTTTTTTATTGTTTCTTGAGGTATGCCTGTATTGCTATGAACCTTCCCCTTAGCACTGCTTTTACAGTGTCCCACAGGGTTTGGGTTGTTTTGTTTTCATTTTCATTCATTTCTATGCATATTCTGATTTTGTTTTTTATTTCTTCTGTGACTTGTTGGTTATTCATCACCGTTTTGGTTAGCTTCCATATGTTGGAATTTTTAATAGTTTTCTCCCTGTAATTGAGTTCTAATCTTACTATATTGTGGGCGAAGCTTGGAATGATTTCTTTTTCTTTTTTTTTTTAATTTTCTTTCTTTCTTTCTTTTTTTTTTTTTTTTTTTTTTTTTTTTTTTTTTTAATTTACCAAGGCTAGATTTATGGCCCAGTATGTGATCAATCTTGGAGAAGCTTCCGGGTGCACTTGAGAAAAAGGTGAAGTTCATTGTTTTGAAGTTCATTGAAATATCCTATAGATATCAATTAGGTCTAACAGGTCTATTGTATCACTAAAGTTTGTGTTTCCTTGTTAATTTTCTGTTTAGTTGATCTAGCCATAGGTGTGAGTGGAGTATTAAAGTCTCCCACTATTATTGTGTGCCAGAGTCCGGCTCCAGCAGCCAGGCAATCAGCCTGAAGGGGTGAGCAGTTTCGGCAAAGGATAATGTAGCCTCTGACTCAAAGTATGAAGCTACATGTTTATTTCAAGCTTCAGGTTTTCTTTTATAGTTTGACCAAAGCATTATATCAGAGGTTTGACATTTTTAGTTTCCCCCACCCAGATTTATTATCTCCAGAAATCATTGTTGTCCTACAAACAAAATTCCTGCTTCAGCGATTCTCTCAGAATCTGCTTTACTATCTAGTTTCTACTTTCTCTTATGTGTCCTATATTTAACTTGTGATCACATTGTAACTCATGCCACTTCCTTAGTTTATTTCTTATCTTTCTAAACCCTGTTTGCCCCTAGCATCTTAAGATCATTATCTCCTAAAAAGGCTTCTAGCTATTCTTAATTATTCCTAAGCCCTAAACTCAGCAAACTTCTTTAGCCAGAAATATTTCCCTCACAAACAGGTCTCAGAAAATAATCCTTCCCATGGCCTCAAGCTGCAGCCAATGGGTTCATCCTGGAACATTCTTTGTAAAGATCCTTGAAAAAATGTCAATGGTTACTTTATAGATTATTTTCTGGGCACAACTGCAGAAGGCTTTGTGCTTTCTCATGTTTCTCTCAAGAACAATAAGCACCTTAACATTCTTTCCAATCAACATAAGAAAGAGAAGAACAAGTCAGAATCACAAGGCCTAACTCCTTCATCCTGGGTCCGTGCCTGCAGAATGAGGAGAAGGTTTTGGGCCCAATCCTCCATTTTGTCAGTAATGCCTAATGCAGCTCCTGATAATTGTGTTATTGTTCATTTCCCTTTTCATACTTGTTAGCACTTGTCTTACATATTGTGGTGCTCCTATGTTGGGTGCCTTAATATTTATAATTGTTATATTTTCTTCTTGGATTGATATTTTGATCATTATGTAGTGTCCTTCTTTGTCTCTTTTCACAGCCTTTGTGTTAAAGTCTATTTTATCTGATATGAGTATTGCTACTCCTGCTTTCTTTTGGTCCCTATTTGCATGGAATATCTTTTTCCAGCCCTTCACTTTCAGTCTGTATGTGTCCCTTGTTTCAAAGTGGTTCTCTTGTAGACAACATATATAGGGGTCTTGTTTTTGTATCCATTCAGCCAGTCTTTGCCTTTTGTTTGGGGCATTCAACCCATTTACATTTAAGGTAATTATTGATAAGTATGATCCTGTTGCCATTTACTTTATTGTTTTGAGTTCGGGTTTCTACACCCTTTCTATGTTTCCTGTCTAGACAAAATCCTTTAGCATTTGTTGGAGAGCTGGTTTGGTGGTGCTGAATTCTCTCAGCTTTTGCTCTTCTGTAGAGCTTTTGATTTCTCCGTCATATTTGAATGAGATCCTTGCTGGGTATAGTAATCTGGACTGTAGGGTGTTTTCTTTCATCACTTTGAGTATACCCTGCCATTCCCTCCTGCCCTGAAGGGTTTCTATTGAAAGATCAGCTGTTTTCCTTATGGAATCCACTTGTGTGCTATGTGTTGTTTTTCCCTTGCTGCTTTCAGTATTTGTTCTTTGTGTTTGATCTTTGTTAATTTGATTAATATGTGTCTTGGGGTGTTTGGCCTTGAGTTTATCCCATTTGGGACTCTCTGGATTTCTTGGACTTGCGTGATTATTTCCTTCCCCAATTTAGGGAAGTTTTCAACTATTATCTCAAGTATTTTTGCAAGGTCTTTCTTTTTGTTTTCTTCTTCTGGGACTCCTATGATTCTTATGGTGGGGCGTTTAACATTGTCCCAGAGGTCTCTGAGATTGTCCTCATTTCTTTTAATTCGTTTTTCTTTTTCCTCTCTGTTTCATTGATTTCTACCATTCTATCTTCTACCTCATTTATCCTACCTTCTGCCTCCATTATTCTACTGTTGGTTCCCTCCAGACTGTTTTTGACCTCATTTATTGCATTATTCATTATATATTGACTCCTTTTTATTTCTTCTATGTCCTAGTTAAACCTTTCTTGCATCTTTTCAATCCTTGTCTCCAGGCTATTTATCTGTATTTCCTTATTGATTTCAAGATTTTGGATCATTTTCACTATCATTATTTTGAATTCTTTATCAGGTAGATTTCCTATCTCTTCCTCTTTTGGTTGGTTTGGTGGACATTTATTCTGTTTCTTTACCTGTTGGGTATTTCTCTGCCTCTTCTCGTTGTTTATATTGCTGTGTTTGTGGTCACCTTTCTGTAATCTGGCAGTTTGTGGAGTTCTCTGTATTGTGGAATTTCCTCACTGTTGGTGGATTTGGATGGGTGGCTTGTCAAGTTTTCCTGTTTAGGCAAGCTTGTGTCGGTGTTCTTGTGGTTGTGGCTGGATTTCTTCCCTTTGTAGTGCAATGAACTGCCTAGTACTGATTTATGAGATGTCCATGTGTTTGGAGTGACTTTGGGAAGCCTGTATATTGAAGTTCAGGTCTATGTTCCTGTGTTGCTGGAGAATTTGCATTGTATGTCTTTCTCTTGAAATTGTTGGCCCTTGGGTAGTGCTTGGTTTCAGTGTAGGTATGGAGGTGTTTTATGAGTTCCTATCAATTAGTATTCCCTGGAGTCAGGAGTTCTGTGGTGTTGTCAGGATTTGGACTTAAGCCTTCTGCCTCTGGGTTTCAGTCTTATTCTTACAATAGCATCAAGACTCCTCCATCTATACATCACCAATGATAACACATCTAGGTTAAATATGAAAAGTTTGTCCACAGTGAGGACATCCAGACAGGTCCACAGAGTTACATGGAGAAGAGAAGAGGGAGGAAGGGAGGTAGAGGTGACCAGGAGTTGAAGAGGGGGAATCAAAAGAGGAGAGTGCAAGCTAGCCAGTAATCACTTCCTTATGTGCTCTCCACAGTTTGGATCCCTCAGAGATGTTCACATATTTTCACAGATAAGAGAAGAGGGAGGGTGGAGATAGAAGTGACCAGGAGGAGAAGAGGGGGAATCAAAAGGGGAGAGAGCAAGCTGGCCAGTAATCCCTTCACTATCTGCTCTCCACAGTCTGGACCCCTCAGAGATGTTCACAGAGTTACACAGAGAAGAGAAGATGGAGTAGGAGACAGAGGTGGCCAGAGGGGATAAAGGGGGAAATAAAAAGGAGAGAGACAGATCCAGCCAGTAATCAGTTCCCTAAGTGTTCTCAGCAGTCCAGAACACACGAAGAGATTCACAGAGTTGAGTAAAGAAGAGAAGGGGTACGGAGGAGATAGAGGTGACCTAGAGGAGAAAAAGGAGATCCAAAGGGGGAGAGAGCAATCAGGCCAGTGATCTCCCACCCAGGTAAAAATGGTTACTGAATATTGGGTTCTTAAAGGTACAGAATTGAAAACAAATACCAAAAAGCAAAGGTTAAAAATCTAGAGTAGAGGTTGGATTCTCAAAAATACAATATTAAAGAAAAAAGAACTCACAAAAATTATATATATATATATATATATATATATATATATGCTTTGCTTTAAGAAATGGCATCTTTTTTTTTACAAAGTAATAGTAGTTTATAAAAATGAAATTTAAAGGAGTAGTAGAGGACTCAAAAGTTTTAAAAATTAAATTTAAAGAATGAAAATAGTAAAAATATGTCTAGGACTGTTTCTGGTGTTGTTGTGGACAGTGTGGGGTCAGTTCACTTTCAGATAGTTCTTTGATCCAGCTTATACTTCTCAAGATCTATAGGCCTCTTCCTATATAGTCGGTGCTAACTGCAGGGTTTTAATGTATTGTATCTGTCACTTCCAGGGTGGTTCCCTCTGCTTTAGCTTCTTCTGTTTGCTGGTCTCTTCAGTGTTTAATTTCTGCCCTGACCAAAGCAAGTGGTGGTGGACATTTTTTTAGGCTCACTTGTTCACTCGTGCTGTGGGGAGGGAGAAACACTGCAAACAAATATCACTGGCATGTGTGGGGAGTGCTCCCAGTGTCTCAGGCACACTGGGTTTGCCCCAGCTCAATGGCATGTGTGCTTTCCCAGTCTACACTGTTCAGGCTATTGGTTGCTCTGCGGGGAACTATCTGAGGCAAGCCCTCGGTTGCATGCACTTTCCAGGTCTGAGCCGCTCAGGTGACCAGGTGATTGGCGAGCACAGTTGCTCCTACTTATTTCCTCCTCTATCCCTGCTGCTCAGTTTTCTGGGTGTACAACCGGTGTGCCTTCTCAGGAGGATATTGACCATCCAGAATCCCAAGAAGACTTGGTTAGCAATGAAGCCTGCTTGCAGTTAGGTAGATGATGCCTCTCTGGGGCCACGATTGCCCCCTTCCGGCACTGGCTGCCCTTGCTCCCCTGTCCGTGGCAGGGGATGGGCTCATCAGCAGCTGGCTACCTCTGCTCACTCCTTTGACTGTGAGCAGGCCGGGTGGTGTCTTAGTTTAGGGCTTTTTGCTGGGGTAGCTATGCCAGGGTCTGGTTTGCTGTCTCAAGTTAGTTCCTTCAGATTGCCCGCAGGGCATTCAGGCCTGGTCCTTATTCTAAGCAATGCAGCCCACACCTCCCTGCTCAGTCTGTGCTTGCTAGTGGCGGATGCGGGCGTCTGCACTGCTTCTCTGCTGGGAGTTACCATTGGGCATGTAATCTGTTGGTTTAAATTATTTATTTATCTTTCCTCCCACTTATGTTGCCCTCTGAGGTTCCAAGGCTTGCCACAGACTCGCCAGTGAGAGTGTTCCCTGGTGTTTGGAAGCTTCTGTATTTTTTAAGACTCCCTTCCCAGGATGGTTCTCCATCCTTACCTATTTTGTCTCTCTTTTTATCTGTTACATTTTTTCCTACCTCCTTTCAAAGATAATGGGCTGCTTTTCTGGGTGCCTGATATCCTCTGCCTGCATTCAGAAACAGTTTTGTGTAATTCACTCAGTGTCCAAATGTTCTTTTGACGAACCTTTGAGGAGAAAGTGTTCTCCCTGTCCTATTCCTCCTCCATCTTAGGACTGTCCCTGAAATTACCCATAATTCCCATGAAATCAATAGGGCCCTGAAGACAATATTGCCTTGCTAGTGGGGAATAGTAAACCTGGTCTAAAGGCTGGTTTCATCTCAACTTATAAAACTTTACAGCAAGCCTTCAAAAAATGCACTTGTTTCCAAGAAATTAGCAGTGTTTGCAAACAGTGAAAGGAATAATTTATAAAAAATTAAAAAACATCCAGCATCCAAAGGTTAAGTGACTACATCCACAATCCAATTTAAAATTTCCATATAAATTGTGAAAATATTTGTTCTAGTTTCATCTCAATATTGTAATTATCCTTTGATTAAGATAAATAAATAAATTTAAAAAGAAAAAATCCAGATGCATAAAGAAGCAAGAAAATATCCATAACAAGGGCAAAATCAATTAGTAAAAACACAGGTAAAATATATATTATATAATTAGCAGAGAGGACATTAAAATGCTTACTACATCAATAATCCTTATATTCATGAAGCTGAAGAATATTAAGTAGTTAAAAGAGACATGTAAAATAGAAATGCAAAGACTGTGGGGAAAGATTAATTGTGCAACAGAGAGCTTTGAAGTAACTTTAAGAGTGCTAAAGCATATGCAAATGGAATCACACAGGAAGTGAAAGACAGGAGAATACATCAAAGAACTTCATAATTACTGGCTGAAATTTTTCCAGCTATGAAGAAAACTTTAAAGCCATTAACACAAAAGCTCATTTAACTCAAGGACAAGAAATATGACAACTCTACAAAGGCACATCATAATTCAGAGATTATGACAATCAACCAAAGAAATGTAACCAGAAGGAAAAACAAACACAGTAGAATAAAAAGTGGGGATGACAGCAGATTAGGCAAATGAAACAATGTTAGCCAGGGTACACTGGTGCCAGACCTTAACTGCTGAGAGAAATATAATTGACTCAGAATTCTATACCCAAGAAAAGTACATATCAAAAACAAGATAGAATACTTTCTCAGACAGATAACAACTACAAGATTGCATCCCAACCAACAGACCAATGTAATAAATGTTTTTTAAAAGGTCTCAAGTCAGAAGGAATTTAAAACAAGTGAAAATCTGGATCTACAGGGGGAATGAACAGTACCCAAAATGATAAACATGTAATATGTAATGATAAACATGTAATATGTATTAAAAGATAAATATAGGGACATCCTTGGTGGTCCAGTGGTTAAGGATCTGCTTTGTAATCGAAAGCATTTGCAAATGGCAAAGGTATGTTCCTTTGCCAGAGAACTAAGATGCCACATGCCACTGAGCAACTAAGCCTGCATGTCTCAAATAGAGTTCATACACTGCAAGTACTGAGGTTGTGCTCCTCAAATAGAGAGTCTCTACCACAAGGAAGATCCTTCATGCCACACTAAGTTCCAGTACAGACAAAGAAATGATAAATGAGTAAATAATTTAATAATTATCATAATTAATAATGATAGGCTGGCAAGTTAAAGATGCATACCATGGATCTTAAAACTACTTACAAAAGAGTTACGGTGAACAAAATGACAAAGGATATAAAAGGGAATCCAAAAACCTACTCAGTCACAAAGAAGTCAGGGATAAAAAGAGAAATGGGAAGAAAGAACATGGGGAAAACTGAAGATAAAGAGCAAGATAATAGAATTAAACCCAACTAGAGTTATCCCCTCAGGTGTGAACCCAGACTGACAATATACCCCAGGCCCCAGACAACAGCAGATCACCATACACTGCACTGTGAAGCTGAAACAGAGGCTGCCAGGCTCCAGGACCTCATATGCTTGGATGCAGAACAGCACCAAAAGTTTATAAGGAACAGTTACTTAGAAGACTTCAATCACACAAAGTACATCTTCTGTTTATAACGAAATGGCATTAGAAATCAATGTTCACTGGACAGAATAAGAAGAAGGTGCTAGCACAGTGTGGACCTTTCCACTTTTACAACTCTAATTCTGCCCAGGAAGGAGCAGATTAATTACAGGACTTACATCTCTTCAATACTAGACATACTTGACATACATAGACAATACTAGACATACATGTTTGATTTTCCCAGTTCAGTCTCTCTTGCTCATCCTGGGAAACAGGGACTGCTCCTCTAAACCACAGCGCAATCACTACACACAAAGCCAGATGATATTTGCCAAATCTTTCACAAAAATCAGTGAAAACTTGTTTCCTCCTATTTTGCACTCTTGGCTCTTTTCAACCAACCATGGCTCTTGTCCTACCTCCTTGGATCCTGGTCCTCTATCACTTGCAACCATGTTCCCATACACCGGGCCTCAATTACACCCAAAGATTTTCCTATTCAGAGCGGCCATACTACACGTGAAAAAAGGAAAGAACAGGCAGCTCCTTACTCTCCTCTCTTGTTCCTTCACTACATACATTCACTGAAAACCTGTGTAGCAAGTTTGTTACATACAAATGTTCAAGTTGAAAATTTTCAAACATGCAAAAGTGCATTTGCATGTGCAATCACATCAGTTAATTCACAGATATGACACACATTGTCATGGGCACATCCAAGACAAGTTGGTGTGCATTTGAATGCTTTACTGTATAGACTGTGTGGAGTACAATAGTTCAGGACTTTTATTTCAAGCCTACACTGTCTGAAAGGAAGCATAAATGTAGTGGTAATGGAGATGCTACCACTATTCTATTTTTTAAAGCATACTTAGTTGTTCAGCTGTGTCTGAATTTTCAACATATGGACTGCAGTATGCCAGGCTCCTCTTGCCATGGGGATTCTCTAGACCCGAATACTGGAGTGGGTTGCCATGCCCTATCCAGGAACACAAGATTTAAAATGCTTGTTTTATTGTTTGTGCGTGTGTGTGTTTTATGTATTATTTGTGTGAAAAGTATCATAAAGCTATTAAACTAATAATATAGTAATATATAGCCAATTGATATATTATATATATATATATAATTGATAATATATAGCCAACTGTCTTAGTTGTCTACCTAAGTAACTTTGCTGAATTTATTAAGAGATGGGGATTTTTGAACCCCTCTTTCAAATGTAACTTGTTCATATACATGAGACTTACTTTTCTGCTAAAATCTGTGAATGCATGCCCTCCAGGTCAAAGGAAGTCACATTCTTGATTGGGATTATAGAGGAAATGTGAGATCTCCATAATTCTAGCCGTTTCAGTCTTTTCAAAAGACTTTGATCAGGACAAACAGATACTAAAGTATGCATTGTGTTTCTACCCACTTCTAGAAAGTGTTGCTAAGTTTTCAATACTGAATCTTGTAATGCTGGTGGACTATGTAGAAGTGATGTGACCAGAAATAAGGAAGGTGAGACAGGTATGTCAGAATGTGAGGTAACAAAGACAAGATATTTAGAAGCTGAAGAACTGAGAGAGAATTGGGACCTGAGTTGGAAAATCGGTTTTCAAAACAAATTGGGTCATGCGGTACGTGTAATCCTCACTTCATCCCTTAGAAGATTTCTACTGACCAGTCTGCCTCTAGTTTGTGGAGCACAGTTCAGATCTATCTAGCTGTTTCTCATTGCTGTTTCTTTCTCCTGGCTCACACACTGTGGCCAGCCATTCAGCCTGTTCCATTCGTTTTGTTGTTGTTGTTGTTGTTGTTGTTGTTGTTCTTTAAGGCAGGTGCTGCAGGCTACCTACAAAATGATCAATTCTCTACTTCTCTTTCAAAACTGAAAATAGTTTGTTATATAGCCATGAGCCCAGTAGCTACAGGACTGCACTTCCTATGCACCTGTGCTCTTAGTCATGACTGGTGACCTAGAGATGCAAACAGATCTGTAAGAGGGTTTTTTTGGAAGACCACATTCAAGGAGCTGATTTAGCTGAGAGATGGGACTCTTCCCTTCCCTACTTTCTTCCTAACTGCAACTTGGATTTTAATTGTGATGGCTGGAACTCCTGCAGTTGTATTGGACAATCATGTAACCTAGGAGATGGATACCTCTCAAGCTCTGACTGGCCTACCTCCAGATTTGTTTCAGAGGGAGAGAAAAATCAAGTTTATCTTGCTAAAGTTTTAGTTGTTTTACTTTTTTGCAATGTGCATCCAAATTTAATCCTGATACTACCATGTATTTAATATGATATAGCCTTATTATTTTGTTGGGTTTAGGGAATATATTTATATTTTACATTTCTCTGATTTTTTATTTTATAAATTGATTCATCAACCATTATACCCATTATATATAAGTTGTACAAATTCAGAATTATGATTATGAGCATCCTTTCCTTTAGATTTTGAATTTTTATATTTTCTTATCCTCTTTCCATTCTTGTTTTCTCCATATTTGTACAGCCTGGGCCATGCCCTCTCTTATAACCTCATCCATATCCACATCTGCAGGCTAAAACAGACTGAGAGCTCTATGGGGAGAACCAAAGAAGAAGGAATTACAGAGACATGAATGAAGGATGCTGGCCCTTGTTACTGATCATGAATGTTCTTCAGTAGGATCACATTACCCTGTCCTTTTGTGTGCCCACACCCCCAGGTTCCCCAGGACCATAGAAGATACTTTGGCCAGTGGAATTTAAGTAGAGCTGATATGTCTCTTCCAAATGGAAGTATTGTTTTCTGTCCCACTAGCTGGAATGCAGGTATAATGACAGGAGCTTGAGTAGCCATGTTAGACAAAAGGTAAGTAGCACAGGTGGAAGATGTGGCAAGAAAGAAGTGGGCTCTCATCTCTGTGGAGAGACTTGCACTAACATTATATGACAGAGAATTGAAATTGTATTGTTTTTAAAAAAAATGTTATTTAGGTTTTGATTACAGTCGTTGAGCCTGTAGCCTAACACTCATAATAGAATAACTGATTTTTGTGTTAGCCTTGTCTTGATATTAGGGTCAGAATGAGACAATATCTATTGGCGTATACATAGAAGTGAGTAAAGTGACAGCCCTGCCCTTGGAAGCTTTGCTCTAGTGTGGGATCAGAAACTGAACCAAGAACAAAGCTACAAGGCAAGAGAGAGTCACAACCCTGCAGGAACCTTTGGAAAAGGATACTCAATCGGTCTTAATCTCAGGAGGTTGCTTGAAACAGGGACAATCCTCTCTCAATCTCCTCATAAATAGGCCATGGTAACAAGTTTCATGTAAAAGTGATTTATTTCAAATTCCTTCCAGAGGGTTTTCCCTCTGGAAAGTGCTTAAGATGTGCGTTTGAGACCTGGTTTGGGAAGATTTCAAATGTTCCAGGGCAACTAAGCTGGTGACCCACAGCTCCTGAGCCTGAGTGACCAAAGCCTGTCATCTACATCAAGAGAAGCACAGGATTGAAAAGCCAGTGCACTGCAATTACAGAGTAGCCTCTGCTTGCTGACAATATAGAAGTCCTGAGCAACAATGAAGACATGCTGCTGCTGCTCAGTCATTTTAGTCGTGTCCGACTCTGTGAGTCCCCATACACGGCAACCTACCAGGCTCCCCCGTCCCTAGGATTCTCCAGGCAAGAACAGTGGAGTGGGTTGCCATTTCCTTCTCCAATGCATGAAAGTGAAAAGTGAAAGGGAAGTCACTCGGTCGTGTCTGATCCTCAGCGACCCCAAGCACTGCAGCCTTCCAGGCTCCTCCATTCATGGGATATTCCAGGCAAGAGTACTGGAGTGGGGTGCCATTGCCTTCTGTGCAATGAAGACCTAGTGTGGCAAAAGAAAAAGGAAAAAAAAAAAAAAGCGATTCTCCCAGAGAAACCAGTGAGGTCTCAGGGGAAGCAGGACATGAAAAAGGATGAAACCAGTCTGGGTCTGATATAAGGCGAGTCATGGAGAGGGAAGCTACAGCCTGTTTTCATAGGGAAGTTGGGATATAAATTGTGCCTCAAATATTTCACAACCCAAGGCTACGGAGCTGGGATTTCACTCTCCCTGTACTGCCTCCCTCTTATCCTTCAAGTAACACCCAGCTGGTGTCTCCAAGACCTTGTATTAGACTCTTGAAAGACAAATCAAAGATGACACTAGAAGCGAAAGACACCAAAACTCAAGAAAATACAACCTCAGACAATGTCTAGATTTCTGCCCCCAGCATGCCATCTCCAACATCATATCTGAAATTCTGTGAGTCTAAAGAACTCCAAGGGTCTCTACATGTAAGCAATATTTTAAATTCAGGTTTTAATTTATATAGGAGTGTAGTTGATTTGCAGCACTGTATTAATGCTAGTTGTATGGGAAATTAATTTCCTTATACAGACACATGTATCCATTGTTTCTTAGTTTGTTTTTGGTTTTGTTGTTGTTTTTCCCATACAGGATATGGATATTATTGGAATATCCTGTATGGGATTGAGCAGAATTCCTACTATTGAGCAGAATTCCTGTGCTGTACAGTTGATTATTTATTAAATAAAGTAGTATACATATATTTATCTCAAACTCTCAATTTATCCCTCTGCCACCTTTACACATTTGTAACTATAATTATTGTTGTGACAGAGGGAAGTGTCTAGGCACTTTTTGGATCTGTGCTTGTGACAGTGCAGTGGCCAGGGAAAGCAAGCTGAGAGAGACTCATTTGAGATGATGCTGAATGTGGAGAAGGACCTGGCAATGGAAAAATCTGGGAGAAAAACAATCTACATGTGGAAAGTCAACACTGCTAAGGACCAACGTAAACAAGTTTAATAAATGGCAACCCTTCCACCGCCAATCTTCCTTCCATGCTTGGAACTTGGCCCACAGGTCAACCACCATGACCTCATTCCATGCTTCAGTTGTGAGTTAGCAGCAATGAGCCATGTTAGCCTTCCCAAGAAGGGAGAACCTGGGGTTATCATGAGGCTGAATATGCTCTGGACTCAGGGACTTGTGCACAAAGTGGTTATCACCAGGAGCATCAGGTGCCAGGGGCACCACCAATGCCTCTGACTATCTGCATGTACTTGTTCTCAGAAGTAGAAACGCCAAGGGACCAATAGAGCAAAGAAACAAGTAATGACTCTTGCTTCATCTTGCCGCGTGGGATTCCAACGGCCCTTTGACCACACTGCTCTCTGCCCAAAACTCTCTCTTCTTTTGTTTCCTCAGGTGGCTTGTGAATAACATAAGTACCTGATTGTGAAGCTTGGTGGCTGGAACTCTAATCACAGTCAGCTGGGTCTCAGAGATGTCCAGCTTTGTCCTGTGTTTCTGTCCTTTTTCTCCAACCAGATTCATAAAGCAAAGTCCCTACAAAATATAAGGGTGATTGTAATTCTCTCAAGGTCTTTGAATCTCCAAGGTCTATTTGCAGCATCAAAGAGGGAACACATCTCCTGCATCCAGGCTAGTCTCAGCCAGCGGTTCCCTGAGGAAACATAAGGCACATATCTAAGCTGCCAGAAGGCTGAGAAGAGAATGCTTCTCGCTGTGAATGCAGGTTCATGTTACCCAGTCATCCAAAGGTCTGTGTTGTTGAATGAGGATTGGCAGCTCTGGGGATCTGTGTTGGGTGTGAGTCAGTCACCATCTGCACGACAGCCTCCTAGGGTCACTACAGCTGGGATTCTCCCACTGTGCCTGGAACCTAGAAGAAATGGCTCTGAATATTGCTTTCCTGCTGCTACATTGAGGCAGGTCTGCTGATAAAATCGGAAGCAGACTTGAGGGGCAACGGGAAAGAACCTTCCACTCTGGTGCTTGCAGATATCTAAGAGCTACCCAGCAGTGAATGCAATGGAGTTTTTCCTCATCTTTCCCTTCCTGGAAGTCTCCTAGCTTGGGAACTGGAGTTCCTGTATCCCAAGTCTTCACTAACTTACCTACAGTTAAGGTGAGTCATACACCCCAAGGTTCAGTTTACCATTTTTTGGATGAGGGAGTCTGGACATACTCCAGAACACTTGTTCCAAAATGAGGCTCAATGCAAATCAGTGGACAAGTGGGTCAGAGGTGGCTGTTGCTGAGGATGATGAGGTTGCCTCTGGTGGGCAAGGGGCTGTAACTGTCTGATGATGTTCATGGGTCCTGGTCTCAGGACTGAGAGTGGTGAGCATTTGGCATGCAGATGCTGTGCCATCGAAGACCTTAGAGGCCTTGCCCCCCGGAATTTACCATCATTTGGGTTCTGTGAGATGAGATCAGGTAGTTATAAGTCAAATTTTACAAATGGGGAAGCATGTAGATTCCCCAGCAGAAACCCAAATTAGGCTGATAAATCATCTCTCCAAAAAAACTCTGGGAGCTAGATATGCCAGGACTCTTAGACAAATTTTGAGGTATTTTAAATATTTTTTTAAGTAGATCATCTTTTGGATGACCTGCCATTCGGTCTCTGGCTTGGGATGATACTTGCAGTTAGAGTGGAATCAATGGGCCTCTGGGGGACGTAGTTCCTCTTCCTTTGACTCATTAGGAGTGAGTACAGCTCTCTCCCCTCCACATCTGGAGCAGGAATTCCAGCAGGAATAACGTGACCCCCAAGTTTAACCAGAAGACTCAAGAAGGTCTGGCCCTCAGGTAGGCACTATCCATTTCCCAGTGCTCTTCCTTCCCTCCTGGGTCATGTGCACGCTGTCCACCTCCTGGTTACTGGGTTCTGAATTCCTCTGCCCTTCACTTGTAGATATTTAGGCAGTCCACTTGTGGTTCCCTCTCTACCCAGGCCCAATCCCTCACCTGCAGATCACACTAAAGGAGGGAAAATCAAGACGGGTCTTTCCATTTCGTTCTTCCTAAAAATGTCCACATTCCTTCTGCTTCCACACCCTGTTCTGAGTCATCAACATCTCCAGCTAGAAGACTGAGCTGATGAGAGGAATGGAGATGCAGATTGGGGATGGGGGTGGTAAGGGTGTCAGCTGTGGGGGACAGTTTTCAGATGACAAGAGATGAGTTGTAGTAATGAGCATGTGTGGTCCTCCAACCACTCATTCATTTGGGACCTGCCTAAATCTGCATTCTTGGGCTTCTAAGGGTATCACTTAGACAGAACCTTCAAAATGGACTTTCCATAAACCTCTTACTGCAAAAAATTTCAAACAAAACAAATATAGGAAAAAAGAGTGTCTTGAACACTATATTTCACCATTCAGCATCAATAACTACAAAACTAACATCTTAGTCCCACAGGTTGTCATAGACTGGAAACAATGCAACATCAAGGTGGTGGCCAATTGAGTTCCCTGTGAAGACATTCTTAAGTAGCATCAGTCTTTCTCTTCTTGCTCTCTTCTCACATGTGGTGGCTGAAGGGAAGGAAGAAGAGGGAGAATAAGAGAGAAAAAGAAGGAGAGGCTAATCCCATCATGAGGGACCACCATCAAAACCCCATGTCAACCTGGGTACCTCCCAAAGGCCCTACTTCCTAATACCATCACATTGGGAGTCAAGGGTGGACACAATTCAATCCATAGCAGCTATACATAGCATAGCAGCTATCTGTTTTTACATTAAGACAGACCATCGTTTCATTCTCTCTGTTTTAATGCTTATTCATTTTCCCTGAAATATTTTAGGGACAAGATGAACATTTCACCAAATCTACATAATGAATATTTGTGGTATAATGATAGGATGTGAAAAAAAATGCTCTTTCTTCCCCCCAAAAATGAACACTTTATTTCCAGTCCATGTGCAAATTTCCCTGATGCTCAAAAAGCAGATGTCTTTCCACAGTTTATCGAAAGAATGCAGTCATATGTTGCACTTGGTTGTTCTCATTTAGGACTAAATAACTGTTCCTCTCCCAATTTTAATGCCATTTATCTGTTCAGAAACAGGGAAGAAGCAGGGTGGCTTGTCTTACAGAATGTCCCACTATTGGTTTTAGAGCAGGAGTCCACAGTACCAGCACAGTGGGTCAGGACCAGTACCAGTCCTTGGTCTGTTAGGAACCAGACTTCCACAGAAGGAGGTGAGCTTCAGGCCACTGAGTGAGGCTTCATCTGTATTATAGCTGCTCCCTGTCACTCTCTCATCACCCCCAGAAGGGACAGTCTAGCTTGTTTTCCTGGAACTGTTTGTAGTTACATAACCTATGTTTATGGGTAAGAGAATGAGATGGCTGGATGGCATCACTGACCCGATGGACGTGAGTCTGAGTGAACTCCAGGAGTTGGTGATCGACAGGGATCCCTGGCATACTGCGATTCATGGGGTTGCGATGAGTCAGACACGACTGAGTGACTGAACTGAACTGAACCTATGCCTAATAGAAAAAAAAAAAAAAAAACACCTTAAATATTGATGATTATTTTCCTTTCTCAGTGCTCAGAATGATGAGTTGGTGTCCTAGCAGTCTATCACACTGACAAATCAGATGTTGCCTATTAAGATTGGGACATATTTGGTCAGCTTAAATTTCAATATTAAAAACCTAAGATCCAGCCCCATCCTTCATGGCAAATAGAAGGAAAAAGGTGGAAGCAATGACAGATTTCTTCATCTTAGCTTCTAAAACCACTGTAAATGGTGCCCGTGGCCATGAAATGAGAAGACATTAGCTTCTCGGCAGGAAAGCTATGAGAAAGATAAACGGTGTGTTGAGAAGCAGAAACATCATTCTGCCCAGCAAACTGGTAGATATTTGGTCTTTCCATTTGGATTCCTAAACATTCTGTCCAGTCCCCAAGGGTCTTTGAAGCCCCTCCGTTTTCTGGTCCTACATAATGCCCAAGATTATTTTGTGCATTTCTTTACCCAGTCCTGAAACCAGCCATCTCTTTAATATCATCTAATGGGAAATGTATTTAGAAGCTACATGTTAGATCTCAGAATAGTCACAGTCATCAAGTTCACACTGCTTCTAGGCTTTACAGTGGTTGGAGGAGGAAGTACACATTTTCCTTAAAACTAAAATAAAAAGGAATACAATTAGTTGGTACAAACTTATGCTTTCAGTTCAAGATTTAAGACAGCAGGGTTTGAATTAAACTTCTTTATGTTATGTGTGAATCTCTTTTTCTAGCCACTGAAAGGCTTACTTCAAAACATTAGTTTTAATTATCATATCGCTTTTACCTGATAACATACATATGAATCTGTCACAGTAACAGAAACAATATAAGGAACAATAAATTGTTGATTTTTGCTCACCTCAGCTGCGATGGCAATGCATGTTCATGATGGCTACAAAGGCAGCATAGAAGCATAACCGAGAGTAATTACCCCACGTCCAAATCAGAGGCATCAACCAAGCTACCCTACTTCAAAGTAAGGAGCAGCGGCTGTGCTTTGCTGGACAGCGGTGAAGTGTTACCCCACGTCCAAGGAAAGAGAAGCCCAAGTAAGATGGTAGACACTGAGAGAGGGCATCAGAAGGCAGACAGACTGAAACCACATTCACAGACAACTAGCCAAACTGTCACACGGACCACAGCCTTGTCTAACTCAATGAAACTAAGCCATGCCGTGTGGGGCCATTCTAGACGGATGGGTCATGGTGAAGAGGTCTGACAGAATGCAGTCCACTGGAGAAGGGAATGACAAACCACTTCAGTATTCTTGCCTTGAAAACACCATGAACAGTATGATAAGGCAAAAAGATAGGACACTGAAAGATGAACTCCCCTGGTTGGTAGGTGCCCAATATGCTACTGGAGATCAGTGGAGAAATTACTCCAGAAAGAATGAAGGGATGGAACCAAAGCAAAGATAACACCCATCTGTGGGTGGGCCTGGTGATAGAAGCAAGATTCAATGCTGCAGAGAGCAATATTGCATAGGAACCTGGATTGTTATGTCCATGAATCAAGGCAAATTGGAAGGGGTCAAACAGGAGATGACAAGAGTGGACATAGAAATTCTAGGAATCAGCAAACTAAGATGGACTGGAATGGGTGAATTAAACTCAGATGACCATTATATCTACTACTGTGGGCAGGAATCCTTTAGAAGAAATGGAGTAGACTTCATAGTCAACAAAAGAGTCTAAAATGCAGTCTCAAAAATGACAGTATGTTTTCTGTGCGTTTCCAAGGTGAATCACTTAATACCACGGTAATCCAAGTTTAGGCCACCATCAGTAAGGCTGAAGAAGCTGAAGCTCAACAGTTCTATGAAGACCTACAAGACTTTCTAGAACTAACAGCCAAAAAAGGTATCATTCTCATTGTAGGGGACTTGAACCCAATAGTAGGAGTCAAGAAACACCAGGAGTAACATGCATATTTGGCCGTGGAGTACAGAATGAAACAGGGCAAAGGCATTTTGCCAAGAGAATGCCCTGGTCATAGCAAATACCCTCTTCCAAAAACACAATGAAGACTCTACACATGGACATCACCAGATGGTCGGCACCAAAATCAGATTGATTATATTATTTGCAGCCAAAGATGGAGAAGCTCTATACAGTCAGCAAAAACAAGACTGGGAGCTGATGGTGACTCAGATCATGAACTCCTTATTGGCAAATTCTGACTGAAATTGAAGAAAGTGGAGAAAAGCACTAGACCATTCAGGTATGATATAAAGCAAATCCCTTATGACTATACAGAGGAAGTGAGAAATAGATTTAAGGAACTAGATCTGATAGATAGAGTGCCTGGTGAACTTTGGACAGAGGTTCATGGCATTGTACAGGAGACAGGAATCAAGACCATCCCCAAGGAAAAGAAATCCAAAAAAGCCAAATGGCTGTCTGAGGAGGCCTTACAGATAGCTATAAAAAAGAAGGGAAGCAAAAACCAGAGGAGAAAAGCAAAGATTTACCCATTTGAATGCACAGTTCTGAAGAATAGCAAGGAGAGATAAGAAAGCCTTCCTCGGCGATCAATGTAAAGAAATAGAGGAAAACAACAGAATGGGAAAGCCTAGAGATCATTTCAAGAAAAGTAGGGATATCAAGGGAATATGTCACGTAAAGATGAGCTCAATAAAGGGCAGAAATGGTATGGACCTAACAAAAGCAGAAGATATTAAGAAGAGGTGGCAAGAATACACAGAGGAACTGTACAGAAAAGATCTTCATCGCATAGATAATCACGATGGTATGATCACTCATCTAGAGCCAGACATCCTAGAATGTGAAGCCAATGGGCCTTAGGAAGCAACACTATGAACAAAGCTAGTGGAGGTGATGGAATTCCAGTTCAGCTATTTCAAATCCTAAAAGATGATGCTGTGAAAATGCTGCACTCAATATGCTAGCAAATTTGGAAAACTCAGCAGTGGCCACAGGACTGGACAAGGTCAGTTTTCAATGCAATCCCAAAGAAAGGCAGTGACAACAAGAAACTACCACACAATTACACTCATCTCACACACTAGTAAAGTAATGCTAAAAATTCTCCAAGCCAGACTTCAGCAATACGTGAATCATGAACTTCCAGATGATCAAGCTGGTTGTTGAAAAGGCAGAGGAACCAGAGATCGTATTGCCAACATATGATGGATTATCAAAAAAGCAGGAAGTCCAGAAAAACACCTACTTCTGTTCTACTGACTATGCAAAAGCCTTTGACTGTGTGGATCACAATAAAATGTGGAAAATTCTGAAGGAGATGGGAATACAGGACCACCTGAATTGCCTCTTGAGAAACTTGTATGCAAGTCAGGAAGCAGCAGTTAGAACTGGACTTTAGAACAGTGGTATGCGGAAGAATCTTGAGTGTCCCTTGGACTGCAAGGAGATGCAACCAGTCTATCCTAAAGGAAATCAGTCCTGAATGTTCACTGAAAGGACTGATGCTGAAGCTGAAACACCAACACTTGGCCATCTGATACAAAGAGCTGACTCAATTGAAAAGGCCGTGATGTTGGGAAAGATTGAAGGCAGGAGGAGAGGGGATGACAGAGGATGAGATGATTGGATGGCATCGCCAGCTCAAGGGACATGAATCTGTGTGGACTCTGGGTTGGTGATGGACAAGAAGGCCTTGTGTGCTGCCGTTCACGGACTCACAGAGAGTTCAACACGACTGAGCAACTGCACTGAACTGAAGTTGTTGAATATATTGTCAGACTTCTTTCCTTTTTTACTTTTGGTTTTCTTTGGTTTTGTTTTGATGGGCAGGAGTTTTGTTTTTCCTTAGAAGATATTCCACTCTGAAGGTAGAGTCATAAGTCTGAATTTTAAAGCCACTTAAGTAATGTGTTGTTATAGGTAGCTGGTCAACAACTTGATGCAGTCAGATTTATTAGTCTTTGTTCTCAATTTGTTCAGTTCAGATCAGTCCTTCAGCTGTGTCCTTTTTGCAACGTCGTAGACTGCAACGGGCCAGGCCTCCCTATCCATCACCAACTCCTGGAGCTTTCTCAAGCTCATGTCTATCGACTTGGTGATGCTATCCAACCATCTTATCCTCTGTCTTCTGCTTCTCATCTTGCCTTCAATCTTTCCTAATATCAGGGTCTTTTCCAATGAGTCAGCATGTTTAGTATGCATAGTCACTTTTAAAATCAACCAACATGAATTCATTTCCTCTCTGTTCCCACTGCACTCCCAAATCTAGGGCAGAAACAAAAAACTGCAGAGACTGAAGGCTGATTCCAGCACATTGTTGTGGAGATTTTGTCCCCCTTTCCCCCACACCTTTCTTTTTTTTTTTTTTTTTTCAGGAAAATAAAATAAGTTGCTAACATTAAAATCAGTATATTGTACATAGATATCCAAACTTCTCATTTTCTTGAAAACATGGCCAACTGGCCTGTTTTCCAGCATGGGTGAAGTGGAGGAAAGTCTGCTCCCAGAAGTAAGGCCTGTGCTGCCCAGATTCCAACATGGCCACCTAGTCCTAGTATCATATTTCCTGCCTCCTGGGGCCATGAGTTTGTCAGAACTAGACTTCTAGCTCTCTTAAGATAAAGATTACTTTTGTCTTGATCAACTTTGACTTTGAAGCCTTTAACCCACAACCTAGCACACAGTTCTTCCTTGTACAGTTGTTGGATGCTATAAAATATCTTGCGGGTGCATTTGACATTTCTTCCAATACTGAAACCATGCAATTGAAGTACTACTCCGCCCTAAATCTTTGATGCAAGCTGGCATCATAGGTGTCCCTATGTCTGCATTAGACCCACTACCTAAAACCAGTTGTGTGTCCCTGGGCTGTCCCTGAAGTCTTCACTTTGCCATTTGACAACTTATCATCCTAGCAGTGTCCTCGGTAACGAAGAGAAATGCGAAATCAGTAATGCGAAGTCTCACGAA
The DNA here is from genome assembly GCF_042477335.2 of Ovis canadensis. NCBI lineage: Eukaryota > Metazoa > Chordata > Mammalia > Artiodactyla > Bovidae > Ovis > Ovis canadensis. The sequence goes on along the minus strand of NC_091265.1, from coordinate 54,176,991 downwards.
GTCAGTAATGCATATTTCCCGAAGTAGCCAGGAAGATGACATGAAACCACACCTGTCGAGCATGGCCCTTAATATCCATTTTCATGATGTTGTTAGCAGTTTTTTCTCCAAGTAGGCAAGGTTTTCCGTCTTCTTAGATGTCCATGCAGATCAGCTTGATTTTCCAGCCAAGATTCAAGGAAGAGATTACAGCTCAATTCTCTGTATTCTGAAAAGCTTCAAAGTCCGTTCGCCAAGGACACTGATGAAGGTAAAGTTTTTTATGAAGACCTTTGTGTTTTCTTCAGATCTTTTAGTGGCCTGAACGGGAAAACTAGGGTAGGTCAGAGCATATATAACTAGGGGCTCCCAGTCACCACTCCATGCTAAGAACCTAAACTTCCCTGAGTACTTGGTGCCAGAAAAGAAGCATGAAGTGGCTTGTGCTCCTCGGGCTGGTGGCCTTCTCAGAGTGCATAGTCAAGTAAGTATGGGGACTGTATGTCACATCATATTCCTTTCTCAGATTTTTCTTTTCATCTGATTATTCTTCCAACCATCAGGTTTAGACGGGAAAGGAATATTACTGTAAGAGTCTTAAAGTTCAACTCTGACTTATGGATAAGTAACTTGCTATAGGAACTGTGGATCCCAAAGTCTCAGTATAGATTTGGGTTGCGCAACACTTGGGGTCTAGTCATGTCATGACCTGTTGAAAATGCAACTCCTTGCAACTGTTCAGTGCACAGTCTATGCAGATGTTGATGTGGCCCTGTGGAATGGCACCTTTCTACATTTTGTTCAACATGTCCTCTTTTTTCCCTATTTCAATGTGTATATGCCTATGTCTGCATCTCTGTATCACCGACATTTATCTCTCCATCTCTTTGGAAGTCACTGGGAGTCTATTTCTCTTTATGTTGTTTGCTTTTAATTTTTTCATTTGACTCATCCTTCCTTCTCAAACCTCTGAATTTCCCTTACTTGAACCCTATATCTTGTATTCTTCTTTCAACTTTTCTCTTTCAACTTGAAGAAAGGTAAACTGTCTTATATCTGACAAGGAGTGTGACCACATTCAACTCAGAAACCTCTTGCATTTCAAATTTAAATAGAATAAGACTCCCTCGTCTACCTCCTTCCTTGAGGTTCTTTGAGAAGGAATGAGTGGGATGGCAACAGCAATGCTAATGGCTTTCATTGTTGACAATTCCTATTTATCAGGTTCCTTATATCCATCACTTCACTTATCCCTAAGGTATCCTATTTGAAGGGTTTGTACTGTTACATTCCACCATTTTACCGAAGGGGACACTGAGACACCACATGGTCATATGGCTAACCAAAGATGGCAGAAAAGAACCTGTATTCAAATCTATGTCTTTGCCATGGTATATGCATAAAATTCTGATAGTAATGTGCCTCATAAAAATGATTAGAAAACACACAGGGCCAATAAAATGACAGCTATACATTAACACTGACAGTTAATTATAGCATCTTTGTTTTCTTTGTCAAATGCTCGGTGAAAGAATACCTCTAAGGAGAGTGAAGACCATGAGAAAAACCCTCAGTGGAAAAAACATGCTGCACGATGTCTTGACGGAGCATCCTTACAGACTGCCCCAGATTTCTTTTCGTGGTTCAAATCTAACTATTCACCCACTGAGAGACATCAGAGATGTGAGTATTTTGGGAGGATGGTCCTCCAGAGCACTCCCTGGTGCTCTAGCTTAGCATGGGGCTCATCTGGAGGTGCCAGGTGGGATGTTGGAGTTGGGGTTCCTGCAGGAGGCTGAGACACTGGAAAACAAGGACCCCACCCAGAGGAGAAGGCACTCTCATCCTCAACTGTTGGTCTTTGTGACTGGGTCTGGCCATTACCAGGTGGCAGGTAAATATCCATTTCTGTGTCAAACATGTGTCATTAGTTTGAGAGTGATTGTTCCTTCTGAACTAAGTGAACACCTCAGTTACAGATGAAGAGTGAACTATCACAGATCAAAAGGTAGAACCAAATGCAAAGCAATTGTGAATCCCCAGGCAGAGGAATTCGGTTTCCACAGATGCAAGAACAACAGCAGGAAAAAGTTACTGAACCTGTATTCCGTGTATGATCATAAGAATATAACACAGTGCTTACTGTTTTTAGGTTAGAAAAGGGCTTAATTTGTCTTCAAAAATGCCCATTCCAGCCTGAGAGATAGGCAAAGAGTAAATACATACAAATGAAAGGGTCACCTGTGAGGTGTGGATTAGATGTGGTCTGAGTTTAGAGGGAATGGCTGGAGTTGATCAAGTAGGACCTCCTGGAGAAGGGGGTGGTAAGGCTTGGTTTGAAGAGACTACAGAGCTTCTCAAATGAAGGCACCAGGACTTCCCTGGGTGTCCAGTGGTGCTAGAGGCCCAGTGGTTATGCCTCTAATCTTCCCATGCAGGAGATACCACTTCAACGCCTGTTCATAGAGTCAATATTTTGCATACAATGTAGCACAGGAAAAATATATCAAATGCAGATACCTCTGTGACCAAAGCCTGTGAACTGAACAGTGGTTAGAAAGTGATCTCAAGAGATACATGATACCCAGAGGGAGGCATCAGTGTGGGAGTAGAGGGTAGCCAATCTGCACTAACCCACTCGCTCCTTCTCCATGTAGACATTCTACGTGGGTAACATCACCATTGGAACACCCCCTCAGGAATTCCAGGTTGTCTTTGACACAGGCTCAGCTGTTTTGTGGGTGCCCTCCGTCTTTTGCAACAGCTCAACCTGTTGTGAGTACAGACACCCCGTACCCGAATGATCTTTCAGTTGCCCTGCCACCCTGTTTTCACCCTTGGCACCTGATGACACTCATCTCTTGTGTCTGCAGCTACACACGTTAAGTTCAGACACCTTGAGTCTTCCACCTTCCGGCCTACCAATAAGACATTCTGGATCAACTATGGAGCTGGGAGAATTGAAGGAGTTGTTGTTCGTGACACAGTTCGGGTAACGGTGTAAAAAATGCTGAGTCAGGACTGGATATGAGGTGACCTCTGCTTGCGAAACTGATGCAGGACGATCAGGCAGGACTCTTCCTAGCCTAACTCCCATAGATATTGGCCATCTTATCCACAGGATCATGTCTCTGGGGTGGCAGTGCCCGTGGTGTCACCTGGGCAAACAGATTAGCTAACTCAGAGTGTGGCTTGAGGTGTGGACTTGCAGCTCCTCTGCCCATGAGCAGTTCAAGGTTCATTGCGCTCAGAGCGAGAATGGATAAAAGCACCCACTTTTATATGAACAAACTGTTCCCTCCAGTTTCCGGTATTAACTGGTTTAATTCTGCAACAACCCCACACAGTAGTTACTCTGATTACCTCATGAGACATATGAGGAAACTGAGGTCCAGACAGCAAGGGCCTTGCTGAGAGCACACATGTGATAAAAGGTGGAGTTAGGCTGGCTTTTCAGGACTGAAGTTGCTGTGGGGTGTTTGGGGACAGGATAAAACTGATCTGGGGACCCTGGGTGCAGTCAAGGCCTTCAGCTATCCAGAGTGGGAAACTGGAGGCCTGACAAGTCAAGGGACAAGATAAATGAGTTCTCACTCTAGAGGACCCTTAAGAGTCTAATAAATCTATGGCTTGCCTCCCCCAAAATACTTGAGTAGTTCCCCTCTCGCTCTTTCTCTCTCATGCACACTCACAGAAATATACACATATCCCCAAAAGTGAATTGCCCAGGCAGTAATTTCATAGAACCCTGCAAGCAAGATTGTGTTTTTGGCTTCTGTCTTACCGGACAGATGCAGAATCCACAATACCTTACAGAGAATTCAGTCCATTCTTGTCATTAGGTCACAGTGATGCCAAAGAGAAAGCTATCTTGCTCTCAATTGTTTTGTCAATAATGTGGCACCAATGGGACCTGGTCTGACTCTTGGTTGCCCCACCTGGACAGAAGCCATGAGGCCAATCTGACTCACTCAGGTGGTGCTTTTCAGAGGGGCAGATATTTTAAAATTCACAGCCTGTCTCAAATGGAACCCAAATTCCCCTTCTACCTTGCTCTAACCATCTGTGGGCAACCAAAGACAGAGCCCAGCCTCAATTCTTCTCTAAGGATCTAATGGCAATTCAGCCCAACCCAGTCCTAGCCCCCACTTCACATATCTGTAAGTTGGAACACTCTTCTGTCCCACAGATTGGGGACCTTGTAAGTACTGACCAGCCATTTGGACTAAGCATGGCAGAATACGGGTTGGAGGGCAGAAGATTTGATGGCATCTTGGGCTTGAACTACCCCAGACTACTCTACTGTAGACCACTCCCCATCTTTGACAAGCTGAAAAATCAAGGTGCCATTTCTGAGCCTGTTTTTGCCTTCTACTTGAGCAAGTAAGTCTGAGATGGACAATTTCTTTCTCCAAATTAGCTGTAAGATGCTTTCAGTTGCACAAAAATTATAGAACACTTAATAAAGAAGTATCCAGGAGAAGGCAATGGCACCCCACTCCAGTACTCTTGCCTGGAAAATCCCATGGACAGAGGAGCCTGGTGGGCTTCAGCCCATGGGGTAGCTACTAGTCGGACATGACTGAGAGACTTCACTTTCACTTTTCACTTTCATGCTTTGGAGAAGGAAATGGCAACCCACTCCAGTGTTCTTGCCTGGAGAATCCCAGGGACGGGGGAGCCTGGTGGGCCACCGTCTATGGGATCGCACAGAGTTGGACATGACTGAAGTGACTTAGCAGCAGAGAGTAATATAATCAAGGATAAGTATGGCCCCAGGGCCCTACTGGTTTTCACAACTGGCTTTTATAAATAAAATTTTATTGGAACACAACCTTACTCCTGGGCTCAAGACCAGTAACTTGGGCTAGGGGTTAAGTCATGAGGGAGGCAAATGGAAGGCAACAGGAAACAATTTGGAGGAAAAAGCATTATGATTTGCTTATGAATTTGATAAGGAAGGAAGGAGAAGGATGGTGGTTATCTTTCCTTCCTCATTAGCATTTAAAAGAGAGCCCAGGACCAGCTCCCCAATTTGTGGAGCCACTGAGAAATGAAAGTATGGGATATAAAAGTGTGGGACCCCTCGTTCAAGAAATATTAGGCATTTCAAGACAGGGAGAGCAGAGGTGGCGTCCCTTCTGAGTGTGGGGCCCTTTGGACAGTGGAGGTCACAGGCCAATGTAGCCAACTCTGGGTGACCTGAACCCACACCCTTAGAGCTCCCAGGCCTTGATTTTCCTGAAAAATGACAAGGTGGACACGGGGAAAGTCAAAACACTTCAGCACCCTGTCCTCTGAGGGTGTCTGAGCACTCAGGTTGCTGAAGGTCCAGGGCGTCTTCAGAAGACATAGTGGGTGGAGCTCAGACAAGTGATTCAGCTTCTAACCTCCTCTGTGCCACTCATGAGACAGTAACAGACCTCAGTCTGGATCTCTATCTCTCCTGGACTCGATTTCTGCATCTATACATGGGGACCTCATTAAGGCGTTGATGGTTGGACCTGCATAGCTCTCAGACAGTGCTGTTGTTACTGTCCTCCAAGATTCCCCCCCTCACATTTTTCTACAGAGACAAGCAGAAGGGCAGTGTGGTGATGTTTGGTGGGGTGGACCACCGCTACTACAAGGGAGAGCTCAACTGGGTACCATTGGTCCGAGTGGGTGACTGGACTATACATGTAGACCGGTAAGCCTCTCCCTCTGAGGGTCAGCCCAAGTGATGCTCCCACTACTGTACATAGACACAGGCAGACACACACAAATATGTTCTCAGACACACAGTCACCCAGACATATACACCACCCACAATGACACAGGCAGACACACAGACACTTGGAAACATATAAGCACACACATACAAACCTACACAGAGACACATAAAAAACATGCTTAGCTAGTCAGAGACACACATGCACTCACAGAGACACATACAAATACACAAACACACAAGCCCATAAATACACAAACAACCCATGGGTTCATGATCCCAGGCCTTCTCAGAAAGGCTCTGACCAGGGTCCTAAAAGGGTCCAGAAAGGTCTGTGCAGCTGGGAGAAGGCTGCATCCCCTGCCCTTTGAGGTGGGGAGCATGGTTAGAGGACTCTACAGTGTGGTGAACAGAGGATCATGGAGAATTTCATCAGCCTGGACAGAGTTATGATAAGATGACCAACTGTCCAGGGCTACCTAGGACATAGGAAGTTCTCAATACAGATAAATGTCAGTTAAAAAACAGGGACAGTCCAGAGAAAATGGAGAAAACTGGTCTTCTTAGGGAGCAGCTACCCAGCAGTGGAGAGAGGTTGGCTGCAGTCTTAAGACCTGAAAGCAACTAATAAAAAAGGCACCCCATGTTCATGGGCACACAATGGGGCATTGGCTATAACAGAGAATCAGGAAGGTGGAATCCTTGAGCGACCTGAGGACTGAGGCATAATTGATAGGATTCTGTGTGATACCCTCAGATAAAAGCTGACCTATTCTATGGCATTTCTGTGGGCTAGTCATGTATTTCCTGGACAGGGTCTCAGGATCTGAGCTGGTTGTAGGAGCAGTGCTGGGAGACACCCTAACCCAGAGGGGCCCGTCTCTCCCCCTACTATGAGAATCTGCTGCCCCTGCGAATCTCTATCTTCACTCTGTGTGCGACCCATTATTTGTTCCCCATCAGATACAGCTCTCTGGAGGTTTCTTATTGTTTTCTCAGTCTTCATTCACTCATTGAACAGAGAAGCATTGTGCATCCACTGTGTGCCAGGCACTTTAGGAAGGCAAGGAGAATAAAACTCGCCCTCAGATCTAAGAAGGCGGATGTACATGAAGTGACTAGCCCAGATAGTGAATTCTGACTTTGGTACATGCTAGACGTGAGGAGGAGAAGGCAATGGCGACCCGCTAAAGTACTTTGCCTGGAAAATCCCAGGGACAGCAGAGCCTGGTGGGCTGCTCTCTATGAGGTCGCACAGAGTCGGACATGACTGAAGTGAGTTAACAGCAGCAGCAGCAGCAGTCATGAGGAAGGGTCTACAGAGAGTGACCAAGACAGGAGACTGATAAACACCGGGAGAAAGACTTCCCCAAAATAATGCAATTAAGATGGAATCTGGAAGATGAGAACAAATATGCTGGTCAAAGAGGAATGGAGTCTTCTAGGAAGGAAGACCAGCTTGTGTCAAGGTACAAGATCCTGGTGTATTCAAGTCCTGCATTTGAGGATGTCAGGAAAGGTGCTGTGTCGAGAGCAAAGGAAAAGAGGGAAAGAGATGAAAGGCTCTTTATGAAACAGTTGGGAAGTGGGCAACTCTAGGGAGACTCAAGTGACCTTGATGCCCACTTTCTTCCATTGTCTCTCAGCATCACCATGAAAAGAGAGGTTATTGCTTGTTCTGACGGCTGCAGGGCCCTGGTGGACACTGGGTCATCTCATATCCAAGGCCCAGGAAGACTGGTCGATAACATACAAAAGCTCATTGGTGCCAAGCCACAAGGTTCCAAGGTGAGGAGTCATGACCCAGGGTCACTCCCAGTCTCCACACACAACATAGGATCTCCATACTCAACCTCTCACCCTCTCTCTAACAGCACTACGTTTCATGTTCTGTGGTCAATACTCTGCCTTCTATTATCTTCACCATCAAAGGCATCAACTACCCAGTGCCAGCTCAAGCCTACATCCTCAAGGTGAGGGGACAATACTAAGGGTTGGTTCTCAAACTGGAGCTTGCAGGAACTCTTGGGCCACTGCTGGGAGGAGGGCACCCTCTGGAGGCCATGTCACACCGTTGCAGATGCTGCCGAGCCCTGTGGCTGGTCCAATGCCTGCCACAAAACCAATCACTTGAGAGTAAGGGCCGTGGGACACTGATTTTCCTGAAATAAATGTGGAGATACCACATCATAAGGCATAGCGGGAGTCAGGGAGTGGGGAACACTAAGGTCCTCAGTCCTCAAAGAGCGTCAATTCAGTCCAAACCCTTAGGTGCATGAGCATGAAATTCAGCTCTAGCAGTCCCTGAAATAGGCCATGGTACAAGGAGAATGGCTGGGGACAGTCCAAGTGTGAAGTCCCAGCATAAGTTAACAGTCCGCCTTAACTTCTCAAGATTTTTCTGGCTTGGATGATAAATTACATGGTCAGCCTAGTCCTCACTTGCATCTTCCCCTTGCTCTGAATAGCTGCCTCCTTTGTCAGTTGGGATACCTGACCCCTCAGTGGGGAGGTTGTAAAATAAGGTGTATGAAGGGCACACAGTGACTGCTCAGCCCCAGCACAGGGTGAAGACTTCATGTCAGCTCCCTGCGAGAGTTCAGAACAGGCTGATGGGCTCAAAGAAGGCTTTGAGGAAGAGAGGGAATTTCAGGAATTCTAAAATGACAAACTCATTGAGCCATATGGAGGGTTGCTTGGTTCTAGGCAAAAGTGCACTGGATTTTATGCAAATGTCATCTCAAGGTGGTCTGCACTAAGGCCCTAGGGACTTACTAGGGCTGATGAGGGCTATGGACTGACCAGTGCGGGTAGGGAACCAGAGTACCTTACCCACCCAAGCCTGAAGTGGCCAAAGAGGGTGAGTGTGGGCCGCAGGAGGCTTCTTCGAGTTCCTGAGTTAAGTGTTCAAGTACGTGTTGTGGGCACTGCTCTATTTCAGATGGATAACCTACATTGAGTTACTTGGTAGCACAAGGAACTCCACTCAGTTATAACAGCCTGGATGGGAGGGGTGTCTTTGGGACCAGGATACCTGGATACACACGATTGAGTCCCTCTACTGTCCACCTGAAACTCAGAATATTGTTAATCAGCTATATTCCAATGCAAAATAAAGCTTTTTTAAAAATAAAGGACAGATTGTGGGGATTCAGGAGGAGAACCAGCATTCTCTGCAGAGAAAACAAGGGGCAGGAGTCAGAAGGAAATAACAGGGAGTGAAGGGAACTATGGACACACTGTTCTTTTCTAAATAATTATATTGAAGTGTGGCATATGTTCAGTGTTGCATTAAGTTCTCCTGCACAACAATGTGACTCAGTTATACACATAAAAATTATATTTTTCTTATTCTTTTCCATGTGGTTTATCACTGAATGCTGAATAGAGTGCCTGATGCTCTACAATAGACTTTGCTGTTTTACATTCTTCTGTTTCCCAACCTCCACTCACCACACCCTTCCTCATGACAACCTGATATCTTGGCCCTCTTTGGTTTTGGATGAACTCTCATATACCCTGCTGCTGAGAAAACCCCTTGATACTTACTAAAAATGGGAAATAAAATAATTTTGTGGGTCTGGATATTGGGAGAAGTCACTGGCAAGGGCTTATGGTGACTGGTGTGTGTCTCTGACTCCCCCAGGATTCCAGAGGCCACTGCTATACTGCCTTTAGAGAGAAAAGAGTGAGGATACCTACAGAGTGCTGGGTCCTGGGTAACGTCTTCCTGAGGCTGTATTTCTCAGTCTTTGATCGAGGAAATGACAGGATTGGCCTAGCACCGGCACTGTAAATGCTTGGAGTGGTTCAGGAATCAGAAAGGATATTCCTAAAACACATCACTCACACTTTGGGCAGTCCTGCCCAGGATGCTGGTGAACGGTATCTGGTGTTTTGTACACCCTATTCTCAGTAAAGAATAAAGGGTTTCACTCTTAATGGTGTTGAAGCAAATGTTGCCTCTGTTTGTGTCTGGGTGTGAAGGATCTAGAGCCAAGTCTGAATCAAAATTGAGAGGAGCCCTCCTCCAACTGGCTTCAAGGAAAGGGGAGACTCATTGAAATGATTCTGGGAATCCAGGATACAAGAATCAGAGCAAATACAAAGATCTCAGTGACTGGACCCAAGAAATCAGAAGTCATCAATTCTCTTTCACCCTCACTATTTCCCTTCGGTCTGCTTTGATGGTCTTAGCCTGGCAACTTTTTTCCTTAAGGCTTCTACAGTTAGTGAGGGAGTTCAAGCTACCTACCCTAGGGTTTTAAGTCCTGAAGGCATCTCCTAGTAAGGAAAAAGGTTTGCAGACATCAGAGTTCAAGGGTGTTCTCTAAATGACCCACCTCAGTTCATATGTGCAACCTCAGATCAGCCATCCTGGCAGGGACATAGGGTCTTATGACTGGCTTCACATGGTCTTTGGCCCTGACTCAGCAGCACACATAATTTTTAATGTCCTCCAGAAATACATGACTGAAGCTGGGGAGAGGCAGCCTCAAGGACAGCAACTGACAGATGGTCTAGGCCATGAAAGAGTTTGTGATGACCCACAAACTCCACCACCTCCTCATTCGGAGGAATTATATATAAGGGGTAATGAAATAGACTATCTTTGTCCCATCTCAGAGGAACTTATCACTGGGCTTCTCCTCCAGGGGATGTTGGGTGAAGTGCTTCATGCAGAGCTGGTTCTCCCTTTTTCCCACACCCTAGGCACCAGCTCTCTGCCACATATGCCTGCTCTGTCCTTTCCAGTCCTACCTGGTAAGTGGTGGTCCCAGTGGATCCTTGAGCCATCCTCCTCCTCCAGAGCCCAGAATGCCCCTTCCTTGGCCTCCAATGCTATTGAGGAGAATAAAATACATGAAATAGGAAACCCAAGGTACACAGAGACTTAAGCCTTTCTGAGCATCCTCGGATAGGCTCTTTTGCAATGGAAGAATCCATTCTTTCCACCTGGAAGCCCTCAGGAGAATCCTCAGCTGAGTCAGTACGCGTCACAGGTTGATTTCCTTTCAGATTAACTGGTTTGATCTCCTTGTTGTATAAGGGACTCTCAAGAATCTTCTCAATCACCAAAGCTCAAAAGCTCAATTCTTTGGCATTCACCCTTTCTTATGGTCCAGATCGCTCATCTGTACATTGTTAGTGGAAATATCATAGCTTTGACACTACAGACCTCTGTAGCAAAGTGAGTCTCTGCTTTGTAATACACTGTGCAGGTTTTCATAGCCTTTCTTCCTTCCAATAAGCAAGTGTCTTTTTATTCCAGGCTACAGTCAAGGTCCATTGTGTTTTTAGAGCCCAAGAAAATAAAATCTGCCACTGTTTCCACGTTTCCCTCATCTATATGCCATGATATGGTGTGACCGGATGCCATGAATGTTGACTATATTTTTGTGAAGAGTTTTTTGAATGTTGAGTCTTAAGCCAGTTTTTGCATCTCCTCTCCTCATCAATAGGCACTTTAGTTCTTCTTTGCTTTCTGCCATTAGAGCAGTGTCATCTTCATATCTGTGTATGTTGATATTTATCCCAGCAATCTTTATTCCAGCTCAGGATTTATGCAGTCCAACATATCAAATGATGTATCCTACATAAAAGTTAAATAACCAGAGTGAGAATGTACACCTTATCATGCTTCTTTCCCAGTTTTAAATCTTTCAGTTGTTCTGCATATGATTTTAACTGCAGCTTTTTGACCTACATACAGACTTTTCAGGAGACAGGTAAGGTGATCTGGTACTCCCATTTCCTTAAGAATTTTCCACAGTTTGTGGTGGTCCTTTATGTGAAAGGCTTTAGCATAATCAGCGAATCAGATGGAAATGTTTTCTGGGATTCCCTTGCTTTCTCTATGATCCAATGGATGTTGGCAATTTGATCTCTGGTGCCTCAAACTAGTTTGTACATCTGGAAATTCTCAGTTCATGTAGTTTCATTTTTTTAATTTTTATTTTTGCTTTATTTTACTTTACAATACTGTATTAGTTTTGCCATACATTGACATGAATTCACCACATGTGTACATGAGTTCCCAGTCCCAAACCCCCTTCCCACCTCCCACCCCATATCATCTTTCTGGATCATCCCCATGCACCAGCCCCAAGCATCCTGTATCCTGCATCGAACATAGACTGGTGATTCGTTTCTTACCTGATAGTATACCTGTTTCAGTACATTGGAATGAAAATTGAACTTTTCCAGCACTGTGACCACTGCTGAGTTCTCCAAATTTGGTGACATATTGAATGCAGCACTTTTAAAGCGTCATTCTTCAGGATTTTTAAATAGCTCTACTGGAATTCCATCACCTCCCCTATCATTGTTTGTAGTGATGCTGCCTAAGGCCCATTTGACTTAATACTCCAGTATATCTGGCTTTGCATGAGTGACACAAGCATCATCCCTATCCTGGTCATTGTGACCTTTTTTGTACAGTTCTTTTCTGCATTCTTGCCACCTCTTCTTAATCTCTTCTGCTTCTGTTAGGTCTCTGACTTTTCTTTCCTTTATTGTGTCCATCCTTGCATGATGTGTCCCTCTGGTAGCTCCAATTTTCCTGAAGCGATCTATACTCTTTACAATTCTATTATTTTCCTCTAATTCTTGCAGTATTCACTTATGAAGACTTTCTTATATCCCTGCCGGGGTCCAGCCCTGGTGGATCCAGGGTGATTCGAAGGGGAGATGGAGCAGGCAAGGGGAAACTTATTTATTTAGAAATATAAGATTAGGAAAAAATAGTATAGTAGGAAAATTTAGTGGAGAAAAGATGCTGAATAACTTGGTTTACGGGGAAAGCTAATAAAACCTCAGGACAAGAGGTTTGCACCATCTACGTTAGGCCACTGGTGCCTATTTGAATAGCCGAGGATGCCCCACCTTAACCTCCCACTCTCATGGGCCTTAGAAGCCAGGGCAAGTAAGTAGAATTGGCGAGCCTCCACGCCCCAGGTGGGAATTCAGCCAGAAAATAGAGTAAGAAAAGACATGGTGGAAACCAGTCTTTCCAGTGACTGGCCCATCCTCTATTGTCCAGAAGGGCCTTTTATACTTTTGATTGTACATAGAGATCAATGGATAATACAAAATTATGCACCATCAGCAGCCCTGACTCTTATTGAGACCAGGCTTTCTCTCTGCATACCTAGCTGTATACACAAGTCTTAGGTGATTTACATCACTTTCTCGCCAGAAAGCCAATTAACATTTTACAGCCCTTTTCTGATAAGGGTCTGTCAACCAGAGAACTTATTTGTGTTGTTCTTCCCAAAGTCTGGTGCCACTCTCAGAAAGCACTAAATAATGTTACATTCTTACATAGCAAGGACACAACAATTTATAACAATGAAAGAAATACAGTGATTTATAACAAAGAGAATAGTAATTAACTCAAGAGTCTAGTGTTGCTGACATCAAAACTACTATATTCTTATTTCTGCATCCCGATTACATTGATTAATATCCTCCCAGGTGCCTAAAAGATGAAGGATATGGAGGCCTGGCGGCAAACATTAACTCAACCAATGAATCCCTTCATCAAACTAATTCTTAGCTCTAAAAAGGCTCTATATCTTTAAGATGTTTTAAGCTTCATGTCTCTCATGGTTGAGGGGCTGTAAACAATTCACAAGTTGCAAAAGTCCGGGCAGAATGGTCAGGTAAGTTAGAAAGCCATCAAAGGGGTTTAAACCAAGACATTCTTTCTATTTGCAGGAGACTGTTACCTGGAGCCCTAAGTTAATTCCTTTTAGAGGAAGGTGATCGGGGATGGACCCCTGTTATGTCAGAAGAGTGGAAAACACAGTACAATAAGACAGGCAGACTCTGGTGTTTGGGGGTAGATGATCAGGTGGACGACCCCTTGAGACCTGACTCGCCTTGCCCGTCAGGTCTCTCTGCATGACCTTATCATGGGTGGGAGCTCTCGTGCTGGCTACCAGCATATCCCCTTGCCATTCTCTGGAAATCTGTATTCCATTTAGTATATCTTTCCCTTTCTGCTTTGCCTTTCACTTCTCTTATTTTCTCAGCTGTTTTTATGGCCTCCTTAGGTAACCCCCTTTCCACCTCACATTTGTTCTTCTTGGGGATGGTTTTGGTGACCGCCTCCTGTACAGTGTTACCAACCTCCATCCATAGTTCTTCAGGCTTCCAGACCTAATCCCTTGAATCTATTTTTCATCTCCACTATAAAATCACAAGGGGTTTGATTTAGGTCATAGCTGAATGTTCTACTGGTTTTCCTTACTTACCTCAATTAAAGCATGACTACTTCTCGCATTTGCCTAAGCATTGTTGCCAAATGACCACCCACCACTCCCACTGGGTGTGGAGCAAAAACACACAATTTGAGGACTGTTACCCTTGGTTTGTGCTTGGCTTTTCACGTGCTTAGCTCTATGACCTTGATCAAGTCCCTTAACCTCAGTTTGCTCATCTGGTCAATAGGCACGATGATGATAAATCCACCTCTAGATGAATGTGTGCCTGCTAAGAAGAGGTGGGCCTGAGAGGGCTTCCTGGGTTCCTGAGTCTGGAAAAAGTATGAATTATTTTGCCATCTGGGGAGATGGAAATCTTCTGTTTAGAGGTTATGGCTGCCATCCCCAAGGCTAAATATTGATTTAAGCCAAATGACATCTATCTCTGAACCTGACCCAGAACTCTGACTGAGCCGATGCTTCTGTTTTCTGGGCCCCAACAAGAGCGAATCATTACTGGCTCAGATTGCTTCCTTCCCAGGCTTACCAGTCTGCCTTTCCTTGTCAACTACTTCTAGCTTGAAATCACACTGCAAGGAGAGTTGTAAGGCTGTTGGTCTCTTTTCGGTTTCCCACATCTCCAGCGTAGCAAGAAGTTGCTGTTATGGCTACTTGTCATAGAAACAACTATGACTACACGTACAGTCCAATCTCAGCCTGTTAAAAGTAACTGTCCCCATTTGAAGTCTCATGTTTAAATTACCTACAGTTGCCTTAGAAACCTTCCTATGCCTGCTGTTTAATGACCAAATATGTGTGGACTTGATCTAGTTTTCTTTCCCAAGTATGATTCCAACCATGCAATGAAGTAACCAGACATTTAGTCTTCTAACTACCCACAGGAATTGACAAAAGCAAACTACCCATCCATTTCTTACTTGCCCCAAAACGACTTTGAAGTGATCTGCTGAAACAATGTGATACATTGGCATGTACACTCCAGAAGGGACACTTTTTCTGGATCCGTTTTGCAGCTAGTGCCCTATGTCTACCACAAGCGTCACTCTCCAGCAGCCGGTCACCTGGTTTTTGCAGATTCTGCCCACTCCAGATCCCTTCGACAACCCTCAGTAAAATCTAGAGAACAAACTCAGTCAAAGCTCTCTCTCCTACAGAAAACAGTTTTTTGTTTTGTTTTGTGTTTTTAGAAAACAATTTTTGGTAACACATTCAAAACCTTGTGCTCCTTGCCTTGGATTCAAGGACCTGCACCAGAGGATGGGAAGCCTCCCCTTCCAACTAAATCTTTCTGCAATCCAAACAGGACCAGAGCCTTCACTGGACCCTGTGTCCTCATTGGTATCATTCAGTTGCTAAGCCATGTCTGACTCTTTGTGATTACATGTTTGGCTAAAAAAACAGGCCTCCCTGGCTTTCACTGTTTCGTATAGTTTCCTCAAACTCAAGTCCTTTGAGTAGGTGATGCCATCTCATATTCTCATCTCTCTCCTTCTGCCGACAATCTTTCCCAGCGTCAGGGTCTCTTCCAAAGAGCTGGGTCTTGACATCATTGGCCTATGTGTTGGGGCTTCATCTTCATCATCAGTCCTTCCATTGAATATTGCTCTACCACTTCCTAACTAAACTCATGTTTCCAATCACCTAACAATATTAAACATTGATAAAGTTTAATAGATGTGGGATCTGGTCCCCTGGGAGATCCCAGCACTGCCACCCTGCCTTTCTCTTACCATTCTCTCCACCTGGCATAGAATTGCTTCCCTACAGCTTCTCCAGCTTGAAATGGTGTGCTGACCCAAAATTGTCAGCTTTCCAGGTTTGTTCCTTCCTCCTTCCTTAAAAACTTCTGCCTGCTCCCTGATTGTCCTCTGTACATCAGTTCAGTTCAATCTTTCAGTCATGTCCACTATTTGCTATATCATGGGGTGCAGCATACCAGGCTTCCCTGTCCATCACCAACTCCCAGAACTTGCTCAAACTCATGTTCATCAAGTTAATGATGCCACCCCACAATTTCGTCTTCTGTTTTCTCCTTTGCCTCCTGCTTTTAATCTTTCCCATCATCGGGGTCTTTTATAATAAGCTGGTTCTACCCATCAATTGTCCGAAATAATGGAGGTTCAGCTTCAGCATCAGTTCTTCCAATGAATATTCAGGACTTAGTTCCCCTAAGATGGACTGGTTGGATCTCCTTGCAGTCCAAGGATTCTCAAGAGTCTTGTGCAGCACACAGTGCAAAAGCATCAATTCTTTAGTTCTCAGCTTTCTTTATGGTCTAACTCTCACATCCACTCAGGACTTCTGGAAAAACCATAGCTTTGATTGTACAGATCTTTGCTGGTAAAGTTATGTCTATGCTTTTTAGTATTCTGTCAAGGTTTTTCATAGCTTTTCTTCCAAGGACCAAGTGTTGTGTTGTTTTGTTTTGTTTTGTTTTCCCACAGCTGCAGTTACTATCTGCAGTTATTTTGGAGCCGAGGGAAATAAACTCTGTCACTGGGCTCATTGTTTCTCCATGTATTTGCCATGAAATAATGGAACTGGATGCACTAATCTTCTTTTTTTGATCTGTATGTACTAATCAAGACCATCCTCAATAAAATGAAATGCAAAAAGGCAAAACTGTTGTCTGATGATGCCTTAGAAATAACTTAGAAAAGAAGAGAAGCAAAAGGCAAGAGGGAAAAGAAACACATACAAATTTGAATGCAGAGTTCCAAAGATAGCAAGAAGAGATTTAGAAAAGACTTCCTAAGTGATCAGTGCATAGATATAGAGGAAAACAACAGAATGGGTAAGACCAGAGATCTGCTCAAGAAAATTAGAGGCAAAGAAGGATCGCTTCATGCAAAGATGGGCCAAATAAAATACAGAAATATCATGGACCTAAGAGAAGCAGAATAAATTAAGAAGAGGTTGAAAGAATATATAGAAGAGCTATACAAAAGGGATATTAATGATCCAGATAAACACGATGGTGTGATCACTCACCTAGAGCTAGACATCCTGAAATGTGACGTCAAGAGGGCCTTAAGAAGCATCATTACGTGTAAAGCTAGTGGTTGTGATGGAATTGTAGTTGAACTATTTCAAATCCTAAATGTTGATGCTGTTAAAGTGCTTACTTAATACGCTAGCAAATTTGGAAATCTCAGCAGTGGCACAGGATTGGAAAGGTTGATTTCATTGCAATCCCAAAGAAAGGTAATTTCTAAGAATGTTCAACTACCACACACTTGCACTCATCTCACATGCTACCAAAGTAATTTCTCCAAGCAAGTCTTCAACAGTACATGAACTGTGAAATCCCATATGTTGAAGCTGGATTTAGAAAAGGCAGAAGAACCAGAGATCAAATTGCCATCATCCACTGGATCATAGAAAAATCAAGAGAATTCCAGAAATATACTTACTTCTGCTTTATTGACCATATAAAAGCCTTTGACAGTGTGGATCACAACAAACTGTGGAAAAATTACCCAGATTGGCATACCAGACCATCTTGCCTGCCTTCTGAGAAGTCTGTATGCAGGTCAAGAAGCGATAGTTACAACTGAACATGGAACAGCAGACTGGTTCCAAATCAGGAAAGGAGTAAATAAAGGTTGTATATTGTCACCCTGCTTATTTAAATTATATGCTGAGTACATCATGCGAAATGCCCAACTGGATGAAGCACAAGCTGGACTCATGGTTGCTGGGAGAAATATCAATCACCTCAGATATGCAGAAGAGACCACTCTCATGGCAGAACGTGAAGAGAAATGAATGAGCCTCTTGATGAAAGTGAAAGGGGAGAGTGAAACATCTGGCTTAAATTCCACATTTAAAAAATGAAGATCATTGCATTTAATCTCATAACTTAATGGCAAATAGATGGGGAAACAATGGAAACAGTAAGAGACTTTATTTTTAAGGGCTCAAAAATCACTGCAGATGATGACTGCAGTCATGAAATTGAAAGATGCTTGCTTGTTTGAAGAAAAGTTATGGCAAACTTAGCAGCATTTTTAAAAGCAAAGGCATTACTTTGCTGGAAAAGTTCAGTATAATCAAAGCTATTTTTCCAGTTGTCATGTATGGATGTGACAGTTGCGGTATAAAGAATGGTGACTAATGAAGAATTGAAGGTTTTGAACTGTGGTGTTGGATGAGAGTCTTGAGAGTCCCTTGGACTACAAGGAGATCCAACAAGTCCATACTAAAGGAAATCAATCCTGAATACTCATTGGAAGGATATATGCTGAAGCTGAAACTCCAATACTTTGGTCAACTGATGTGAAGAACGTACTCATTAGAAAAGACCCTAGAGGGGGGAGGGAAAGATGGCGGAGGAATAGGACGGGAAGATCACTTTCTCCCTCACAAATTCCTCAAAAGAACATTTCAATGCCGAGCAAACTCCACAAAACAACTTCTGTAGGCTGGCAGAAGACATCAGGCAACCAGAAAAGCAGACCATTGTCTTCAAAAACAGGTAGGAAAAAATATAAAAGACAAAAAAGGAGACAAAGGAGGTGGGGAGGGAGCTCCGTCCCAGGAAGGGAAGCCCGTCCTGAGAAGGGAATTTTAAGAAGAGAGGTTTCCAAACACCAGGAAACACTCTCCCTGCCGAGTCTGTGGCGAGCCTTGGAAACACAGAGGGCAACATAACAGGAAGGAAAAATAGATAAATAATTAAAACCAACAGATTACAAGCGCAACAGTAACTCCCAAGGCGGAAAAGCAGCACAGACGCCTGCATCCGCCATTGGGAAGTGGGGGCAGGGCAGGGACGCGCGGGAGGCGCGGGCTGCAGTGCTTTGCAAGAATCGGGCAGGAATGCCCCACGCGCAACCAGAACGATCTAACTTGGGCTAGCAAACCAGACTGTGGGATAGCTACCACGCGAAAAGCTCGAACGTAAGATACTGCCAGGACCGAGCACAGAACAAAGGACAGAACGGAAAAAGCCGGCTGCAGACCATTCCCCGCCGGGGACAGGCAGCCAGAGCCGTAAGGACTGGAAAGGGGCAATTGCAGACCCGGAGAGACTTTACGTACCTAACTGCAAGCAGGCTCCTTTGCTAAGACTTCTGGGGGTGCTGGACAGTCACAGTCTGCCTCATGGGGTGCGCCAGCGGTCCACCCAGAGAGCTGAGCGGCAATGGCAGAAAAGGTGACAAACCGCGGCGATCGCGCTAGCCAAACTCCTGAGCTACTCGGACCTGGGAAGGGCACATCCCAGCCGCATTTGTGCCTCTGAGGGCTGCCTGAGCGCCGAACCTGAGCGGCTTGGACCGGGGAAGTGCACGCAGCCTAGGGCCAGCCCCAGACGGTTCCCAGCTGAGCATCGTAGAGCCGGAGCGGTTTGTGCGCCGCGAGAAAGGACAGGTCAAGTGGAGCAGAGATACTGTGTGCACAGGACAGTGCTATTTGTTTGCAGCATCCCCCCTCCCCACAGCACTACTGAACTAGTGAGCCTAAAAAGCCAGCAAACAGAAGAAGTTAAACAGAGGGAACCACCTTGGAAGTGAGCCCATACAGCCCATAACATCAGAGAAGGGCCAGGTATATTTTTAATATTTTTAAAATCATTCCTTTTTTTTTTTTTTTTTTTTGCTTTTTGCTTTTTTGTTTTTTTTTTCTTTTTTTTCCTAGCTTTTTTTAAATTGTTAAGTCTTCTATTTCTCCTCTAATTTTTATTTCTATAACCTATTAATACTATTTTTTAAAAAAAGACTTTTTTTTTTTTTTAAGGCAAACACCATATATACTCTTTGGATGGTTGTTGGTGTTTTTTGTTGTTGTTGTTATTGTTGTTTGTTTTTTAATAATTTTTTTTCTTTCTTCCTTTTTCCTTCTGCTTTTCTTTAATATTGTATCTTTGAAAATCCAACCTCTACTCTAGATTGTTAATCTTTGCTCTTAGGTTTTTGTTGTCAATTTTGTACATTTAAAAACCCAAACTTCACTACCCAAGTTTACCTGAGAGTGAGATTACTGGCTTGACCACTCTCTCCTCCTCTGGACTCTCCTTTTTCTCCACCAGGTGGCCTCTGTCTCTTTTCTCCCCCATCTCTTCTCTATCTAACTCTGTGAATCTTTGTGGGTTCCAGACGGTGGAGAACACCTAAGGAACTGGTTACTGGCAGGATTTGTCTCTCTCCTACTCATTCCTCTCTCTTATCCTCCTGGTCACCTCTGTCTACTTCCTCCCTCTCCTCTGCCCCGTATAACTCTGTAAATACCTCTGAGCGGTCCAGACTATAGACCACAATAAGGAAGTGACTACTGGCTAGCTTGCTCTCTCCTCTTTTGATCTCACCGCATCTCATTCCAGTTACCTCTAACTACCCCCTCCATCTTCTCTTCTTCTTGTAACTCAGTGAACCTCTCTGAGTGTCCCTCAATGTGGAGAAACTTTTCATCTTTAACCTAGATGTTTTATCATCGGTGCTGTATAGATGGAGAAGTCTAGAGGCTACTGTAAAAATAAAACTGAAAACCAGAAGCAGGAGGCTTAAATCCAAAGCCTGAAAACATTTGAGAACTCTTGAATTCAGGGAACATTAAGCAATAGGAGCTCATCAAATGCCTTCATACCTACACCGAAACCAAGCTCCACCCAAGGGCCAACAAGTTCCAAAACAAGACATACCATGCAAATTCTCCAGCAACACAGGAACACTCCCCTGAGCTTCAATATACAGGCAGCTCAAAATTATCCCCAAACCTTTGATGTCTCATAACCCATTACGGGTCACTCCACTGCACTCCAGAGAGAAGAAACCCAGCTCCACCCACCAAAACTCCAACACAAGCCTCCCTAACCAGGAAACCTTGACAAGCCACTGATAGAACCCTACCCAAAGTGAGGAAGCTCCATAATAAAGAGAACTCCACAAATTACCAGAATATAAAAAGGCCACCCCAAACGCAGCAATATAACCAAGATGAAGAGACAGAGGAATACTCAGCAGGCAAAGGAACAGGAGAGTTGCCCACCAAACCAAACAAAAGAGGAAGAAGTAGGGAATCTACCGGAGAAGGAATTCCAAATATTGATAATGAAAATGATCCAAAATCTTGAAATCAAAATGGAAACACAGATAAATAGCCTACAGACAAGGATTGAGAAGATGCAAGAAAGGTTTAACAAGGACCTAGAAGAAATAAAAAAGACCTAAAATATATTGAATAACGCAATAAATGAGATCAGAAACACTCTAGAGGCAACAAATAGTAGAATAACGGAGGCAGAAGATAGGATTAGTGAAATAGAAGATAGAATGGTAGAAATAAATGAAGCAGAGAGGAAACAAGAAAAACGAATTAAAAGAAACGAGGACAATCTCAGAGACCTCCAGAACAATATGAAACGCTCCAACATTCGAATTATAGGAGTCCCAGAAGAAGAAGACAGAAAGAAAGATCATGAGAAAACCCTTGAGGAGATAATAGTTGAAAACTTCCCTAAAATGGGGAAGGAAATAATCACCCAAGTCCAAGAAACACAGAGAGTTCCAAATAGGATAAACCCAAGGCAAAACACCCCAAGACACATATTAATCAAATTAACAAAGATCAAACACAAAGAACAAATATTAAAAGCAGCAAGCGAAAAACAACAAATAACACACAAGGGGATTCCCATAAGGATAACAGCTGATCTTTCAATAGAAACTCTTCAGGCCAGGAGGGAATGGCAAGACATACTTAAAGTGATGAAAGACAATAACCTACAGCCCAGATTACTGTACCCAGCAAGGATCTCATTCAAATACGAAGGAGAAATCAAAAGCTTTACAAACAAGCAAAAGCTGAGATAATTCAGCACCACCAAACCAGCTCTCCAACAAATTCTAAAGGATATCCTCTAGGCAGGAAACACGAAAAGGGTGTATAAACCCGAACCCAAAACAATAAAGTTAATGGTAACGGGATCATACTTATCAATAATTACCTTAAACGTAAATGGGTTGAACGCCCCAACCAAAAGACAAAGACTGGCTGAATGGATACAAAAACAAGACCCCTCTATATGCTGCTTACAAGAGACCCACCTCAAAACAAGGGACACATACAGACTGAAAGTGAAGGGCTGGAAAAAGATATACCACGCAAATAGAGACCAAAAGAAAGCAGGAGTGGCAATACTTATATCTGATAAAATAGACTTTAAAACAAAGGCTGTAAAAAGAGACAAAGAAGGCCACTACATAATGATCAAAGGAACAATCCAAGAAGAAGATATAACAATTATAAATATATATGCACCCAATATAGGAGCACCACAATATGTAAGACAAATGCTAACAAGTATGAAAGGGGAAATCAACAATAACACAATAATAGTGGGAGACTTTAATACCCCACTCACACCTATGGACAGATCAACTAAATAGAAAATTAGCAAAGAAATGCAAACTTTAAATGATACATTAGATCAATTAGACCTAATTGATATCTATAGGACATTTCACCCCAAAACAATGAATTTCACCTTTTTCTCAAGTGCTCATGGAACCTTCTCCAGGATAGATCACATCCTGGGCCATAAATCTAAACGATAAATTCAAAAAAATCGAAATCATTCTAAGCATCTTTTCTGACCGTAATGCATTAAGATTAGATCTCAATTACAGGAGAAAAACTATTAAAAATTCCAACATATGGAGGATGAACAACACACTTCTGAATAACCAACAAATCACAGAAGAAATCAAAATATGCATAGAAACGAAAGAAAATGAAAACACAACAACCCAAAACCTGTGGGACACTATAAAAGCAGTGCTAAGAGGAAAGTTCATAGCAATACAGGCATGCCTCAAGAAACAAGAAAAAAGTCAAATAAATAACGTAACTATACAACTAAAGCAACTAGAAAAGGAAGAGTTGGAGAACCCCAGAGTTAGTAGAAGGAAAGAAATCTTAAAAATTAGGGCAGAAATAAATGCAAAAGAAACAAAAGAGACCATAGCAAATATCAACAAAGCCAACAGCTGGTTCTTTGAAAGGATAAATAAAATTGACAAACCATTAGCCAGACTCATCAAGAAGCAAAGAGAGAAAAATCAAATCAATAAAATTAGAAATGAAAATGGAGAGATCACAACAGACAACACAGAAATACAAAGGATCATCAGAGACTACTATCAGCAGTTGTATGCCAATAAAATGGACAACGTGGAAGAAATGGACAAATTCTTAGAAAAGTACAATTTTCCAAAACTGAACCAGGAAGAAATAGAAAATCTTAACAGACCCATCACAAGCACGGAAATTGAAACTGTAATCAGAAATCTTCCAGCAAACAAAAGCCCAGGTCCAGACGGCTTCACAGCTGAATTCTACCAAAAATTTTGAGAAGAGCTAACACCTATCCTCCTCAAACTCTTCCAGAAAATTGCAGAGAATGGTAAACTTCCAAACTCATTCTATGAGGCCACCATCACCCTAATACCAAAACCTGACAAAGATGTCACAAAAAAAAGAAAACTACATGCCAATATCACTGATGAACATAGATGCAAAAATCCTCAACAAAATTCTAGCAATCAGAATCCAAGAACACATTAAAAAGATCATACACCATGACCAAGTGGGCTTTATCCCAGGGATGCAAGGATTCTTCAATATCCGCAAATCAATCAATGTAATTCACCACATTAACAAATTGAAAAATAGAAACCATATGATTATGTCAATAGATGCAGAGAAGGCCTTTGACAAAATTCAACATCCGTTTATGATAAAAACTCTCCAGAAAGCAGGAATAGAAGGAACATACCTCAACATAATAAAAGCTATATATGACAAAACCACAGCAAACAATATCCTCAATGGTGAAAAATTGAAAGCATTTCCCCTAAAGTCAGGAACAAGACAAGGGTGTCCACTATCACCGCTACTATTCAACATAGTTCTGGAAGTTTTGGCCATAGCAATCAGAGCAGAAAAAGAAATAGAAGGAATCCAAATTGGAAAAGAAGAAGTAAAACTCTCACTGTTTGCAGATGACATGATCCTCTACATGGAAAACCCTAAAGACTCCACCAGAAAATTACTAGAGCTCATCAATGAATATAGTAAAGTTGCAGGATATAAAATCAACACACAGAAATCCCTTGCATTCCTATACACGAATAATGAGAAAGTAGAAAAAGAAATTAAGGAAACAATTCCATTCACCATTGCAACGAAAAGAATAAAATACTTAGGAATATATCTACCTAAAGAAACTAAAGACCTATATATAGAAAACTATAAAACACTGATGAAAGAAATCAAAGAGGACACTAATAGATGGAGAAATATACCATGTTCATGGATCGGAAGAATCAATATAGTGAAAATGAGAATACTACCCAAAGCAATTTACAAATTCAATGCAATCCCTATCAAGCTACCAGCCACATTTTTCATAGAACTAGAGCAAATAATTTCAAGATTTGAATGGAAATACAAAAAACCTCGAATAGCCAAAGCAATCTTGAGAAAGAAGAATGGATCTGGAGGAATCAACTTGCCTGACTTCAGGCTCTACTACAAAGCCACAGTCATCAAGACAGTATGGTACTGGCACAAAGACAGACATATAGATCAATGGAACAAAATAGAAAGCCCAGAGATAAATCCACACACATATGGACACCTTATCTTTGACAAAGGAGGCAAGAATATACAATGGAGTAAAGACAATCTCTTTAACAAGTGGTGCTGGGAAAACTGGTCAACCACTTGTAAAAGAATGAAACTAGATCACTTTCTAACACCCCACACAAAAATAAACTCAAAATGGATTAAAGATCTAAATGTAAGATCAGAAACTATAAAACTCCTAGAGGAGAACATAGGCAAAACACTCTCCGACATAAATCACAGCAGGATCCTCTATGATCCACCTCCCAGAATTCTGGAAATCAAAGCAAAAATAAACAAGTGGGATCTAATTAAAATTAAAAGCTTCTGCACAACAAAGGAAAATATAAGCAAGGTGAAAAGACAGCCTTCTGAATGGGAGAAAATAATAGCAAATGAAGCAACTGACAAACAACTAATTTCAAAAATATACAAGCAACTTATGCAGCTCAATTACAGAAAAATAAACGACCCAATCAAAAAATGGGCCAAAGAACTAAATAGACATTTCTCCAAAGAAGACATACGGATGGCTAACAAACACATGAAAAGATGCTCAACATCACTCATTATTAGAGAAATGCAAATCAAAACCACAATGAGGTACCACTTCACACCAGTCAGAATGGCTGCGATCCAAAAATCTGCAAGCAATAAATGCTGGAGAGGGTGTGGAGAAAAGGGAACCCTCCTACACTGTTGGTGGGAATGCAAACTAGTACAGCCACTATGGAGAACAGTGTGGAGATTCCTTAAAAAATTGCAAATAGAACTACCTTATGACCCAGCAATCCCACCGCTGGGCATACACACTGAGGAAACCAGAATTGAAAGAGACACATGTACCCCAATGTTCATCGCAGCACTGTTTATAATAGCCAGGACATGGAAACAACCTAGATGTCCATCAGCAGATGAATGGATAAGAAAGCAGTGGTACATATACACAATGGAGTATTACTCAGCCGTTAAAAAGAATTCATTTGAATCAGTTCTGTTGAGATGGATGAAACTGGCGCCGATTATACAGAGTGAAGTAAGCCAGAAAGAAAATCACCAATACAGTATACTAACACATATATATGGAATTTAGGAAGATGGCAATGACGACCCTGTATGCAAGACAGGGAAAGAGACACAGATGTGTATAACGGACTTTTGGACTCAGAGGGAGAGGGAGAGGGTGGGATGATTTGGGAGAATGACATTCTAACATGTATACTATCATGTGAATTGAATCGCCAGTCTATGTCTGACGCAGGATGCAGCATGCTTGGGGCTGGTGCATGGGGATGACCCAGAAAGATGTTATGGGGAGGGAGGTGGGAGGGGGGTTCATGTTTGGGAATGCATGTAAGAATTAAAGATTTTAAAATTTAAAAAATAAATAAATAAAATAAAATGTTAATACTCATAAAGAAAAAAAAATAAACAAATACTAATAGAAAAAAAAATGCTTCATAGGATAATAATCTTTACAGTCATGAAGCTGAAGAATATTGAGTATGTTAAATAGAGAGATGGAAAATAGGAATGAAAAGTCTGTGGGAAACAATTGTGCATCACAGAGTTTTGAAACAAGTTTAAGAATACTGAAATATATGTAAATGGAATCCCACAGGAAGTGAAAGAAGGAGAATAGAGAAAAGAACTTCATAATTCCTGGCTGAAAATTTTCCGGATATGATCAAAGCTTTAAACCCATTAACACAGAAGGTCAATAAATTCAAGGACAAGAAATAGGACAACTACTCAAAGGTGCATGATAATTCATTGTTTCAAACAATCAACCAAAGAAATATAACCAGAAGGAAAAACAGACACAATAGAAGAAAAATGGGAAAGAGAGCAGATTAGGCATATGAGACAATGTCAGCCAGAAGACACTGTCATTACATCTTAAAATGCTGAGAGAAATATAATTGACTCAGAATTCTATACCCAAGAAAAATACATGTCTAAAACAAGATAAAATATTTTCTCAGACGTACAAGAACTATGAGACTGCATCACCACCAACAACCAATGTAACAATAAATGTTTTTTAACCAGGCCTCAAATGTGAGACCTCCATAATTCTAGCCATCTCAGTCCTTCATAAGACCTTGATAAGGGCAAATATTAAAGTAGAAATAGTCATTGTGTTTCTACCCATTTCGAGAAAGTATTGCTATCTCCTCAGTTCTGGATCTTGCAATGCTGGTAGACTAGATGGAGAAGTGATGTGAACAGAAATAAGGAAGGTGAGACAGGTAGGTCAGAATGTGAGGTAACAAAGACAAGATATTTAGAAGCTGAAGAATTGGGAGAGATTTGGGACCTGAGTTGGAAAAGCAGTTTTCAAACCAAACTGGGTCATGTGCTGTGTGAAATCCTCACTTCAGTCCTTAGAAGATCTCTACTGACCAGTCGGCCTCTTCTTTTCTGGAGCACAGTTCAGGTCCATCTAACTGTTTCTCATTGCTGTTCCTTTCTCCTGGCTTCCACACTGTGCCCAGCCGTTCAGCCTTATCCATTCAGAAAAGGTTTGTTCTTTTAGGCAGGCATTTCAGGCTACCTACAAAATGATCTATTCTGTGCTTCTCTTTCAAAACTGAAAATAGTTTGTTATATAGCCATGAGCCCAGTAACTACAGGACTGTATTGCCTACCCAGCAGGGCTCTTAGTCATGACTGGTAACTGAGATGCAAGCAGATGTTTAAGAAGGATTTCTTTAAAGACTTCTTTCAAGGAGCTGATTTAGCTGAGAGATGGCACTCTTCCTTTCCCTACTTTTTTCCTAACGGTTGTCTGGATTTTATTTGTGATGGCTGGATCTCCTGCAGTTGTATTGGACAACCGTGTAACCTAGGAGATGGATACCACCCAAGCTCTGGCTGGCTCACCTCCAGCTTTGTTTCAGTGGGAGAGAAAAATCAAGTTTATCTTGCTAAAGTTATAGTTGTTTTATCTTTTTGCAATGTGCATCCAAACTTAATCCTGATACTACTATGTATTTAATGTGATATAGCCTTATCATTTTGTTGGGTTTAGTGAATAAATGTATTTTTACATTTCTCTATTTTTTTATTTTATAAATTGATTCATCAACTATTATACCTGAATTGTATAAATGCAAAATTATGATTATAAGCATGCTCTCTTTTAGATTTTGAATTTTTATGCTTTCTTATCTTCTTTCCTTTCTTGTTTTCTCCATATTGGTACAGCCTGGATCATGTCCTCTCTGTTAACCTCATCCAATTCCATATCTGCAGGCCAAAACAGACCAAGAGCTCTGTGGGGAGAACCAAACAAGCATGAATACAGGGATATGAATGAAGGGTGGTGGCCCTTGTTACTCCTCATGACTGTTCTGAACTAGGATCACATTCCCCTGCCCTTCTGTGTGCTCACAACCCCCAAGTTTTCCATGAACATGGAAGATACTTTGACTAGTGGAATTTGAGTAGAGGTGATATGTCACTTCCAAACTGAAATATTTTTTTCTGTCCCACTAGCTGGAATGCAGATGTAATGACAGCACCTGGAGCAGCCATGTTAGACCAGAAGCAAATAGAACAGGTGGAAGATATGACAGGTAAGAAGTGGACTCTCATCTCTGTGGAGAGACCTGCACTAACATTATATGAAAGAGAATTGAAATGGTATTGTATTTAAGATAATGTTCTTTAGGGTTTGATTACACTCGTTGAACCTGTAACTTAACACTCATATTAGAATAACTGATCTTTGTATTAGCCTTGTCTTGACATTAGGGTCTGAATGAGACAGTATCTACTGATGTATACTTAGAAGTGAGTCAAGTGACAGCCCTGCCCTCTGGAAGCTGTGCTCTAGTGTGGGATTCAGAAACTGAAGCAAGAACAAAGCCACATGGCAGGACAGCTTCAAGATCCTGTAGGAACCCTTGGGAGGGGAGCCTCAGTCAGTCCTGATCTCAGGAGGTTGCTTGAAGCAGGGACAATCCTTTCTCAGTCTCATAAATAGGCCATGGTGCTAAGTTTCATGTAAAAGTGATTTATTTCAAATTCCTTCCAGAGGGTTTTCCCTTCTGAGCCAGTGCTTAAGACATGCGTTTGAGACCTGCTTTGGGAAAATCGCAAATGCCCCAGGGCAACTAACCCAGTGGGCCAAAACTACTGAGCCTGAGTGCCCTAGAGACTGATCTACATCAGGAGATTGAAAAGCCAGTGCACTGCAATTACAGAGTAGCCCCTGCTCGCTGCAAATAGAGAAGTCCTCAGCAGCAATGAAGACCTAGTGCAGCCAAAATTAAAATTTAAAAAAAAAAAAAAATCTCGCAGAGAAACCAGTGAGGTTTCAGGGGAAGCAGGGCATGAAAAACGATGAAACCAGTCTGGGTCTGATTTCATACAAGTCATGGAAAGGGAAGTAAGAGCCTGTTTTCACAGGGAACTTGGGATGTAAGTTGTGCATCAAACGTGCCCCAACCTAAGGCTAGGGAGCTGGGATTTCATTCTCCCATTAGCACCTCCCTCTCATACTTCAACTAACACCCAGCTAGTGTCTTCAAGCCCTTGTATTAGATCCTCCAAAGTCAAATCATAGGTGACACTAGAAGCAAAACACCAAAGCTCAGGAAAATATAACCTCAGAAAATGTCTAGATTTCTGCACCCATTCTGGCATATTCAGCATCATATCTGAAATCCTGCAAGTCTAAATAAATCCATGGGTCTCTACATGAAAGCATTAAAACAAAAAAACACACACACAAAAAAACTGCTTTTAATCTATTTAATAATATAGTTGATTTACAGCATCGTATTAATATTAGTTGTATGAGAAACTAATTCCTTTATACATAGACATGTATCCATTCTTTCCTAGATTCTTTTCCCTTACAGAATATTACAGACTATTAAGCAGAATTCCTGGGCTGTAGAATAGGTCTTTGTTGATTATCTATTAAATAAAGTAGCATACATATATTAATCTCAAACTCTCCATTTATCCCTCTGCCACCTTTCCACATTGGTAACTATACTTATTGTTTTGATAGAAGGAAATGTCTAGGCACTTTTTGGATGAGGGTCTCTGCTTGTGAGAGTGGAGTGGCCAGGGAAAGCAAGCCTGAGAGAGACTCCTTTGAGATGATGGTAAATCTTGAGAAGGCCCTGGCCATGCAAAAAGCTGGGAGAAAAACATTTTAGATGTGGAAATAGCCCCTGCTAAGGACCAAGGTAACCAAGTTTAATGAATGGCTACCATTCCACTGTCAATCTTCCTTCCATCCTTGGAATCTGGCCTAGAGGTAAACCACCATGACCTCATCCCATGCTTCAGTTGTGAGTTAGCAGCAATGAGCCATGCCAGCCTTCCCAAGAAGGGAGAACCTGGGTTATCACGAGGCTGAATATGCTCTGAACTCAGGAATGTGTCCACAAACTGGTTATCACCAGGAGCATCAGGTGCCAGGGGCACCACCAATGCCTCTGACTATCTCCATGTGCTTGTTCTCAGAAGTAGAAAGGCCAAACAACTGATAGAGTAAAGAAACAAATAATGCCTCATGTTTCATCTTGCGCTGTGTGATTCCCATGGCCCTTTGACCGCACTGCTCTCTGCCCAAAAACTCTTTCCTCTTTTGCTTTCTCAAAGGTGGCCTGTGAATAACATCAGCCCCTACTGTTAAGCCTGGTGGCTGGAACTCAACTCACAGTCAGCTGGGACCCAGAGATGCCCAGCCTTGTCCTGAGTTTCTGTCCTTGTTCTCCGACCAGATTCATAAAGCAAAGTCCCTAAAAAAACATAAGAGTGATGGTAGTTCTCTCAAGGTCTTTGAATTTCCAAGGTCTATTGGAGCATCAGAGAACATATTCCCCTGCATGCAGGCTAATCTCCGACCTCAGCCTCCCCAGCCAGGGGTTCCCTGAGGAAACATAAGACACTTGTTTAAGTTGCCAGAAGGCTGAGAAGAAAATGCTTTTCACTGTGAATGGAGGTTCATGTTTTCCAGTCACCCAAAAGTCTGTGTTGTCTGAATGAAGATTGGGAGCTCTGGGGATTCTGAGTTGGGAGTGAGTCAGTGACCACCTGCACGACGGCCTCCTAGGGTCATGACAGCTGGGGCTCCCCACGGTGCCTGGAACGCAGAAGAAACAGCATGCAGTATTGCTTTCTTGCTGCTACAAGAAGGTAGGACTGCTGATAAATTCAGAACCAGACTTGAGGGGCAACGGGAAAGGATTTCCATTCTGGTGCCTACAGATCTGAGAGCTGCCCAGCAGTGGATGCAATGGATTTTTCTCTCATCTTTCCCTTCTTGGAAGTCTCCTACTCTGAGAGCCAGATTTCCTGGGTCCCAATTCTTCACTAATGTACCTACAGGTTTAGAGTGAGTCATACAACCCAAGGTTCAGTTTCCCGTCTCTTGGATGAGGGAGACTGGACGTGCTCCAGAACACTTGATCCAGGATGAAGCTCAGTGCCAATCAGTGGACAAGAGGCTCAAAGGTGCCTGTTGCTGAGGATGCTGAGGCTGCCTCTGGTGGCAGGGGGCTGTAACTGTCTGGCAATGTTCATGGGTCTTGGGATCAGAATTGGGAGTGGTAGACCACTTGTCACACAGCTACTCTGACACCGACGACCTTAGAGGCCTTGCCCAGAGGAACGTACCATCATTTAGGTTCTGTGGGATGAGATCAGGTACTTAAAAGTCAGAAGTCACCCATGGGGACGTTTGTAGATTCCTCAACAGAAACCCAAATTAGGCTGATGAATCATCTCTGCCAAAAGACTCGGGGAACTAGATATGCCAGGACTCTTCAACAAGTTTTGTAGTATTTTAGATACTATTTAAAGTAGGTCATCTTTTGGATGACCTGCCATTTGCTCTCTGGCTTGAGATGATACCCACAGTTAGAGTGGAATCAAAGGGCTCTGGGGGAGGTGGTCCCTCTCCATGTGACTCAGTCGGAGTGAGTACAGCTCTCTCCCTTTCACATCTGGAGCAAGAATTCCCTCAGGAATGACGTGACCTCCAAGTTTAAACAAAAGACTCAGGTAGGTCTGGCCCTCAGGTAGGCACTATTCTTTTCCCAGTGCTTCTTCTTTCCCTCCTGCGTCCTGTGCAAGCTGCCCACCTCCTGGTTCCAGGGTTCTGAATTCCTCCTCCCTTCTCTTGCAAATATCCATGCAGTCCCACTTGTGGCTTCCTCTCTACCCTGGCCCAATCCCTCACATGCAGATGGCACTAGAGAAGGGAAAACCAAGGACAGGTCTGCCCAGATCATTCTTTCTAAAAATGCCCATGTTCTTTCTGCTTCTAGACCCTGTCCTGAATCACTAACATCTCCAGCTAGTTGACTCAGATTAGCAGGGTAATGGAGATGCAGATGGCGGGGCAGGGTGGGGGGAGGCGGTGGGTGGTCGTGGTGGTCATGGTAAAGTTCTCAGGTGTGGGGGACGGTTTTCAGATGACAAGAGATGAGTTTGAGTAAGGAGCATGTGGTCCTCCAATCACTCATTCACTGGGGACCTTCCTGAATCTGCAATCTTGTATTCCTCAGGTTATCTCTAAGACAGAAATTTCAAAATGGACTTTCTATAAACTTACTACAAAACGATTTCAAACATAACAAATATAATAAAGAAGAGTATCATAAAGGCTATGTTTTATCATTTTGGCATCAATAAGTACAAAACTAACCTCATAGTCCCACCGGTTGTAATTGACTGGAGACTATGCAACATCAAGTGGGTGGCCAATTGAGTTCCCGGTGAAGACATTCTTGACTTGCATTAGTCTTTCTCTTCTTGCTATCTTCTCACATGTGGTGGTTGAAGGGAAGGAGGAAGAGGGAGAATAAGAGAGGAAAATAGAGAGAGGCTAATCCCATCATGAGGGACCACCATCAAATGCCATGTCAACCTGGGTACTTCCCAAACGCCCTACTTCCTAATACCAAAACATTGGGAGTCAAGGGTGGACACAACTCTACCCATAGCAACTACACAGATCTGTTTGTAATTCAAGACAGAAAATCATTCCATTCTCTTTTTTACTTTTTATTCATTTTTCCTGAAGTATTTTAGGGACTAGATGAACAATTCACAAAATGTACATAAATGAGTATTTGGGGTTAAACAATGGAATGTTTAAAAAATGCACTTTGTTCCCAATAAAATTAACATCTAATATCCAGTCCATGTACAAATTTCCCTGATTCTCAAAAAGCAGTTTTCACAATTTATTGAAAGAATGTAGTCGTATGTTGCACTTGGTTGTTCTCCTTTAGGATGAAACAACTGTTCCTCTCCCAATTGTAATGACATTCATTTGTTCAGAAACTGGGCGGTTGCAGGGTGGATTATCTTACAGAGTGTCCCACTATTGGGTTTAGAGCACGAGTGCACAATACCAGCACAGTGGGTCAGGACCAGTACCAGTCCTTGGTATATTAGGAACCGGACCTCCACAGGAGGTGAGTTGCAGGCTAGTGAGTGAGACTTCATCTGTATTATAGCCGCTCCCCATCACTCTCTCATCACTTCCTAATCGACAGTCTAGCTTGTTTTCCTGGAACTGTTTGTAGATACATAACCTATGCTTAATAGAAAAAAAATAGCATAAATATTGATGATTATTTTCCTTTATCAGTGCTCAGAATGGTGAGTTGATGCCCTAGCAATCTATCACAGAGTAATAAGATGTTGCCTATTAACATTTGGACACATTTGGCCTGCTTAAAATTCAATATTAAAAAATTAAGATCATGGGATCCAGGCTCATCCTTCATGGTAAATAGAAGGAGAAAAGGTGGAAGCACTGACAGATTTCTTCATCTTACCTTCCAAAACCACTGTGGATGCTGCCTGCAGCCATGAAATCAGAGGACGTTTTCTTCTTGGCAGGAAAGCTATGAGAAACATAAACAGTGTGTTGAGAAGCAGAAACATCACTCTGCCCAACAAACTGGTAGATGTTTGGCCTTTTCATTTGGATCCTTAAACTTTCTGTCCAGTCCCCATTGGGCTTTGAAGTGCCTTAGCTTTCTGGTCCTTCACGATTCCCAAGATTATTTTGTGCATTTCTTGACCCAGTCCTGAAATCAGCCATCTCTTTAAGAATCCATGCATCGTTGGATGGGAAATGTATTTAGAAGATACATGAGAGGCCTCTGAATAGTCATTGTTATCCAGTTGTCATTGCTTGTAGGCTTGCATTGGTCAGAGTAAGAAGTACACATTTTCCTTAAAAAATAAAGTAAAAAGGAATATAATCAGTTGGTACAAACTTATGCTTTCAGTTCAAGATTTAAGACAGCAGGATTTGAATTAAACTTCTTTCAGTTACCTGTGAACCTCTTTTTCTAGCCACTGAAAGGCTTATTTCAGAACGTTAGTTTTAGTTATTGTCTTGCTTTTACCTGTTAACATGCATATGATTCTGTCATAATAACAGAAGTTATGAGGAACAATTAGTTGTTGAATAAAGTTTCAGATTTCTTTCCTGTTTTTCTTTTGATTTTCTTTGGTTTTGTTTTGGACAGGCCATATTTTTGTTTTTCCTTAAAAGATATTCCACTCTGAATATAGTCATAATTCTGAATTTTAAAGCTACTTAAGTAATGTGTTGTTATGGGCAGGTAGTCAACTTGCTGCAATTAGATTGATCAGTCTCTTTGTTCTCATTTGTTCAGTTCAGTTCAGTCCTTTCAGTGGTGTCCGTCTCTTTGCAACACCATGGCCTGCAACATTCTAGGCTTCCGTATCCATCACCAACTCTCGGAGCTTACTCAAGCTCATGTCCATCGACTTGGTGATGCCATCCAACCATCTCATTCTGTCTTCCATTTCTCTTCCTGCCTTCAAGCTTTCCTAACATCAGGGTCTTTTCCAATGAGTCAGGTGTTCCTATCAGGTGGGCAAATAATTGGAGCTTCAGCTTCAGCATCAGTCTTTCCAGTGAATATTCAGGACTGATTGTGTTTTAGGATGGACTGCTTTGATCTCCTTGCAGTCCAAGGGACTCTCAAGAGTTTTCTCCAAAACCATAGTTCAAAGGGCGCATATGTGTGTCATTTGTCAGTGATGTCACTTTCCCCCTGTTGGGATTTAACCACCAGAACTGAATTTAAACAACATGCAAAAATGAGGATTAAGTCACAGTGCCCCATCTAAACACACCTGGCAAAAGGAGAGGCTCCTGTTGTATTCAGAGGACAGGCATGGATAGATCTCATGCAGAAATAGGCCCTGGAGGCTTGGTTGAGTCATTAAACACGATTGTCATTACTTTGGCTGCCACAGTAGTTTTGTCTTCTTTGATTGGGAAGACATTTCAAAATTATGTTTTGTATGTTTGGTTTGGCAGACAAAATTTTTCATAACAAAAACCCTATGGGGAAATTATATCAGATATATATCCATTTATCTTCAGCAGTTAAATTTGGTTGGTTTGTATGTCCCTGGTGATCTTCCTTTATAAATAGAAAGGAAACACACATGCTCAGTATGCATTCAGTCTCTTTGTAAATCAACCAACATGAATTAAATTTCTCTCTGTCCCCACTGCACTGCAAACTCTAGGCGAGAAATAAAAACCTGCAGAGACTGAACGCTGTTTCCAGCACATCGCTGTGGAGATTTCATTCCCACTGTTTTTTTTTTTTTCTTGGAAAAAAATTAGTTACTAATGTTAAAATCAGTAGATTGTAGATAAATATCCAAATTTCTGATTCTCTTGAAAACATGGCCAACTAACCTGCTTTCAGCATGGGAAAAGTGAAGGAAAGGCTGCTCCCAGTGGCAAGGCCTGTGTGGTCCAGGGCTCAACATGGCCACCTAGTCCTAGTATCATATCTCCTGCCTCCTGGGACCATTATTTTGTGAGAACTAAACTGTTAGGTCTCTTAAGTTGAAGATTACTTTGTCTTCATCAACATCGACTTTGAAGCCTTTAACCCAGAATCCAGCATACAGTTCTTCCTTGTATGTTTTTTGGATGATATAAAATATCTTGTGGATGCATCTGACATTTCTTCCAATATTGAAACCATGCAATTGAAGTACTGCTCTGCCCTAAATCTTTGATGCAGCCTGGCATCATAGTCGCCCATGATGTCTGCCATCAGACCCACTACCTAAAGCCAGTTGTATGTGCCTGGGCTGTCCCTGAAGTCTTCACTTTGCCATTTGACAACTTATCCACCTAGCAATCTCCTCACCAATGAAGACAGCAATGCATATCTCATGAAGTGGCTAGGAAGATGACATGAAACCAAGAATGTTGAGCATGGCCCTTAATATCCATTTTTATGATGTTCTTAGCAGTATTTTCTCCATCTAGGCAAGGTTCTTCATTTTCTGAGATGTCCATGCAGATCAGTATGTTTTTCCAGCCAACCTTCAAGGAAGAGCTTACAGTTCAATTCTCTGTATTATGTAAACCTTCAAAATCCACTCACCAAGGACACTGATGAAGATAAAGATTTTATCGAGACCTTTATGTTTTTTTCAGACCTATTATTGGCCTAAAGGGCTAAACTAAGGCATGTCAGAGCATATATATCCCTAGGGGCTCCCAGTCACCACTACATGCTAAGAACCTGAACTTCCCTGAGTACTTGGAGCCAGGAAAGAAGCATGAAGTGGCTTGTGCTCCTTGACCTGGTGGCCTTCTCAGATTGCAGAGTCATGTAAGTATGGAGACTATAAGCCACATCATCTTCCTTTCTGTGATTTTTCTTTTCAACTCATTATTCTTCTACTCATCAGGTTTAGAGGAATGGAATATTTCCCTGACAATCTTAAAGTTCAACCCCTAAATATTGATAAGTACCTTGCTATTGGAATTGTGGGACCCAAAATTCTTGGTGTAGATTTGCATAGTTACACAACTCTGGGGTCCAGTCATGTCATGACCTATTGGAATTGGAACTCCTTGCAATTGTTGAGTGCACAGTCAATGCAGATGTAGGTGTGGCCCTGGGGAATAGCACTTTTCTAGGTTTTATTTAGCATGTTCTTTGTTCCCTCTCTACTTCAGTGTGTATATCTCTATGTCTGCATGTCTGTATCACTATCATTTGTCTCTCCATCCCTTTGGAAGTTTCTGTGAATGTATTCCTCTCTGTGGTGTTTTCTTTTAAATTTTCTTTTAATTTTCTACATTTCCTGAACGTGTTCCCAATCTCCTGGATTCTTCTTTTAACTCTCCTTCTCTTTCAACTTGGAGAAAGATGTGGAGAGCTATTTATACACTGTTTTATATCTGACAAGCAGTGTGATCACAGCCAATTCACAAGCCTCTTGCATTTCAAATTCCTCCCTTGTAAAAGAGGATAGGAATCCCCCTTCTACCTCCTTCCCTGAGCTTCTATGGGAAGGGTACAGTGGGGTGGCAACAGCAATGCTAGTGGTTGTCATTGTTGAGACTTCCTATTTATCAGGCACTTTATATCCATCACTTCACTTATCCCCAAGATATCCTATTTGAAGAGTTTGACTCATTACATTCCACCATTATACTGAAGGAGAGAATGAGACCACACATGGTCATATGGCTTATCCAACATTACAGAACAGAATCTTTATTCAAACCTATATTCAAGTAGTTTCCAGGAATATGCATAAAATTCTTATAATAAGATGACTTATAAAAATGAGTGGAAAGCACACAGTACCGTTACTAAGACAATTATACCTTAACACTGACAGTTAATTGTAGCATCT
The DNA here is from genome assembly GCF_042477335.2 of Ovis canadensis. Lineage (NCBI taxonomy): Eukaryota > Metazoa > Chordata > Mammalia > Artiodactyla > Bovidae > Ovis > Ovis canadensis. Next base: position 54,139,746 of record NC_091265.1, on the reverse strand, counting down.
TTTTTGTTTTCTTTCTCAAAAGTTCGGTGAAAGAATATCTCTAAGGTATTCACCCCCTGAGGAACATCATGGATGTGAGTGTTTTAGGAGGATGGTGCTCCACAGTGCCACCTGACGCTCTAACCTAGCACTGGGGCTCATCTGGAGATGCCACGTGGGATGTTGGGGTTGGGGCTCCTGCAGGAGGCAGAAACACTGGGCAAAAGGGGCCCCACAGAGGAGAAGGCACTCTCATCCTCAACTGTTGGTTTTGGTGACTGGGCCCAGAAATTACCAGGTGGCAGGTAAACATCCATTTCTGTGTCAAAGATGTGTCATTAGTTTGAGGGAGATTGTTCCTTCTGAGCATTAGGCAATGATGACCCACTACAGTATTCTTGCCTGGAAAAACCCCAAAACGGAGAGGCCTGTTAGGCTGCAGTCCATGGGGTTGCTAAGAGTCGGACACGACTGAGTGACTTCACTTTCATTTTTCACTTTCCTGAATTGGAGAAGGAAATGGCAACCCACTCAAGTGTTCTTTCCTGGAGAATTCCAGGGACGGTGGAGCATGGTGGGTTGCTGTTTATGGGGGTGCACAGAATCAGACACGACTGAAGCGACTTAGCAGCGGCAGCAGCAGCAGCAGCTCCTTCTGAACTAAGGGAGTCAACTAGTTACAGATGAAGAATGAACCATCTCTGATCAGAAGTTAGAACAAACTGCAAACCAACTGTGAATAACCAGGCAGAAGAATTCAGTTTCCACAGATGTAAGAACCACAGCAGTACGAAGTTACTGAACGCATATTCCGTGTAAGGCCGTAAGAATCTAACACAATGCTTTCTGTTTTTAGATTAGGAAAAGGGCTTATTTGTCTTCAAGAATGCCCATGTCAGCCTGAGAGATTAGAAAACAGTGAATACATGGCAAATGAAAGGGTCACTTGTGTGGTGTTGCTCGAATATGGTCTGAGTTTAGAGTTAGTGCCTGGGGTTGATAAGAAGGACCTCCTGGAGAAGGGGGTGCTAAGGCTGCATTTGAAAAGACTACATAATTTTTCAAATGAAGGCACCAGGACTTCCCTGGGTGTCCAACGTTCCTGGAGGTCCAGTGGTTATGCCTCTGTGCTTCCAATGCCAGAGGTATCATTTCAATGCCTGGTCATAGAATCAATATCCTGCAAACAATGTAGCACAGGGAAAAAAAAATAAAATGCAAGCACCTCTGTGACAAAAAGGCTGTGAGCTTCACAGTGGTTGCAAAGTGATCTCAAGAGATATATGACACCCAGAGGAAGACATCAGTGTGGGAACAGAAGATAGCCAGGTCTGCACTAACCCACTCCCTCTTTCTCCAGGTAGATGCTCTACATTAGTTCCAGGTTATCTTTGACACAGGCTCATCTGACTTGTGTGTGCCCTCCCTCTTTCGCCCCCATCTAGCCTGTTGTGAGTACAGACACCCCGTACCCGGACCATCCTTCACTTGCCCCGCTGCCCTGTTTCCACCCTTGGCACCTGATGACACTCATCTTTGGGTCTGCAGCTACACAAGTTGGGTTCAGACATTACAAGTCTTCCACCTTCTGGCCTACCCAAAAGACCTTCAGGATTACCTATGGATCTGGAAGCATGAATTGATTTCTTGCTTATGACAACATTTGGGTAACGTGTAAAGAGAAGCTAAATCAGGATTGGCTATGCAATGACCCCTGCTTGCAAAACAGATTCAGGACCTTCTGGCAGGAACCTTCCTATCCTAACTCCCATGGACATTGACCATCTTACCCACAGGATCCTGTCCCTGGGGAGGCAGTGCCTGTGGTGACACACGAGCAAACGGATTAGCTAACCCAGAGGGTGGCTTGAGGTGTGGACTTGCAGGTCCTCTGCCCATGAGCAGTTCAAGATTCAGTTTGCTGGGAGCAAGAAGACAGGAAAAAAACACCCACTTTTATATTCACAGACTGTTCCAGCCATTTTCAGGTGATAACTTGTTTAATTCTGCAACAACCCCACAAAGCAGTTACTCTGATTAGCTCATGAGACATATGAGGAAACTGAGGTCCAGACAGCAAGGGCCTTGCTGGGAGCACACATTGATAAAAGGTGGAGTTAGGCTGGCTTTTCAGGACTGAAGTTGCTGTGGGGTTTTGGGGGACAGGATAAAACTGATCTGGGGACCCTGGGTGCAGTCAAGGCCTTCAGGTCTCCAGAGTGGGAAACTGGAGGCCTGAGAAGTCAAGGGGCCTGATAAATGAGTTCTTACTCTAGAGGACCCTCAGAGTCTAATAAACCTATGGCTTGCCTCCCCCCAAATACTTGAGCAGTTTGCCTCTCTTTCTCTCTCATACACACTCACAGAAATAAACGCATATCCCCAAAAGTGAATCCCCCAGGCAGCAATTTCATAGAACCCTGCAAGCAAGATTGTGTTTTTGGCTTGTCTTCTTGGACAGATGTAGAATCCACAGTACGTTACAGAGAACACAGTCCATTCCTGTCATTAAGTCACAGTGATGCCAAAGAGAAGGCGATCTTGCTCTCAATTGTTTTGTCCATAAGGTGGAACCAATGGGGCCTGGCCTGACTCTTGCTTGCCCCACCTGGACAGAAACCACGAGGCCAATCTGAATCACTCAGGGGGTGTTTTTCAGAGGGGCAAATGTTTTAAAATTCACAGTCTCTCTCAAATGGAACCCAAATTCCCCTTCCACCTTGCTCTAACCATCTGTGGGCAACCAAAGACAGAGCCCAGCCTCAATTCTTCTCTAAGGATCTAATGGCAATGCACCCCAGCCCAGTCCTAGCCCCACCTCACGTATCTGTAAGTGGGATCACTCTTCTCTCCCACAGATTGGGGACCTTGTAAGTACTGACCAGCAATTCGGTCTAAGCGTGGCGGAATACGAGTTTTACGGCAGAAGATATGATGGCATCTTGGGCTTGAACCATCCGAACATATCCTCTCTGGAACCATGCCCATATTTTACAAGCTGAAGAATGAAGGTGCCATTTCTGAGCCTGTTTTTGCCTTCTACTTGAGCAAGTATGTCTGAGATGGACAATTCCTTTCTCTAAATTAACTGTAAGATATTTTCAGTTGCACAAAAGTTATAGAACACTTGATAAAGAAGTATCCTATGAGTAATATAACCAAGGATAACTGTGGCCCCAGGGCCCTACCTGGCTTCACCACTGGCTTTTTAAATAAAATTTTGTTGGAACACAACCCTATTCCTGGGCTCAAGACCAGTAACTTGGTGTAGCTGGGTGAGTTATGAGAGAGGCTAATGGAAGGCAACAGGAAATAATTTGGTGGAAAAAGCAATATGACTTGCCTATGAGTTTGATAAGGAAGGAAGGAGAAGGATAGTGGATATCTTTCCTTCCTCATTAGCGTTTAAACAGAGCCCAGGACCAACTACCCCATTTGTGTAGCCAGTGAAAAATGAAACTGTGGGATACAAAAGTGTGGGACCCCTCATTCAAGAAATATTAGGCATTTGAAGGCAGGGAGAGCAGAGGTGGGGTCCCTTCTGAGTGTGGGGCCCTTTGGACAGTGGTCAAAGGCCAGTGGAGCCAACTCTGTGTGACCTGAACCCACACCATTAGAAGTCCCAGGCTTGATTTTCCTGAAAAATGTCAAGATGGACAATGGGAAGGCCAAATACTTCAGCACCATGTCCTCTGAGGTTGTCTGAGCACTCAGGTTGCTGGAGGTCCAGGGCATCTTTCAAAGACATAGTGGGTGGAGCTCAGACAAGTGATTCAGCTTCTAACCTCCTCTGTGCCACTCGTGAGACTAATAGACCTCAGTCTAGATCTCTATCTCTCCTAGACGCTATTTATGCACCTGTATACGGGGACCTTATTAGGGCCTTGATGGGTGGACAAGCACAGCTCTCAGACAGTGCTGTTGTTACTGTCCTCCAAGGATTCCCCCCTCACTTCTCTCTACAGAGACGAGTGGGAAGGCAGTGTGGTGATGTTCGGTGGGGTGGACCACCGCTACTACAAGGGAGAGCTCAGCTGGGTACCATTGATCCAAAAGGGTGACTAGATTTTACGTATGGACCGGTAAGCCTCTCCCTCTGAGGGTCAGCCCAAGCAATGGTCCCACTACTGTACATGGACACAGGCAGACACACACAAATGCATTCTCAGATACACAATCATACAGACATATACCCACCTTCTACGACAGAGACAGACACACAGACACATGGAAACACACAAGCAGACACACATAAACATACACATTAACACATAAAAACATGCATAGCTAGTCAGAGAAACACAAGCACACACAGAGGCACATGCAAACACACATACAAACAAAGACACAAGCACATAAATACACAAACAACCCATATGTTCGTAATCCTCATGGGTTAAAAGGTCCCCATGGTCCTAAAGGGCACCAGAGAGGTATGTGTAGCTCTGAGAAGGCTACATCCACTGCCCTTTGAGATGGGGAGCATGGTTAGAGGACTCTACAGTGTGGTGAACAGAGGATCAGGGAGAATATCTCCAGTCAGAACAGAGTTATGATAAGATGACCGACTGTCGAAGGCTACCTAGGACATAGGAAATTCTCAGTAAAGATAAATGTCAGTTAAAAAACAGGGACAGTCCTGAGAAAATGGGGAAAATTGGTCTTCTTAGGGTGCAGCTACCCAGCAGTGGAGAGACGTTGGCTGCAGTCTTAAGACTTGAAAGCAACTAAAAAAAAAGACACTCCAAGTTCTTGGGCACCCAGTGGGGCAGGGGCTATTACAGAGAATCAGGGAGGTGGGATCCAGGAGTGACCTGAGGACAGGAGGCATACTTGATAGGATTCTGTGGGATACCCTCAGATAAAAGCTGACCTCTCCTTTGGAGTTTCTGTGGGCTACTCATGTATTTCCTGGCCAGGGTCTCAGGGTCTGAGCTGGTTGTAGGAGCAGTGCTGGGAGACACCCTCTCCCAGAGGAGCCCCTCTTTCCCCCTACTATGAGAATCTGCTGCCCCTGCGAATCTCTATCTTCACTCTGTGTGCAACCCGTTATTTGTTCCCCACCAGATACAGCTCTCTGGAGGTTTCTTATTGTTTTCTAAGTCTTCATTCACTCATTGAACAGACAAGCTTTGGGCATCCACTCTGTGCCAGGCACTTGAGGGAGGCAAGGAGAATAAAACTCTCCCTCACATCTAAGAAGGTAGATGTACATGAAGTGACTTGCCCACATAATGAATTTTGACTTTGGTCCATGCTAGACATGAAGAAGAGAAGGCACTGGCAACCCACTAAAAGGCGGAGCCTGGTGGGCTGCCATCTATGGGGTCACACAGAGTTGGACACGACTGAAGCGACTTAGCAGCAGCAGCAGCAACAGGTATGAGGAAGTGTCTACAGAGACTATCAAGGAAGGAGACTGATCAACACTGGGGGAAAAATTTCCCTGAAACCATGACAATTAAGCTGGAATCTGGAAGATGAGAGGAAATTTGCTAGTCAAAGGGAAGGGGACTCCTATAGGAAGGAAGACCAGACTGTGTCAAGGTGCAAAAGAGCCTGGTGTATTCAAGTACTGCATTCAAGAATGTCAAGGAAGGCATCATGTCGGGAGCAAAGGAAAAGAGGGCAGGAGACAAATGGCTGTTTAGGAGATAGTCAGGAAGGGGGCAGCTCTGGGGAGACTCAACCTGACCTTGACCCCTGCTTTGTCACACTGTCTCTCAGCATCTCCAAGAAATGAAAGGTTATTGTTTGTTCTGGTGGCTGTGAAGCCCTTGTGGATACTGCGATATCCCTGATCCTTGGCCCAAGAACACTGGTCAAAAACATCCAGAAACTCATCAGTGCCACACCACAGAGTTCTGTGGTGAAGGGTCATGCCTCAGGGTCACCTTCAGTCTCCACGCGCAAGAAAGGATCCCCAGGGCCAACCTCTCTCCCTCTCTCTCTAACAGCACTACGTTTCATGTTCTGCAGTCAATATCCTGTCCTCTATTATCCTCACCATCAATAGTATCAGCTACCCAGGCCCAGCTCATGCCTACATCCTCAAGGTGAGGGGAGAAGCCTGAGGGGTGGTTCTCAAATAGGAACTTGGAACAACACTTGGCCTGCTGCTGGGAGAAGGGCGCCCTCTTCAGGCCATCTCGCACTATTGCAGATGCTGCTGAGTCCAGTGGCTGGGCCAGAGCCTCCCACAACATGAACCAGGTGAGAGTAAAGGGCCGTCTGGGACACTGATCATCCTGAAATCAATGTGGAGACACCACGCCATGCTGGCATGGTGGGAATCACAAGCAGAGGGGAACACTCAGGTCCTCAGTTTTCAAATAGCTTCAATTCAATCTGAACCCTCAGATGGATGAACATGGAAAGTCAGCTCTAGCAGTCCCTGAATAAGTCATGTGACAAGGAGAATGGCTGGGGACAGTCCCAGTGTGCTGTCCCACCATAGGGATTAACAGTCTCCTTTCCCTACCTTCAGTTTTCCTGGTTTGGATGATAAATTACGTGGTCACCCTAGTTCTCGGATGCATCTTCCCATAGCTTTGGTGCCCCCTTTGTGAGTCAGGCTACCCGACCCCTCTGTTAGGAGGATGGATGCTAACGTGAATAAACCATTCACAGTGACTGCTCAGCCCCTGCACAGGGTGGAAGCCTTATGTCAGCTGCCTAGGGGCAGAGTTTGCTGAGGGTCTCAAAGAAGGCTTTGAGGAAGGGACGGAATTTCAGGAATTCTAAAACTGTAAACTCATGGAGCCATATGGAGGGTTGCTTGGTTCTACGCAAAAGTGCACTGGATTCCAAGCAAATGGCATCCCAAGATGCTCTGCATTGGGCCACTGGGGACTTACTTGGGGTGATGAGGACTATAGACTGACCGGTGGGTATGGAGAACCAGAATACGTTACCCACCGAAGCCTGAAGGGGCCCAGGAAGGTGAGTACCAGCTGAAGGAGGATTCCCAGAGTTCCTAAGTAAAGTCTTCAAGAACGTGTTGTGGGGACTGCTCTATATAAGGTGGATAACCAACAACAAGTTACTGTGTAGCACAGGGAACTCCACTTAATTATATGACAACTTGGATGGGAGGGGTATTTTGGGGACCAGAATACATGGATACATATGGTTGAGTCTGTTTACAATCCATCTGAAACTCATAATATTGTTAATCAGCTATACTCCAATACAAAATAAAATTTTTTAATGAAGTATGGATTTTGCGGATGCAGGTGGAGAACCAGCATTCTCTGAAGAGAAAACAAGGAGCAGGAGTCAGAAGTAAAGAAACAGGGAAAGAGGAGAACTATGGACACTCTTTTTCTTTACTAAAATTTTTATTGAAGTGTGGCTAATCTTCAGTGTTGCGTTAAGTTCTGATGCACAGCAATGTGACTCAGTTATACACAAGAAGAAATATATATTATTTTCTTATTCTTTTTCATACGGTTTATGACTGGATAGTTAATATATTTCCTTATAGTCTACATTAGGACTTTGTTGTTTATCATTCCTCTGTATCCCCAACTCCAGTCCTTTGCTCCCCTATACCCTTCCTCATGGCAACCTCTGTCTTGGCTCTTTTTGGTTGTGGATGAACTCTCATATCCCCTAGAAACTCCCTTGATACTTACCAAAAGAGGGAAATAAAATCAAGAATTGTGCTAGGTCTAGATATTTGTGGGAGTATCTTATAGGGGCTGAGCCTGACTGGTGTGTGTCTCTGACTCCCCCACGATTCTATAGGCCACTGCTATACCACCTTTAAAGAGAACACAGTGAGGACATCTAGAGAGACCTGGATCCTGGGTAACATCTTCCTGAGACTGTGTTTCTCAGTCTTTGATGGAGGAAATGACAAGATTGGCCTGGCATAGGCAGTATAAATGCTTGGTGTGGTTCAGGAATCAGTAAGGGCACTCCAAGCAAACATTAAATCACATGTATGTACTCCTGCTCAGGATGCTTGTGAACTGTATTTGCTGGTCTGCACACCCTATTTTCAGTAAAGAATGAAGATTTTCACTCCTAATGGTGCTGAAACAAACAGGTGCCTCCGTTTGTGTCTGGGAGGGGTACAATGTTTGGGAAGGATCTAGAACAAAGTCTGAATCACAGTTGAGAGGAGCCCACCTCCAACTGGCTTCAAGGAAAGGGGAGACTCTCTGAAATGATTCTGCAAATCCAGGACACAAGACTCAGAGCAAATATAAAGATCTCAGTGACCAGACCCAAGAAATTAGAAGTTATCAGTTTCTATTTCACACCCTCACTCTTTCATTCCCTCTTCTTTGATGGTCTGAGCCTGCAACTTTCTTTCCAAAGATTCTACAACTAGTTAGGGAGTCCAAACTACCTGCCCCAGGTTTTTATATCCTGAAGACATTTCCAATAATGAAAGAAAAGATTGAAGATATCAGAGTTCAAGGGTGTTCTCTGAATGACCTACCTCAGATCACATGTGGAGTCCTAGATCAGCCATCCTGGCAGGGCCGTGGGGTCCTATGACTGGCTTTACATGCTCTTGGGGTCTGACCCAGCAGCACACATGATTGTCAATTCCCTCCAGAACTACATGACTGAAGCTGGGAAGAGGAGGCTCAAAGAAAGTGGGAGATGGTCTAGGCCATGAAAGAGTTTGTGATGACCCACCAACTCCACCACCTCCTCATTCAGAGGGCTTATAAGGGGTAATGAAATAGATTTTCTTCATCCCATCTCAGATGATCTTATCACTGGGCTTCACCTCCAGGGGAGTTTGAGTGAGGTACTTCATGGAGAGCTGGTTCCCTTTTGTCCCATACCCAGTCACCAGCTCTCTGCCACATATGCCTGCTCTCTTCTTTATAGTCCTACTTGGTAAGTGATAGCCCCAGTGGATCCCAGAGGCATCTCCCTCCTCCAGGGCCGAGAATGCCCCTTCCTTGGCCTCCAATGCTGCTGGGAGAATGCAACGGATGTATCAGGAACCCAGGGAACACAGAGCCTTCAGCCTTTCTGAGCTTCTCCATGGGTGGGGCTATAAACTGTTTGCTTGGAGCTGCCATGGTTAGGCACTTTTGCAGTGGAAGCATCTGTTCTTTCCACTTAGACGCCCTCAGTAGTTGCCTCAGCTGAAACAGCAGTGGTCAGATGTTGATTTCCTCTCAGATTGACTGGTTTGATCTCCTTGTTGTATAAGGGACTCTCAAGTATTTTCTCAAGCACCACTGTTCAAAAGCTCAATTCTTCGGCATTCACCCTTTCTAATGGTCCAGAGTTCACATCTGTACCTGTTTACTGGAAAAACCATAGCTTTGACACTACAGACCTCCATAGCAAAGTGTGTCTCTGCTTTTTAATACTCTGTGCAGATTTTTCATAGCCTTTCTTCCTTCAAGGAGCAAGTGTGTTTTAATTTTGTGGCTGCAGTCAAGGTCCATAGTGATTTTTGAGCCCAAGAAAATAAAATCTGCCACTGTTTCCACTTTTCCATCATCTATATGCCATGAAGTGGTGGGACTGGATGCCATAAATGTTGAGTATCATTTTGTGAATAGTTTTTTGAATGTTGAGCTTAAGCCGGTTTTTTCATCTCCTCACCTCATCATGAGGCTCTTTAGTTTTTCTTTGCTTTCCGCTACTAGAGCAGCATCATCTTCATTATCTGTGGATGTTGATACTTCTCCCAGCAATCTTGATACCAGCTTGGGATTTATCCAAAACGGCATATTGAATGATGTATCTTATATATAGTTAAAATAACCAGAGAGACAGTGTATACCTTCTCAGGCTTCTGTCCCAATTTTAAATCTTTCAGTTGTTCCATGTCTGATTCTAACTGCTGCTTTTTGACCTGCATACAGAAATGTTAGGAGAAAGGTAATGTGATCTGGTACTCCCATTTCCTTAAGAATTTTCCACAGTTTGTTGTGGTCCACACAGTGAAAGGCTTTAGCATAGTCAGTGAAGCAGATGGAAATGTTATTTCTGGGATTCCCTTGCTTTCTCTATGATCCAATGAATGTTGGCAATTTGACCTCTGGTTGCTCAAACCAGTTTGCATATCTAGAAGTTCTCAGTTCATGTACTGTTGAAACTTAGCTAGAAGGATATTGAGCATTACCTTGCTAGCAAGTAAGATGAGCACAATGGCATGATAGTGAAAAATTGTTGTTGAATCACGACGCCGGGATTCTTGGCCCCCAGAGAAGAAGAATTCAATCTGGGGCCAGAGACGAGGCTTGATGGCTCAGAGCTTTTGTGTAATAAAGTTTTATTAAAGTATAAAGGAGATAGAGAAAGCTTCTGACATAGGCATCTGAAGGAGGCAGATAGAGTACCGCTTGTTAGTGTTACCAATGAGTTTATATACTCTCCAATGAATCCAAAGAATGTCTTGAGGTTGTAAAGACCTCACCAGACCTACTCCCATAATTTACATTTTAAGATAACAGAATTAGCCAGAAGGTTTAATCCACAGACTGTCCTCAGGCAGAATACATTATTGTTATATAATCCTAAGGAATGTAGAGAAGGAAAAAAAGTTTGTCCTTTCTTCCCCCTTGAGAATTCCAGACCCCTCTCTCCCTGGGGACCCCTAGACTTCTTATCAACCTGCCTAGGAAATGACTCTCTCATTACCCCCTTTTCTTTTAGGAGAATTATGTTGCCTAGGGTAAAGGGGTGTCATTCTCATTCCATCACTGCTTCCGAGCTGAGAAGGGGCATTGTCCCTAAATTGGCGAGGCAACGTATTCTCCTAATCCTCATATTGAGGATATCTGATCCAGGGGTCCCAAATAGTAGTGGAGGAAGGTGCAGCAGTAGCAGGAGTTTGAGCAACCATTTGTAACTTAAACGCTTTCATGTGGCTAGAAAAAAATCCAGTTACACAGTTACAGATGTAAGGCAACATAGTCAAAATTAAAAGTCACATTATGTCCATAGTTAAAGTGTAAAATGTTGCACCAGTCCATTTTAGGGTTGGTAGATGTCATCAGATGAAGACGAGGCATCACGTGATTGTTGTCGAAGGTATTCACAGACTTGGAGAAAGTCCTTACCTTGAAGTGGAGATGTCCACCACAGGAAGCCTTGCACTGATGAAGAGAATCTTTATAACCTCCTTAGCCTGTTCACTACGACAGAGAAAAGCCTCAGTCCATTCAGTAAAAGTATCTACCCAAACTTGTGAGCAAAACTATCCATTAGCTTTTGGCATATGAGTAAAATAAATTTCCCAGTCCTCTCCAGGATACATCCAGATGGGGAAGAGATTTTGCTTCCAAAACCTGTTCAGCAGTCAACATGGCATAACCTGCTTTACGCTTTCCATCCAGAACAAAAGAACTGCCATCTCTAAATATTTCCAGATCAGGATTGTCTAATGGGGTATCCATTAGATATTCCTGAGCTGCATAAAGTTAGGAATTGAGAACAATCGTGATCAGGTGTTTCATTTTCCTTTTCAGAAAAAAAAAGTTGCAGGATTTAAATTTCCACAGACTTTAAGCTTAGTGACTGGTCCTTCTAACAACAATGACTGGTATTTAAGAAGCCTACTGTCTGTCGTCCAAATATTAACCTTAGAATTTAAGATCCCACTCACAACATGAGAAGTCAGTACAGTAAGGTTTCATCCAATAAATATTTTTAAAGCTTCAGGTGCTAATAAAGCCGCTGCCCCAATTACTCTTTCTTAGGCAGTGGGGCCACCCACATGAAATTACATCTAATTCTCTGCTTAGATAAGCAATAGGTTGCTGCTGAGGCCCTCGAGGTTGGGTCAAAACTCCCAAGGCCATACCTTTTCTTTCAGTGACAAACAAATTAAATTCTGACCCTGTGGGCAAGCTCAGAGCTGGAGCTTGCAGGAGAGCAGTCTGAAGAACCTTAAAAGCCTTTTGAATTTCTGGAGACCAAACCAGTTTGTTAGTTTGGGCCTGCTGAGTTTTAGCTATAAGTTTATATAAAGGCCGGACAAGTTCCCCACAACCCAGAATCCAGTAACCTGTGATTCTCAAAAATCCTCTCAAGTGTCTTAAAGTCATAGTTAAGCGATGGCTTAGTATAAGTTTACTTCTCTCAAGGCCTATGGCCCTAGCCCCTTCTGATATGATTAGGCCCAGATATCTAACCGACCATTGACACAGCTGAGCCTTTTCTCTTGCTGCCTTGTAACCACAGCCAGCCAGAAAGTTTAAGAAATCTTCTGAGGCTCACGAACAAGCTTCCTCTGTCTCAGCACAGAGCAAAATATCATCTACATATTGTAACACCACCGCTTCAGAGCTATTAAAGTTTCGTAGATCCCGTGACAAACTTTGTCCAAATAAGTCAGGACTATCACAAAATCCCTGGGGCAAAACTGTCCAGGTTAATTGAGAAGCTGGCTGTGTAGGGTCTTCAAAGGCAAATAGAAATTGACTTTCCTCCGCCAAAGGCACTGAATAGAAGGCATCTTTTAAATCAATTACTGAGAAATATTTGGCTCCTTCAGGAATTTCAGACAATAGAGTATAAGGATTAGGAACCATGGGGTGTAAAGGAACTACAGCCTCATTTATTATATGTAAATCTTGAACTAGTCTCCATTTACCATTTGATTTCTTTATACCCAAAACAGGAGTGTTGCAAGGACTGTTACAGGGAATTAATAGTCCCTGTTCCTTTAAATTTTTAATGATGGGTTTTAACCCTTCCTTAACCTCAGGTTTCAGAGGATACTGCTTTTTATGTGGAAATAAGTGTGGGTCTTTGAGCTTGACAACTACAGGAATAGCATTTTGTGCTTGACCCACAGATTTTCCATCAGCCCATACTCTAGGATTTACATGTTGTTCAACTAGAGGAAGAGAAAGGGAGGGTTCCATATTCATAAAAACAGAGGCATGGACCTTGCTCAGTATATCCCTCCCCAAAAGGGGTGAGGGAGATTCTGGCACGATCAGAAACTCGTGTGAAAATAGCACAGAATCCCAGTTGCAAGATAAAGAATAACTGAAATAGTACCTTTTGTCTCATCCAGACAGTTCCATTACGGAAGCAGATCAGGAAGAAAGTGAGCCAGGGGCTTCAGTAAGCACAAAGTAAGTTGCCCCAGTATCTAAAAGGAAATCAACGGATTGGCCCCCCACAATTATTAATACCCGGGGTTCCTCAGGTGTAATTAGGATGGGAGCTTGTGTGGGGACCCCCAGTCACCTTCAGTCCTGATTGTCTCGAGAGTCTGACCCCGGAGACCTACACCTCTGAGGGCAGTCTCTCTTCCAGTGTAGTCCTTTGCAGACAGGACATGGAGCCGGGGGCAGCTTAGATGCCTGAGGGCAATCCCAGTTGAGATGCCCCTCCTTTCCACAGTAATAGCAAGCCCATCCCTTTTCACCTGGGTCCCTCTGGGCATTTTTCTCTGGCTATTTAAGAACATTTTTCATAGCCATTGTGAAGGCTTCCGCCTTTTCCTTGGTCTTTTTTTTTTTTTGCCTTTCTTTCTTTTCCTTATATTCCCTACCATAATAGACCATCTGAGCAAGTTGTAACAGTATCTAAAGACTGATTTGGTCCATACGCCCATTTTTGTAGCTTAAGGCAGATATCTGGAGCCGACTGAGTGAGAAATCTATCTTTTAAGATCACTTTTCCTTCTTCACTTTCGGGATCAATCTCAGTGAATTTATCAATCTCAGTGAATCTCTAGGAATTTACCAGGAGCTTCCTTCTCCTCCTGTTCTATGTCTGCCAATTTGCTATAGTTTAAAGGCTTAGAACGCGCCTGCCTGAGTCCTTCAAGAATACATCTGACAAAATGGCTCTGAACCCATCTTCCTTTAGCTGTGTTGTAGTCCCAGTCTGGTTCTATAGTTGGGACGGCCTGATTCCCAGTGGGGAGGGCCGCTATCTCGTCCTTCCTCTTCCCTACTGATTCATTACCAAGCCATTCATCTCCATAAGCAACTGCTTTTCCCAAAACTCGAGTCTTTGTGTCAGGAGTCAGCATTTGTCCCAAGATATACATCACACCCTTCCAAGTAAAGTCATAAAGCAGAGTAACACCTTTAAAAGCTCTAATATATTTTTCTGGGTCCTCTAAATAGTCTCCCAGATCTTCCTTGATTCATTGTATTTCTTGATAATAAAAAGGCTTATTAACTCTCATAGACTGATTATTTGTCCCGGTGGGTGTTTCATGAAGAGGCAACAGCTTGTGTGTCTGTTCCTCAGTCTCTCTGGCTGCTCTGCACACATGACCCCAGGGATAGACTGGAGAAACCTGTTTTTCTTTTTACTTTTCTCTTTGTCTCCTGTAGTCCATCTCATCTCTTAATTCGATGGTCTGAGTTTCTACTGAAACCAAAATAGTCTGAGGTCGTACTGAGACGGGAGTTGTTTGGACCTCCACGTATGCAGTTTGAATCTCAGTTTGGATTTCCACTGAGACAAAGGCAACCCTTCTAAGGCGGGGGGGGGGGGGGGGGGGGTTCTCTGGTTTTCAGTTTGCTCAGCTTGGAGCCCCGAGTACGGGGGCAAAGTGGGAGGACAGAAGGGAGCTGAAGGTTTCACACCCAAATCTATACCCTTAGGAGATAAGTCTGGCATATTTCCCAGAGAGAAAAAGGGCAACACATATGCTACTTCTACCCACTTCCCTTGTTCCTTACAGAACCGGTCTAATTGTAAAACAGTATTATACTTAAGAGACCCTCCAACTGGCCACCGTTCGCCATCCTCCAATGGATACCGTGGCCATGCAGTATCACACAGGAAGACCAGGTGTGTCTTCTTTAAGCCCTGGAGATCAAATCTATCCCAGTTTTTCAGGATACAGTTCAAAGGAGTGAGGTGGAATTGTTAGCTCCCATCTGAAAGAGAGAAAAAAAGTGACTAGGGCCATTTTTCTACCGGAGGCATCCCTCCTTGCTCTAGATGGAGGTGTAGACAGACTTTACACTAAAAGCTTTTCCTTGCTGGTCGGACTTAGTCTGTCCCTTACTGACGCAGGTGCTGTCTCAACCCTCTCGGTTCTACCACCGAGATGGGGTGGGGATGTACCAGGGGTAGACCTGATAGCACCTCTACCTGATGTCCAGCTCTTCACCTTTAACCTTGCTTGTCTCTGATGTCACCCGGGGTGTAATCAGAGTAATCTTCCAGAATGCCTCCCAAGCAAGACTGCTGCTGGAAACATTCATCACCTGAGTGCCTGTGCACGACCCTGAGTATATTCCTGACCACAATAAGACTGATATGAACATAACGCTGGGATGTTCTTTTCAAACATCACCACACCAGTATAAGAGCCTCCTCTGGTCCACTAAGAGACAGTGTTACCAAAGGAAAAAAAAAAAAAACATTGCAGTCCCAATCTGAGTAACCTTTAACCTCCGAGATGTTCTTGGGGCTAAAGCTCCATCTAGCTTCCAAACTTTCAATTCCTAGAGAGGCTAGGCACTTTCTTGAATACCAATCCAAGTTTGCCACAGTACACAGTCACAGTATAGATCACAAGTCCCTGGAAAGTCTATGATCCAATAGATTACGTTCTGTAAGGAGTTATGAAATGGTCAAAGAGACCGAAAAAGGAGAGTTCGGTCCACACGCTTTGCCCATTTCTGGTCGGTTCCCAAAGGAGACATTGGGTGCCTCTTGGCCTTGGCAGGTCGGTAGAAACCCCTGACAGGTTTCTGCCATAAGCCGTATGAGATCACCTTGGAACCGCAGAGCAGGGCTCCTCATTTGCTTCGCGCAGGGCATGTCATTCATTCACACAAGCACACTGTAGAGTTAGTAAAGCACAGCAGAAAATGTGTTTACTAAGAGAACAAAGAACTAGAGCTCCAAGCATCCTTACCTTGTCCTGAAGGATCCTGGATGAGCCCCCAAGATGAAAGATTGTTGTTGAATCATGACGCCAGGATTCTTGGCCCCCAGAGGAGAAGAATTCAATCCGGGGCCAGAGAAGAGGCTTGATCGCTCAGAGCTTTTGTGTAATAAAGTTTCATTAAAGTATAAAGGAGATAGAGAAAGCTTCTGACATAGGTATCAGAAGGGGGCAGAAAGAGTACCCGCTTGTTAGTGTTACCAATGAGTTTATATACTCTCCAATGAATCCAAAGAATATCTTGAGGTTGTAAAGACCTCACCAGACCTACTCCCATAATTTACATTTTAAGATAACAGAATTAGCAAGAAGGTTTAATCCACAGACTGTCCTCAGGCAGAATACATTATTGTTATATAATCCTAAGGAATGTAGAGAAGGAAAAAAAGTTTGTCCTTTCTTCCCCCTTGAGAATTCCAGACCCCTCTCTCCTTGGGGACCCCTAGACTTCTTATCAACCTGCCCAGGAAATGACTCTCTCAATAGTTTGAACATTCCTTGGAATTGCCTTTATTTTGGATTGGAATGAAAACTGACCTTTTCCAGCACTGTGGTCACTGATGAGCTTTCCAAATTTGCTGACATATTGAATGCAGCACATTTACAGCCTCATTCTTTAGGAACTTTAAACAGCTCAACTGGAATTTCATCACCTTCCATAACATTTCTTGTAGTGATGCATCCTCAAGCCCACTTACGTCATACTCCATTATCTGGCTTTATGTGAATGACCCAGCAACGTCCCTATCCTGGTCATTGTGGCCATTTTTGTATAGTTCTTCTGTGCATTCTTGTCACTTCTTCTCACCTCATCTCCTTCTATTATGTCTTTGACTTCTCTGTCCTTTATTGAGCCCAACTCTGCATGAAGTGTTCCTCTGGAACACTTTTCTTGAAGAGATCTATTCTCTTTACAATTCTATTGTTTTCCTCTAATTCTTGCACTATTCACTTATGAAGACTTATCTCTCCTTGCTATTCTCTGAAAGTCTGCATTTCATTGGGTATATCTTTCTCTTTCTCCTTTGCCTTTCACTTCTCTTATTTCTCAGCTATATTTAAGGCCTCCTCAGGCAACCACTTTGCCTTCTCACATTTGTTTTTCTTGAGAATGGTTTTGATGACCACCTCCCATACAATGTTACAAACCTCCATCCATAGTACTTCAGGCTAACAGACCTAATCCCTTGAATCTATTTCTCATCCCCTCTATATATTCATAAGGGATTTGATTTAGGTCATAGCTGAATGTTCTAGTGGTTTTCCTTACTTTCTTCAATTTAAACATGAATAATGTTAGCTTCTGCCTAAGCATTGCTTCCAGATCACCACTCACCACTCCCAGTCGGTGTGGATCAAAAACACACAATTTGAGGACTGTTACCCTGGGTTTGTGCTTGGCTTTTCACATGCTTAGCTGTGTAAGCTTGATCAAGTCTCTTAACCTCAGTTTTCTCATCTGGAAAATGGGCACCATGATGATAATTCCACCTTCTAGATTGCATGCGTGCCTGCAAAGAGCAAGTGGCCCTCAGAGGGCTCTTTGGTTCCCTGAATCTGGAACAAATGTGAATTATTCCACCATCTGGGGAGAAGGGAATCTTCTGTTTAGAGGTTATGGCTGCCATCCACAAGGCTAAATATTGATTCCAGCCAAATGACATCTATTTCTGAATCCTGACCAAGAACTCTGACTGAGTCTATGCTTCTGTTTTCTGGGCTCACATGAGAGCTAGTGATTATTGTCTCAGATTACTCCCTTCCTCAGCCTTGCCAGTCTGCCTTTCCTTATCAATTGCTTCGCCCCTGAAATCACACTGCAAGGAAACTTGTAAAAGATCTTGCTCTCTGGTCAGTTTCCCACATCTCCAGCATAGGAACAAGTAGCTGTTATGACTACTTTTCATAGCAATAACTATGGCAACCTGTACAATCCAATCTCAGCCTGTCAAGTGAATCTTTCCCCATTTGGCCCCTCATGTTTAAATTACCTATCGTTGCCTTAGTAATCATCCTATGCTTGCTGTTTAATGTCAAAATGTGGGTGAACTTGATGTAGTTTTCTTTCCCAAGCATAATTCCAATCATGCAATTAAGTAACAAAACATTTAGTCATCTAACTACCCACAGGAATTGACAAAAGCAAACCACCCATCACGCATTACTTGCTTGCTCAAAAACACCATTGAACTGATCTACTGAAACAATGTGATACATTGCCATGTACACTCCAGAAGGGACACTTTTTCTCTGGATTTGTTTTTCACCTGATGCAGAATGTCTACCATAAGCCTGGCCTTCCAGCAGCTGGTCACCTAATTTTTGCAGACTCAGCCCACTCCAGATTCCTTCCACATGCCTCAGTAAAATCTAGAGAACAGACTCAATCAAAGTTGTCACTCCTGCAGAAAGCAAGTTTTGGGGTTTTTTTTTGTTTGTTTGTTTTGTTTTGTTTTGTTTTTTAGAAAACAATATTTGGTAACACATTCAAAATCTTGTGCTCCTTGTCTTGGATTCAAGCACCTGCACCAGACTGTGGGAAGCCTCCCCTTCCACCTAAATCTTTCACCACTCCCACCAGGGCCACAGGATTGACTGGACCCCAAAGGCTTCTGCCTGTTCCCTGATATTATCTGTACATTAGTTCAGTTCAGTCTCTCAGTCATGTCCAACTCTTTTCTATATCATGGGATGCAGTATGCCAGGTTTCCCTGTTCATCACCAACTCCCCGAGCTTGCTCAGACTCATGTTCATCAGGTCAGTGATGCCACCCAACAATTTCATCTTCTGTCTTCCCACTTTGCCTTCTGCCTTCAATCTTTCCCTGCATCAGGGTCTTTTCTCCTGAGTCAGTTCTTCCCATCATTTGGCCAAAGTATTGGAGGTTCAGCTTCAACATCAGTCCTTCCAGTGAATATTCAGGACTTATTTCTTTTAGCATGGACTGGTTGAATCTCCTTGCAGTCCACGGGACTCTCAAGAGTCTTATTCAACACCACATTTTAAAAGCATCAATTCTTTGGTACTCAGCTTTCTTTATGGTCCAACTCTCACATCCACTCATGATTTCTGGTAAAACCATAGCTTTGACTATACAGACATTTGCTGGTAAAGTAATGTCTCTGCTTTTCAGTATGCTGTATGGTTTTTCATAGCTTTTCTTCTAAGGAGTTAGCGTATTTTTTTTCACAACTGTGGGAACTATCTACAGTGATTGGAGCCCAGGAAAATAAAGCCTGTTACTGTTTTCATTGTTTTTCCTGGCCTTTGCCACGAAGTGATGGAACTGGTTGCCATGATCTTCATTTTTTGATCGATACATACCACATCAAGACCATCTCAAAGAAAAATAAATGCAAAAAGGCAAAATGGTTGCCTGATGAGGTCTTAGAAATAACTTAGAAGAGAAGCAAAAGGCAAAGGGGGAAAGAAAGACGTACCCATCTGAATGCAGAAATCCAAAGAATAAAAAGAAGATCTTTTTAAAAAGCCTTCCTAAGTGATCAGTGAAAAAAATAGAGGAAAACATTAGAATGGTAAAAAAAAAAAAAAAAAAAACAGATCGCTTCAAGAAAATTAGAGATAGGGAGGGAATGTTTCACACAAAAACAGGCACAATAAAAGAGAGACATGGGATGGACCTAACAAAACCAGAATATATTAAGAAGAGGTTGAAAGAACACATAGAAGAACAGCACAGAAAGATATCAATGACCATGATAACCACGATGGTGTGATCACTCACCTAGAGCTAGACAATCCTGAAATGCGAAGTCAAATGGGTCTTCAGAAGCATCACTAAGAGCATATCAAGTGGGTGTGATGGCATTGCAGTAGAGCTATATCAGATCTTAAAAGACGATGCTTTTAAAGTGCTGCACTCAATATGCCAGCAAATGTGGAAAACTCAGCAGTGGCCACAAGACTGGAAAGGTCGTTTTCCTTGCAATCCTCATAAGAGGTGATTTCAAAGAATTTTCAGCTACCACACAGTTGCACTCATCTCACATGCTACCAAAGTAATTTCTCCAGGCAAGACTTTAACAATACATGAATTGTGAAATTCCATATGTTCAAGCTGGTTTGAGAAAAGACAGAGGAACCAGAGATCAAACTGCCAACATTCATTGGATGATAGAAAAAAGCAAAAGGATTCTAGAAAAACACCTACTTCTGCTTTATTGACCATGCAAAAGCCTTTGACTATGTGGATCACAACAAACTGTGGAAAACTTACAGAGAAGGGAATACCAGACCACCTTACCTGCCTTCTGAGAAATCTGTATGCAGGTCAAGAAATAACAGTTAGAACTGAACATGGAACCACAAACTGGTTCCAATTTGGGAAAGGAGTACGTAAAGGCTGTATACTGTCACCTTGTTTATATAACTTATTTGCAGAGTACATCATGTGAAATGCCCAACTGGATGAAGCACAAGCTGGAATCAAGATTGCTGGGAGAAATATCAGGAACTTCAGATATGCAGAAATCACCACCCTCATGGCAGAAATTGAAGGGGAACTAAAGAGCCTCTTGATGAAAGTGAAATAAGAGAGTGAAACATCTGGTTTAAACTTCACATTCAGAAAATGAAGATCATGGCATTTGGTCACATCACTTCAGGGCAAATAATGGGGAAACAATGGAAACAGTGAGAGACTTTATTTTCAGGGGCTCCAAAATCACTGCAGAGGATGACTGCAGTCATGAAATTAAAAGATGCTTGCTCATTTGAAGAAAAACTATGACACAACTATACAATTTTTTTTTAAAGTAGAGACATTACTTTGCTGAAAAAGTTCAGTATAATCAAAGCTATGATTTTTCAAGTTGTCATGTATGGATGTGACAGTTGCATCATAAAGAATGGTGAGTGAAGAAGAATTGATGGTTTTGAACTGCGGCATTTTACAAGACTCTTGAGAGTCCCTTGGACTGCAAGGAGATACCTACAGTCATCCTAAAGGAAATTAATCCTGAATATTCATTGGAAGGACCGATGCCGAAATTGAACCTCCAATACTTTAGGCCAACGGATGTGAAGAACTGACTCATTAGAAAAGACCCTGTCACTGGGCAAGATTGAAGGCGGGAGGAGAGAGGATGACAGAGGATGAGATGGTTGGATGGAATAACCAACTCGATGGACATGAGTTTCCCCAAGCTCCAGGATCTGGTGAAGAACAGCGAGCCCTGGCATGCTGCAGTCCACAGGGTTGCAAAGAGTCAGACATGACTGAAAGACTGAACTGAACTGAACATACCACATAGCAAATACTATTTGTAATGGGCATGTTTATCCAGCAAGACTGGGGCTCCTTATGCCTCCAACATACATCCCCAATCAAGTTTGCACCCATGCACAGAAGTCAGTGCCTAGCATTCATAAGGCATTCAATGAGTTCTGATTGCAGGGGGACTTCCATTTCAGTCGACATAAAAGATTAAAAAACACATTTATCCTCCTGTCTATAATTACTCCAAAGTAGGAAAGACAAATGAAAGAGCATTGTCTTACATCAAACGTCTGTCAGCAGAGAATGGATTCCTGAGGTGGGGAACAAGCAAGGAGAGTTCTATAATTGTCCCAACTCTAGAAATAGTTTCCAACACATACATGGAAGTTGTACCTAGGCAGAGACAAACAGTCTCCCCAAGAAGAGAGATTTATGACTCTATATAACTAGAGTTCATAGGAGAGAGCTACATACAGAAAACTGTAGGAAGCTACAGGTGATACCCTTCCAGTTATCTGCAGAGAGTTGATAGTACTGGTCTGAATTTTAGGGAACAATCTTTGAGTCACAAATTGCCCCAACCCTAATTGTGTCCCCACCCACCAGCGTGTAAATTACTCATTTTTAATATAAATTTATTTATTTTATCTGGAAGCTAATTACTTTACAATATTGTATTGGTGTGCCATACATTGTCATGAATCCACCACGGGTATACACATGTTTCTCATCCTGAACCCCCCTCCCATCTCTCTCCCTATAGTATCCCTCTGGGTCACCCCAGTGCACCCGCCCCAAGCATCCTGTATCATGCATCAAACATGGATTGGTGATTCGTTTCACATATGATACTATACATGTCTCAATGCCATTCTCCCAAATCATTCTACCCTCGACCTCTCCAGAGTCTATACATCTGTCTTGCTGTCTTGCATACAGGGTTATCATTACCATCTTTCTAAATTACATATGTATGTGTTAGTATACTGTATTGGTGTTTTTCTTTCTGGCTTGCTTCACTCTGTATAACAGGCTCCAGTTTCATCCACCTCATTTGAACTCATTCAAATGTATTTCTTTAATGGCTAAGTAATACTCCATTGTGTATATGTACCACAGCTTTCTTATCCATTCATCTGCTGATGGACATCTAGGTTGCTTCCATGTCCTGGCTATTATAAACAGTGGTGCGATGAACAATGGGGTACACATGTCTCTTTCAATACTGATTTCCTTGGTGCGTATGCCCAGTAGTGGGATTGCTGACTCATAAAGCAGTTCTATTTCCAGTTTTTTTTTTTTTAAGGAATCTCCACACTGTTCTCCAGAGTGGCTGTACCTGTGTGCATTACCGCTAACAGCATAAGAAGGTTCCTTTTTCTCCACACCCTCTCCTGTGCTTACTGCTTGTAGACCTTTGGATAGCAGCCATTCTGACTGGCATGAAATGGTACCTCACTGTGGTTTTGATTTGCATTTCTCTGATAATGAGTGATGTTCTTTTCATGTATTTGTTAGCCATCTGTATGCCTTCTTTGGAGAAATGTCTGTTTAGTTCTTTGGCCCACTTTTTGAATGTGTAGTTTATTTTTCTGGAGTTGAGCTGCAGGAGTTGCTTCTATATTTTTGAGATTAATTCTCTGTCAGTTGCTTCATTTCTTAATATTTTCTCCCATTCTGAGGACAGTATTTCCACCTTGCTTATAGTTTCCTTTGTTATGCAGAAGCTTTCAATTTTAATTAGGTCCCATTTGTTTTCTTTTTGCTTTTATTTCCAGTATTCTGGGATGTCGGTCACAGACGATCCTGCTGTGGTTTATGTTGGAGAGTGTTTTACCTATGTTCTACTCTAGGAGTTTTATACTTTCTGGTTGTGCTTTTAGATCTTTAATCCATTTTGAGTTTATTTTTGTGCATGGTGTTAGAAAGTGTTCTAGTTTCATTCTTCTACAGGTGGTTGGCCAGTTTTCCCAGCACCAGTTGTTAAAGAGATTGTCTTTTCTCCATTGGATAGTCTTGCCTTCTTTGTCAAAGAGAAGGTGTCCAATGGTGCGTGGATTTATCTCTGGGCTTTGTATTTCGTTCCGTTGATCTATATTTCTGTCTCTGTGCCAGTACCATACTGTCTTGATATCTGTGTCTTTGCGGCAGAGCCTGAAGTCAGGCAGGTTGATTCCTCCAGTTCCATTCTTCTTTCTCAAGATTGCTTTGGCTATTCGAAGTTTTTTTGTATTTCCATACATATTGTGAAATTTGTTATTTCTTCTAGCTCTGTGAAAAATACATTTGGGAGGGTTTCCATTGGATCTATAGATTGTTTTGGGTAGTATACTCACTTTCACTATATTGATTTTTCCGATCCATGAACATGGTATATTTCTCCATTTATTAGTGTCCTCTTTGATTTCCTTCACCAATGTTTTATAGTTTTCTATATATAAGTCTTTAGTTTCCTTAGGTAGATATAGTCCTAAGTATTTTAATCATTCATTGCAATGGTGAATGGAATTATTTCATTAATTTCTCTTTCTATTTTCTCGTTATTAGTATATAGAAATGCAAGGGATTTCTGTGTGTTGATTTTATATCCTGCAACTTTACCATATTAATTGTTTAGCTCTAGTAATTTTCTGGTGGAGTCTTTAGGGTTTTCTATGTAGAGGATCATGTCTTCTACAGTGAGAGTTTTACTTCTTCTTTTCCAATTTGGATTTCTTTAATTTATTTTTTTCTTGGATTGATATGTCGATCATTATGTAGTGTCCTTCTTTGTCTTTTTTCACAACCTTTGTTTTAAAGTCTATTTTATTTGATATGGGTATTGCTACTCTTGCTTTCTTTTGGTCTCTATTTGCATGGAATATCTTTTTCCAGCCCTTCACTTTCACTCTGTATGTGTACCGTGTTTCAAAGTGAGACTCTTTAGACAACATATATAGGGGTCTTGTTTTTGTGTCCATTCAACCAGTCTTTGCCTTTTGTTTGGGGCAGTCTGCTGCTGCTACTGCTGCTGGTGCTGCTAAGTTGCTTCAGTCGAGTCCAACTCTGTGCAACCCCATGGACAGTAGCCCAACAGGCTCCCCAATCCTTGGGATTCTCCAGGCAAGAACACTTGAGTAGGTTGCCAGTTCCTTCTCCAATGCATGAAAGTGAGAAGTGAAAGTGAAGTTACTTAGTCGTGTTCGACTCTTTGTGACCCCATGGACTGCAGCCTACCAAGCTCCTCCATCCATGGGATTTTCCAGGCAAGAGTACAGGAGTAGGGTGCCATTGCCTTCTCCGCTGGGGCATTCTATCCATTTACATTTAAGGTAATTATTGATAAGTATGATCCCGTTGCCACTTACTTTATGGTTTGGGGTTTGAGTTTCTACACCCTTTCTGTGTTTCCTGTGTAGACAAGATCCTTTAGCGTTTGTTGAAGAGCTGGATTGGTGGTGCTGAATTCTCTCAGCTTTTGCTTGTCTGTAAAGCTTTTGTTTTCTCCTTCATATTTGAATGATATCCTTTCTGGGTACAGTCATCCGGGCTGTAGGGATTTTTTGTTTCATCACTTAAAGTATGTCCTGCCAACCCTCCTGGTTTGAAGTGTTTCTATTGAAAGATAAGCTTCTTTCCTTATGGGAATCCCCTTGCTGCTATTTATTGTTTTCCCTTGCTGCTTTCAATATTTGTTCTTTGTGTTTGATCTTTGTTAATTTGATTAATATGTGTCTTGGGGTGTTTGGCCTTGGGTTTATCCTGTTTGGGACTCTCTGGATTTCTTGGACTTGCATGATTATTTCCTTCCCCAATTTAGGGAAGTTTTCAAATATTATCTCAAGTATTTTCTCAAGGTCTTTCTTTCTGTCTTCTTCTTCTGGGACTCCTGCGATTCTTATGTTGGGGGGTTTAACATTGTCCCAGAGGTCTCTGAGATTATCCTCATTTCTTTATATTTCTTTTTCTTTTTCCTCTCTGTTTCATTGATTTCTGCCATTCTATCTTTTATCTTTGTTATTCTACTGTTGGTTCCCACCAAATTCTTTTTGAACTCATTTATTGCATTATTCATTATATATTGACTCTTTTTTGTTTCTTCTATGTCCTTGTTAAACCTTTCTTGCATCTTCTCAATCCTTGTCTCCAGGCTACTTATCTGGATTTCCTTATTGTTTTCAAGATTTTGGATCATTTTCACTATCATTATTTCGAATTCTTTATCAGATATATTCCTTTTCTCTTCCTCTTTTGTTTGGTTTGGTGGACATTTATTCTGTTCCTTTACCTGCTGGGTATTTCTCTGCCTCTTCTTCTTGTTTATATTGCTGTGTTTGTGGTCGCCTTTCCATATTCTGGCAGTTTGTGGAGTTCTTTTTATTGTGGAGTTTCCTTACTGTGGGTGGGTTTGGACGGATGGCTTGTCAAGGTTTCCTGTTTAGGCAAGCTTGTGTTGGTGTTCTTGTGGGTGGAGGTGGATTTCTTCCCTCTGGAGTGAAATGAAGTGTTCAGTAATGAGTTATGAGATGTCCATGGGTTTGGAGTGCCTTTGTGCAGCCTGTATATTGAAGCTCAGAGCTATGTTCCTGTGTTGCTGGAGAATTTGCATGGTATGTCTTTCTCTGGAACTTCTTGGCCCTTGGGTGGTGCTTGGTTTCAGTGTAGGTATAGAGGCATTTGATGAGTTCCTATTGATTAGTGTTCCCTGGATTCAGGAGTTCTCTGGTGTTGTCAGGATTTGGACTTAAGCCTCCTGCCTCTGGGTTTCAGTCTTATTCTTAGAGTAGCCTCAAGACATTTCCATCTATACAGCACCAATGATAAACATCTAGGTTAAAGATGAAAAGTTTCTCCACAGTGAGGGACATCTAGTGAGGTTCACAGAGTTACATGGAGAAGAGAAGAGGGAGGAAGGGAGGTAGAGGTGACCAGGAGTAGAAGAAGGGGAATCAAAAGAAGAGAGAGCAAGCTAGCCAGTAGTCACTTCCTTATGTGCTCTCCACAGTCTGGATTCCTCAGAGATGTTCACAGAGTTACACAAAGAAGAGAAGAGGGAGGAAGGAAACAGAGGTGGCCAGGGGGGATAAAGGGGGGAATCAAAAGGAGAGAGATAGATCCAGCCAGTAATCAGTTCCCTAAGTGTTCTCAGCCATCCGGAACACACAGAGAGTCACAGATTTGGGTAGAGAAGAGAAGGGGGAGGAAGGAGATAGAGGCGACTTGGTGGATAAAAAGGAGATCCAAAGGGGGAGAGAGAAATCAGGCCAGTGATCTCGCTCCTAAATAAAAATGGTTACTGAAGATTGGATTCTTAAAGGTACAAAATTGATAACAAATACCAAAAAGCAAAGATTAAAAATCTAGAGTAGAGGTTGGAATCTCAAAAATACAATATTAAAGAAAAAAAAAACTATCAAAAATTATATATATAGAAGTTTGCTTTAAGAAATAGGATCTTTTCCTTTTTTTTTTCAAAGTAATAGTAGGTTATAAAAATGAAATTTAAAAGAGTAGTAATCAGTTATAATGAGGTGGATGAAACTGGAGCCTATATTACAGAGTGAAATAAGCCAGAAAGAAAAACACCAATACAGTATACTAACACCTATATATGTGATTTAGAAAGATGGTAATGATAACCCTCTATGCGAGACAGTAAAGAGACAGAGATGTATAGAACGGACTTTTAGACTCTGTGGGAGAGGGAGAGGGTGGGATGATTTGGAAGAATGTTATTGAAATATCTATACTAGCAGGTAAGAAACGAATTGCCATTCTATGTTCGATACAGGATATAGGATGCTTGGGGCTGGTGCACTGGGATGATCCTGAGAGATGATATGGGGTGGGAGGTGGGAGGGGGGTTCAGGATTGGGAACTCATGTACACCCGTGGCTGATTCATGTCAATGTATGGCAAAACCAATACAGTATTGTAAAGCAAAATAAAGTAAAAATAAAAATAATAAAACAAAACAATGAATAGATACCAACCCCAATTAAAAAAGATTTTAAAAAAAGGAAAAAAAAATAAAATAAAGGAGTAGTAGAGGACTTAAAAATTAAAAAAAATAAATTTAAAGAATGAAAACAGTAAAAATATATCTAGGATTTTCTCTGGTGTTGTTGTGGACAGTGTGGCATCAGTTCACTTTCAGATAGTTCCTTTTCCAGCTTATACTTCTCAAGATCTATGGGCCCCTTCCTATGTAGTTGGTGCTGACTGCAGGGTTTTAATCTATTGCACCTGTCACTTCCAGGGTGGGTCCCTCTGTTGTACCTTCTTCTGTTTGCTGGTCTCTTCAGTGTCTAATTTCTGCCCTGACCAAAGGGGTTGGTGGTGGACAATTTTTTAGGCTCAACTGTTCACTCGTGCTGTGGGGACGGAGAAACACTGCAAACAAATATCACTGGCGTGGATGGGGAGTGCTCCCAGTGTCTCAGGCACACTGGGTTTGCCCCTGCTCACGGCATGTGTGCTTTCCCAGTCTACATTGTTCAGGCTCTAGGTTGCTTTGCTGAGAACTGTCTGAGGCGGGCCCTGGGTTGCATGTACTTCCCAGGTCTAAGCCGCTCAGGTTCATTTACTTGGGTACTCAACAAAGGTGCAGACTCGATTGGGCCTGTGTTTTGTTCCCTTCCCAGGTCTGAGCCTCTCAAGTGACCATGACCAGGTGTTTGGCGAGTGTGGTTGCTCCTACTTATTGCCTGTCCCATCCCTGCTGCTCAGTTTTCTGGGTGTACAACAGCACTACCTTCTCAGGAGGATATTGACCATCCAGAATCCCAAGAAGACTTGGTTAGCAACGAAGCCTGCTTCCAGTATTCTTTCCAGGAGAATCCGTGGGACAGAGAAGCCTGGTGGGGTGCTGTCTAAGGAATCGCACAGAGTCGGACACGACTGAAGTGACTTAGCAGCAGCAGCAGCTGCTTGCAGTTTGGTAGATGATGACTCTCTGGGGCCATGATTTCCCCCTTCCGGCTCTGGCTGCCCTCGCTCACCTGTCCGTGGCAGGGGATGTACCGGTCCACAGCCAGCTACCTCTGATCATTCCTTTGACTGTGAGCTGTCCTGGAGGTGTCTTAGTTTAAGGCTTTTTGCCGGGTTAGCTATCCCAGGGTTTGGTTTGCTATCTCAAGTTAATTCCCTCAGATTGCCCTTGGGACATTCAGTCCTGGTCCTTGTTCAAAGCAATGCAGCCCACACCCCCCTGCCCAGTCCCCGCTTGCTAGTGGCAGATGCAGGCGTCTACACTGCTTCTCTGCTGGGAGTTACCATTGGGCATATAATCTGCGGGTTTAAATTATTTATTTATTTTTCCTCCCACTTATGTTGCCCTCTGAGGTTCCAAGCCTCACCACAGACTCGCCAGTGAGAGCGTTTCCTGGTGTTTGGAAGATTCTCTATTTTTTAAGACTCCCTTCCTGGGACCGATCTCCATCCCTACCTCTTTTGCCTCTCTTTTTATCTGTTACATTTTTCCTATCTCCTTTCAAAGACAATGGGCTGCTTTTCTGGGTGCCTGATATCCTCTGCCTGCATTCAGAAGTAGTTTTGTAGAATTTACTCAGCATTCAAACGTTCTTTTGATGAATCTTTTGGGGAGAAAGTGTTCTCCCTGTCCTATTCCTCCACCATCTTAGAACTGTCCCTGAGATTACTCATAATTCCCATGAGATAAATAGGGCCCTGAAGACAATATTGCCTTGCTAGTGGGGAATAGTAAACCTGGTCTAAAGGCTTGTTTCATCTCTGCTTGAAAAACATTACAACAAGCCTTCAAAAAATGCAATGTTCCCAAGAAATTAACAGTGTTTGCAAACAGTGAAAGGAATAACTTATAAAAAATTATTCCTTTCACTGTTTGCAAACACTGTTAAAAAATATCCAGCATCCAAATGTAAAGTGACCACATCCACAATCCAATTTAAAATTTCTGTATAAATTGTTAACATATTTGTCCTAGTTTCATCTCAATATTGTAAGGTAATTATTCTCTGATTAAGATAAATAAATAAATTTAAAAAAAATCCAGATGCATAAAGAAGCAAGAAAATATCCATAACGAGAGCAAAATCAATTAGTAAAAACACAAGTAAGATATATGTTACATAATTAGCTGGAAGGACGTTAAAGTGCTTACTACATCAATAATCCTTCTATTCATGAAGCTGAAGAATACTGGGTACATTAAATAGAGACATGTAAAATAAAAATGCAAAGACACTGGGGAAAATTTAATTGTGCATCAGAGACTTTTGAAGTAACTTTAAGAGTGCTAAAATATATGTAAATGGAATCACACAGAAAGTAAAGACAGGAGAATAAAGTAAAGAACTTCATAATTACTGGTTGAAAAATTTCCAGGTATGATGAAAGCTTTAAAGCCATTAGCACAGAAACTCATTTAACTCAAAGACAAAAAATATGACAACTCTACAAAGGCACATCATAATTCATGGATTAAGACAATCAACCAAAGAAATGTAACCAGAAGGAAAAACAGACACAGCAGAACAAAAGATGGGGATGACAGCAGATTAGGCAAATGAAACAATGTTAACCAGGTACACTGGTGCCAGATCTTAATTGCTGAGAGAAATATAATTGACTCAGAACTCTATACCCAAGAAAAATACATATCAAAAACAAGATAGAATACTTTCTCAGACAGACAGCAACTACAAGACTGCATCGCCACCAACAGACCAATGTAATAAATGTTTTTTAACAAGTCTCAAGTCAGAAGGAATTTAAACAAAGTGAAAATCTGGATCTACAGGAGGAATGAACACTACCCAAAATGATAAACATGTAATATGTATTAAAAGTTAAATATAGGGACTTCCTTGGTGGTCCAGTGGTTAAGGATCGGCATTGCAATGCAATGCATTTGCTAATGGAAAAGTTTTGTTCCTTTGCCAGAGAACTAAGATGCCACATGCCACTGAGCAACTATGCCTGCATGTCTCAAATAGAGTTTACACGCTGCAAGTACTGAGCTTACCCTCCTCAAATAGAGAGTCCCTACCACAAGGAAGATCCTGCATGCCACACTAAGTCCCAGTATAGACAAAGAAATGATAAATGAATAAATAATTTAATAATTATCATAATTAATAATGATAGACTGGCAAGTTAAAGATGCATACCATGGATCTTAAAACTACTTAAAAAACAGTTACAGTGAATAAAGTGACAAAGGATATAAAAGGGAATCCAAAAACCTACTCAGTCACAAAGAAGTCAGGGATAAAAAGAGACATGGGAAGAAAGAACATGGGAAAAACTGAAGATAAAGAGCAAGATAATAGAGTTAAAACAACTAGAATTAACCCCTCACATGTGAACCCAGACTGAAGATATAACCCAGGCCCCAGACGACAGCAGATACCCATACACTGCACTATGAAGCTGAAACAGAGCCTGCCAGGCTCCAGGGCTCTATGTGCCTGGGCCCAGAACAGCACCAAAAGTTTATAAGGAACAGTAATTTGGAAGACTTCAATCATACAAAGTACACCTCTGTTCATAAAGAAATGGCATTAGAAGTCAATGTTCACTGGACAGAAGAAGAAGGTGCTAGCATAGTGCAGACCTTCCCACTTTTACAAAGCTAATTCTGCCCAGGAAGGAGCAGATAAATTACAGGACTTATATCTCTTCAATACTAGACATATTTGACATACATAGACAATACTAGACGTACATGTTTGATTTTCACGGTTCAGTCTCCTCTCTTGCTCATCCTGGGCAACAGGGACTGCTCTTCTAAAACACA
The DNA here is from genome assembly GCF_042477335.2 of Ovis canadensis. NCBI lineage: Eukaryota > Metazoa > Chordata > Mammalia > Artiodactyla > Bovidae > Ovis > Ovis canadensis. The sequence continues at coordinate 54,108,905 of NC_091265.1, read as the reverse complement.
GCTCAATCACTACACAAAAGGCCAGATGATATTTGCCGAGTCTTCCAGATAAACCTGTGAAAACTTGTTTCTTCCTATTTCGCACTCTTGGCTCTTTTCAATCAACCATGGTTCTTGTCCTACCTCCTAGGATCTTGGTCCTCTGTCACTTGCAGCCATGTTCCCATACACCGGGCCTCAATTACACCCAAAGAAATTCCTATTCAGAGTGGTCATAATACACGCAAAAAGGGAAAGAACAAGCAGCTCCTTACTCTCCTCTCTTGTTCCTTCACTACCTACATTCACTGAAAACCTGTGTAGCAAGTTTGTTACATACAAACGTTCAAGTAGAAAACTTTCAAACATGTAAAAGTGCATTTCATGTGCAATTGCATCAGTTAATTCACAGATATGACACACATTGTCGTGGGCATATGTAAGACAATTCGGTGTGCATTTGTGTACTTTACTGTATAGAACTGTATGGAGTACAATAGTGTAGGACTTTTATTTCAAGCCTATGCTGTCTGAAAGGAAGCATAAATGCAGTGGTAATGGAGATGCTACTACTATTCTATTTTTAAAGGAGTGCTTAGTTGCTCAGCTGTGTCTGAATTTTCAACATATGGACTGCAGTATGCTATGCTCCTCTTGCCATGGGGATTCTCCAGACAAGAATACTGGAGTGGGTTGCCATGCCCTATCCATGCATGCAAGATTTAAAATGTTTCTTTTATTGTTTGTGTTTGTTTTTAATCTATTAATTGCATGAAAAGCATCATAAAGCTATTAAACTACAGTAGTATATAGCCAATTGTCTTAGGTGGCTACCTAAGTAAATTTGCTGGATTTATGAAGAAATTGGGATTTTTGAACACCCTTTCAAATGGAACTTGTTCGTATACAGGGGACTCACTGTTCTGCTAAAACCTGTGGATCCAAAACCGAACGCATCCCCTCCAGGTCCAAGGAAGTCACATTCTTGGTTGGGATTTTAGAGGAAACGTGAGATCTGCAATATTCTAGCCATTTCAGTCTTTTCAAAAGACCTTGATCAGGACAAACAGATACCAAAGTAGAAATAGTCATTGTGTTTCTACCCACTTCTAGAAAGTGTTGCTAAGTTTTCAATACTGGATCTTGTAATGCTGGTGGACTATTGGAGAAGTGATGTGACCAAAAATAAGGAAGATGAAACAGGTAGGTCAGAATGTGAGGTAACAAAGGCAAGGTATTTAGAAGCTGAAGAATTGAGAGAGATTTGGGACCTGAGTTGGAAAAGCCGTTTTCAAAACAAATTGGGTCATGTGGTATGTGTAATCCTCACTTCATTCCTTAGAAGATTTCTACTGACAAGTCTGCCTCTATTTTGTGGAGCACAGTTCAGATCCATCTAGCTGTTTCTCATTGCTGCTCCTTTCTCCTGGCTCCCACACTGTGGCCAGCGGTTCAGACTACTACATTAATTTCATTTGTTATTGTTGTTGTTGTTGTTCTTTAGGGCAGGTGCTGCAGGCTACCTACAAAATGATCAGTTCTCTGCTTCTCTTTCAAAACTGAAAATAGCTTGTTATATAGCCATGAGCCCAGTAGCTATAGGACTTCCCTTTCTGTACATCTGTGCCTTAGTCATGACTGGTGACTTAGAGATGCAAGAAGATCTGTAAGAGGGATTTCTTGGAAGACTGCATTCAAGGAGCTGATTTAGCTGAGAGATGGGACTCTTCCCTTCCCTACTTTCTTCCTAACTGTTGTTTGGATTTTAGTTGTGATGGCTGGAACTCCTGCAATTGGACAATCATGTAACCTTGGAGATGGATACCACCCAAGCTCTGGCTGGCCCACCCCCAGCTTTGTTTCAGAGGGAGAGAAAAATCAAGTTTATCTTGCTAAAGTTGTAGTTTTTTAGTGTTTTGCAATGTGTATCCATACTTAATCCTGATGCTACTATGTGTTTAATATGATACAGTCTTATTATTTTGTTGGGTTTAGTGAATATATTTATATTTTACATTTCTCTAATTTTTATTTTAATAATTGTTTCATCAACCATTATACCTATATTGTATAAATGTAATATTATTATTATAAGCACCCTTTCCTTTAGATTTTGAATTTTTATACTTTCTTATCTTCTTTTGATTCTTGTTTTGTCCGTATTTGTACAGCCTGGGCCATGTTCTCTCTTATAAACTTATCTATATCCATATCTGCAGGCTAAAACAGACTGAGAGTTGGGTGAGGAGAACCAAAGAAGAATGAATTACAGAGACATGAATGAAGGATGCTGCCCCTTGTTACTCATCATGAATGTTCTTCAGTAGGATAACATTCCCCTGCCCTCCTGTGTGCCCACCATCCACAGGTTTGCCATGATCATGGAAGATACTTCAGACAGAGGAATTTGAGTAGGTGTGATATGTCACTTCCAAATGGAAGTATTATTTTCTGTCCCACTAGCTGGAATGCAGATATAATGACAGGAGCTGGAGTAGCCATGTTAGATCAAAGGTAAGCAGCACAGGTGGAAGATGTGACAAGAAAAATGTGGTCCCTCATCTCTGTGGAGAGACCTACACTAACATTATATGACAGAGAATTGAAATTGTATTGTATTTAAGAAAATGTTATTTAGGTTTTGATTACAGTCGTTGAACCTGTAGCCTAACACTCATAATAGAATAGTTGATCTTTGTGTTAGCCTTGTCTTGACATTAGGGTCTGAATGAGACAATATCTATACATGTATACTTAGAAGAGAGTAAAGTGACAGCTCTGCCCTCTGGAAGCTGTGCTCTAGTGTAGGATTCAGAAACTGAAGCAAGAACAAAGCCACATGGCAGGACAGCTTCAAGATCCTGTAGGAACCCTTGGGAGGGGAACCTCAGTCAGTCCTGATCTCAGGAGGTTGCTTGAAGCAGGGGCAATCCTTTCTCAGTTTCCTTATAAATAGGCCATGGTGCCTAGTTTCATGTAAAAGTGAGTTATTTCAAATTCCTTCCGGAGTGTTTTCCCTTTTGATCCAGTGCTTAAGATATGAGTTTGAGACCTGGTCTGGCAAGATTGGAAATGCTCCAGGGCAACTAATCCGGTGACCCAAAACTACTGAGCCTGAGTGACCTAGAGCCTGTGATCTATATCAAGAGAAGCACAGGACTGAAAAGCCAGTGCACTGCAATTACAGAGTAGCCCCTGCTCGCTGACAATACAGAAGTCCTGAGCAGCAGTGAAGACCTGCTGCTGCTGCTAAGTCACCTCAGATTTGTCTTACTCTGCGAGTCCCCATAGACAGCAGCCTACCAGGCTCCCTCTTCCCTGGGTTTCCCCAGGCAAGAACAGTGGAGTGGGTTGCCATTTCCTTCTCCAATGCATGAAAGTGAAGTCGCTCATTCGCCTCCATTCATGGGATTTTCCAGGCAAGAGTACTGGAGTGGGGTACCACTCCCTTCTCTGCAAAGAAGACCACAGTTCAGTTCAGTTTCTCAGGCGTGTCCAACTCTTTGCGACTCATGAATCGCAGCACGCCAGGCCTCCCTGTCCATCACCAACTCTCGGAATTCACTCAGACTCTCGTCCATCAAGTCAGTGATGCCATCCAGCCATCTCATCCTCTGTCGTTCCCTTCTCCTCCTGCCCCCAGTCCCTCCTAGCATCAGAGTCCTTTCCAAGAAGACCTAGTGCTGGCAAAAAAAAAAAAAAAGATTCTCCCAGAGAAACCAGTGAGGTCTCACGGGAAGCAGGACATGAGAAAGGATGAAACCAGTCTGGGTCTGATATCATGCAAGTCATGGAGAGGGAAGATACAGCCTGGTTTCACAGGGAATATGGGATATAAGTTGTGCCTCAAACATGCCCCAACCCAAGGCTACGGAGCTGGGATTTCAGTCTCCCACTAGTGCCTCCTTCTCATCCTTCAACTAACACTCAGCTGGTGTCTCCAAGCCCTTGTATTAGATCCTCCAAAGACAAATCAAAGGTGACACTAGAAGCAAAAGACACCAAAGCTCAGGAAAATGCAACCTCAGATAATGTCTCGATTTCTGCACCCAGTCTGCCATCTCCAGCATCATATCTGAAATCCTGCGAGTCTAAAGAACTCCATGGGTCTCTACATGTGAGCATTTTTTTTTCATTCAGGTTTTAATTTATATAGGAGTGTAGTTGATTTACAGCGTTGTATTAATATTAGTTATATGGGAAATTAATTTCCTTATACAGACACATGTATCCATTGTTTCTTAGATTCTTTTCCCATATAGGATATTACAGACTATTAAGTGGAATTCCTGTGCTGTACCATTGATTATCTATTAAATAAAGTAGTATACATATATTAATCTCAAACTCCCCATTTATCCCTCTCCCACCTTTCCACGTTTGTAACTATAATTATTCTTTTGATGGAGGGAAGTTTCTAGGCACTTTTTGGATCTGGGTCTGTGCTTGTGAGAGTGGAGTGGCCAGGGAAAGCAAGCCTTAGAGAGACTCATTTGAGATGATGCTGAATGTGCAGAAGGACGTTGCCATGCAAAAATCTGGGAGAAAAACATTCTATATGTGGGAAGTAGCCCCTGATAAGGACCAGTGCAACCATGTTTAATAACTGGCTACTCTTTCACTGCCATTCTTCCTTCCATGCTTGGAACTTGGTATACTGGTTAACCATGACTTCATCCCATGCTTCAGTTGTGAGTTAGCAACAATGAGCCATGTCAGCCTTCTCAAGAAGGGAGAACCAGGCTTTATCACGAGCCTTGTCCTGTGTGTCTGTCCTTTTTCTCCAACCAGATTCACAAAACAAAGTCCCTACAAAATATAAGGGTGATTGTAATTCTCTCAAGGCCTTAGAATCTCCAAGGTCTATTTGGAGCATCAAAGTGGGAACACATCCCCTGCATCCAGGCTAGTCTCAGAACCCGACTTCGCTCAGCCAGTGGTTCCCTGAGGAAACATAAGGCACATATCCAGAAGGCTGAGAAGAGAATGCTTCTCGCTGTGAATGCAGGTTCATGTTACCCAGTCAGCCAAGGATCTGTCTTGTGTGAATGAGGAGTGGGAGCTCTGAGGATCTGAGTTGGGAGTGAGTCAGTCACCACATGCATGACGCCCTCCTAGGGTCCCTACAGCTGGGGCTCTCCCACTGTGCCTGGAACCCAGAAGAAACAGCCCTGAGCATTGCTTTCCTGCTGCTCCATGGAGGCAGGTCTGCTGATAAAATTGGATCCAGACTTGAGGGGCAACTGGAAAGAAACTTCCACTCTGGTGCTTGCAGACATCTGAGAGCTACCCAGCAGTGAATGCAATGGAGTTTTCTCTCATCTTTCCCTTTTTGGAAGTCTCCTAGCCTGGGAACCAGAGTTCCTGGGTCCCAAGTCTTCACTAACTTACCCGCAGCTAAGGTGAGTCATACACCCCAAGGTGCAGTTTCCCATTTTTTGGATGAGGGAGACTGCACATGCTCCAGAACACTTGTTCCAGAATAAGACTCAATGCCAATCAGTGGACAAGTGGCTGAGCAGTGGCTGTTGCTGAGGATGATGAGGTTGCCTCTGGTGGGTAGGGGGATGTAACTTCCTGGTGATGTTCATGGGTCCTGGTCTCAGGACCGATAGTTGTAAACTGCGTGGCACACAGCTGCTGTGCCACTGGGGACTTTAGAGGCCTTTCCACTGGAACTTACTATCATCTGGGTTCTGTGGGATGAGATAAGGTAGTTATAAGTCAGAAGTTACCAATGGGGAAGCTTGTATATTCCTCAGCAGAAACCCAAATTAGGGTGATGAATCATCTCTCCAAGAAAACTCTGGGAACTAGATATGCCAGGACTCTTAGACAAATTTTGTAGTATTTTAAATACAATTTAAAGTCGGTCATCTTTTGGATGACCTGCCATTTGCTCTCTGGCTTGGGATGATACTCACAATCAGAGTGGAATCAAAGGGCCTCTGGGGGATGCTGGCCCTCTCCCTGTGACACATTAGGAGTGAGTACAGCTCTCTCCCTTCCACATCTGGAGCAGGAATTCCAACTGGAAGGACGTGACCTCCAAGTTTAACCAGAAGATTCAAGAAGGTCTGGCCCTCAGGTAGGCACTATTATTTTCCCAGTGCTTCTTCCTTCCCTCCTGTGTCCTGTGCAAGCTGCCCACCTCCTGGTTACTGGGTTCTGAATTCCTCCTCCCTTCACTTGTAGATATCTAGGCAGTCTCACTTGTGGCTCCCTCCCTACTCAGGCCCAATCCCTCACCTGCAGATCACACTAAAGGAGGGAAAATCAAGACGGGTCTTTCCATTTCGTTCTTCCTAAAAATGTCCACATTCCTTCTGCTTCCAGGCCCTCTCCTGAGTTATCAACATCTCCACCTAGATGACTGAGTTTAGGAGAGGAATGGAGATGCAGATTGGGGGTGGGGGTGGTAAGGTTGACAGATGTGGGGGACAATTTTCAGATGACAAGAGATGAGTTGGGGTAAGGAGCATGTGGTCCTCCAACCACTCATTCAGTTGGGACCTGCCTAAATCTGTATTCTTGGGCTCCTCAGGGTATCACTAAGACAGAACCTTCAAAATGGACTTTCCATAATCCTCTTACTGCAAAACAATTTCAAACAAAACAAATATAGGAAAGAAGAGTGTCATGAACCCTATATTTCATCAATAGGCATCAATAACTACAAAACTAACCGCTTAGTCCCACTGGTTTTCATAGACCGGAGACTATGCAACATCAAGTTGGTGGCCAATTGAGTTCCCAGCAAAGACATTCTTGACTTGCACAAGTCTTTCTCTTCTTGCTATGCTCTCACATGTGGTGGTTGAATGGAAGGAAGAAGAGGCAGAATAAGAGAGAAAAAGAAGGAGAGGCTAATCCCATCATGAGGGACCACCATCAAAATCCCATGTCAACAGGGTACCTGCCAAAGTCCCTACTTCCTAATACCATCACACTGGCAGTCAAGAGTGGACATAATTCAATCCATAGCATAGCATAGCAGCTTTCTATTTTTAAATCAAGACAGACCATCATTTTATTCTCTCTGTTTTAATGCTTATTCATTTTCCTTGAAGTATTTTAGGGACAAGATGAACATTTCACCAAATGTACATAATGAGTATTTGCAGTAGAATGATAGGATATGAAAAAAATGCTCTTTTGTTCCCCCCAAAATGAACATTTTATATCCAGTCCATGTGTAAATTTCCCTGATGCTCAAAAAGCAAATGTCCTTTCACAGTTTATTGAACGAATGTAGTCACATGTTGTACTTGGTTGTTCTCATTTAGGACTAAATAAATGTTCCTCTCCCAATTTTAATGCCATTTGTTTGTTCAGAAACAGGAGGAAGCAGGTTGGTTTGTCTTACAGAATGTCCCACTATTGGTTTTAGAGCAGGAGTCCACAATACCAGCACAGTGGCTCAGGACCAGTACCAGTCCTTGGTATATTAGGAACCAGACCTCCACAGAAGGGGATGAGCTGCAGGCCAGTGAGTGAGGCTTCATCTGTATTATAGCTGCTCCCCATCACTCTCTCATCACCCCCAGAAGGGGGAGTCTAGCTTGTTTTCCTGGAACTGTTTGTAGTTACATAACCTATGTTTAATAGAAAAAAAAAGTAGCTTAAATATTAATGATTATTTTCCTTTCTCAGTGCTCAGAATGTGAGTTGGTGTCCTAGCAGTCTATCACACTGACAAATTGGATGTTTTCTATTAACTTTTGGACACATTCACCCAGCTTAAAACTCAGTATGAAAAAACTAAGATCATGGGATCCAGCACCATCCTTCATGGCAAATAGAAGGAGAAGAAGTGGAAGCAGTGACAGATTTCTTCATCTTAGCCTCTAAAACCACTGTGGATGCTGCCTGCAGCCATGACATCAGAAGGCATTAACTTCTTGGCAGGAAAGTTATGAGAAACATATGCAGTGTGTTGAGATGCAGAAAAATCATCCTGCCCAACAAACTGGTAGATGTTTGGGCTTTTCTTTGGATTCCTAAACATTCTGCCCAGTCCCCACTGGTCTTTGAAGTCCCCCACTTTTCTGGTCCTTCACGATTCCAAAGATTATTTTGTGCATTTCTTTACCCAGTCCTGAAATCAGCCATCTCTTTAAGATCGTCTGATGGGAAATGTATTTAGAAGCTACACGTTAGACCTCAGAATAGTCACTGTCATCAAGTTGTCACTGCTTCTAGGCTTTACAGTGGTCGGAGCTGGAAGTACACATTTTCCTTAAAATTAAAATAAAAAGGTATAGTTAGTTGGTACAAACTTATGCTTTCAGTTCAAGATTTAAGACGGCAGGGTTTGAATTAAACTTCTTTATGTTATGTGTGAACCTCTTTTTCTAGCCACTGAAATGCGTAATCAAAACATAAGTTTTAATTATCGTCTTGCTTTTACCTGTTAACATACATGCGATTCTGTCACAATAACAGAAACAATACAAGGAACAATAAGCTCATGTCCACCGACTTGGTGATGCTATCCAAACATCTCATCATCTGTCCTCCGCTTCTCCTCTTGCCTTCAATCTTTCCTAATATCAGGCTCTTTTCCATTGAGTCAGTATGTTTATTATTCATTGAGTCTCTTTAAAAATCAACCAACATGAATTCAATTCTTCTCTGTCCCCAGTGCACTCCCAACTCTAGGCCAGAAACAAAAAACTGCAGAGACTGAAGGCTGATTCCAGCACATCGCTGTGGAGATTATGGTCCCACTTTTTTTTCGGGAAAATAAAATTAGTTGCTAACATTAAAATAAGTATATTATACATAAATATCCAAAATTCCGATTCTCTTCAAAACATGGCCAACTGGCCTGCTTTCCAGAATGGGTGAAGTGGAGGAAAGGCTGCTCCCAGAGGTAAGGCCTGTACTGCCTAGATTCCAACAATGCCACCTAGTCCCAGTATCATATCTCCTGCATCTTGGGGCCATGACTTTGTGAGAACTAGACTTCTAGCTCTCTTAAGATAAAGACTACTTTTGTCTTGATCAACTTTGACTTTGAAGCCTTTAACCCAGAACCCAGCACACAGTTCTTCCTTGTACAGTTGTTGGATGATAGAAAATATCTTGTGGATGCATATGACATTTCTTCCAATACAGAAACCATGCAATTGAAGTACTGCTCTGCCCTAAATCTTTGATGCAGCCTGGCATCATAGGTGCCCCTGATGTTTGCCATTAGACCCACTATCTAAAGCCAGTTGTATATCCCTGGGCTGTCCCTGACGTCTTCACTTTGCTATTTGACATCTCATATCCTAGCAATCTCCTCTCCAACGAAGACAGCAATGCATATCTCACGAAGCAGCTAGGGAGATGACATGAAACCACACCTGTTCGAGCATGGCCCCTAATATCCATTTTCATGATGTTGTTAGCAGTTTTTTTCTCCAAGAAGGCAAGGTTTTCCGTCTTCTTAGATATCCATGTAGATCAGTTTGATTTTCCAGCCAAGATTCAAGGAAGAGATTACAGTTCAATTATCTGTATTCTGAAAAGCTTCAAAGTCCATTCATCAAGGTCAAAGATAAAGGTAAAGTTTTTACTGAGACCTTTGTATTTTTTTTTCAGATCTTTTAGTGGCCTGAAGGGGAAAACTAGAGTAGGTCAGAGCATATATAACTAGGGGCTCCTTGGTCACCACTACATGCTAAGAACCCAAACTTCCCTGAGTACTTGGAGCTGGGAAAGAATCATGAAGTGGCTTGTGCTCCTCGGGCTGGTGGCCTTCTCAGAGTGCATAGTCAAGTAAGTATGGAGACTGTATGTTACATTATATTCCTTTCTCGGATTTTTTCTTTTCATCTGATTATTCTTCGAACCATCAGGTTTAGAAGGGAAAGGAAAATTACTGTAAGAGTCTTAAAGTTCAACTCTGACTTATTGTTAAGTAACTTGCTATAGGAACTGTGGATTCCAAGATCTTGGTATAGATTTGGGTTGCACAGATCTTGGGGTCCAGTCATGTCATGACCTGTTGAAAATACAACTCCTTGCTACTGTTCAGTACACAGTCTATGCAGATGTTGATGTGGTCCTGTGGAATAGCACTTTTCTACATTTTGTTCAACATGTCCTCTTTTTACCCTGTCTATTTCAGTGTATATATGCCCATGTCTGCATCTCTGTATCACTGTCATTTATCTCTCCATCTCTTTGGAAGTCACTGGGAATGGGTTTCTCTTTGTGTTGTTTGCTTTTAATTTTTCATTTGACTCTTCCTTCCTTCTCAAGCCTCTGAATTTCCCTTACTTGTTCCCGATATCTTGGACTCTTCTCTCAACTCTCTCTTCTCTTTCAATTTGGAGAAAGATACACTGTCTTATATCTAACAAGCAGTGTTACCACAGCCAACTCAGAAACCTCTTGCATTTCAAATTGCTCCCTTGTAAAGGAGAATAAGAGTCTTCCTTCCTTGAAGTCCTTTGAGAAGCAATGAGTGGGATGGCAACAGCAATGCTAATGGCTGTCATTGTTGACACTTCCTATTTATCAGGTACCTTATATCGATCACTTCACTTATCCCCAAGATATTCTATTTGAAGGGTTTGTACTGTTACATTCCACCAATTTACCGAAGGGGACACTGAGACACCACATGGTCATATGGCTTACCCAAGATGGCAGAAAAGAACCTGTATACAAATATATGTCTTTGCCATAGTATATGCATAAAATTCTGATAATAATGTGCCTCATAAAAATGATTAGAAAACACACAGGGCCATTACAATGACAGTTATACCTTAACACTGACAGCTAATTGTGGCATCTTGTTTGTTTTCTTGTCAAATGCTCGGTGAAAGAATACCTCTAAGGAGAGTGAAGACCATGAGAAACACCCTCAGTGGAAAAAACATGCTGAACAATTTGCTGAAGGAGCATGCTTCCAGACTGTCCCAGATTTCTTTTCGTGGCTCAAATCTAACTATTCACCCACTGAGAAACATCAGAAATGTGAGTATTTTGGAAAGATGGTGCTCCACAGCAACCCCCTGGTATTCTAGCTTAGCATGGGGCTCATCTGGAGGTGCCAAGTGGGATGTTGGGGTTGGGGTTCCTGCAGGAGGCAGAGACACTGGAAAACAGGGACCCCAACCAGAGGAGAAGGCACTCTCATCCTCAACTGTTGGTCTTTGTGACTGGACCTGGCAACTACCAGGTGGCAGGTAAATATCCATTTCTGTGTCAAACGTGTGTCATTAGTTTGAGAGTGATTGTTCCTCCTGAACTAAGTGAGCACCTCAGTTACAGTTGAAGAGTGAACCATCACTGATCAAACTGCAGAACCAACTGCAAAGCAATTGTGAACCCCCAGGTAGAGGAATTCAGTTTCCACAGATGCAAGAATGACAGCAGGAAAAAGTTACTGAACCTGTATTATGTGTATGGTCATAAGACTCTAACACAGTGCTTACTGTTTTTAGATTAGAAAAAGGCTTATTTTGTCTTCAAAAATGCCCATGCCAGCCTGAGAGATAGGCAAAGAGTAAATACATGTCAAATGAAAGGGTCACCTGTATGGTGTTGATTGGATGTGGTCTGAGTATAGAGGGAGTGGTGGGGGTTGATCAAGAAGGATCTCCTGGAAAAGGGGGTGCTAAGGATTGGTTTGAAGAGAGACTACATAGCATCTCAGATGAAGGAACCAGGACTTCCCTGAGTGTCCAGCGGTCCCGGAGGCCCACTGGTTATGCCTCTGGGTTCCCATGCAGGAGATACCACTTCAATGCTTGGTCATAGAGTCAATATCCTGCATAAAATGTAGCACAGGAAAATAATATATGAAATGCAGATACCTCTGTGACCAAAGTCCGTGAGCTGCACGGTGGTTAGAAAGTGGTCTCAAGAGATATGTGACACCCAGGGGGAGGCATCAGTGTGGGAATAGAGGGTAGCCAGATCTGCACTAACCCCCTCCCTCCTTCTACCTGTAGTTGGTCTACCTGGGTAACATCACCATTGGAACACCCCCTCAGGAATTCCAGGTTGTCTTTGACACAGGCTCATCTGATTTGTGGGTGCCCTCTGACTTTTGCACCAGTCCAGCCTGTTGTGAGTAGAGAAACCCCATACCTGGACCAACCTTCACTTGCCCTGCCGCCTTGTTTTCCACCCGTGGCACCTGATGACACTCATCTCTTGTATCTGCAGCTACAAAGATTATGTTCAGACATCTTCAGTCTTCCACCTTCCGGCCTACCAATAAGACCTTCAGGATCGCCTATGAAACTGGGAGAATGAAAGGAGTTGTTGCTCGTGACACAGTTCGGGTAACAGTGTAAAAAATGCTGAGTCAGGACTGCATATGAGGTGACCACTGCTTGCAAAACATGCAGGACCATCTGGCAGGACACTTCCTAGTCTAACTCCAATAGATATTGGCCATCTTATCCGCAGGATTATGTCTCTGGGGTGGCAGTGCCCATGGTGACACATAAGCAAACAAATTAGCTAACCCAGAGAGTGGCTTGCGGTGTGGACTTGTAGCTTTTATGCCCATGAGCAGTTCAAGGTTCATTTAGCTGGGAGTGAAAAGGGATAAAAGCACCCACTTTTATATTAACAGACTGTTCCCGCCACTTTCTGCTGACAACAGGTTTAATTCTGCAACAACCCCGTACAGCAGTTAGTCTGATTAGCTCATGAGACATATGAGGAAACTGAGGTCCAGACAGCAAGGGAGCACACATGTGGTAAATGGTGGAGTTAGGCTGACTTTTCAGGACTGAAGTTGCTGTGGGGTGTTTGGGGACAGGATAAAACTGATCTGGGGACCCTGGGGCCAGTCAACAGCTTCAGGTGTCCAGAGTGGGAAACTGGAGGCCTGAGAATTCAAGGAGCCTGATAAATGAGTTCTCACTCAAGAGGACCCTTGAGAGTCTAATAAACCTATGGCTTGTCGCCCCCAAAATACTTGAGTAGTTCCCCTCTCTTTCTTTCTGTCTCATACACACTCACAGAAATATACGTACATCCCCAAAAATGAATTCCCCAGGCAGTAATTTCATAGAACCCTGCAAGCAAGATTGTGTTTTCGGCTTCTGTCGTCCTGGACAGATGTAGAATCCACAGTAGTTAAAGAGAATTCAGTACATTCCTGTAATTAGGTCCTGTAATGATGCCAAAGAGAAGGCTATCTTGCTCTCGATTGTGTTGTCCATAAGGTGGCACCAATGGGACCTGGCCTTACTCTTGGTTACCCCACCTGTACAGAAACCACAAGGCAAATTTGATTCACTCAAGTGGTGTTTTTCAGAGGGGCAGATGTTTTAAAATTCACAGCCTCTCTCAAATGGAACCCAAGTTCCCCTTCCACCTTGCTCTAACCATCTGCGGGCAACCAAAGACAGAGCCCAGCCTCAGTTCTTCTCTAAGGATCTAATGGCAATGCACCCCAGCCCAGTCCTAGCCCCACTTTACGTATCTGTAAGTGAGAACACTCTTCTCTCTCACAGATTGGGGACCTTGTAAGTACTGACCAGCCGTTCGGTCTAAGCGTGGCAGAATACGGGTTTGGGCACTGGAGATTTGATGGCGTCTTGGGCTTGAACTACCCCAACCTATCCCGCTCAGGGGCCATCCCCATCTTTGACAAGCTGAAGAATGAAGGTGCCATTTCTGAGCCTGTTTTTGCCTTCTACTTGAGCAAGTAAGTCTGAGATGGACAATTGCTTTTTCCAAGTTAGCTGTAAGATGATTTCAGTTGCACAAGAATTATGAAATACTTTAAAAAGAAGTATCCTGAGAGTAATATAACCAAGGATAACTATGGCCCCAGGGCCCTACTTGGCTTTAGCACTGGCTTTTATATATAAAATAATTTTGGAACATAACCCTACTCCTGGGCTAAAGACCAGTAACTTGGTGTAGCTGGGTGAGTTATGAGGGAGGCTAATGGAAGGCAACAGGAAACAAGCTGGAGGAAAAAGCAATACAATTTGCTTATGAATTTCATAAGTAAGGAAGGAGAAGGATGGTGGATATCTTTCCTTCCTCATTGGCACTTCACTGGGAGCCCTGGATCAGCTCCCCAATTTGTGGAGCCAGTGACAAATGAAAGTGTGTGACACAAAAGTGCGGGACGCCTTGTTCAAGAAATATTAGGCATTACAAGACAGGGAGAGCAGAGGTGGGGTCCCTTCTGAGTGTGGGGCCCTTTGGACATTGGAGGTCACAGGCCAGTAGAGCCAATTCTGGGTGACCTGAACCCACACCCTTAGAACTCCCAGGCCTTGATTTTCTTGAAAAATGACAATGTGGACACGGGGTAAGCCAAATACTTCAGCACCATGTCCTCTGAGGGTGTCTGAGCACTCAGGTCGCTGGAGGTCCAGGGCTTCTTCAGAAGACATAGTGGGTGGAGCTCAGACAAGTTATTCGGCTTCTAACCTCCTCTGTGCCGCTCATGAGACAGTAACAGACCTCACTCTGGATCTCTATCTCTCCTAGACACTATTTCTGCATATGTACATGGGGACATTATTAGGGCCTTGATGGGTGGACAAGCACAACTCTCAGACAGTGCTGTTGTTACTGTCCTCTAAGGATCCCATCCTCACTTCTCTCTACAGAGACAAGCAGGAGGGCAGTGTGGTGATGTTTGGTGGGGTGGACCACAGCTACTACAAGGGAGAGCTCAACTGGGTACCATTGATTCGAGCAGGCGACTGGAGTGTACACATGGACCGGTAAGCCTCTCCTCTGAGGGTCAGCCCAAGTGATACTCCCGCTAATGTACATGGACACAGGCAGACATATACAAATGCATTCTCAGACACACAGTCACACAGACATATACTCCACCCACAACGACACAGACAGACACACAGACACTTGGAAACATACAAGCAGACACATATAAACTACACAGATGATACATATGAAAGTATGCATAGCTACTCAGAGACACACAAGCACTCACAGAGACACATACAAACACACATACAAACAAAGACACAAGCACATAGATACACAAACAACCTATGGGGTCATAATGCCCAGGCCTTCTGAGGAAGGCTCTGACCAGGGTCCTAAAAGGGTCCAGAGAGGTCTGCGCAGCTGGGAGACGGCTGCACCCACTGCCCTTTGAGGTGGGGAGCGTGGTTAGAAGACTCTACAGGGTGGTGAACAGAGGATCAGGGAGAATTTCACCAGCCTGAACAGAGTTACAATAAGATGACCAACTGTCCAGGGCTACCAATATAGGAAGTTCTCAGTACAGATAAATGTCATTTTAAAAACAAAGACAGTCCTGAGAAAATGGGGAAAACTGGTCTTCCTAGGGAACAGCTACCCAGCAGTGGAGAGAGGTTGCCTGCAGTCTTAAGATGTGAAAGCAACTGAAAAAAAGACACACCAAGTTTTGGGCACACAGTGGAACAGGCGCTATTACAGAGAATCAGGAAGGTGGGATCCAGGAGTGACCTGAGGACAAGAGGCATAGTTGATAGGATTCTGTGTGATACCCTCATGTAAAATCTGACCTTTCTTTGGATTTTCTGTGGGCTAGTCATTTATTTCCTGGCCAAGGTTTCAGGGTCTGAGCTGGTTGTAGTAGCAGTGCTGGGAGACACCCTCTCCCAGAGGAGCCCCTTTCTCCCCCTACAATAGGAATCTGCTGCCCCTGCAAATCTCCATCTTCACTCTGCGTGCAACCCGTTATTTGTTCCCCACCAGATACAGCTCTTTTGAGGGTTCTTATTGTTTTCTCAGTCTTCATTCACTCATTGAACTGATAAGCATTGGGTATCCACTGTGTGTCAGGCACTTTAGGGAGGCAATGAAAGGTTGTTTTTGAATCATGCAAAGACGCCGGAATTCTTGGCCCTGAAGGAGAAGAATTCAATCCGGGGCCGTAGACGAGGCTTGATCACTCAGAGCATTTGTGTAATAAAGTTTTATTAAAGTATAAAATAGATAGAGAAAGCTTCTGACATAGGCAACAGAAGGGGGCAGAAAGAGTGCCCCGCTGCTAGTCTTCACCTGGATGTTGCATAGTCACTAGCATTCTGTTAGTGAAAGAAAGGGATGTCTTAAAACTCAGATTGGCACAAGGCCCCTCACCCATAAGACGCATTTTGGGATAATCTTGGCACCAAATGGTTCATCCTGGACCATAAAATGATTAACTTTAATCTTGAAGAAGGGCAGATCACCATACAAATAGTTTCATTTACATAGATTAGGGGAACAATATCTGAGTATAACATGCTGGCTTGTCAAGTAGGTTCTGAGCCAAAAGGCAGAACCAACTTGAAGACAGAGTTTGGGGTAAATGTATAGTACATTAGCACAGCTTAAGATAAACTTTTCCATAAGAAAATGCATTGATTATCTCTAGGTTTGAGAATAGTTAACTTCAGGTGAAACCGGGTGTCATTATGGCAACACAGTATATTAAGAGAAAACTCCTTTTAAATTTGTATAGAAAAGGAAAAAAAAATATCGCTAGTTTGTTTCCTCCTGCCCCTTAAGAGAGATAAAAATGCCTGACACTTGCAGGCTACTTCCTCCGTTTGGAGACCGCTGGCCTTCCGCCTGTTACCCTCTCAATAAGAAGAATGAAACTCTCCCTAACATCGAAGAAGGCAGATGTACATGAAGTGACTCGCCCACATAGTGAATTGTGACTTTGGTACATGCTAGACATGAGGAGGAGAAGGTAATGGCAACCCACTAAAGTACTTTGCCTGGAAAATCCCAGGGACGGCAGAGCCTGGTGGGCTGCTCTCTATGAGGTCACACAGAGTCGGACACAACTGAAGTGAATTAGTAGCAGCAGCAGTAGCAGCAGTCATGAGGAAGGGTCTACAGAGAGTGACCAAGACAGGAGATTGATAAACACCTGGGGAAAGACTTCCCAAAAACAATACAATTAAGCGGGAATCTGGAAGATGAGAAGAAATTTGCTAGTCAAAGTGGAGTGGAGTCTTCTAGGAAGGAAGACCAGCTTGTGTCAAGGTACAAAAGATCCTGGTGTATTCAACTACTACATTTGAGGATGTCAGGAAAGTGTTATGTCAAGAGCAGAGGAAAAGAGGGAAAGATACGAGGGGCTGTTTAGGAGACAGTCGGGAAGGGGGCAACTCTGGGGAAACTCAGAGTGACCTTGATGCTCTCTTTCTTCCATTGTCTCTCAGCATCATCATGAAAAAGGAGGTTATTGCTTGTTCTGATGGCTGCTCGGCCCTTGTGGACACTGGGACATCACTTATCCAAGGCCCAGGAAGACTAGTCAATAAAATACATACGCTGATTGGCGCCAAGCTTTGGCGTTCCAAGGTGAAGGGTTTTGCCCCAGGGTCACTCCCAGTCTCCACACACAAGGACCACCATACTCAACCTCTCACTCTCTCTCTCTAACAGCATTACGTTTCATGTTGTGTGGTCAATACCCTGCCCTCTATTATCTTCACCATCAATGGCATCAACTACCCAGTGCCAGCTCAAGCTTACATCCTCAAGGTGAGGGGAAAATACTGACGGCTGGTTCTCAAACTGGAGTTGACAGGAACCCTCGGGCTGCTGCTGGGAGGAGGGCGCCCTCTGGAGGCCCTGTCAAACCATTGCAGATGCTGCTGAGCCCTTTGGCTGGGCCTGTGCCTCCCACAAATCCAATCACTTGAGAGAAAAGGGCTGTGTGGGACAGCGATCTTCCTGAAAAAGTGTGGAGAGGCCACACCATATGGAATAGTGGGAGTCAGGGAGAGGAGAATACTAACGTCCTCAGTCCTCATAGAGCTTCAATTCAATCTGAACCCTTAGGTGCATGAATATGAAATTCAGCTCTAGCATTCCCCGAAATAGGCCATGTTACAAGGAGAATGGCTGGGGACAGTCCCAGTGTGATGTCCCAGCATAAGTTAACAGTCTGCCTTCCCTTCTCAAGATTTTTCTGGTCTGGATGATAAATTACATGGTCAGCCTAGTCCTCGCCTGCATCTTCCCCTTGCTCTGGACAGGTGCCTCCTTTGTCAGTTGGGATAGCCAACCTCTCTGTTGGGAGGTTGGATAATAATGTTTATAAAGGGTGCACAGTGACTGCTCAGCCCCAGCACAGGGTGGAGGCTTCCTGTCAGCTCCCTGCGAGAGTTGATCGCAGGCTGATGGACTCAGAGAAGGCTTTGAGGAAGAGAGGGAATTTCAGGAATTCTAAAATAACAAACTCATTGAGCCATTTTGAGGGTTGCTTGGTTCTAGGCAAAAGTGCACTGGATTCTATGCAAATGTCATCTCAAGGTGGTCTGCACTAAGGCACTGGGGACTTACTAGGGCTGATGAGGGCTACAGACTGACCAGTGGGGATGGGGAACCAGAGTATGTTACCCACACAAGCCTGGAGTGGCCAAAGAGGGTGAGTGTGGGCCAAAGGAGGCTTCTCAGAGTTTCTGAGTTAAGTGTTCAAGAACATGTTGTGGGCACTGCTCTATTTAAAATGGATAACCAACATCGAGGTACTTTGTAGCAGAGGGAACTCCACTCAGTTATATGACAGCCTGGATGGGAGGGGTGTCTTTGGGACCAGGATACCCGGATACACACGGTTGAGTCTCTCTACTGTCCACCTGAAACTCAGAATATTCTTAATCAGCTATACTCCAATACAAAATAAAGTTTTTTTAATAAAGTATGGTTGTTGGGATTCAGGAGGAGAGTCAGCATTCTCTGCAGAGTAAACAAGGAGCAGGAGTCAGAAGGAAGAAACAGGGAGTGAGGGGAACTATGGACACATTTGTTCTTTTCTAAATTATTTTGAAGTATGGATAATCTTCAGTGTTGCGTTAAGTTCTACTAAACAACAATGTGACTCAGTATACACATAAAATATATTTTTTTCTTATTCTTTTTCATGTGGTTTATCACTGAATATTGAATATATACCTGACATTCTACAATAGGACTTTGTTGTTTTTCGTTCCTCTGTTGCCCCACTCCCAGTCCTTCACTCACCACACGCTTCCTCATGGCAACCTCACGTCTTGGCCCTTTTTGGTTTTGGATGAACTCTCATATACCCTGCTGCTGAGAAAACCCCTTGATACTTACTAAAAAAGGGAAATAAAACAAATAATTTTGCTAGGTATGGGTATTGGGGGGAGTCACCAGTAAGGGCTCAAGCTGACTGGTGTGTGTCTCTGACTTCCCCAGGATTCTAGAGGCTACTGCTATCCTGCCTTTAAAGAGAAAAGAGTGAGGGGATCTACAGAGAGCTGGTTACTCGGTGACATCTTTCTGAGGCTGTATTTCTCGGTCTTTGATCGAGGAAATGACAGGATTGGCCTGGCACCGTCAGTGTAATTGCTTGGAGTGCTTCAGGAATCAGTAAGGCCTCTCCTAACACTCACTCACACTAGGGCAGTCCTGCCCAGGATGCTGGTGAACTGTATTTGGTGGTCTGTATACCCTATGCTCAGTAAAGAATAAAGTTTCACTCTTAATGGTGCTGAAACAAATGTTGACTCTGTTTGTGTCTGGATGTGAAGGATCTAGAGCCAAATCTGAATCAAAATTGAGAAGAACCCTACTCTAACTGGCTTCAAGGAAAGGGGAGACTAAGTGAAATGATTCTGGGAATCCAGGATACAAGAATCAGAGCAAATACAAAGATCTCAGTGACTGGACCCAAGAAATCAGAAGTCATCAATTCTCTTTCACCCTCGCTATTTACCTTCGGTCTGCTTTGATGGTCTTAGCCTGGCAACATTTTTCCTTAAGGCTTCTACACCTAGTGAGGGAGTTCAAGCTACCTCCCTAGAGTTTTAAATCTCAAAGGAATTACCTAGCAAGGAAAAAAGTTTTCATGCATCAGAATTCAAGGGTGTTCTCTGAATGACCCACTTCAGTTCACATGTATAGCCCTAGATCAGCCATCCTGGCAGGGACATGGGGTCTTATGACTGGCTTTACATGATCTTTGGCCCTGACTCAGCAGCACACATGATTGTTAATTTCCTCCAGAACTACATGACTGAAGCTGGGGAGAGGCAGCGCCAAGAATAGTTACTGGCAGATGGTCTATGCCATGGAAGAGATTGTGATGACCCAAAAACTCTACCACCTCCTCATTCAGAGGAATTATAAGGGGCAATAAAGTAGACTCTCTTCATCCCATCTCAGACAAACTTATCACTGGGCTTGTCCTCTAGGGGATTTTTGGGTGAGGCGCTTCATGCAGAGATGGTTCCCTCTTGTTCTCACACCCCAGTCATCAGCTCTCTGCCACATATGCCTGCCCTGTCCTTTCCAGTTCTACTTGGTAAGTGGTGGCCCCAGTGGGTCCCTGAGCCATCTCCCTCCTCCAGGGCCCGGAATGCCCCTTCCTTGGCCTCTAATGCTGCTGAGGAGAATGCAATTCATGTATCGGGGGACCCAGGGTACACAGAGCCTTCAGTCTTTCTGAGCTTCCTCCAGGGTTGGAGCTACAAAGTATTTGCTTGGAGCTGCCATGGTTAGGCACCTTTGCAGTGGAAGCATGCGTTCTTTCCTCCTATACCCCTCTGTACATTCCTCAGCTAAGACAGCAGGGATCAGAGGTTTGTTTCCTTTCAGATTGACTGGTTTGATCTCCTTGCTTTATAAGATACTCTCAAGAATCTTCTCAAGCACTGCAGTTCAAGAGTTCAATTCTTTGGCATTCACCCTTTCGTATGGCCCAGATCACTCCTCTGTATATGATTACTGGAAATATCATAGCTTTGACAATACAGACCTCTGTAGCAAAGTGAGTCTCTGCTTCTTAACACACAGTGCAGGTTTTTCAAAGCCTTTCTTCCTTCCAAGAAGCAAGTGTCTTTTAATTTGGGGTTGCAGTCAAGGTCCATTGTCATTTTGGAGCTCAAGAAAATAAAATCTGCCACTGTTTCTATGGTTCCCTCATCTATATGCCATAATGTGGTGGGACTGGATGCCATGAATGTTGAGCATATTTTTGAGAATAGTTTTTTGAATGTCGAGTTTTAAGCCAGTTTTTGCATCTCCTCTCCTCATCAAGAGGTTCTTTAGTTCTTCTTTGCTTTCTGCCATTAGGGCAGTGTCATCTTCATATCTGTGGATGTTGATATTTCTCCCAACAATCTTTATTCCAGCTTGGGATTTATGCAGTCCATCATATCGAATGATGTATCCTATATAAATGTTAAATAACAAGAGTGAGAATGTACACCTTGTCACGCTTCTTTCCGAGTTTTAAATCTTTTAGTTGTTCAGTGTCTGATTCTAACTGCAGCTTTTTGACATACGTACAGAATTTCCAGGAGACAGGTAAGCTGACCTGTTACTCCCATTTCCTTAAGTATTTTCCACAGTTTGTTGTGGTCCTTTATATGAAAGGCTTTAGCATAACCAGTGAAGCAGACGGAAATATTTTTTGGGATTCCCTTGCTTTCTCTATGATCCAATGGATGTTGGCAGTTTGATCTCTGGTTCCTCAAACCAGTTTGTACATCTGGAAGTTCTCAGTTCACGTACTGTTGAAGCTTACCTTGAAGGATTTTGAGCATTATCTTGCTAGCAAGTGAGATGAGCACAATTGTGTGATAGGTTGAACATTCTTTGGAATTGCCTTTCTTTTCTTTTTTTTTTTTTTTGATTCTTTTGTATGAGTGCATGTTACATTTATCATTTTATTTATTTTTTGTTCCAAACTTTTTTAAAAAATTTTTATTTTTTTTAGTTTTTTATTTTTTTAATTTAAAAATCTTTAATTCTTACATGTGTTCCCAAACATGAAGCCCCCCTCCCACCTCCCTCCCCATAACATCTCTCTGGGTCATCCCCATGCACTAGCCCCAAGCATGTTGTATCCTGCGTCAGACATAGACTGGTGATTCAATTCTTACATGATAGTATACATGTTAGAATGCCATTCTCCCAAATCATCCCACCCTCTCCCTCTCCCTCTGAGACCAAAAGTCCGTTATACACAGCTGTGTCTTTTTTCCTGTCTTGCATACAGGGTCATCATTGCCATCTTTCTAAATTCCATATATATGTGTTAGTATACTGTATTGGTGATTTTCTTTCTGGCTTACTTCACTCTGTATAATCAGCTCCAGTTTCATCCATCTCATCAGAACTGATTCAAATTGCCTTTCTTTTGGATTGGAATGAAAATTGACCTTTCCCAGCACTGTGTCCATTACTGAGTTTTCTAAATTTGCTGACACATTGAATACAGCACTTTTGCAGCCTCATTCTTTAGGATTTTTAAATAGCTCAGCTGAAATTCCATCACCTCTCCTTTCATTGCTTGTAGTGATGCTTACTAAGGCCCACTTGACTTCATACTCCAGCATATCTGGCTTTACTTGAGTGACACAGGCACCGTCCCTATCCCGGTCTTTATGACAATTTTTGTACAGTTCTTCTGTGCATTCTTGCCACTTCTTAATCTTATCGGCTTCTGTTAGGTCTTTGACTTTTCTGCCCTTTATTGCGCCCATCCTTGCATGAAGTGTTCCTCTGGTGGCTCCAATTTTCCTGAAGCAATCTATACTCTTTACAATTCTGTTATTTTCCTCTAATTCTTGCAGTGTTCACTTATGAAAACTTTCTTATATCCCCTTGCTATTCTCTGGAAATCTGCATTCCATTTAGTATATCTTTCCCTTTCTCCTTTGCCTTTCACATTTCTTATTTCTCTGCTGGTTTTAAGGCCTCCTCAGGCAATCCCTTTACCTTCTCACATTTGTTTTTCTTGGGGATGGTTTTGGTGACCACCTCCTGTAAAATGTTACAAACCTACATCCATAGATCTTCAGGCTTCCAGACCTAATCCCTTGAATCTATTTTTCATCTCCACTATAAAATCATAAGGTATTTGATTTAGGTCATAGTTGAATGTTCTACTGGTTTTCCTTACTTACTTCAATTAAAGCCTGAATACTGCTTGCTTCTGCCTAAACATTGATGCTAGATCACCACCGACCACTCCCAGTTGCTGTGGAGCAAAACCACACAATTTGAGGACTGTTACCCTGGGTTTGTGCTTGGCTTTCATGTGCTTAGCTGTATGACCTTTACCAAGTCCCTTAACTTCAGTTTTCTCACCTGGTCAATGGGCACAATGATGATAATTCCACCTCCAGATGCATGTGTGCCTGCTAAGAAGAGGTGGCCCTGAGAGGGCTTCCTGGGTTCCTGAGTCTGGAAAAAGTATGAATTGTTTTGCCACCTGGGGAAATGGAAATCTTCTGTTAAGAGGTTATGGCTGCCATCCCCAAGGCTAAATTCTGATTCAATCCGAATGACATCTATCTCTGAACCTGACCCAGAACTCTGACTGAGCCGATGCTTCTGTTTTCTGGGCCCCAACAAGAGCGAATCATTACTGGCTCAGATTGCTCCCTTCCCAGGCTTACCAGTCAGCCTTTTCTTGTCAACTACTTCTAGCCTGAAATCACACTGCAAGGAGAGTTGTAAGGCTGTTGGTCTCTTTTCTATTTCCCACATCTCCAGCGTAGCAAGAAGTTGCTGTTATGGCTACTCGTCATAGCAACAGCTATGGCAACCTGAACCGTCCTGTCTCAGTGTGTTAAATGTAACTGTCCCCATTTGGCCCCTCATGTTTAAATTACCTACAGTTGCCTTAGAAACCTTCCTATGCTTGTTGTTTAACGACCAAATATGTGTGGACTTGATCTAGTTTTCTTTCCCAAGTATGATTCCAACCATGCAATGAAGTAACCAGACATTTAGTCTTCTAACTACCCACAGGAATTGACAAAAGCAAACCACCCATCCATTTCTTGCTTGCCCCAAAACAAATTTGAAGTGATCTTCTGAAACAATGTGATACATTGGCATGTACACTCCAGAAGGGACACTTTTTCTGGATTCGTTTTACACCTAGTGCCAGATGTCTACAACAAGCCTCACCCTCCAGCAGCTGGTCACCTGGTTTTTGCAGACTCAGCCCACTCCAGATCCCTTCAACATCCCTCAGTAAAATCTAGAGAACAAACTCAGTCAAAGCTCTCTCTCCTGCAGAAAACTGTTTGTTTTTTTAGAGAACAGTTTTTGGTAACATATTCAAAATCTTGTGCTCCTTGCCTTGGATTCAAGGACCTGCACCAGAGGATGGGAAGCCTCCCCTTCCAACTAAATCTTTCTCCACTCCAACCAGGACCAGAGCCTTCCCTGGACCCTGTGTCCTGATTGGTATCGTTCAGTTGCTAAGCCATGTCTAACTCTTTGTGATTACATGTTCAGCAACAAAACAGGCCTCCCTGTCTTTCACTATTTTGTGTAGTTTCCTCAAACTCAAGTCCTTTGAGTAGGTGATGCCATCTCAGACTCTCATCTCTCTCCTTTTGCCCACAATCTTTCCCAGCATCAGGGTCTCTTCCAAAGAGCTGGGTCTTGACATCATTGGCCTATGTGTTGGAGCTTCATCTTCATCATCAGCCCTTCCATTGAATATTGCTCTACCACTTCCAAAACAAAACTCATGCTTCCAATCACCTAACAATATTGAACACTGATAAAGTTTAATAGAAGTGGGATCTGGTCCTCTGGGAAATCCCAGTACTGCCACCCTGCCTTTCTCTTACCATTCTCTCCACCCAGCATAGAATTGCTTCCCTACAGCTTTTCCAGCTTGAAATGGCCTGCTGACCCAAAATTGTCAGCTATCCAGGACTTGTTCCTTCCTCCTTCCTTAAAGACTTCTGCCTGCTCTCTGTTTGTCCTCTGTACATAAGTTCAGTTCAATCTTTCAGTCATGTCCACTCTGCTATATCATGGGGTGCAGCATGCCAGGCTTCCCTGTCCATCACCAACTCCCAGACCTTGAACTCATGTTCATCAAGTTGATGATGCCACCCAATAATTTTGTCTTCTGTCTTCTCCTTTGCCTCCTGCTTTTAATCTGTCCCACCATCGGGGTCGTTTTAAATGAGTCGGTTCTACCTATCAATTGGCCAAAATAATAAAGATTCAGCTTCAGCATCGGTCCTTCCAATGAATATTCAGGACTGATTTCCTTTAAGATGGACTGGTTGGATCTCCTTGCAGTCCAAGGGACTCTCAAGAGTCTTATCCAGCACACAGTGCAAAAGCATCAATTCTTTGGTGCTCAGCTTTCTTTACTGTTCAACTCTCTCATCCACTCATGACTTCTGGAAAATCATAGCTTTGACTCTACAGATCTTTGCTTGTAAAGCTATGTCTATGCTTTTTACTATTCTTTCAAGGTTTTTCATAGCTTTCTTCCAAGGGCCAAGTTTGTTTTTTTGTTTTTTGTTTTTTTTTTTCCCCCACAGCTGCAGTCACTATCTGTAGTTATTTTGGAGCCCAGGGAAATAAACTCTGTCATGCTTTCATTGTTTTCTATGTATTTTCCGTGAAATAATTGAGCTGGATGCAGTAATCTTAGTTTTTTGATCTGTACGTACTTAATCAAGAACATCCCCAATAAAATGAAATGCAAAAAGGCAAAATGGTTGTCTGATGATGCTTTAGAAATAACTTAGAAAAGAAGAGAAGCAAAAGGCAAAAAGGAAAAGAAGCACATACAAATCTGAAAGCCAAGTTCCAAAGATAGCAAGAAGAGATTTTTTAAAAAGCCTTCCTAAGTGATCAGTGCATAGATATAGAGGAATAAAATAGAATGGGAAAGACCAGAGATCTGCTCATGAAAATTAGAGGTAGGGAAGGGTCGCTTCATGCAAAGATGGGCCAAGTAAAATACAGAAATATCATGGACCTAAGAGAAGCAGAATATATTAAGAAGATGTTGAAAGAATATATAGAAGAACTATACAAAAAGGATATTAATGACCCAGATAACAACGATGGTGTGATCACTCACCTAGAGCTAGACATCCTGAAATTTGAAGTCAAGAGGGCCTTAAAAAGCATCACTACGAGTAAAGCTAGTGGTTGTGATGGAATTGCAGTTGAGCTATTTCAAATCGTAAAAGATGATGCTGTTAAAGTGCTTACTTAATATGCTAGCAAATTTGGAAACTTCATCAGTGGCCACAGGGTTGGAAATGTTGTTTTCATTGCAATCCCAAAGAAAAACAATTTCAGAGAATGTCAACTACCACACACTTGTACTCGTCTCACATGCTACCAAAGTAATTTCTCCAAGGAACTCTTCAACAGTACATGAACTGTGAAATCCCATATGTTCAAGCTGGATTTAGAAAAGGTAGAAGAACCAGAGATCAAATTGCCATCATCCATTGGATCATAGAAAAATCAAGAGAATTCCAGAAGTATACCTACTTCTGCTTTGTGGACCACGTAAAAGCCTTTGACAGTGTGGATCACAACAAACTGTGGAAAACTTACTGAGATTGGCATACCAGACATTCTTGCCTGCCTTCTGAGATATCTGTATGCAGGTCAAGAAGCAACAGTTAGAACTGAACATGGAACAGCAGACTGGTTCCAAATCAAGAAAGGAGTTATTAAGGCTGTATATTGTCACCCTGCTTATTTAAATTATAAGCTCCGTACATCATGCAAAATGCCCAACTGGATGAAGCACAAGCTGGAATCATGGTTGCTGGGAGAAATATCAATAACCTCAGATATGCAGAAGAGACTACTCTCATGGCAGAATGTGAAGAGAAACGAATGAGCCTCTTGATGAAAGTGAAAGGGGAGAGTGAAACATCTGGCTTAAATTCCACATTCAAAAAATGAAGATCATTGCATTTCATCTCATCACTTCATGGCAAATAGATGGGGAAACAATGGAAACAGTAAGAGACTTTATTTTTAGGGGTTCCAAAATCACTGCAGATGATGATTGCAGCCATGAAATTAAAAGATGCTTGCTTGTTTGAAGAAAAGTTATGACAAGCCTAGCGCATTTTTAAAACAAAGACATTACTTTGCTGAAAAAGTTCAGTATAATCAAAGCTACTTTTCCAGTTGTCATGTATCGATGTGACAGTTGGAGCATAAAGAATGGTAATGAAGAATTGAAGGTTTTGAACTGTGGTGTTGGACAAGAATCTTCAGAGTCCCTTGGTCTACCAGGAGATCCAACAAGTCCATACTAAAGGAAATCAATCCTGAATATTCATTGGAAGGACAGATGCTGAAGCTGAAACTCCAATACTTTGGCCAACTGATGTGAAGAATGTACTCATTAGAAAAGACCCTATTGCTGGGAAAGATTGATGGCAGGAGGAGAAGAGGATGACAGAGGATGACAGAGGGTGAGATGGTTGGATGGCATCACCAACTCAATGACATGAGTTTGAGCAAGAGCCAGGATTTGGTGATGGGCAGAGAAGCCTGGCATGCTGCAGCTCATAGGGTTGCAAAGAGTTAAACATGACTGAGAGACTGAACTGAACTGAACATGCCCCTTAGCAAATGCTATTTGTAACTGTCAGGTTTCTCCAGCAAGACGGGGCTACCCAAAGTCCCATATCCATAGTTAGTCTGCACCCATGCACAGAAGTCACTGCCTAGCATTCACAAGGCATTCAGTGAGTTCTAATTGCAGGGGCACCTCCATTTTGCTAGACGTAGAGGAGCAAAGGACATATTTATTCTCCTGTCTCAAACAACTTGAAAATAGAAGAGATAAATGAAAGAGCAGTTTTTGACATCCAATGTCAGGCAGCAGAGAATGGATTCCTGAGGCAGGGAGCAAGTAAGGTGAGTTCTATAATTGCCCCAACTCTAGAAATAGTTTCCAACACAAAAATGGAAGGGCTATCTAGGCAGAGACAAACGGTCTCCCAAGAGGAAGGTTTTGAGACTCTAGATAATTAGAGTTCACCAGAGAGAGCTACACACAGATAACTGTGCAAGTCTACATGTGATACCCTTCCAGTTTACAGCAGAGAATTAATAGTACTGGTCAGGATTAAAGAAAACAATCCTTGAGTCTCAAATTGCACCAAGTCTAATGGTGTCCTCACCCACCAGCATGGAAATTACTCATAATTCCCATGACATCAGTATAGCCCTGAAGACAATATTGCCTTACTACTGGGGAGTGGTAAACCTGATCTAAAGGCTGGTCTTATATCAGCTAAAAAACCTGAATAGCCAGCCCTCAATAAATGCAATTGTTTCCAAGAAATTAACAGTGTCTGCAAACAGTGCCATAAATAATTTTTTAAAAAAATTAAGCATATCCAGCATCCAAAGGGTAAAAATTGCCATATCCAATATATAACTTAAAATTTCCATATCAATTGTGACAATATTTGTCCTATCAATCAACATATTGTAAATTAATTATCCTCTAATTAAGATAAATAAATAAATTTAAAAAGAAAAAAAAAAATTTCCAATGTGTAAAGAAGCAAGAAAATATCCAAATGAGGGGAAAATCAATTAGTAAAAACACTGTTAAAATATACATTACATTATTAGGAGGGAAGAACATTAGAATGCTTCCTAGGATAATAATCTAAAGTCATGAAGCTGAAGAATATTGAGTATGTTAAATAGAGACATGGAAAATAGGAATGAAAAGCCTGTGGGAGACAATTAGTTGTGCATCACAAAGATTTGAAACAACTTTAAGAATACTGAAATATATGTAAATGGAATCCCACAGGAAGTGAAAGAAGGAGAATAGAGACAAGAACTTCATAATTCCTGGCTGAAAATTTTCCAGATATGATGAAAGCTTTAAACCCATTAACATAGAAGTTCAATTAATTCAAGGACAAGAAACAGGACGACTGTTCAAAGGTGCATGATAATTCATTGTTTAAAACAATTAACAAAGAAATGTAACCTGAAGGAAACTCAGACACAATAGAACAAAAATTGGAAAGACAGCTGATTAGGCATGTGAAACAATATTAGCCAGAGGACACTGGCACCACATCTTAAAATGCTGAGAGAAATATAATTGACTCAGAATTCTACCGCCAAGAAAATACATATCAAAAACAAGATAAAATACTTTCTCAGACGTTCAGCAAATGTGATACTGCATCACAACCAACAACCAATGTAACAATAAATGATTTTACCTGGCCTCAAACGTGAGATCTCTGTAATTCTAGCCATCTCAGTCCTTCAAAAGACCTTGATAAGGACAAATATTAAAGTAGAAATAGTCATTGTTTTTCTACTCACTGCAAGAAAGTATTGCCAACTCCTCAGTTCTGGAGGTTGCAATGCTGGTGGAATAGATGGAGAAGTGATGTGAACAGAAATAAGGAAGGTGAGACAGGTAGGTCAGAATGTGAGGTAACAAAGACAAGGATATTTAGAAGCTGAAATTGAGAGAGATTTTGGACCTGAGTTGGAAAAGCAGTTTACAAACCAAATTGGGTCATGTGGTGTGTATAATCCTCACTTTAGTCCTTAGAAGATCTCTACTGACCAGTCGGCCTCTTTTTTTCTGGAGCACAGTTCAGGTCCATCTAGCTGTTTCTCATTGCTGTTCCTTTCTCCTGGCTTCCACACTGTGCCCAGCCATTCAGCCTTATCCATTCAGAAAAAGTTTGTTCTTTTAGGCAGGCGATGCAGGCTATCTACAAAATGATCTATTCTCTGCTTCTCTTTCAAAACTGAAAATAGTTTGTTATATAGCCATGAGCCCAGTAACTACAGGACTGCATTTCCTACCCAGCCAGGCTCTTAGTCATGACTGGTAACTGAGATGCAAGCAGACGTTTAAGAGGGATTTCTTTAAAGACGTCTTTGAAAGACCGGATTTAGCTGAGAGATGGGACTCTTCCTTTCCCTACTTTTTTCCTAACTGTTGTTTGGATTTTAGTTGTGATGGCTGGATCTCCTGCCGTTGTATTGGACAATCATGTAACCAAGGAGATGGATACCACCCAAGCTGTGGCTGGCTCACCTCCAGCTTTGTTTCAGTGGGAGAGAAAAATCAGGTTTATCTTGCTAAAGTTATAGTTCTTTTAGTTTTTTGCAATGTGCATCCAAACATAATCCTGATACTGCTATGTGTTTAATATGATATAGCCTTATTATTTTGTTGGGTTTAGTGAATAAATTAATGTTTTACATTTCTCTAACTTTTTATTTTATAAATCGATTTATCAACCATTATACCTAAATTGTATAAATGCAAAATTATGATTATAAGCATGCTCTCTTTTAGATTTTGAATTTTTATACTTTCTTATCTTCTTTCCTTTCTTGTTTTCTCCATATTGGTACAGCCTGGATCATGTCTTCTCTTATAAGCTCATCTATATCCATATCTGCAGGCCAAAACAGACCAAGAGCTCTGTGGGGAGAACCAAACAAGAATGAATACAGGGATATGAATGAAGGGTGGTGGCCCTGGTTTCTCCTCATGACTGTTCTGAAGTAGGATCACATTCCCCTGCCCTTCTGTATGCCCACAACCCCCATTTTTTCCATGAACATGGAAGATACTTTGGCCAGTGGAATTTGAGTAGAGGTGATATGTCACTTCCATACTGAAGTATTATTTTCTGTCCCACTAGCTGGAATGCAGATGTAATGACAGCACCTGGAGCAGCCACGTTAGACCAGAAGTAAGTAGCACAGGTTGAAGATATGACAAGAAAGAAGTACCCTTATCTCTGTGGAGAGACCTACACTAACATTATATGAAAGAGAGTTGAAATGGTATTGTATTTAAGATAATGTTATTTAGGATTTGATTACAGTCATTGAACCTGTCACCGAACACTCGTAACAGAATAACTGAACTTTGTGTTAGCCTTGTCTTGACATTAGGGTCTGAATGAGACAGTACCTACTGATATATACTTAGAAGTGAGTCAAGTGACAGCCCTGCCCTCTGGAAGCTGTGCCCTAGTGTGGGATTCAGAAACTGAAGAAAGAACTAACCATATGGCAGGACAGCTTCAAGATCCTTTAGGATCCATTGGGAGGGGAACTTCAATCAGTCCTGAACTCAGGATGTGGCTTGAAGCAGGGACAGTCCTCTCTCATTCTCCTCATAAATAGGCCATGGTGCCAAGTTTCATGTAAAGGTGATTTATTTCAAATTCCTTCCAGAGGGTTTTCCCTTCTGAGCCAGTGCTTAAGATATGCGTTTGAGACCTTGTTTGGGAAGATGGCAAATGGCCCAGGGTGACTAATCCGGTAGGCCAAAACTATTGAGCCTGAGTGCCCTAGAGACTGATCTACATCAGGAGAAGCACAGAATTGAAAAGCCAGTGCACTGCAATTACAGAGTAGCCCCTGCTCGCTGCAAATAGAGAAGACCTGAGCAGCAAAGAAGACATCTTGCAGCCAAAACTTAAAAAAAAAAAAAAAATCTGGCAGAGAATCCAGTGAGGTCTCAGGGAAAGCAGGGCATGAAAAAGGATGAAACCAGTCTGGGTCTGATATCATGAAAGTCATGGAGAGGGAAGCAAGAGCCTGTTTTCACAGGGAACTTGGGATGTAAGTTGTGCCTCAAATGTGCCCCAATCCTAGTGAGCTGGGATTTCACTCTCCCACTAGCACCACTCTCTCATCCTTCAACTAATACCCAGCTAGTGTCTCCAAGCCCTTGTATTAGATCCTCCAAAGACAAATAAAAGGTGACCCTAGAAACAAAAGACTCCAAAGCTCAGGAAAATGCAACTTCAGAAAATGTCCTGATTTCTGCACCCGTTCCGCCATGTCCAGCATCATATCTGAAATCCTGAAAGTCTAAATAAATCCATGGGTCTCTACATGTAAGCATTAAAAAAAAATCAGCTTTTAATCTATATAATAGTGTAGGTGATTTACAGCATTGTATTAATATTAGTTGTATTAGAAATTAATCAGCTTTTAATCTATATAGTAGTATATTTGATTTATAGCATGATAACAATATTTGTTCTATGAGAAATTAATCACCTTATACAGACATGTATCCATTCTTTCCTAGATTCTTTTCCCATACAGGATATTACAGACTACTGAGTAGAATTCCCATGCTGTAGAGTAGGTCTGTGTTGATTATCTATTAAATAAAGTAGTATACATATATTAATCTCAAACTCTCCATTTATCCCTCTCCCACCTTTCCACATTGGTAACTATAATTATTGTTTAGATGGAGGGAAGTGACTAGGCACTTTTTGGTTCAGGGTCAGTGCTTGTGAGAGTGGAGTGGCCAGGGAAAGCAAGCCTGAGAAAGACTCATTTGAGATGATGCTAAATGTTGAGAAGGACATGGGCATGCAAAAATCTGGGAGAAAAACATTCTAAATGTGGAAAATAGCCCCTGCTAAGGACCAATTTCAGCAATACGTGAACCGTGAACTCCCTGATGTTCAAGCTGGTTTTATAAAAGGCAGAGGAACCAGAGATCAAATTGCCAACATCCGCTGGATCATGGAAAAATCAAGAAAGTTCCAGAAAAACATTGATTTCTGCTTTATTGACTATGCCAAAGCATTTGACTATGTGGATCACCAAAAACTGTGGAAAATTCTGAAAGAGATGGGAATACCAGACCACCTAACCTGCCACTTGAGAAATCTGTATGCAGGCCAGTAAGCAACAGTTAGAACTGGACATGGAACAACAGACTGGCTCCTAATAGGAAAAGGAGTACATCAAGGCTGTATATTGTCACCCTGCTTATTTAACTTATATGCAGAAGACATCATGAGAAATGCTGGACTGGAAGAAACACAAGCTGGAATCAAGTTTGCCGGGAGAAATATCAATCACCTCAGATATGCAAATGACACCACCCTCAGGGAAGAACGTGAAGAGGAGCTAAAAAGCCTCTTTATGAAAGTGAAAGAGGAGACTGAAAAAGTTGGCTTAAAGCTCAACATTCAGAAAACGAAGATCATGGCATCTGGTCCCATCACTTCATGGGAAATAGATGGGGAAACAGTAGAAACAGTGTCAGACTTTATTTTGGGGGGCTCAAATTCACTGCAGATGGTGACTGCAGCCATGAAATTAAAAGACACTTACTCCTTGGAAGAAAAGTTATGACCAACCTAGATAGTATATTTAAAAGCAGAGACATTACTTTGCCGACTAAGGTCTGTCTAGTCATGACTATGGTTTTTCCCGTGGTCATGTATGGATGTGAGAGTTGGACTGTGAAGAAGGCTGAGCACCGAAGAAATGATGTATTTGAACTGTGGTGTTGGAGAAGACTCTTGAGAGTCCCTTAGACTGCAAGGAGATCCAACCAGTGTATTCTGAAGATCAATCCTGGGATTTCTTTGGAAGGAATAATGCTAAAGCTGAAGCTCCAGTACTTAGGACAACTCATGCGAAGAGTTGACTCATTGGAAAAGACTCTGATGCTGGGAGGGATTGGGGGCAGGAGGAGAAGGGGACTATGGAGGATGAGATGGCTGGATGGCATCACGGACTCGAGGGACGTGAGTCTGAGTGAACTCCGGGAGATGGTGTTGGACAGGGAGGCCTGGCGTGCTGCGATTCATGGGGTCGCAAAGAGTCGGACACGACTGAGTGACTGAACTGAACTGAACTGAAGGACCAGTGTAACCAAGTTTAATGAATGGCTACCGTTCCACTGCCAATCTTCCTTCCATCCTTGGACTAAGTCTACAGGTCAACCACCATGACCTCATCCCATGCTTCAGTTGTGAGTTAGCAGCAATGAGCCATGTCAGCCTTCCCAAGAAGGGAGAACCTGGGTTATCACGAGTCTGAATGTGCTCTGGACTCAGGGATGTGTTCACAAACTGATTATCACCAGAAGCATCAGATGCCATGGGCACCACCAATGCCTCTGACTATCTCCATGTACTTGTTCTCAGAACTAGAAATGCAAAGTAACTGATAGAGCAAAGAAACAAATAATGCCTCTTGTTTCATCTTGCCCTGTGTGATTCTCATGCCCCTTTAACCACACTGCTCTCTGACCAAAAATTATTTCCTCTTTTGCTTCTTCAAAGGTGGCTTGTGAGTAACATTAGCACCTGACTATGAAGACTGGTGGCTGGAACTCAACTCACAGTCAGCTGGGACCCAGAGATGCCCAGCCTTGTCCTGAGTTTCTGTCCTTGTTCTCCAACCAGATTCATAAAGTAAAGTTCCTAAGAAACATAAGGGTAATGGTAATTCTCTCAAGGCCTTTGAATCTCCAGGGTCTATTTGGGGTATCAAAGAGAGAACATGTTCCCCTGCATCCAAGCTAGTCTCAGACCTCAGCCTCCCTCAGCCAGGGGTTCCCTGAGGAAACATAAGACACTTATCTAAGTTGTCAGAAGGCTGAGAAAAGAATGCTTCTCACTGTGAATGCAGGTTCATGTTATCCAGTCACACAAAGGTCTGTGTTGTCTGAATGAGGAGGGGTAGCTCCGGGGATTCTAAGTTTGGAGTGAGTCAGTCACCACCTACACGACGACCTTCTTGGGTCACTACAGCTGGGGCTCTCTGCTGTGCATGGAACCCAGAAGAAACAGCATGCAGTGTTGCTTTCCTGCTGCTACAAGAAAGTAGGTCTGCTGATAAATTCAGAACCAGACTTGAGGGGCAACGGGAAAGGAATTTCCATTCTCGTGCCTGCATATATCTGAGAGCTGCCCAGCAGTGGGTGCTATGGAGTTTTCTCTCATCTTTCCCTTCCTGGAAGTCTCCTAGTCTGAGAACCAGAGTTCCTGGGTCCCAAGTCTACACTAACGTGCCTGCAGCTTTAGAGTGAGTCATACAACCCAGGGTTCAATTTCCCATCTCTTGGATGAGGAAGACTGGACTTGCTCCAGAACACATGTTCCAGGCTGAAGCTCAGTGCCAATCAGTGGACAAGAGACTCAGAGGTGTTTATTGCTGAGGATGCTGAGGCTGCCTCAGCAGCCTGTTACTGTCTGGTGATGTTCATGGGTCCTGGGATCAGAACTGGTAGTGGTAGATCACTTGGCACACAACTGCTATAACACCAACGACCTTAGAGGCCTTGCTCAGAGGAACTTACCATCATTTAGGTTCTGTGGGATGAGATCAGGTACTTAAAAGTCAGAAGTCACCCATGGGGACGTTTGTAGATTTCTCAGCAGAAACCCAAATTAGGCTGATGAATCATCTCTGCCAAAGGACTTGGGGAACTAGATATGCCAGGACTCTTCAACAAGTTTTGTAGTATTTTAGATACTATTTAAAGTAGGTCACCTTTTGGATGACCTGCCATTTGCTCTCTGGCTTGGGATGATATCCACACTTAGAGCGGAATCAAAGGGCTCTGGGGGAGGTGTCCCTCTCCCTGTGACTCAGCTCTCTCCCTTCCACATCTGGAGCAAGAATTCCAGCAGGAAGCACGTGACCTCCAAGTTTAATCAGAAGACTCAGGTAGGTCTGGCCCTCAGTTAGGCACTATTCTTTTCCCAGTGCTTCTTTCTTCCCTCCTGCTTCCTGTGCAAGCTGCCCACCTCCTGGTTCCTGGGTTCTGAATTCCTCCTCCTTTCTCTTGCAAATATCCGTGAAGTCCCACTTGTGGCTTCCACTCTACTCAGGCCCAATCTCTCACATGCAGACGGCACTACAGAAGGGAAAACCAAAGACGGGTCTGCCCAGTTCACTCTTTCTAAAAATGCCCACATTCTTTCTGCTTCTAGACCCTGTCCTGAATCACTAACATCTCCAGCTAGTTGACTCAGCTTAGCAGGGTAATGAAGATGCAGATGGCGGGGAGGGGGGGCGGGGGGGGGATGGTAAGTTTGTAAGGTGTGGGGGATGGTTTTCGATCACAAGAGATGAGCTGGAGTAAGGAGCATGTGGTCCTCCAAACACTCATTCACTGGGGACCTTCCTGAATCTGCTGTCTTGTACTCCTTAGGTTATCTCTAAGATAGAAATTTCAACATGGACTTTCTATAAACCTACTACAAAATTATTTCAAACAAAACAAATATAATATAGAAGAGTGTCGTAAAGGCTATATTTTATCATTTTGGCATCAATAAGTACAAAACTAACCTCTTAGTTCCACCAGTTGTCATTGACTGGAGACCTTGCAACATCAAGGCCAATTGAGTTCCCAGTGAAGACATTCTTGACTTGCATCAGTCTTTCTCTTCTTGCTATCTTCTCACATGTGGTGGTTGAAGGGAAGGAGGAAGAAGGAGAAAAAGAGAGAAAAATAGGGAGAGGCTAATCCCATCATGAGGGATCACCATCAAAAACCCATGTCAACCTTGGTACCTCCAAACATCCTGCTTCCTAATACCATCACATTGGGAGTCTTGGGTGGACACAATTCAACCCATAGCAGCTACAAAGATCTGTTTTTAAATTAAGACAGACACTCATTTCATTCTTTCTTTTACTTCTTATTCATTTTTCTTGAAGTATTTTAGGGACTAGATGAACAATTCAAAAAATGTACATAATGAGTATTTGGGGTTAAATAATGGGATGTTAAAAAAATGCACTTTGTTCCCAATAAAATTAACATATAATATCCAGTCCATGTACAAATTTTCCTGATGCTCAAAAAGAGGTTTTCACAATTTATTGAAAGAATGCAGTCATATGTTGCACTTGGTTGTTCTCTTTTAAGATGAAATAACTGTTCCTCTACCAATTTTAATGACATTCATTTGTTCAGAAACTGGGTGGTAGCAGGGTGGATTGTCTTACAGAGTGTCCCGCTATTGGGTTTAGAGCAAGAGTCCGCAATACCAGCACAGTGGGTCAGGACAAGTACCAGTCTTTGGTCCACAGAAGGAGGTGAGCTGCAGGCCAGTGAGTGAGGCTTCATCTGTATTATAGCCACTCCCCATCACTCTCTCCTCATCCCCAGAATCGACAGTCTAGCTTGTTTTCCATAAATGTTTGTAGTTACATAACCTATGCTTAATAGAAACAAAAACAGCATAAATATTGATGATTATTTTCCTTTATCAGCACTCAGAATGGTGAGGTGGTGCCCTTGCAATCTATCACAGAGTAAGAAGATGTTGCCTATTAACATTTGGACACATTTGGCCAGCTTAAAATTTAATATTAAAAAAAAAATTAAGATGATGGGATCCAGCCTCATCCTTCATGGTAAATAGAAGAAAAGGTGGAAGCAGTGAGAGATTTCTTCATCTTAGCCTCTAAAATCACTGTGGATGGCGCCTGCAGCCATGAAATCAGAGGACGTTTGCTTCTTGGCAGGAAAGCTATGAGAAACATAAACAATGTGTTGAGAAGCAGAAACATCACTCTGCCCAACACACTGGTAGATGTTTGGCCTTTTCATTTGGATTCTTCAGTTTTCTGTCCAGTCCCCATTGGGCTTCGAAGTGCCTTTGCTTTCTGGTCCTTCACGATTCCCAAGATTATTTTGTTCATTTCTTTACACAGTCCTGAAATCAGCCATCTCTTTAAGAATCCATGCATCGTTGGATGGGAAATGCATTTAGAAGATACATGATAGACCTCAGAATAGTCACTGTCATCAAGTTGTCATTGCATGTAGGCTTTACACTGGTCAGAGTAGGAAGGACACATTTTCCTTAAAAAATAAAGTAAAAAGGAATATAATTAGTTAGTACAAACTTATGCTTTCAGTTCAAGATTTAAGACAACAGAGTTTGAATTAAACTTCTTTCTGTTACCTGTGAACCTCTTTTTCTAGCCACTGAAAGGCTTATTTCAGAACATTAGTTTTAATTATCATTTTTCTTTTACCTGTTAACATGCATATGATTCTTTCACAATAACAGAAGTTGTGAGGAACAATTAGTTGTTGAATAAAGTTTCAGATTTCCTTCCTGTTTTTCTTTTGATTTTCTTTGGTTTTGTTTTGGACGGGCAGTATTTTTGTTTTTCCCTAAAAGATATTCCACTCTGAATATAGTCATAATTCTGAATTTTAGAGCTATTTAAGTAATGTGTTCTTATGGGCAGCTAGTCACCAACTTGCTGCAATTAGATTTTTCAGTCTCTTTGTTCTCAATTTGTTCAGTTCAGTTCTGTCCTTTCCGTGGTATCCGTCTCTTTGCAACGTCATGGACTGCAAAATGCCAGGCTTCCGTATCCATCACCAACTCTCGGAGCTTACTCAAGCTCATGTCCATAAACTTGGTAATGCCATCCAACCATCTCATTCTGTCTTCCACTTCTCTTCCTGCCTTCAAGCTTTCCTAACATCAGGATTTTTTCCAATGAGTCAGGTGTTCCTATCAGGTGGGCAAATAATTGGAGCTTCAGCTTCAGCATCAGTCTTTCCAGTGAATATTTAGGACTGATTTTTTTTTTTTTTTTTTAGGATGGACTGCTTTGATCTCCTTGCAGTCCAAGGGACTCTCAAAAGTCTTCTCCAAAAGCATAGTTCAAAGGGCACATATGTGTGTCATTTTTCAGTGATGTCACTTTCCCCCTGTTGGTATTTAACCACCAGAACTGAATTTAAACAACATGCAAAAATGAGGATTAAGTCACAGTGCCCTATCTAAACACACCTGGCAAAAGGAGAGGCTCCTGTTGTATTCAGAGGACAGGCATGGATAGATTTCATGCAGGAATAGGCCCTGGAGGGTTGACTGAGTCATTAAACATGATTGTCATTACTTTGGCTGCCACAGTAGTTTTGTCTTCTTTGATTGGGAAGACATTTCAAAATTATTTTTTGTATGTTTGGTTTGGCAGATGAAATTTTTCATTACATAGACCCTATGGGGAAATTATATCAGATATATATCCATTTATCTTCAGCAGTTAAATTTTGTTGGTTTGCATGTCTCGGATGATCTTTCTTTATAAATAGAAAGGAAACACACATGTTCAGTATGCATTCAGTCTCTATGTAAATCTACTAATGTGAATTAAATTCCTCTCTGACCCCAGTGCACTCCCAACTCTAGGCGAGAAATAAAGACCTGCAGAGACTGAAGCCTGATTCCAGCACATCGCTGTGGAGATGTCTTTCCCACTGTTTTTTGGGGAAAAAAAATTAATTGCTAACATTAAAATAAGTAAATTATACATAAATATCCAAACTTCGAATTCTCTTGAAAACATGGCCACCTGGCCTGCTTTCCAGAATGGGCGAAGTGGAGGAATGGCTGCTCCCAGTGGTAAGGCCTGTGTGGCCCAGGGTTCAACATGGCCACCTACTCCTGGTATCATATCTCTGCCTGCTGGGGCCAGGACTTTGTGAGAACTAGACTGCTAGGTCTCTTAAGATAAAGACTACTTTGTCTTCATCAACATTGACTTTGAAGTCTTTACCTAGAACCTAGCACACAAGTTCTTCCTTATATGTTTGTTGGATGCTATAAATTATCTTTAGGATGCATATGACATTTCTTCCAAAATTGAAACCATGGAACTGAAGTACTGCTCTGCCCTAAATCTTTGATGCAGCCTGGCATCATGGGCGCCCATAATGTCTGCCATCAAAGCCATTACCTAAAGCCAGTTGTATGTCCCTGGGCTGTCCCTGAAGTCTTCACTTTGCCATTTGACAACTTATCTTCCTAGCAATCTCCTCGCCAATGAAGACAGCAATGCATATCTCATGAAGTGGCTAGGAAGATGACATGAAACCAAGAATGTTGAGCATGGCCCTTAATATCCATTTTTATCATGTTCTTAGAAATATTTTCTCCAACTAGGCAAGGTTCTCCATTTTCTGAGATGTCCATGCAGAATGTATGATTTTCCAGCCAACCTTCAAGGAAGAGCTTACAGTTCAATTCTCTGTATTCCGTGAAGCTTCAAAATCCACTCACCAAGGACACTGATGTAGATAAAGATTTTATTGAGAACTTGTGTTTTTTTTTCAGACCTATTATTGGCCTAAAGGGCTAAACTAGGGCATGTCAGAGCATATATATCACTAGGGGCTCCCAGTCACCACTACATGCTAAGAACCTGAACTTCCCTGAGTACTTGGAGCCAGGAAAGAAGCATGAAGTGGCTTGTGCTCCTTGACCCGGTGGCCTTCTCAGATTGCAGAGTCATGTCTGTATGGAGATGTAAGCCACATCATCTTCCTTTCTGTGATTTTTCTTTTCATCTGATTATTCTTCTACTCATCAGGTTTAGAACGGAATGGAATATTTCCCTGACAATCTTAAAGTTCAGCCCTTAAATATTGATAAGTACCTTGCTATAGTAACTGTGGGACCCAAGATTCTTGGTGTAGATTTGAATAGTTGCACAACTCTGAGGTCCAGTCATGTCATGATCTATTGAAATTGGAACTCCTTGCAATTGTTGAGTGCACAGTCAATGCAGATGTAGGTGTGGTCCTGGGGAATAGCAGTTTTCTAGGTTTTATTTAGCATGTTCTTTGTTCCCTCTTTACTTCCGTGTGTATATCTCTATGTCTGCATCTCTGTATCACTATCATTTATCTCTCCATCCCTTTGGAAGTCTGAGTGTATTTCTCTCTGTGGTGTTTTCTTTTAACTTTTCTTTTAATTTTCTACATTTCCTGAACTTGTGCCCTATCTCCTGGATTCTTCTTTTAACTCTCCTTCTCTTTCAACTTGGAGAAAAATGGGGAGAGCTATTTATACACTGTTTTATATCTGACAATCAGTGTGACCACAGCCATTCACAAGCCTCTTGCATTTCAAATTCCTCCCTTGTATAAGAGGATAGGAATCCCCCTTCTACCTTCTTCCCTGAGCTTCTGTGAGAAGGGTACAGTGGGGTGGCAACAGCAATGCTAGTGGTTGTCATTGTTGAGACTTCCTATTTATCAGGCACCTTATATCTATCACTTCCCTTATCCCCAAGATATCGTATTTGAAGGGTTTGAATCATTATATTCCACCATTATACTGAAGGGGAGACTGAGACCACACATGGTCATATGGCTTACCCAAAATTACAGAAGAGAATCTTTATTCAAACCTACGTCTTTGCCATGGATTATGCATACAATTCTTATAATAAGGTGACTCATAAAAATGAGTGAAAAGTACAGTGCCATTACTGACAGTTATATCTTAAAACTGATGGCTAATTGTAGCATCTTTTTTTTTTGTTTTCTTTCTCAAAAGTTCGGTGAAAGAATATCTCTCAGATATTCACACCCTGAGGAACATCGTGGATGCGAGTGTTTTGAGAGGATGGTACTCCCCAGCGCCACCTGACACTCTAGCCTAGCACTGGGGCTCATCTGGAGATGCCACGTGGGATGTTGAGGTTGGGGATACTGCAGGAGGCAGAAACACTGGGCAAAAGGGGCCCCACGCAGAGGAGAATGCACTCTTATCCTCAACTGTTGGTTTTGGTGACTGGGCCCAGAAATTACCAGGTGGCAGGAGAACATCCATTTCTGTGTCAAAGATGTGTCATTAGTTTGAAGGAGAGTGTTCCTTCTGAGCAGTAGGCAATGACGACCCACTACAGTACTCTTGCCTGGAAAAACCCCAAAACGGAGAGGCCTGGTAGGCTGCAGTCCATGGGGTCGCTAAGAGTCGGACATGACTGAGCAACTTCACTTTCACTTTCACTTGCCTGAATTGGAGAAGGAAATGGCAACCCACTCAAGTGTTCTTGCCTGGAGAATTCCAGGGATGGTGGAGCATAGTGGGTTGCTGTTTATTGGGTTGCACAAAATTGGACACGACTGAAGTGACGCAGCAGCAGCAGCAGCAGCAGCTCCTTCTGAACTAAGGGAGTCAACTAGTTGCAGATGAAGAATGAACCATCTCTGATCTGAAGGTAGAACCAACTGCAAAGCAATTGTGAATGACCAGGTAGAGGAATTCAGTTTCCGCAGATGCAAGAACCACTGGAGGAAAAAGTTACTGAATGCATATTCCATGTAAGGCCATAACAATCTAACATAATGCTTACTGTTTTTAGATTAGGAAAAGGGCTTATTTGTCTTCAAGAATGCCCATGTCAGCCTGAGAGATAGGGAAACAGTAAATACATGTCAAATGAAAGGGTCACTTATGTGGTGTTGCTCAAATGTGGCCTGAGTTTAGAGTTAGTGCCTGGGGTTGATCAAGAAGGACCTCCTGGAAAAGGGGGTGATAAGGCTGCATTTGAAAAGACTACAGCATTTCTCAAATGAAGGCACTAGGACTTCCCTGGGTGTCCAACGTTCCTGGAGGTCCAGTGGTTATGCCTCTGTGCTTCCAATGCCAGAGGTACCATTTCAATGCCTGGTCATAGAATCAATATCATGCATACAATGTAGCACAGGAAAAATAAAATAAAATAAAATACAAGCACCTCTGTGATCAAAGGCTGTGAGCTTCACAGTGGTTGGAAAGTGATCTCAAGAGATATATGAACCCAGAGGGAGACATCAGTGTGGGAACAGAGGGTAACCAGTTCTGCACTAACCCACTCCGTCCTTCTCCATATTGATGCTACACGTAGGTAAAATCACCATTGGAACACCCTCTCAGGAACTGCAGGTTAATTTTGACACAGGTTCATCTGACTTGTGCGTGCCCTCCCTCTTTTGCCCCAGTCCAGCCTGTTGTGAGTACAGACACCCCGTACCTGGGCCATCCTTCACTTGCCCTGCTTCCAACCTTGGCACCTGAGGACACTCATCTCTTGAGTCTGCAGCTACACAAGTTAGGTTCAGATATTACAAGTCTTCCAACTTCTGGCCTACCCAAAAGACCTTCAGGATTGCCTATGCATCTGGGAGCATGAAGGGATTTCTTGCTTATGACACTATTCGGGTAATACGTAAAGAGATGCTGAGTCAGGATGGGCTATGGAGTGACCCCTGCTTGCAAAACTGATGCAGTACCATTTGGCAGGACCCTGCCTGGCCTAACTCCCATAGATATTGGCCATCTTACCCACAGGATCCTGTCCCTGGCGAGGAAGTTCCCATGGTGACACACGAGTAAATGGATTAGCTAACAAACAGAGTGTCTTGAGATGTGGACTTGCAGCTCCTCTGCCCATGAGCAGTTCAAGATTCATTTTGCTGGGAGCAAGAAGACAGTAAAAAGGCACCCACATTTATATTCATAGACTGTTTCAACTATTTTCAGGTGATTACTGGTTTAATTCTGCAACAACCCCACACAGGAGTTACTCTGATTAGCTCATGAGACATATGAGGAAACTGAGGTCCAGACCGCAAGGGCCTTGCTGAGAGCATACATGTTGGAAAGGTGGAGTTACACTGGCTTTTCAGGACTGAAATTGCTATGGGGGTGTTTGGGGACAGGATAAGACTGATCTGGGGACCCTGGGTGCAGTCAAGGCCTTCAGGTATCCAGAGTGGGAAACTGGAGGCCTCAGAAGTCAAGGGGCCTGATAAATGAGTTCTCACTCTAGAGGACCCTTGAGAGTCTAATAAACCTATGGCCTGCCTCCCCCAAAATACTTGAGTAGTTTGCCTCTCTCTCTTTCTCATACACACTTACAGAAATATACACATATGTCCAAAAGTGAATACCCCAGGCAGTAATTTCACAGAACCCTGCAAGCAAGATAGTGTTTTTGGCTTGTCTTCTTGGACAGATGCAGAATTCACAGTACATTACAGAGAATACAGTCCATTCCTGTCATTAGGTCACAGTGATGCCAAAGAGAAGGCTCTCTTCTTCTCGACATTTTATTCATAAAGTGACACCAATGCGACCCGGCCTGACTCTTGGTTGCCCCACTTTGACAGAAGCCATGAGGCCAATTTGACTCACTCAGGTGGTGTTTTTCAGAGGGGCAGATGTTTTAAAATTCACAGCCTCTCTCAAATGGAACCCAAATTCCCCTCCCAGCTTGGTCTAATGCTCTGTGGGCCACTGAAAATAGAGCCCAGCCTCAATTCTTCTCTGAGGATCTTAAGGCAGTGCACCCCAGCCCAGTCCTAGCCACACTTCACGTATCTATTAGTGGGAAACTTTTCTCTCCCACACATTGCAGACCTTGTAAGTACTTACCAGCTGTTCCGTCTAACTTTCATGGAATTCTGGTTTGAGACACCTTTTGATGGCATCTTGGGTTTGAACTACCCCAACATATCCTTCACTGGAGCCATCCCCATCTTTGACACCCTGAAGAATCAAGGTGCCATTTCTGAGCCTGTTTTTGCCTTCTACTTGAGTAAGTAAGTCTGAGATGGACAATCTCTGTCTCCAAATTAGCTATAAGATGCTTTCAGTCACAAGAAAATTATAGACAACTTGATAAAGAAGTATCCTGAGAGATAATCTAACCCACAAAAACTATGGCACTGGGGCCCTACCTGACATCACCCCCTGGCTTTTATAAATAAAATTTTCTTGGAACACAACCTAGATCCTGGGCTCAAGACCAGTAACTTGGTCTAGGGGGATGAGTGATGAGGAAGGCTAGTGGAGGGCAACAGGAAACAAGTTGAAGGATAAGGCATTAGGATTTGCTTAGGAATTTGATAAGGAAGGAAGGAGAAGGATGGTGGATATCTTTCCTTCTTCATTATCATTCCACTTGGAGCCCAGGTCCAGCTACCCAATTTGTAGGAATCAGTGAAAAATGAAAGTGTGGGACCCCCTGTTAAAGAAATATTAGGCATTCAAGACAGGGAAAGCAGATGTGGGTTTCCTTCTGAGTGTGGGGCCCTTTGGACAGTAGAGGTCACAGGCCAGTGGAGCCAATTCTGGGTAACCGGAATCCACACCCTTATAACTTGCAGGCTTTATTTTCCTGAAAAATGACAAGGCGGACAAGGAGAAAGCCAATATGCTTCAGCACCATGTCCTCTGAATGTGTCTGAGCATTCAGGTTGCAGGAGGTTGGGCATCTTCAGAAGATATAGTGGGTGGATCCCAACCTGGTGACTCAGCTTCTAACCTCCTCTGTGCCACTCATTAGTCAGTAAC
Organism: Ovis canadensis; assembly: GCF_042477335.2. Lineage (NCBI taxonomy): Eukaryota > Metazoa > Chordata > Mammalia > Artiodactyla > Bovidae > Ovis > Ovis canadensis. The sequence continues at coordinate 54,064,251 of NC_091265.1, read as the reverse complement.
CAACCTCGGTCTGGATCTCAATTGCTCTTAGCCTCAATTTCTGCATCTGTATATGGGGAACTTATTAGGGCCTTGATGGATGGACTAACACAGCTCTCAGTCAGTGGTGTTGTTACTGTCCTCCAAGGATCCCCTCCTCTCTTCTTTCTGCACATGCAGGATGAAACGCAGTGTGGTGATATTTCATGGGGTGGATAAATCCTACTACCAGGGAGTGCTCAACTGGGTACTATTGATCCACACAGGTGACTGGAGTGTACACATGGACCGGTAAGCCTCTCCCTCTGAGGGTCAGCCCAAGTGATGCTCCCGCTACTGTACATGGACACAGGCAAACACACACAAATACATTATCAGACACACAGTCACACAGACATACACCACCCACAATGACACAGACACAGACACATGCAAACACACAAGCAGACACATATAAACATACACAGAGACACATATAAACATGCATAGCTAGTCAGAGACACACAAGCACTCACAGAGACATAAACAAACACACATACAAACAAACACACAAACAGATAGATATGCAAACAACCCATGGGTTCATAATCCCCAGAACTTCTGACCAGGGCTCTGACCAGGCTACGAAAAGGGTCTGGAGAGGTCCGTGCAGCTGGGAAAGGATTGCACCCTCTGCCCTGTGAGGCATGGAGTATGGTTAGAGGACTCTACAGTGAGGTGAACAGAGGTATAAGATGACTACTTGTCCAGGGCTACCTGGGACATAGGAAGTTCTCAGTACAGATAAATGTCAGTTTAAAAACAGGGAAAGTCCTGAGCAAATGGGGAGACTGGTTTCCTAAGGGAGAAACTACTGAGTAGGGTAGAGAGATTTGCTGAAGTCTTAAGATGTGAAAGCAACTAATAAAAAAGACACCCCACGTTCATGGGCACACAGTGGAGCAGGGTCTGTAACAGAGAATCAGGAAGGTGGGATCCAGGAGTGACCTGATGAGAAGAGACATAATTGATAGGATTCTGTGTGATACCCTCAGACAAAAGCTGACCCATTCTTTGGAGTGTCTGTGGGCTTGTCATATATTCTCTGGCCAGGGACTGAGGGTCTGAGCTGGTTGTAGGAGCAGTGCTGGCAGACACCCTCTCCCAGTGGAGCCCCTCTCTCCCACCACTATGAGAATCTACTGCCCTCATGAATCTCCATCTTCACTCTGCGGTGGACCCATTATTTGTTCCCCACCAGATACAGCTCTCTGGGTATTTCTCATTTGTTATTCTCACAGTCTTCATTCACTCACCAAACAGACAAGCCTTGGGCATCCACTGTGTGCCAGGCACTTTAGGGAGGCAATGAGAATAAAACTCACCCTCACATCTAAGAAGGCAGATGCACAGGAAATGAGACACACACATAATTAATTGTGACTTTGGTACATGCTAGACATGAGGAAGCGTCTATGGAGATTGTCAAGGAAGGAGACTGATCAACACAAGGGGAAAGACTTCCCTGAAACCATGACAATTAAGCTGGAATCTGGAAGATGAGAAGAAATTTGCTAGTCAAAGTGTAGGGGACTCCTATAGGAAGGAAGACGAGCTTGTGTCAAGGTGCAAAAGAGCCTGGCGTATTCAAGTACTGCATTCAAGAATGTCAAGGAAGGTGCCATGTCGGGAGCATAGGAAAAGAGGGCAAGAGACAAAGGGCTGTTTAGGAGACAGTCGGGAAGGGGGCAGCTCTGGGGAGACTCAGGGTGACCTTGATCCCTGCTTTGTCACACTGTCTCTCAGCATCTCCATGGAAAGAAAGGTTATTGCTCATTCTGGCGGCTGTGAAGCTGTTGTAGATACTGTGATATCACTGATCCTTGGCCTAAGAAGATTGGTCAAAAACAAGCAGAAGCTCATCGGTGCCATATACGAGGTTCCGCGGTGAAGGGTCATGCCGCAGGGTCACTCCCAGTCTCCACGTGCAAAAAGGGCCAACCTCTCTCCCCAGGGCCAACCTCTCTTCCTCTCTCTCTCTAACAGCACTACATTTCATGTTTTCCAGTCAGTACCCTGTCCTCTATTATCCTCACGATCAATGGTATCAATTACCCAGTCCCAGCTCAAGCTTAACACCATCAAGGTGAGGTGAGAAGCCTGAGGGGTGGTTCTCAAAGAGGAACTTGAAATAAGGCTTGGCCTACTACTGGGAGAAGGGCGCCCGCTGCAGGCCATCTCACACTATTGCAGATGCTGCTGAGGCCTTCGGCTGGGCCAGAGCCTCCCACAACATGAACTACGAGAGTAAAGGGCCGTCTGGGACACTGATCATCCTGAAATAAATGTGGAGACACCATGCCATGTTGGCATGGTGGGAGTCACAAGGAGAGGGGAACACTCAGGTCCTCAGTGTTCAAAGAGTTTCAGTTCAATCTGAACCCTCAGATGGATGAACATGGAAAGTCAGCTCTAACATTCCCTGAATAAGTCATGTGACAAGGAGAATGGCTGGGGACAGTCCTAGTGTGCTGTCCCACCATAGAGATTAGCAGTCTCCCTTCCCTACCCGCAGTTTTCCTGGTTTGGATGAAAAATTACAAGATCACCCTAGTTCTCAGATGCCTCTTCCCATAGCTCTGGCCGAGTGCCCCCTTTGTGAGTCTGGCTACCCGACCCCTCTGTGGAGAGGCTGGATGCTAATGTGAATAAAGGGTGCACAGTGACTGCTCAGCCCCGGCACAGGGTGGAGGATTCATGTCAGCTCCCTAGGGGCGTTCAGAGCTGGCTGATGGACTCAAAGAAGGCTTTGAGGAAGGTAGGGAATTTCAGGAATCCTAAAACTGTAAACTCATGGAGCCATATGGAGGGTTTCTTGGTTTTAGGCAAAACTGCACTGGATTCCATGCAAATGGCATCCCAAGGTGCTCTGCATTGGGGCACTGGGGACTTACTCGGGGTGATGAGGGCTATAGACTGACCGGTGGGGATGGGGAACCAGAATATATTACCCACCTGTCTGGAGTGACCAAAGAGGGTAAGAGCGGATCAAAGGAGGATTCCCAGAGTTCCTAATTTAAATCTTCAAGAACGTGTTGTGGGCATTGCTCTATATAAGATGGATAACCAACAACGAGTTACTGTGTAGCACAGGGAACTCTGCTTAATTATATGACAACCTGGATGGGAGGGGTATTTTGGGATCAGGATACATGGATACATATGGATAAGTCCATTTACTGTCCACCCGAAAATCAGAATATTGTTAATCAGCTATACTCCAATACAAAATAAAAATGTTCAATAAAGTATGGATTGTGCAGATGCAGGAGGAAAACCAGCATTCTCTGAAGAGAAAACAAGAAGCAGGAGTCAGAAGGAAAGAACAGGGATAGAGGAGAACTACGGGCACTCTTTTTCTTTTCTAAAAATTGTATTGAAGCGTGGCTAATCTTCAGTGTTGCATTAACCTTCAGTGTTGTGTTAATCTTCAGTTCTTCTGCACAGCAATGTGACTCAGTTATACACATACAGAAATATGTATTCTTTTTCATGTGGTTTATGACTGGATAGTTAATCTATTTCCTTATGTGCTACAGTAGGATTTTGTTGTTTATCATTCCTCTGTATCCCCAACTCCCAGTCCTTCCCTCCCCCACACTCTTCCTCATGGCAACCTCATGTCTTGGCCCTTTTTGGTTGTGGATGAACTCTCATATCCCCTGCTAAGAAGAAACTCCCTTGATACTTACCAAAAGAGGGAAATAAAATCAAGAATTGTTCTAGGTCTAGATATTTGTGGGAGTCACATATAAGGGCTCAGGCTGATTGGTGTGTGTCTCTGACACCCCCAAGATTCTAGAGGCCATCTTTAAAGAGAACACAGTAAGTATTACTCAGCCATTAAAATGAATACATTTGAATCAGTTCTAATGAGGTGGATGAAACTGGAGCCGATTATACAGAGTGAAGTAAGCCAGAAAGAAAACCACCAATACAATTTACCAACACATATATATGGAATTTAGAAAAATGGTAATAATAACCCTGTATGCAAGACAGCAAAAGAGACACAGATGTATAGAACAGACTTTTGGACTCTGGGAGAGGGAGAGGGTGGGATGATTTGGGAGAATGGCATTGAAACATGTGTAATATTATGTTAGAAACAAATCGCCAGTCTAGGTTCAATGCAGGATACAGGTTGCTTGGGGCTGGTCCACTGGGATGACCCAGAGAGATGGTATGGGGCGGGAGGTGGGAGGGGGGTTCAGGATTGGGAAATCATGTACACCCGTGGCGGATTCATGTTGATATATGGCAAAACCAATACAGTATTGTAAAGTAAAATAAAATAAGAAATAAATAAATAAAAATGAGAACACACACACACACACACACACACACAAAAGAGAACACAGTGAGGACACCTAGAGAGACCTGGATCCTGAGTGAATCTTTCTAAGGCTGTATTTCTCAGTCTTTGATCAAGAAAATGACAGGACTGGCCTGGCACAGGCAGTATAAATGCTTCGTGTGGTTCAGGAATCAGTAAGGCCGCTCCGAGCAAACACTAAATCACACTTAGGGTACACATGCCCAGGATGCTGGTGAACTGTATTTGTTGGTCTGCACACCCTATTGTCGGTAAAGAATAAAGGCTTTCACTCATAACGGTGCTGAAACAAACAGGTGCCTCTGTTTGTGTCTGGGAGGTATAAAGTGATTGGGAAGGATCTAGAACAAAGTCTGAATCACAGTTGAGAGGAGCCCACCTCCAACTAGCTTAAAGGAAAGGGGAGACTCTCTGAAATGATTCTGGGAATCCAGGACACAAGACTCAGAGCAAATACAAAGATCTCTGTGACTGGACCCAAGAAATCAGAAGTTATCAGTCCTCTGTTTCAAACCCTCACTCTTTCATTCCCTCTTCTTTGATGGTCTGAGCCTGACAACTTTCTTCCTTAAGGCTTCCACACCTAGTGAGGGGGTCCAGGCTACCTGCCCTGGGCATTTATATCCTGAAGGCATCTCCAATAAGGAAAGAAAAGATTAGAGACATCAGAGTTCAAGGGTGTTTTCTGAATGACCCACCTCAGATCACATGTGGAGTCCTAAATCAGCCGTCCTGGCAGGGACATGGGGTCCTATAACTGGCTTTACATGGTCTTGTGGCCCTGACCCAGCAGCACACATGATTGTCAATTCCCTCCAGAACTACATGACTGAAGCTGGGGAGAGGCAACACCAAAGAAAGTGACTGGGAGATAGTCTAGGCCACGGAAGAGTTTGTGATGACCCACCAACTCCACCACCTCCTCATACAGAGGAATTATAAGGGGTAAAGAAATAGACTCTCTTCATCCCAACGCAGATGAACTTATCACGGCTTCACCTCTCGGGGAGTTTGGGTGAGGTACTTCATGGAGAGCCTGTTCCCTTTTGTCCCATACCCAGTCACCAGCTCTCTGCCACATATGCCTGCTCTGTCCTTTCCAGTTGTATTTGGTAGTGATGGCCCCAGGGAATCCCTGAGCCATCCCCCTCCTCCAGGGCCCAGAATACCCCTTCCTTGGCCTCCAGTGTTACTGGGGATAATGCAACGCATGTATCGGGAGATCCAGGGAACACAGAGCCTTCAGCCTTTCTGAGCTTCTACATGGGTGGGGCTATAAAGTGTTTCCTTGGAGCTGCCATGGTTAGGCACTTTTGCAGTGGAAGCATCCGTTCTTTCCACCTGGAGGCCCTCAGTAGATGCCTCAGCTGAGACAGCAGGGGTCAGAGGTTGATTTCCTTTCAGATTGACTGGTTTGATCTCCTTGTTGTATAAGGGACTCTCAACTATCTTCTGAAGCACCAAAGTTCAAACGCTCAATTCTTTAGCATTCTCCCTTCCTTATGCTCCAGATCACACATCTGTACATGATTACTGGAAAAACTATAGCTTTGATACAATAGACCTCTGTAGCAAAGTGAGTCTCTGCTTTTTAACACACTGGGCAGGTTTTTCATAGCCTTTCTTCCTTCCAAGGAGGAAGTTTGTTTTAATTTTGTGGCTGCAGTCAAGGTGCATAGTGATTTTGGAGCCCAAGAAAATAAAATCTGCCAATGTTTCCACTTTTCCATCATCTATATGCCATGAAGTGGTGGGACTCGATGCCTTGAATATTGAGTATCTTTTTGTGAATGGTTTTTTGAATGTTGAGTTTAAGCTAGTTTTTTCATCTCCTCTCCTCATCAAGAGGCTCTTTAGTTTTTCTTTGCTTTCTGCTATTAGGGTAGTGTCATCTTCATATCTGTGGATGTTGATACTTCTCCCAGAAATCTTGATTCCAGCTTGGGATTTATCCAGACCAGCATATTGAATAATGTATCTTATATATAGGTTAAATAACCAGAGTGACAATGTATACCTTGTTATGCTCCTGTCCCAATTTTAAATCTTTCAGTTGTTCCGTGTCTGATTCTAACTGCTGCTTTTTGACCTACATGCAGACTTGTTAGGGGAAAGGTAAAGTGATCTGGTACTCCCATTTCCTTAAGAATTTTCCACAGTTTGTAGTGGTCCACACAGTGAAAGGCTTTAGCATAGTCAGTGAAGCAGATGGAAATGTTTTATCTGGTATTCCCTTGCTTTCTCTATGATCCAATGAATGTTGGCAATTTGATCTCTGGGTGTTCAAACAAGTTTGTACATCTAGAATTTCTCATTTCATGTACTGTTGAAACTTAGCTTGAAGGATATTGAGCATTACCTTGCTAGCAAATGAGATGAGTGCAATTGCATGATAGATTGAACATTCTTTGGAATTGCCTTTCTTTTGGATTGGAATGAAAACTGACCTATCCCAGCACTGTGGTCGCTGATGAGCTTTCCAAATTTGCTGACATATTGAACGCAGCACATTTACAGCCTCATTCTTTAGGAATTTTAAACAGCTCAGCTGGAATTTGATCACCTTCCCTAGCATTTCTTGTAGTGATGCTTCCTAAAGCCCACTTGACTTCATACTCCAGTATCTGGCTTTACGTGAGTGACCCCAGCAACATCCCTATCCCAGTCATTATGACCATTGTTACGTAGTTCTTCTGTGCATTCTGGCCACCTCTACTGATCTCATCTCCTTCTGTTAGGTCTTTGACTTTTCTGTCTTTTATTGTGTCCATCTTTGCATGAAGTGTTCCTCTGATATCTCCACTTACTTGAAAAATCTGTACTCTTTACAATTCTCTTGTTTTCCTCTAATTCTTGCACTATTCACTTATGAAAACTTTCTTATCTCTCCTTGCTATTCTCTGAAAGTCTGCATTCCATTGGGTATATCTTTCTCTTTCTCCTTTGCCTTTCACTTCTCTTATTTTCTCAGCTATTTTTAAGGCCTCCTCTGGCAACCACTTTGCCTTCTCACATTTGTTTTTCTTGAGGATGGTTTTCATGACCACCTCCTGTACAATGTTACAAACCTCCATCCGTAGTTCTTCAGGCTACCAGACCTAATCCCTTGAATCTATTTCTCATCCCCTCTATATAATCATAAGGGATTTGATTTAGGTCATAGCTGAATGTTCTAGTGGTTTTCCTTACTTTCTTCAAATTAAATATGTTGTTTGCTTCTGCTTAAGCATTGATTCCAGATCACCACCCACCACTCCCAGTGGGTGCAGAGCAAAAACACACAATTTGAGGACTGTTACCCTGGGTTTGTGCTTGGCTTTTCACATGCTTAGTTCTGTGAGCTTGGTCAAGTCTCTTAACCTCAGTTTTCTCAGCTGGAAAACGGGCACCATGATGATAATTCCACCTTCTAGACTGCATGTGTGCCAGCAAAGAGCAAGTGGCCCTGAGAGGGCTTTCTGGATTTCTGAGTCTGGAATAAATATAAATTATTCTGCCACCTGGGGAGAAGGAAATCTTCTGTTTAGAGGTTATGGCTGCCATCCACAAGGCTAAATATTGATCTGTTTCTGAACCCGGACCCAGAACTCTGACTGAGCCTATGCTTCTGTTTTCTGGGCTCACATGAGAGATAATGATTATTGTCTCAGAGTACTCCCTTTCTCAGCCTTACCAGTCAGCTTTTCATTGTCAACTGCTTCTCCCCTGAAATCACACTGCAAGGAAAGTTGTAAAAGTTCTTGCTCTCTTTTCGGTTTCCCACATTTCCAGCGTAGCAACAAGTAGCTGATATGGCTACTTTTCATAGCAACAACTATGGCAACCTGTACAGTCCAATCTCAGCCTGTTAAGTGAATCTTTCCCCATTTGGCCCCTCATGTTTCAATTATCTATAGTTGCCTTAGTAATCATCTTATGCTTGCTGTTTATGGAGAAATATGTGTAGACCTGATGAAGTTTTCTTTCCCAAGCATAATTCCAATCATGCAATTAAGTAACCAAACAGTAAGTCATCTAACTACCCACAGAAATTGACAAAAGCAAACCACCCATCATGCATTTCTTGCTTGCCCCAAAACACCATTGAATTGATCTACTAAAACAATGTGATACATTGGCATGTATGCTCCAGAAGGGACACTTTTTCTCTGGATTAGTTCTCCACCTAGTGCAGAATGTCTACCATAAGCCTGGCCTTCCAGCAAGTGGTCACCTAATTTTTCAGACTCAGCCCACTCCAGATTCCTTCCCTCAGTAAAATCTAAAGAAAAGACTCAGTTAAAGTTCTCACTCCTGAAGAAAGCAGTTTTTTGGGGTTTTTTTAGAAAACAATATTTGGTAACACATTCAAAATCTTGTGCTCCTTGCCTTGGATTCAAGCACCTGCACCAGAGGATGGGAAGCCTCCCCTTCCACCTAAATCTTTCACCACTCCCACCAGGGCCCCAGGCTTGACTGGACCCCAAAGAATTCTGCCTACTCCCTGATGTCCTCTGTACATTAGTTCAGTTCAGTCAATCAGTCATGTCCAACTCTTTTCTGTATCATGGGGTGCAGTATGCCAGGTTTCCCTGTCCATCACCAACTCCCGCAGCTTGCTCAGACTCATGTTCATCAGGTCGGTGATGCCATCAAACAATTTCATCTTCTGTCTTCCCCTTTGCCTCCTGCTTTAATCTTTCCCTACATCAGGGTCTTTTCTAATAAGTCAGTTCTTTGCATCAGGTGGCCAAAGTATTGGAGGTTCAGCTTCAGCATCGGTCCTTCCAGTGAATATTCAGGACTAATTTCCTTTAGCGTGGACTGGTTGAAACTCCTTGCAGTCCACGGGACTCTCAAGAGTCTTATCCAACACTACAGTTTAAATGCATCAATTCTTTGGTACTCAGCTTTCTTTATGGTCCAACTCTCACATCCACTTACAATTTCTGGCAAAACCATAGCTTTGACTATACAGACATTTGCTGGTAATGTCTCTTCTTTTTAGTATGTTGTTGGGTTTTTCATGGCTTTTCTTCCAAGGAGCTAGCGCATTTTTTTTTTCACAACTGTGGGCACTATCTACAGTGATTTTGGAGCCAAGGAAAATAAAGCCTGTCACTGTTTTCATTGTTTTTCCATGTATTTGCCATTAAGTGATGGAACTGGATGCCATGATCTTCATTTTTTGAACTGTACATACCACATCAAGACCATCCCAAAGGAAAATAAATGCAAAAAGGCAAAATGGTTGCCTGAGGAGGCCTTACAAATAACTTAGAAAAGAAGAGAAGCAAAAGGCAAAGGAGAAAAGAAAGGCATACTCATGTGAATGCAGAGTTCCAAAGAATAGCAAGAAGAGATTTAAAAAAGCCTTCCTAAGTGATCAGTACAAAGAAATAGAGGAAAACATTAAAATGGTAAAAACCAGAGATCTCTTCAAGAAAATTAGAGATAGGGAGGGAATTTTTCAGGCAAAGATGGGCACAATAAGAGAGAGACATGGGATGGACCTAACAGAAGCAGAATATATTAAGAAGAGGTTGAAAGAATACATAGAAGAATTGCACCAAAAAATATTAATGACCAGGATAAACATGATGGTGTGATCACTCACCTAGAGCTAGATAATCCTGAAATGTGAAGTCAAATGTGTCTTCAGAAGCATCACTAAGAGCAAATCTGGTGGGTGTGATGGCATTGCAGTAGAGCTATATCAGATCCTAAAAAATGATGCTGTTGAAGTGCTGCACTCAATATGCCAGCTAATTTGGAAAACTCAGCAGTGGCCACAGCACTGGAAAGGTCATTTTCCTTGCAATATTCATAAAAGGTGATTTTAAAGAATGTTCAACTACCACACACTTGCACTCATCTCACATGCTACCAAAGTAATTTCTCCAAGCAAGTCTTCAATGATACATGAACTGTGAAATACCATATGTTCAAGCTAGATTTAGAAAAGAGAGAGGAACCAGAGATCAAATTGCCAACATTTGTTGGATGATAGAAAAAGCAAGAGGATTCTAGAAAAACACCTACTTCTGCTTTATTGATCATGCAAAAGCCTTTGACTACGTGGATTACAACAAACTGTAGAAAACGTAAAGAGATGACAATAGCAGACTACCTTACCTGCCTTCTGAGAAATCTGTATGCAGGTCAAGAAGCAACAGTCAGAACTGAACATGGAACAACAGACTGGTTCCAATTCAGGAAAGGAGTATGTAAAGGCTGTATATTGTCACCTTGCTTAAATAACTTATATGCAGAGTACATCATGGGAAATGCCCAACTGGATGAAGCACAAGCTGGAATCAAGATTTCTGAGAGAAATATCAGGACCTTCAGATATGCAGAAGACACCACCCATATGGCAGAAATTGAAGAGGAACTAAATACCTCTTGATGAAAGTTAAATAGGAGAGTGAAACATCTGGCTTGAACTCCCCATTTGGAAAATGAAGATCATGGCATTTGGTCCCATCACTTCATGGCAAATAGACGGGGAAACAATGGAAACAGTGAGAGACGTTATTTTCTGGTGCTCCAAAATCACTGCAGATGATGACTGCAGTCATGAAATTATTTTTTTTAATTTATTTTTTAAAATATAGTTTTATTTTACTATTTTAAAATAGTACCTCAACCTTTGAGATTTAGAAATAATGATACTATTAAAAATGCTATACTGATCCCCCATCCCGAATTTCTCTTTTTTTGGTCCATCGTAGGTTACTGTTTGCTCTCTTCCATTGCAGCTTTAAAATCAGGTTTTTGGTTTTTTATTTTTTAAATTTTAAAATCTTTAATTCTTACATGCGTACCCAAACATGAACCCCCCTCCCACCTCCCTCCCCACAACATCTCTCTGGGTCATCCCCATGCACCAGCCCCAAGCATGCTGCACCCTGCGTCAGACATAGACTGGCAATTCAATTCTTACATGATAGTCTACATGTTAGAATGCCATTCTCCCAAATCATCCCACCCTCTCCCTCTCCCTCTGAGTCCAAAAGTCCATTATACACAGCTGTGTCTTTTTTCCTGTCTTGCATACAGGGTCGTCATTGCCATCTTCCTAAATTCCATATATATGTGTTAGTATACTGTATTGGTGTTTTTCTTTCTGGCTTACTTCACTCTGTATAATTGGCTCCAGTTTCATCCATCTCATCAGAACTGATTCAAATGAATTCTTTTTAATGGCTGAGTAATACTCCATTGTGTATATGTACCACAGCTTTCTTATCCATTCATCTGCTGATGGACATCTAGGTTGTTTCCATGTCCTGGCTATTATAAACAGTGCTGCAATGAACATTCGGGTACATGTGTCTCTTTCAATTCTGGTTTCCTCGGTGTGTATGCCCAGCGGTGGGATTGCTGGGTCATAAGGTATTTCTATTTGCAATTTTTTAAGGAATCTCCACACTGTTCTCCATAGTGGCTGTACTAGTTTGCATTCCCACCAACAGTGTAGGAGGGTTCCCTTTTCTCCACACCCTCTCCAGCATTTATTGCTTGCAGATTTTTGGATCGCAGCCATTCTGACTGGTGTGAAGTGGTACCTCATTGTGGTTTTGATTTGCATTTCTCTGATAATGAGTGATGTTGAGCATCTTTTCATGGGTTTGTTAGCCATCCGTATGTCTTCTTTGGAGAAATGTCTATTTAGTTCTTTGGCCCATTTTTTGATTGGGTCGTTTATTTTTCTGGAATTGAGCTGCATAAGTTGCTTGTATATTTTTGAGATTAGTTGTTTGTCAGTTGCTTCATTTGCTATTATTTTCTCCCATTCATAAGGCTGTCTTTTCACCTTGCTTATATTTTCCTTTGTTGTGCAGAAGCTTTTAATTTTAATTAGATCCCACTTGTTTATTTTTGCTTTGATTTCCAGAATTCTGGGAGGTGGATCATAGAGGATCCTGCTGTGATTTATGTCTGAGAGTGTTTTGCCTATGTTCTCCTCTAGGAGTTTTATAGTTTCTGGTCTTACATTTAGATCTTTAATCCATTTTGAGTTTATTTTTGTGTGGGGTGTTAGAAAGTGATCTAGTTTCATTCTTTTACAAGTGGTTGACCAGTTTTCCCAGCACCACTTGTTAAAGAGATTGTCTTTACTCCATTGTATATTCTTGCCTCCTTTGTCAAAGATAAGGTGTCCATATGTGTGTGGATTTATCTCTGGGCTTTCTATTTTGTTCCATTGATCTATATGTCTGTCTTTGTGCCAGTACCATACTGTCTTGATGACTGTGGCTTTGTAGTAGAGCCTGAAGTCAGGCAAGTTGATTCCTCCAGATCCATTCTTCTTTCTCAAGATTGCTTTGGCTATTCGAGGTTTTTTGTATTTCCATTCAAATCTTGAAATTATTTGCTCTAGTTCTATGAAAAATGTGGCTGGTAGCTTGATAGGGATTGCATTGAATTTGTAAATTGCTTTGGGTAGTATTCTCATTTTCACTATATTGATTCTTCCGATCCATGAACATGGTATATTTCTCCATCTATTAGTGTCCTCTTTGATTTCTTTCATCAGTGTTTTATAGTTTTCTATATATAGGTCTTTAGTTTCTTTAGGTAGATATATTCCTAAGTATTTTATTCTTTTCGTTGCAATGGTGAATGGAATTGTTTCCTTAATTTCTTTTTCTACTTTCTCATTATTCGTGTATAGGAATGCAAGGGATTTCTGTGTGTTGATTTTATATCCTGCAACTTTACTATATTCATTGATGAGCTCTAGTAATTTTCTGGTGGAGTCTTTAGGGTTTTCCATGTAGAGGATCATGTCATCTGCAAACAGTGAGAGTTTTACTTCTTCTTTTCCAATTTGGATTCCTTCTATTTCTTTTTCTGCTCTGATTGCTATGGCCAAAACTTCCAGAACTATGTTGAATAGTAGCGGTGATAGTGGACACCCTTGTCTTGTTCCTGACTTTAGGGGAAATGCTTTCAATTTTTCACCATTGAGGATATTGTTTGCTGTGGTTTTGTCATATATAGCTTTTATTATGTTGAGGTATGTTCCTTCTATTCCTGCTTTCTGGAGAGTTTTTATCATAAACGGATGTTGAATTTTGTCAAAGGCCTTCTCTGCATCTATTGACATAATCATATGGTTTCTATTTTTCAATTTGTTAATGTGGTGAATTACATTGATTGATTTGCGGATATTGAAGAATCCTTGCATCCCTGGGATAAAGCCCACTGGTCATGGTGTATGATCTTTTTAATGTGTTGTTGGATTCTTATTGCTAGAATTTTCTTGAGGATTTTTGCATCTATGTTCATCAGTGATATTGGCCTGTAGTTTTCTTTTTTTGTAACATCTTTGTCAGGTTTTGGTATTAGGGTGATGGTGGCCTCATAGAATGAGTTTGGAAGTTTACCTTCCTCTGCAATTTTCTGGAAGAGTTTGAGGAGGATAGGTGTTAGCTCTTCTCGAAATTTTTGGTAGAATTCAGCTGTGAAGCCGTCTGGACCTGGGCTTTTGTTTGCTGGAAGATTTCTGATTGCAGTTTCAATTTCCGTGCTTGTGATGGGTCTGTTAAGATTTTCTATTTCTTCCTGGTTCAGTTTTGGAAAATTGTACTTTTCTAAGAATTTGTCCATTTCTTCCACGTTGTCCATTTTATTGGCATACAACTGCTGATAGTAGTCTCTGATGATCCTTTGTATTTCTGTGTTGTCTGTTGTAATCTCTCCATTTTCATTTCTAATTTTATTGATTTGATTTTTCTCTCTTTGCTTCTTGATGAGTCTGGCTAATGGTTTGTCAATTTTATTTATCCTTTCAAAGAACCAGCTTTTGGCTTTGTTGATGTTTGCTATGGTCTCTTTTGTTTCTTTTGCATTTATTTCTGCCCTAATTTTTAAGATTTCTTTCCTTCTACTAACTCTGGGGTTCTCATATTCTTCCTTTTCTAGTTGCTTTGGTTGTAGAGTTAGGTTTTCTATTTGACTTTTTTCTTATTTCTTGAGGTATGCCTGTATTGCTATGAACTTTCCTCTTAGCACTGCTTTTATAGTGTCCCACAGGTTTTGGGTTGTTGTGTTTTCATTTTCATTAGTTTCTATGCATATTTTGATTTCTTCTGTGATTTGTTGGTTATTCAGAAGTGTGATGTTCAACCTCCATATGTTGTAATTTTAAATAGTTTTTCTCCTTTAATTGAGGTCTAATCTTAATGCATTATGGTCAGAAAAGATGCTTAGAATGATTTCGATTTTTTTGAATTTATCAAGTTTAGATTTATAGCCCAGGATGTGATCTATCCTGGAGAAGGTTCCATGAGCACTTGAGAAAAAGGTGAAATTCATTGTTTTGGGGTGAAATGTCCTATAGATATCAATTAGGTCTAACTGATCTAATGTATCATTTAAAGTTTGCATTTCTCTGTTAATTTTCTGTTTAGTTGATCTGTCCATAGGTGTGAGTGGGGTATTAAAGTCTCCCACTATTACTGTGTTATTGTTGATTTCCCCTTTCATACTTGTTAGCATTTGTCTTACGTATTGCAGTGCTCCTATATTGGGTGCATATATATTTATAATTGTTATATCTTCTTCTTGGATTGTTCCTTTGATCATTATGTAGTGGCCTTCTTTGTCTCTTTTTACAGCCTTTGTTTTAAAGTCTATTTTATCAGATATGAGTATTGCCACTCCTGTTTTCTTTTGGTCTCTATTTGCGTGGTATATCTTTTTCCAGCCCTTCACTTTCAGTCTGTATGTGTCCCTTGTTTTGAGGTGGGTCTCTTGTAAGCAGCATATAGAGGGGTCTTGTTTTTGTATCCATTCAGCCAGTCTTTGTCTTTTGGTTGGGGCGTTCAACCCATTTACGTTTAAGGTAATTATTGATAAGTATGATCCCGTTACCATTTACTTTATTGTTTTGGGTTCGGGTTTATACACCCTTTTCGTGTTTCCTGTCTAGAGAATATCCTTTAGAATTTGTTGGAGAGCTGGTTTGGTGGTGCTGAATTCTCTCAGCTTTTGCTTGTCTGTAAAGCTTTTGATTTCTCCTTCGTATTTGAATGAGATCCTTGCTGGGTACAGTAATCTGGGCTGTAGGTTATTGTCTTTCATCACTTTAAGCATGTCTTGCCATTCCCTCCTGGCCTGAAGAGTTTCTATTGAAAGATCAGCTGTTATCCTTATGGGAATCCCCTTGTGTGTTATTTGTTGTTTTTCCCTTGCTGCTTTTAACATTTGTTCTTTGTGTTTGATCTTTGTTAATTTGATTAATATGTGTCTTGGGGTGTTTTGCCTTGGGTTTATCCTATTTGGAACTCTCTGTGTTTCTTGGACTTGGGTGATTATTTCCTTCCCCATTTTAGGGAAGTTTTCAACTAGTATCTCCTCAAGGATTTTCTCATGATCTTTCTTTCTGTCTTCTTCTTTTGGGACTCCTATAATTCGAATGTTGGAGCTTTTCATATTGTCCTGGAGGTCTCTGAGATTGTCCTCATTTCTTTTAATTTGTTTTTCTTGTTTCCTCTCTGATTCATTTATTTCTACCATTCTATCTTCTATTTCACTAAACCTATCTTCTGCCTCCGTTATTCTACTATTTGTTGCCTCTAGAGTGTTTCTGATCTCATTTATTGCGTTATTCAATATATTTTGACTCTTTTTTATTTCTTCTAGGTCCTTGTTAAACCTTTCTTGCATCTTCTCAATCCTTGTCTCTAGGCTATTTATCTGTGATTCCATTTTGATTTCAAGATTTTGGATCATTTTCATTATCAATATTCGGAATTCCTTCTCAGGTAGATTCCCTACTTCTTCCTCTTTGGTTTGGTTTGGCGGGAAACTCTCCTGTTCCTTTGCCTGCTGAGTATTCCTCTGTCTCTTCATCTTGGTTATATTGCTGCGTTTGGGGTGGCCTTTTTATATTCTGGTAATTTGTGGAGTTCTCTTTATTATGGAGCTTCCTCACTGTGGGTGGGGTTCTATCAGTGGCTTGTCAAGGTTTCCTGGTTAGGGAGGCTTGTGTTGGAGTTCTGGTGGGTGGAGCTGGGTTTCTTCTCTCTGGAGTGCAGTGGAGTGACCCTAATGGGTTATGAGACATCAAAGGTTTTGGGATAATTTTGAGCTGCCTCTATATTGAAGCTCAGGGGAATGTTCCTGTGTTGCTGGAGAATTTGCGTGGTATGTCTTGTTTTGGAACTTGTTGGCCCTTGGGTGGAGCTTGGTTTCAGTGTAGGTATGAAGGCATTTGATGAGCTCCTATTGCTTAATGTTCCCTGAATTCAAGAGTTCTCTAATGTTTTCAGGCTTTGGATTTAAGCCTCCTGCTTCTGGTTTTCAGTTTTATTTTTACAGTAGCCTCTAGACTTCTCCATCTATACAGCACCGATGATAAAACATCTAGGTTAAAGATGAAAAGTTTCTCCACATTGAGGGACACTCAGAGAGGCTCACTGAGTTACAAGGAGAAGAGAAGATGGAGGGGGTAGTTAGAGGTAACTGGAATGAGATGCGGTGAGATCAAAAGAGGGGAGAGCAAGCTAGCCAGTAGTCACTTCTTTATGTGTGCTCTATAGTCTGGACTGCTCAGAGGTATTTACAGAGTTATACGGGGAAGAGGAGAGGGAGGAAGTAGACAGAGGTGACCAGGAGGATAAGAGAGAGGAATGAGTAGGAGAGAGACAAATCCTTCCAGTAACCAGTTCCTTAGGTGTTTTCCACCATCTGGAACACACAGAGATTCACAGAGTTGGATAGAAATTAAAAGATGCTTTCTCGTTTGAAGAAAAACTATCACAAAAGTATACAATTTTTTTAAAAGTACAGACATTACTTTGCTGAAAAAGTTCAGTATAATCAAAGCTATGATTTTCCTGTTGTCATGTATGAATGTGACACTGGCTCCATAAAGAATGGTGAGCGATGAAGAATTGATGGTTTTGAACTGTGGTGTTGCACAATACTCTTGAGAGTCCCTTGGACTGCAAGGAGATCTGTACAGTCATCCTAAAGGAAATCAATCCTGAATATTCATTGGAAGGACCGGTGCTGAAATTGAACCTCCAATATTTTGGCCAACTGATGTGAAGAACTGACATATTAGAAAAGACCCTGTTACTGGGCAAGATTAAAGGCAGGAGGAGAGAGGATGACAGAGGAAGCGATGGTTGGATGGAATCACCAACTCTATTGACATGAGTTTGCCCAAGCTCCAGTAGTTGGTGATGAACAGAGAGCCCTGGTGTGCTACAGTCCGTAGGTTTGCAAAGACTCAGACATGACTGAGCAACTGAACTGAACAGAACATACCACATAGCAAATACTATTTGTAATGGCCATGTTTCTCCAGCAAGAATGAGGCTCCCTATGGCCCCAACTTATATCCCCAATCAAGTTTGCACCCATGCACAGAAGTCAGTGTCTAGCATTCACAAGGCATTCAGTGAGTTCTAATTGCAGGGGGACCTCCATTTTAGTTGACATAAAGGATTAAAGGACACATTTATCCTCCTGTCTCTAATGACTCCGAAGTAGGAAAGACAAATGAAGGGGCATTGTTTTACATCAAACATCTGTCAGCAGAGAATGGATTTCTGAGGGGGGGAATAAGCAAGGAGAGTTCTACAATTGCCCCAACTCTATAAATAGTTTCCAATACATACATGGAAGTTGTACCTAGGCAGAAACAAACAGCTTCCCCAAGAAGAGAGATTTATGCCTCTGTATAACTAGAGTTCACAGGAGAGAGCTACATACAGAGAACTGTAGGAAGCTACAGATGATACCCTTCCAGTTTTCTGCAGAGAGTTGATAGTACTGGTCTGAATTATAGGGAGCAATCCTTCAGTCTCAAATTGCACGAAGTCTAATTGTGTCTTCACCCAGCAGCATGTAATTTACTCATTTTTAATGTATATTTGTTTATTTTATTTGGAGGCTAATTACTTTACAATATTGTATTGTTTGCCATACATTGACATGAATCCACCACGGGTGTGCACGTGTTTCTCATCCTAAACCCCCTCCCCCCTCCCTCCCTATACCATCACTCTGGGTCATCCCAGTGCACCAGCCCCAAGCATCCTGTATCATGCATTGAACCTGGACTGGTGATTCATTTCACATATGATAATATACAAGATTCAATGACATTCTCTCAAAACATCCCACCCTTGCCCTCTAACACAGCGTCCAGAAGACTATTCTATACATCTGTGTCTCTTTTGCTGTCTCGCATACAGGGTTATTGTTTCCATCTTTATAAATTCCATGTATATGTGTTAGTATACTGTATTGGTGTTTTTCCTTTCTGGCTTACTTCACTATGTATAACAGGCTCCAGTTTTATCCACCTCATTCGAACTCATTCAAATGCATTCTTTGTAATGGCTGAGTAATACTTCATTGTGTATATGTACCACAGCTTTCTTATCCATTCATCTGCTGATGGACATCTAGGTTGTTTCCATGTCCTGGCTCTTATAAACAGTGGTGCAATGAACACTGGGGTACACATGTCTCTTCAATTCTGGTTTCCTCAGTGCGTATGCCCAGTAGTGGGATTGCTGTGTCATAAAGCAGTTCTATTTCCGGTTTTTTAAGGAATCTCCTCACTGCTCTCCATAGTGGCTGTACTAGTTTGCATTCCCACTATCAGTGTAAGAGATTTCCCTTTTCTCCACACCCTCTTCAGCATTTATTGCTTGTAGACATTTGGATAGCAGCTATTCTGACTGGCATGTAATGTACCTCATTGTGGTTTTAATTTGCATTTCTCTGATAATGAGTGATGCTGAGCATTTTTTCATGTGTTTGTTAGATTCAATGCAATCCCTTTCAAGCTACCAATGGTATTTTTCACAGAGCAAGAACAAATAATTTCACAATTTGTATGGAAATTACAAAAAAAAAAACCTTAAGTATCCAAAGCAATCTTGACAAAGAAGAATGGAACTGGAGAAATCAACCTGCCTGACTTCAGACTCTACTACAAAGCCACAGTCATCAAGACACAATGGTACTGGCACAAAGACAGAAATATAGATCAATGGAACGAAATAGAAAGCCCAGAGATAAATCCACCCACCTATGGACACCTTCTCTTTGACAAAGGAGGCAAGAATATACAATGGAGAAAAGACAATCTCTTTAACAAGTAGTGCTGAGAAAACTGGCCAATGACTTGTAAAAGAATGAAACTAGAACACTTTCTAACACCATACACAAAAATAAACTCAAAATGGATTAAAGATCTAAATGTACAACCAGAAATTATGAAACTCCTAGGGGAAACATAGGCAAAACACACTCTAACATAAATCACAGCAGGATCCTCCATGACCCACCTCCCATAATGTTGGAAATAAAAGCAAAGTAAACAAATGGGACCTAGTTACAATGAAAATCTTCTGCACAACAACATAAACCATAAGTAAGTTGAAAAGACAGCCTACAGAATGGGAGAAAATAATAGCAAATGAAACAACTGAAAGGAACTAATCTCAAAAATATACAAGCAACTCCTGCACCTCAATTCCAGATAAATAAATGACCCAATCAAAAAATGGGCCAAAGAACTAAACAGACATTTCTCCCAAAAAGACATACAGATGGCTAACAAACAACTGTGTCTTTCAATTCTAGTTTCCTTGGTGTGTATGCTCAGCAGTGGGATGACTGGGTCGTATGGCAGTTCAATTGCCAGTTTTTTAAGGAATCTCCACACTGTTATCCAGAGTGGCTGTACCTGTGTGCATTACCACCAACAGCATAAGAGGGTTCCTTTTTCTTCACACCCTCTCCAGCATTTACTGTTTGTAGACTTTTGGATAGCAGCCGTTCTGACTGGCGCGAAATGGTACCTCATTGTAGTTTTGACTTGCATTTCTCTGATAATGAGTGATGTTGAGCACCTTTTCATGCGTTTGTTAGCCATCTGTATGTCTTCTTTGGATGAATGTTTGTTTAGTTCTTTGGCCCATTTTTCCAATGTGTCATTTACTTTTCTGGAGTTGAGCTCCAGGCGTTGTTGGATATTTTTGAGATTAATTCTTTGTCAGTTGCTTCATTTGTTAATATTTTCTACCATTCTGAAGGCAGTCTTTTCACCCTGCTTATAGTTTCCTTTGTTATGCAGAAGCTGTCAATTAAATTAGGTAACATTTGTTTTCTTTTTGCTTTTCTTTCCAATATTCTGGGAGGTGGGTAATAGAGGATCCTGCTGTGATTTATGTCGGAGAGTGTTTTCCTATGTTTTCCCTAGGAATTTTTTAGTTTCTGGTTGTACATTTAGATCTTTATTCCATTTTGAGTTTATTTTTGTTTATGGTATTAGAAAGTGTTCTAGTTTCATTCTTTTACAAGTCATTGGCCAGTTTTCTCAGCACTACTTGTTAAAGAGATTGTCTTTTCTCCATTGTATATTCTTGCCTCCTTTGTCAAAGAGAAGGTGTCCATAGGTGGGTGGATTTATCTCTGGGCTTTCTTTTTCGTTCCATTGATCTATATTTCTGTCTTTGTGCCAGTACCAAAGTGTCTTGATGACTGTGGCTTTCTAGTAGAGCCTGAAGTCAGGCAAGTTGATTCCTCCAGTTCCATTCTTCTTTCTCAAGATTGCTTTGGATATTCGAGGTTTTTTGTATTTCCATACAAATTGTGAAATTATTTCTTCTAGCTCTGTGAAAAATATCATTGGTGGCTTGGTAGGATTTCTGTGTGTTGATTTTATATCCTGAAACTTTACCATATGCATTGTTGAGCTTTAGTAATTTTCTGGTGGAGTCTTTAGGGCTTTATTGTAGAGGATCATGCGCTCTGCAAACAGTGAGAGTTTTACTTCTTCTTTTCCAATTTGGATTCCTTTCATTTCTTTTTCTGTTCTGATTGCTGTGGCCAATACTTCCCAAACTATGTTCAATAGTATTGGTGAGAGTGAGCACCCTCGTCTTGTTCTTGACTTTAGGGGAAATGCTTTCAATTTTTCACCATTGAGGATAATGTTTGTGGTAGGTTTGTCATATATAGCTTTTTATGTTGAGGTAAGTTCCTTCTAGTCCTGCTTTCTGGAGAGTTTTTATCAAAAATGGATTTTGAATTTTGTCAAAGGTTTTCTCTGCATCTATTGAGATCATCATATGGCTTTTATTTTTCAATTTGTTAATATGGTGTATTGCCGAGAGCCAGCATGAGGAACTCTGCCCATGGCAAAGGTCATGAGGAAGGAGGCGTGGCATACGCAAAGGCGGGATCAAGCCTCAGGAGCCCCCTATTCCCGAAGATCTACCCCCAAAACCAGAATCTGCCTACTATACTGCTTTATGCTCTCACCTATAACTCTGAGTTTATGGGGGGCTGTCCCCCACCACCTCTCTCTGAGAAGGAGTCAACTTAGAGCTCCAGTGAATAAATTCTTGGGCATGACAAGAGTGTTTCAGTTCACAAACTCCTGTGAAAGTTCTCTAGCCTGCCTGACAGGCTCGTCTAGCCACATGTGATTGTTCACAGCCTCCCAACCATGAGAGGCACGAGATACTTTAAACTTTCTAAATACAGATTCTTCTTAGAAGCTAGAAAAATTATTAGTATAGTATTAGTGGCTTGGTTAGAAATTATACTGGTGAAGGGTTTTTTTCATTTATTGGGCCAATGTTTGCTGTTAAATCCCCTGCCCTTATACAAATATATAACTAGCATATAGGAGAAATAAATATTAATCTTTAAGATTAATCATATTAAATCTTAGGCTAAGTAAATTCCGTTCTTAATTGTAACCCACTATGCCCTCACCCTATAGGAATGCAACTTTATCTGGTACCTTCGGAGGGTGGTGCCTGGTTTGAGAAAAATCACCCCTGGAAAAAAATAAAATAAATTTTCTGGTTGACTGACCGTTATCAGAAAAAAAGGGGTCATAAAATGTCAGCAGGCCTCATGGCCAGGAGATGATGTAAATCCATTAAGACCTTTGTATACATCTGTATAAAGCACCTGATTTTGATAAGGGTCAGGTCTGCTGACCCCCGTGTGACTTTGTATTCTATTTCTATGTATAACAAAAAGTGTATAAGCAAACCTGAAAAATAAAGAAAATGGATCAGTTCCTGGGAAGACTGATTCCCCTATGTGGTCTCTTCTCGTTCTCTTCTTTTCTGGCTGAATTCCCATCTGGAGCGTGGATGCCTGCCAAGCCTGCTAATTATGCCTGGGCTACTAAGATCTGACTGGGGAGGCCTAAGTGTTTCCTCTCCTTCAGGAGAATGGAAAGAGGCTTGTGGCCCACGTAGGTGGTGCAAACCTCTTGTCTCGAGGTTTTATTGGTATTCCACATAAACCAAGTTATTCAGCCCCTTTTCTCCACTAATTTTCCTACTACACTATTCTTTCCTAATCTCTCTTTATATTTCTGATTAAATAACTCTTTCCTAGGACACTGACTCTGTATCTCCTTCCAATTACCCTGGGTCCACCGGGGCTGGACCCTGGCAGTGTATTACATTGACTGATTTGTGGATGTTGAAGAATACTTGCATCCCTGGGATAAAGGCCCCTTGATCATGATGTATGATCTTTTTTAATGTGTTGTTGGATTCTGATTGCTAGAATTTTGTTAAGGATTTTAACATTGCTGTTCATCAGTGATATTGGCCTGTAGTTTTCTTTTTGTGGCATCTTTGTCAGAGGTTGGTATTAAGGTAATTTTGGTCTCATAGATTGAATTTGTAAGTTTACCTTTATCTGCAATTTTCTGGAAGAGTTTGAGTAGGATAGGTGTTAGCTCTTCTCGAAATTTTTGGTAGAATTCAGCTATGAAGCCATCTGGTCCGGAGCTTTTGTTTGCTGGAAGATTCTGATTACAGTTTCAGTTTCCGTGCTTGCAACGGGTCTGTTAAGATTTTCTATTTCTTCCTGGTTCAGTTTTGGACAGTTGTACTTTTCTAAGAATTTGTCCATTTCTTCCATGTTGTCCATTTTATTGGCATATAATTGCTGATAGTAGTCTTTTCTGATCCTTTGTATTTCTGTGTTGTCTGTTGTGATTTTTCCATTTTTGTTTCTAATTTTATTGATTTGATTTTTCTCCCTCTGTTTCTCAATGAGTCTAGCTAATGGTTTGTCAATTTTATTTATCCTCTCAAAGAATCAGCTTTTGCCTTTGTTGATTTTTGCTATGGTCTCTTCTGTTTCTTTTCCATTTATTTCTGCCTGAATTTTGAAGTTTTCTTTCCTTCTGCTACCACTGGGGTTCTTCATTTCTTCCTTTTCTAGTTGCTTTAGATGTAGAATTAGGTTATTTATTTGACTTTTTTATTGTTTCTTGAGGTATGCCTGTATTGCTATGAACCTTCCCCTTAGCACTGCTTTTACAGTGTCCCACAGGGTTTGGGTTGTTTTGTTTTCATTTTCATTCGTTTCTATGCATATTTTGATTTTGTTTTTTATTTCTTCTGTGACTTGTTGGTTATTCATCACCGTATTGTTTAGCTTCCATATGTTGGAATTTTTAATAGTTTTCCCCCTGTAATTGAGATCTAATCTTATTTCATTGTGGTCAGAAAAGAAGCTTGGAATGAATTATTTTTCTTTTTCTTTTCTTTCTTTTTTTTTCTTTTTTTTTTTAATTTACCAAGGCAAGATTTATGGCCAAGTACGTGATCTATCTTAGAGAAGCTTTCGGGTGCACTCGAGAAAAAGGCAAAGTTCATTGTTTTGAAGTTCATTGAAATGTCCTATAGATATCAATTAGGTCTAACAGGTCTATTGTATCACTAAAGTTTGTGTTTCCTTGTAAATTTTCTGTTCAGTTGATCTAGCTATAGGTGTGAGTGGAGTATTAAAGTCTCCCACTATTATTGTGTGCCAGAGTCCAGCTCTAGCAGCCAGGGAATCAGCCTGAAGGGGTGAGCAGTTTCAGCAGACGATAATGTAGCCTCTGACTCAAAGGTATGAAGCTTCATGTTTATTTCAAGCTTCAGGTTTTCTTTTATACTTTGACCAAAGCATTATGTCAGAGGTTTGACATTTTTAGTTTCCCCCACCCAGATTTATTATCTCCAGAAATCACTGTTGTCCTACTAACAAAATTCCTGCTTCAGCGATTCTCTCAGAATCTGCTTTACTATCTATTTTCTACTTTCTCTTATGTGTCCTATATTTAACTTGTGATCACATTGTAACTCATGCCACGTTCCTTAGTTTATTTTTTATCTTTCTAAACCCTGTTTGCCCCTAGCATCTTAAGATCATTATCTCCTAAAAAGGCTTCTAGCTATTCTTAATTATTCCTAAGCCCTAAACTCAGCAAACTTCTTTAGCCAGAAATATTTCCCTCACAAACAGGTCTCAGAAAACAATCCTTCCCATGGCCTCAAGCTGCAACCGATGGGTTCATCCTGGAACATTCTTTGTAAAGATCCTTGAACAAATGTCAATTGTTACTTTATAGATTATTTTCTGGGCACAATTGCAGAAGGCTTTGTGCTTTCTCATGTTTCTCTCAAGAACAATAAGCACCTTAACATTCTTTCCAATCAACATAAGAAAGGGAAGAACAAGTCAGAATCACAAGGCCTAACTCCTTCATCCCGTGTCCGTACCTGCAGAATGAGGAGAAGGTTTTGGGCCCATGCCTCCATTTTGCCTAATGCAGCTCCCGACAATTGTTTTATTGTTCATTTCCCCCCTTTCATACTTGTTAGCATTTGTCTTACATATTGTGGTGCTCCTATGTTGGGTGCCTTATTATTTATAATTGTTATATTTTCTTCTTGGATTGATATTTTGATCATTATGTAGTGTCCTTCTTTGTCTCTTTTCACAACCTTTGTTTTAAAGTCTATTTTAACTGATATGAGTATTGTTACTCCTGCTTTCTTTTGGTCTCTATTTGGATGGAATATCGTTTTCCAGCCCTTCACTTTCAGTCTGTATGTGTCCCTTGTTTCAAAGTGGTTATCTTGTAGACAACATATATAGGGGTCTTGTTTTTGTATCCATTCAGCCAGTCTTTGCCTTTTGTTTGGGGCATTCAACCCATTTACATTTAAGGTAATTATTGATAAGTATGATCCCGTTGCCATTTACTTTATTATTTTGAGTTCAGGTTTCTACACCCTTTCTATGTTTCCTGTCTAGACAAGATCCTTTAGCATTTGTTGGAGAGCTGGTTTGGTGGTGCTGAATTCTCTCAGCTTTTGCTCGTCTGTAGAGCTTTTGATTTCTCCTTCATATTTGAATGAGATCCTTGCTGGGTATAGTAATCTGGAGTGTAGGGTGTTTTCTTTCATCACTTTGAGTATGCCCTGCCATTCCCTCCTGCCCTGCAGAGTTTCTATTGAAAGATCAGCTGTTTTCCTTATGGAATCCACTTGTGTGCTATGTGTTGTTTTTCCCTTGCTGCTTTCAGTATTTGTTCTTCGTGTTTTATCCTTGTTAATTTTATTAATATGTGTCTTGGGGTGTTTGGCCTTGGGTTTATCCTGTTTGGGACTCTCTGGATTTCTTGGACTTGTGTGATTATTTCCTTCCCCAATTTAGGGAAGTTTTCAACTATTATCTCAAGTATTTTCTCAAGGTCTTTCTTTTTGTCTTCTTCTTCTGGGACTCCTATGATTCTTATGGTGGGGCGTTTAACATTGTCCCAAAGGTCTCTGAGATTGTCCTCATTTCTTTTAATTTGTTTTTCTTTTTCCTCTGTTTCATTGATTTCTACCATTCTATCTTCTACCTCTCTTATCCTACCTTCTGCCTCCATTATTCTACTGTTGGTTCCCTCCAGACTGTTTTTGACCTCATTTATTGCATTATTCATTATATATTGACTCCTTTTTATTTCTTCTATCCTTGTTAAACCTTTCTTGCATCTTCTCAATCCTTGTCTCCAGGCTATTTATCTGTATTTCCTATTGATTTCAAGATTTTGGATCATTTTCACTATCATTATTTCGAATTCTTTATCAGGTAGATTTCCTATCTCTTCCTCTTTCGTTTGGTTTGGTGGACATTTATTCTGTCCCTTTACCTGCTGGGTATTTCTCTGCCTCTTCTTGTTGTTTATATTGCTGTGTTTGTGGTCACCTTTCTGTATTCTGGCAGTTTGTGGAGTTCTCTTTATTGTGGAGTTTCCTCACCGTGGGTGGGTTTGGCTGGGTGGCTTGTCAAGGTTTCCTGGTTAGGCAAGCTTGTGTCGGTGTTCTTGTGTGTGGGGCTGGATTTCTTCCCTCTGTAGTGCAATGAACTGTCCAGTACTGATTTATGAGATGTCCATGGGTTTGGGTGTCTTTGGGCAGCCTGTATATTGAAGTTCAGGTCTATGTTCCTGTGTTGCTGGAGAATTTGCGTGGTATGTCTTTCTCTTGAAATTGTTGGTAGTGCTTGGTTTCAGTGTAGTTATGGAGGTGTTTTATGAGTTCCTATCGATTAGCATTCCCTGGAGTCAGGAGTTCTCTGGTGTTGTCAGGATTTGGGCTTAATCCTCCTGCCTCTGGCTTTCAGTCTTATTCTTACAATAGCATCAAGACTCCTCCATCTATACATCACCAATGATAAAACATTTAGGTTAAATATGAAAAGTTTGTCCACAGTGAGGACATCCAGAGAGGTTCACAGAGTTACATGGAGAAGAGAAGAAGGAGGAAGGGAGGTAGAGGTGACCAGGAGTAGAAGAGGGGGAATCAAAAGAGGAGAGAGCAAGCTAGCCAGTAATCACTTCCTATGTGCTCTCCACAGTTTTGATCCCTCAGAGATGTTAACATATTTTCACAGATAAGAGAAGAGGGAGGGTGGAGATAGAAGTGACCAGGAGGAGAAGAGGGGGAATCAAAAGGGAAGAGAGCAAGCTGGCCAGTAATCCCTTCACTATCTGCTCTCCACAGTCTGGACCTCTCAGAGATGTTCACAGAGTTACACAGAGAAGAGAAAAGGGAGTAAGGAGACAGAGGTGGCCAGAGGGGATAAAGTCGGCAATAAAAAGGAGAGAGACAGATCCAGCCAGTAATCAGTTCTCTAAGTGTTCTCAGCAGTCCAGAACACACGAAGAGCTTCACAGAGTTGAGTAGAGAAGAGAAGGGGTAGGGAGGAGATAGAGGTGACCTAGTGGAGAAAAAGGAGGTCCAGAGGGGGAGAGAGCAATCAGGCCAGTGATCTCCCACCCAGGTAAAAATGGTTACTGAATATTGGGTTCTTAAAAGTACAAAACTGAAAACAAATACCAAAAAGCAAAGGTTAAAAATCTAGAGTAGAGGTTGGATTCTCAAATATACAATATTAAAGAAAAAAAACTCAAAGTATGCTTTGCTTTAAGAAATGGCATTTTTTTCCCAAAGTAATAGTAGGTTATAAAAATGAAATTTAAAGGAGTAGTAGAGGACTCAAAAGTTTTAAAAATTAAATTTAAAGAATGAAAATAGTAAAAATATGTCTAGGACTGTCCCTGGTGTTATTGTGGACAGTGTGGGGTCAGTTCACTTTCAAATAGTTCCTTGATCCAGCTTATACTTCTCAAGATCTATAGGCATCTTCCTATATAGTCGGTGCTAACTGCAGGGTTTTAATGTATTGTATCTGTCACTTCCAGGGTGGTTTCCTCTGCTTTAGCTTCTTTTGTTTGCTGGTCTCTTCAGTGTTTAATTTCTGCCCTGACCAAAGCAAGTGGTGGTGGACATTTTTTTAGGCTCACTTGTTCACTCATGCTGTGGGGAGGGAGAAACACTGCAAACAAATATCACTGGCGTGTGTGGGGAGTGCTCCCAGTGTCTCAGGCACACTGGGTTTGCCCCAGCTCAATGGCATGTGTGCTTTCCCAGTCTACACTGTTCAGGCTATTGGTTGCTCTGCAGGGAACTATCTGAGGCAAGCCCTCGGTTGCATGCACTTCCCAGGTCTGAGCCGCTCAGGTGACCATATGTCTGGCAAGCACAGTCACTCCTACTTATTGCCTCTCCTGTCCCTGCTGCTCAGTTTTCTGGGTGTACAACCAGTGTGCCTTCTCAGGAGGATATTGACCGTCCAGAATCCCAAGAAGACTTGGTTAGCAACAAAGCCTGCTTACAGTTAGGTAGATGATGCCTCTCTAGGGCCACGATTGCCCCCTTCCAGCTCTGGCTGCCCTTGCTCCCCTGTCCCTGGCAGGGCATAGGCCAGTCAGCAGCCGGCTACCTCTGCTCACTCCTTTGACTGTGAGCAGGCTGGGCGGTGTCTTAGTTTAGGGCTTTTTGCTGGGGTAACTATCCAACGGTCTGGTTTGCTATCTCAACTTAGTTCCCTCAGAATGCCCTCGGGGCATTTAGGCCCAGTCCTTACTCTAAGCAATGCAGCCCACCCCTCCCTGCCCAGTCCATGCTTGCTAGTGGCGGATTCGGGCGTCTGCACTGCTTCTCTGCTAGGAGTTACCATTGGGCATGTAATCTGTTGGTTTAAATTATTTATTTATCTTTCCTCCCACTTATGTTGCCCTCTGAGGTTCCAAGGCTTGCCACAGACTCGCCAGCGAGAGTGTTTCCTGGTGTTTGGAAGCGTCTCTATTTTTTAAGACTCCCTTCCCGGGATGGATCTCCATCCTTACCTATTTTGTCTCTCTTTTTATCTGTTACATTTTTTCCCACCTCCTTTCAAAGACAATGGGCTGCTTTCCTGGGTGCCTTATATCCTCTGCCTGCAGTCAGAAGTAGTTTTGTGGAATTTACTCAGTGTCCAAATGTTCTTTTGATGAATCTTTTGGGGAGAAAGTGTTCTCCCTGTCCTATTCCTCTGCCATCTTAGGACTGTCCCCGAAACTACCCATAATTCCCATGAGATCAATAGGGCCCTGAAGACAATATTGCCTTGCTAGTGGGGAATAGTAAACCTGGTCTAAAGGCTGGTTTCATCTCTGCTTGAAAAACATTACAGCAAGCCTTCAAAAAATGCAATTGTTTCCAAGAAATTAACAGTGTTTGCAAACAGTGAAAGGAATAATTTATAAAAATTAAAAAAATATCCAGCATCCAAAGGTAAAGTGACTACATCCACAATCCAATTTAAAATTTCCATATAAATTGTGAAAATATTTGTACTAGTTTCATCTCAATATTGTAAGGTAATTATCCTCTGATTAAGATAAATAAATAAATTTAAAAAGAAAAAATCCAGATGCATAAAGAAGCAAGAAAATATCCATAACAAGAGCAAAATCAATTTGTAATGACATAAGTAATAGATATATATATTACATAATTAGCAGAGAAGGAGTTTAAAATGCTTACTACATCAACAATCCTTATATTCATGAAGCTGAAGAATATTGAGTAGTTAAAAAGAGAAATGTAAAATAGAAATGCAAAGAGTGTGGGGGAAAATTGAGTGTGCAACAGAGAGCTTTGAAGTAACTTTAAGAGTGCTAAAACATATGCAAATGAAATCACACAGGAAGTGAAAGACAGGAGAATACATCAAAGAACTTCATAATTACTGGCTGAAATTTTTCCAGCTATAATGAAAGCTTTAAAGCCATTAACACAGAAGCTCATTTAACTCAAGGACAAGAAATATGACAACTCTACAAAGGCACATCATAATTCAGAGATTAAGACAATCAACCAAAGAAATGTAACAAGAAGGAAAAACAGACAGAGTAGAATAAAAAATGGGGATGACAGCAGATTAGGCAAATGAAATAATGTTAGCCAGGGTACACTGGCACCACATCTTAATTGCTGAGAGAAATATAATTGACTCAGAATTTTATACCCAAGAGAAATACATATCAAAAATAAGATAGAATACTTCTCAGACAGATAACAACTACAAGATTGCATACCCACCAACAGACCAATGTAACAAATGTTTTTTGAAAGGTCTCAAGTCAGAAGGAATTTAAAACAAGTGAAAATCTGGATCTACAGGGGGAATGAACAGTACCCAAAATGATAAACATGTAATATGTATTAAAAGGTAAATATAGGGACATCCTTAGTGGTCCAGTGGTTAAGGATCTGCTTTGTAATCGAAAGCATTTGCAAATGGCAAATGTATGTTCCTTTGCCAGAGAACTAAGATGCCACATGCCACTGAGCAACTAAGCCTGCATGTCTCAAATAGAGTTCACACGCTGCAAGTACTGAGCTTGTGCTCCTTGAATAAAGAGTCCCTACCACAAAGAAGATCTTTCATGCCACACTAAGTCCCAGTACAGACAGACAAAGAAATGATAAATGAATATATAATTTAATAATTATCATAATTAATAATGAAAGACTGGCAAGTTAAAGATGCATACCATGGATCTTAAAACTACTTACAAAACAGTTACGGTGAATAAAATGACAAAGGATATAAAAGGGAATCCAAAAACCTACTCAGTCACGAAGAAGTCAGGGATAAAAAGAGACATGAGGAGAAGAACTGTAAAGATGGTGGAGGAGTAGGACGGGAAGACCACTTTCTCCCTCACAAATTCCTCAAAAGAACATTTCAACACTGAGCAAACTCCACAAAACAACTTCTGTAGGCTGGCAGAGGACATCAGGCAACCAGAAAAGCAGACCATTGTCTTCAAAAACAGGTAGGAAAAAATACAAAAGACGAAAAAGGAGACAAAGGAGGTGGGGAGGGAGCTCCGTCCCAGGAAGGGAAGCCCGTCCCGGGAAGGGAAGCCCATCCCGGGAAGGGAATTTTAAGAATAGAGGTTTCCAAACACCAGGAAACACTCTCCCTGCCGAGTCTGTGGCGAGCCTTGGAAACACAGAGGGCAACATAACAGGAAGGGAAAATAGATAAATAATTAAAACCAAGAGATTACAACAGTAACAACAGTAACTCCCCCAGCGGAAAAGCAGCACAGACGCCTGCATCCGCCATTGGGAAGTGGGGGCAGTGCAGGAACGCGCGGGAGGCGCGGGCTGCAGTGCTTTGTAAGAATCTGGCAGGAACGCCCCACACGCAATCAGAACGATATAACTTGGGCTAGCAAACCAGACTGTGGGATAGCTACCGCAGGAAAAGCTCGAACATAAGACACCACCAGGACCAAGCACAGAACAAAGGACAGAACGGAAAAAGCCAGCTGCAGACCATCCCCCGCTGGGGACAGGCAGCCAGAGCCGTAAGGACTGGAAAGGAGCAATTGCAGACCCGGAGAGACTTTACTTACCTAACTGCAAGCAGGCTTCTTTGCTAACACTTCTGGGGGTGCTGGACAGTCACAATCTGCCTCACGGGGGGCGCCAGCGGTCCACCCAGGAAGCTGAGCAGCAGCGGCAGAAAAGGTGACAAGCCGCGGCGATCACGCTCGCCAAACTCCTGAGCTACTTGGACCTGGGAAGGGCACAAAGCGCAGTCCCAGCCGAAACTGTGCCTCTGAGAGCTGCCTGAGCGCCGAACCTGAGTGGCATGGACCAGGGAAGTGCACGCAGCCTAGGGCCGGCCCCAGACGGTTCCCGGCTGAGCATCGTAGAGCCGGAGCGGTTTGTACGCTGCGAGAAGGGACAGGTCAAGCAGGGCTGAGACACTGAGTGCACATGACAGTGCTATTTGTTTGCAGCATCCCCCCTCCCCACAGCGTGACTGAACTAGCGAGCCTAAAAAAACAGCAAACAGAAGAAGTTAAACAGAGGGAAACACCTTGGAATTGATCCCACACGGCCCACAACATCAGAGAAGGGCTAGATATATTTTTACTATTTTTAAAATCATTCCTTTTTTTGTTCTGTTTTTTTGTTTTTTTGCTTTTTTTTTCTTTTTTTTCTAAATTTTTTAATTATTAAGTCTTCTATTTCTCCTCTAATTTTTATTTCTATAACCTACTATTACTATTTTTAAAAAAAAGACTTTTTTCTTTTAAGGCAAACACCATATATAGTCTTTGGATGGTTGTTGGTGACTTTTTGTTTGTTTGTTGTTGTTGTTTTTGTTTTGTTTGTTTTTTAAAATAATTCTGGTTTTTTTTTTCCTTTCTTCCTTTTTCCTTCTGCTTCTTTTCTTTAATATTGTATTTTTTAAAGTCCAACCTCTACTCTAGATGTTTAATCTTTGCTCTTAGGTTTTTGTTGTCAATTTTGTACATTTAAAAACCCAAACTTCACTACCCAAGTTTACCTGATAGCGAGATTACTGGCTTGACCACTCTCTCCTCCTCTGGACTCTCTTTTTTCTCCACCAGGTGGCCTCTGTCTCTTTTCTCCCCCATCTCTTCTCTATCCAACTCTGTGAATCTCTGTGTGTTTTAGACAGTGGAGAACACCTAAGGAACTGGTTACTGGCAGTATTTGTCTCTCTCCTTCTCATTCCTCTCTCTTCTCCTCCTGGTCACCTCTGTCTACTTCCTCCCTCTCCTCTTCCCCATATAATTCCGTAAATACCTCTGAGCAGTCCAGACTATAGAGTGCACATAAGGAAGTGACTACTGGCTAGCTTGCTCTCTCCTCTTTTGATCTCACCGAATCTTATTCCAGTTACCTCTAACTACCCCCTCCATCTTCTCTTCTCCTTGTAACTCAGTGAACCTCTCTGAGTGTCCCTCAATGTGGAGAAACTTTTCATCTTTAACCTAGATGTTTTATCATTGGTGCTGTATAGATGGAGAAGTCTAGAGGCTACTGTAAAAATAAAACTGAAAACCAGAAGCAGGAGGCTTAAATCCAAAGCCTGAAAACATTAGAGAACTCTTGAATTCAGGGAACATTAAGCAATAGGAGCTCATCAAATGCCTCCATACCTTCACCGAAACCAAGCTCCACCCAAGGGCCAACAAGTTCCAAAACAAGACATACCACTCAAATTCTCCAGCAACACAGGAACATTCCCCTGAGCTTCAATATACAGGCAGCTCAAAATTATTCCAAAACCTTTGATGTCTCATAACCCATTAGGGTCACTCCACTGCACTCCAGAGAGAAGAAACCCAGCTCCACCCACCAGAACTCCAACACAAGCCTCCCTAACCAGGAAACCTTGACAAGCCACTGATAGAACCCCACCCACAGTGAGGAAGCTCCATAATAAAGAGAACTCCACAAATTACCAGAATATAAAAAGGCCACCCCAAACGCAGCAATATAACCAAGATGAAGAGACAGAGGAATACTCAGCAGGCAAAGGAACAGGAGAGTTTCCCGCCAAACCAAACCAAAGAGGAAGAAGTAGGGAATCTACCTGAGAAGGAATTCCGAATATTGATAATGAAAATGATCCAAAATCTTGAAATCAAAATGGAATCACAGATAAATAGCCTAGAGACAAGGATTGAGAAGATGCAAGAAAGGTTTAACAAGGACCTAGAAGAAATAAAAAAGAGTCAAAATATATTGAATAACGCAATAAATGAGATCAGAAACACTCTAGAGGCAACAAATAGTAGAATAACGGAGGCAGAAGATAGGTTTAGTGAAATAGAAGATAGAATGGTAGAAATAAATGAATCAGAGAGGAAACAAGAAAAACAAATTAAAAGAAATGAGGACAATCTCAGAGACCTCCAGGACAATATGAAAAGCTCCAACATTCGAATTATAGGAGTCCCAAAAGAAGAAGACAGAAAGAAAGATCATGAGAAAATCCTTGAGGAGATACTAGTTGAAAACTTCCCTAAAATGGGGAAGGAAATAATCACCCAAGTCCAAGAAACACAGAGAGTTCCAAATAGGATAAACCCAAGGCAAAACACCCCAAGACACATATTAATCAAATTAACAAAGATCAAACACAAAGAACAAATATTAAAAGCAGCAAGGGAAAAACAACAAATAACACACAAGGGGATTCCCATAAGGATAACAGCTGATCTTTCAATAGAAACTCTTCAGGCCAGGAGGGAATGGCAAGACATGCTTAAAGTGATGAAAGACAATAACCTACAGCCCAGATTACTGTACCCAGCAAGGATCTCATTCAAATACGAAGGAGAAATCAAAAGCTTTACAGACAAGCAAAAGCTGAGAGAATTCAGCACTACCAAACCAGCTCTCCAACAAATTCTAAAGGATATTCTCTAGACAGGAAACACGAAAAGGGTGTATAAACCCGAACCCAAAACAATAAAGTAAATGGTAACGGGATCATACTTATCAATAATTACCTTAAACGTAAATGGGTTGAACGCCCCAACCAAAAGACAAAGACTGGCTGAATGGATACAAAAACAAGACCCCTCTATATGCTGCTTACAAGAGACCCACCTCAAAACAAGGGACACATACAGACTGAAAGTGAAGGGCTGGAAAAAGATATACCACGCAAATAGAGACCAAAAGAAAACAGGAGTGGCAATACTCATATCTGATAAAATAGACTTTAAAACAAAGGCTGTAAAAAGAGACAAAGAAGGCCACTACATAATGATCAAAGGAACAATCCAAGAAGAAGATATAACAATTATAAATATATATGCACCCAATATAGGAGCACCGCAATACGTAAGACAAATGCTAACAAGTATGAAAGGGGAAATCAACAATAACACAATTATAGTGGGAGACTTTAATACCCCACTCACACCTATGGACAGATCAACTAAACAGAAAATCAACAAAGAAACGCAAACTTTAAATGATACATTAGATCAGTTAGACCTAATTGACATCTATAGGACATTTCACCCCAAAACAATGAATTTCACCTTTTTCTCAAGTGCTCATGGAACCTTCTCCAGGATAGATCACATCCTAGGCCATAAATCTAAACTTGATAAATTCAAAAAAAATCGAAATCATTCCAAGCATCTTTTCTGACCATAATGCATTAAGATCAGATCTCAATTACAGGAGAAAAACTATTAAAAATTACAACATATGGAGGTTGAACAACCCACTTCTGAATAACCAACAAATCACAGAAGAAATCACAGAAGAAATCAAAATATGCATAGAAACTAATGAAAATGAAAACACAACAACCCAAAACCTGTGGGACACTATAAAAGCAGTGCTAAGAGGAAAGTTCATAGCAATACAGGCATACCTCAAGAAATAAGAAAAAAGTCAAATAAAAAACCTAACTCTACAACTAAAGCAACTAGAAAAGGAAGAATTGGAGAACCCCAGAGTTAGTAGAAGGAAAGAAATCTTAAAAATTAGGGCAGAAATAAATGCAAAAGAAACAAAAGAGACCATAGCAAACATCAACAAAGCCAAAAGCTGGTTCTTTGAAAGGATAAATAAAATTGACAAACCATTAGCCAGACTCATCAAGAAGCAAAGAGAGAAAAATCAAATCAATAAAATTAGAAATGAAAATGGAGAGATCACAACAGACAACACAGAAATACAAAGGATCATCAGAGACTACTATCAGCAGTTGTATGCCAATAAAATGGACAACGTGGAAGAAATGGACAAATTCTTAGAAAAGTACAATTTTCCAAAACTGAACCAGGAAGAAATAGAAAATCTTAACAGACCCATCACAAGCACGGAAATTGAAACTGTAATCAGAAATCTTCCAGCAAACAAAAGCCCAGGTCCAGATGGCTTCGCAGCTAAATTCTACCAAAAATTTCGAGAAGAGCTAACACCGATCCTCCTCAAACTCTTCCAGAAAATTGCAGAGGAAGGTAAACTTCCAAACTCATTCTATGAGGCCACCATCACCCTAATACCAAAACCTGACAAAGATGTCACAAAAAAAGAAAACTACAGGCCAATATCACTGATGAACATAGATGCAAAAATCCTCAACAAAATTCTAGCAATAAGAATCCAACAACACATTAAAAAGATCATACACCATGACCAAGTGGGCTTTATCCCAGGGATGCAAGGATTCTTCAATATCCACAAATCAATCAATGTAATTCACCACATTAACAAATTGAAAAATAGAAACCATATGATTATCTCAATAGATACAGAGAAGGCCTTTGACAAAATTCAACATCCATTTATGATAAAAAACTCTCCAGAAAGCAGGAACAGAAGGAACATACCTCAACATAATAAAAGCTATATATGACAAAACCACAGCAAACATTATCCTCAATGGTGAAAAATTGAAAGCATTTCCCCTAAAGTCAGGAACAAGACAAGGGTGTCCACTTTCACCGCTACTATTCAACATAGTTCTAAAAGTTTTGGCCACAGCAATCAGAGCAGAAAAAAAATAAAAGGAATCCAAATTGGAAAAGAAGAAGTAAAACTCTCACTGTTTGCAGATGACATGATCCTCTACATGGAAAACCCTAGAGACTCCACCAGAAAATTACTAGAGCTCATCAATGAATATAGTAAAGTTGCAGGATATAAAATCAACACACAGAAATCCCTTGCATTCCTATACACGAATAATGAGAAAGTAGAAAAAGAAATTAAGGAAACAATTCCATTCACCCTTGCAATGAAAAGAATAAAATTCCTATACACTAATAATGAGAAAGTACAAAAAGAAATTAAGGAAACAATTCCATTCACCATTGCAACGAAAAGAATAAAATACTTAGGAATATATCTACCTAAAGAAACTAAAGACCTATATATAGAAAACTATAAAACACTGATGGAAGAAATCAAAGAGGACACTAATAGATGGAGAAATATACCATGTTCATGGATCGGAAGAATCAATATAGTGAAAATGAGTATACTACCCAAAGCAATTTACAAATTCAATGCAATCCCTATCAAGCTACCAGCCACATTTTTCACAGAACTAGAACAAATAATTTCAAGATTTGAATGGAAATACAAAAAACCTCGAATTGCCAAAGCAATCTTGAAAGGAAGAATGGATCTGGAGGAATCAACTTGCCTGACTTCAGGCTCTACTATAAAGCCACAGTCATCAAGACAGTATGGTACTGGCACAAAGACAGACATATAGATCAATGGAACAAAATAGAAAGCCCAGAGATAAATCCACACACCTATGGATACCTTATCTTTGACAAAGGAGGCAAGAATATACAATGGAGTAAAGACAATCTCTTTAACAAGTGGTGCTGGGAAAACTGGTCAACCACTTGTAAAAGAATGAAACTAGATCACTTTCTAACACCCCACACAAAAATAAACTCAAAATGGATTAAAGATCTAAATGTAAGACCAGAAACTATAAAACTCCTAGAGGAGAACATAGGCAAAACACTCTCAGACATAAATCACAGCAGGATCCTCTATGATCCACCTCCCAGAATTCTGGAAATAGAAGCAAAAATAAACAAATGGGATCTAATTAAAATTAAAAGCTTCTGCACAACAAAGGAAAATATAAGCAAGGTGAAAAGACAGCCTTTGGAATGGGAGAAAATAATAGCAAATGAAGCAACTGACAAACAACTAATCTCAAAAATATACAAGCAACTTATGCAGCTCAATTCCAGAAAAATAAACGACCCAATCAAAAAATGAGCCAAAGAACTAAATAGACATTTCTCCAAAGATGACATACGGATGGCTAACAAACACATGAAAAGATGCTCAACATCACTCATTATCAGAGAAATGCAAATCAAAACCACAATGAGGTACCACTTCACACCAGTCAGAATGGCTGCGATCCAAAAATCTGCAAGCAATAAATGCTGGAGAGGGTGTGGAGAAAAGGGAACCCTCCTACACTGTTGGTGGGAATGCAAACTAGTACAGCCACTATGGAGAACAGTGTGAAGATTCCTTAAAAAATTGCAAATAGAAATACCTTATGACCCAGCAATCCCACCGCTGGGCATACACACCGAGGAAACTAGAACTGAAAGAGACACATGTACCCCAATGTTCATTGCAGCACTGTTTATAATAGCCAGGACATGGAAACAACCTAGATGTCCATCAGCAGATGAATGGATAAGAAAGCTGTGGTACATATACACAATGGAGTATTACTCAGCCGTTAAAAAGAATTCATTTGAATCAGTTCTGATGAGATGGATGAAACTGGAGCCCATTATACAGAGTGAAGTAAGCCAGAAAGAAAAACACCAATACAGTATACTAACACATATACATGGAATTTAGGAAGACGGCAATGACGACCCTGTATGCAAGACAGGAAAAAAGACACAGATGTGTATAACGGACTTTTGGACTCAGAGGGAGAGGCAGAGGGTGGGATGATTTGGGAGAATGGCATTCTAATATGTATACTATCATGTAAGAATTGAATCGCCAGTCTATGTCTGACGCAGGATACAGCATGCTTGGGGCTGGTGCATGGGGATGACCCAGAGAGATGTTATGGGGAGGGAGGTGGGAGGGGGGTTCATGTTTGGGAACGCAGGTAAGAATTACAGATTTTAAAATTTTAAAAATAAAAAACTAAAAAAAAAAAAAAAGGTCAAAAAAAAAAAAAAAGAATTCATTTGAATCATTTCTGATGAGATGGATGAAACTGGAGCCTATTATACAGAGTGAAGTAAGCCAGAAAGAAAAACACCAATACAGTATACTAACACATATATATGGAATTTAGAAAGATGGCAATGACGACCCTGTATGCAAGACAGGAAAAAAGACACAGATGTGTATAATGGACTTTTCGACTCAGAGGGAGAGGGAGAGGGTGTGATGATTTGGGAGAATGGCATTCTAACATGTATACTATCATGTAAGAATTGAATCGCCAGTCTATGTCTGACGCAGGATACAGCATGCTTGGGGCTGGTGCATGGGGACGACCCAGAGAGATGTTATGGGGAGGGAGGTGGGAGGGGGGTTCATGTTTGGGAACGCATGTAAGAATTAAAGATTTTAAAATTAAAAAAATAAAAAATAAAAATAATGAAAAGAAAAAAAAAAAGAGAAAGACATGAGAAGAAAAACCATGGGACAAACTGAAGATAAAGAGCAAGATAATAGATTTAAACACAACTAGAGTTATCCCCTCAGATGTGAACCCAGACTGACGATATACCCCAGGCCCAAGACAACAGCAGATCACCACACACTGCACTGTGAAGCCGAAACAGAGGCTGCCAGGCTCCAGGACCTAATATGCCTGGATGCAGAAAAGCACCAAAAGTTTATAAGGAACAGTAATTTAGAAGACTTCAATCATACAAAGTACATCCTCTGTTTAATGAAATGGCATTAGAAATCAATGTTCACTGGACAGAAGAAGAAGAAGGTGCTAGTACAATGTGGACCTTCCCACTTTTACAACTCTAATTCTGCCCAGGAAGGAGCAGATAAATTACAGGACTTACATCTCTTCAATACTAGACATACTTGACATACATAGACAATAGTAGACATATATGTTTGATTTTCCCAGTTCAGTCTCTCTTGCTCATCCTGGGCAACAGGGACTGCTCCTCTAAACCACAACGCAATCACTACACACAAAGCCGGAGGATATTTGCCGAATCTTTCACAAAAATCAGTGACAACTTGTTTCTTCCTATTTCGCACCTTGGCTCTTTACAACCAACCATGGCACTTGTCCTACCTCCTGGGATCCTGGTCTTCTATCACTTGCAACCATGTTCCCATACACCAGGCCTCAGTTACACCCGGATAAATTCCTATTCAGAGCAGCCATACTACACGTGAAAAAGGAAAGAACAGGCAGCTCCTTACTCTCCTCTCTAGTTCCTTTACTACATACATTCACTGAAGACCTGTGTAGCAAGTTTGTTATATACAAACGTTCAAGTTGAAAACTTTCAAACATGTATAAGTGCATTTGCATGTGCAATCACATCAGTTAATTCACAGATATGACACACATTGTAGTGGGCACATCCAATACAAGTTGGTGTGCATTTGAATACTTTACTGTATAGACTGTATGGAGTACAATAGTGCAGGACTTTTATTTCAAGCCTACACTGTCTGAAAGGAAGCATAAATGCAGTGGTAATGGAGATGCTACTATTATCCTATTTTTAAAGGTATACTTAGCTGTTCAGCTGTGTCTGAATTTTCAACATATGGACTGCAGTATGCCAGGATCCTCTTGCCAATGGGATACTCTAGACCCGAATACTGGAGTGGGTTGCCATGCCCTATCCAGGTACGCAAGATTTAAAATGTTTTTTTTTTTTTTTTTATTGTTTGTGTGTGTTTTGTTTAATGTATTATTTGTGTGAAAAGTATCATAAAGCTATTAAACTAATAATATGGTAATATATAGCCAACTGGTATATATTATATATATATATATAATATATGTTATATGTAATATATATATATATATACATATATATATATATAATTGGTAATATATAGCCAACTGTCTTAGTTGTCTACCTAAGTAACTTTGCTGGATTTATGAAGAAATTGGGATTTTTGAACCCCTCTTTCAAATGTAACTTGTTCATATACATGGGACTTACTTTTCTGCTAAAACCTGTGGATCCAAAAGTGAACGCATGCCCTCCAGGTCAAAGGAAGTCACACTCTTGGTTGGGATTTTAGAGGAAACGTGAGATCTGCAATATTCTAGCCATTTCAGTCTTTTCAAAAGACTTTGATCAGGACAAACAAATACTAAAGTAGTCATTGCCTTTCTACCCACTTCTAGAAAGTGTTGCTAAGATTTCAATACTGAATCTTGTAATGCTGGTGGACTATTGGAGAAGTGATGTGAACAGAAATAAGGAAGGTGAGACAGGTATGTCAGAATGTGAGGTAACAAAGGCAAGATATTTAGAAGCTGAAGAACTGAGAGAGATTTGGGACCTGAGTTAGAAAATCAGTTTTCAAAACAAATTGGGTCATGTGGTATGTGTAATCATCACTTCATCCCTTAGAAGATTTCTACTGACCAGTCTGCCTCTATTTTGTGGAGCACAGTTCAGATCCATCTGACTGTTTCTCATTGCTGTTCCTTTCTCCTGGCTCACACACTGTGGCCAGCCGTTCAGCCTATTCCATTCATTTTGTTGTTGTTGTTGTTGTTGTTCTTTAAGGCAGGTGCTGTAGGCTACCTACAAAATGATCAGTTCTCTGCTTCTCTTTCAAAACTGAAAATAGTTTGTTATATAGCCATGAGCCCAGTAGCTACAGGACTGCATTTCCTATGCACCTGTGCTCTTAGTCATGACTGGTGACTTAGAGATGCAAGCAGATCTGTAAGAGGGTTTTCTTGGAAGACCACATTCAAGGAGCTGATTTAGCTGAGAGATGGGACTCTTCCCTTCCCTACTTACTTCCTAACTGCAACTTGGATTTTAATTGTGATGACTGGAACTCCTGCAGTTGTACTGTACAATCGTGTAACCTAGGAGATGGATACCTCTCAAACTCTGACTGGCCTACCCCCAGATTTGTTTCAGAGGGAGAGAAAAATCAAGTTTATCTTGCTAAAGTTATAGTTGTTTTACTTTTTTGCAATGTGCATCCAAATTTAATCCTGATACTACCATGTATTTAATATGATATAGCCTTATTATTTTGTTGGGTTTAGGGAATATATTTATATTTTACATTTCTCTATTTTTTTATTTTGTAAATTGTTTCATCAACCATTATACCCATTATATATAAGTTGTATAAATTCAGAATTATGATTATAAGCATCCTTTCCTTTAGATTTTGAATTTTTATATTTTCTTATCCTCTTTCCATTCTTGTTTTCTCCATATTTGTACAGCCTGGGCCATGCCCTCTCTTATAACCTCATCCATATCCACATCTGCAGGCTAAAACAGACTGAGAGCTCTGTGGGGAGAACCAAAGAAGAAGGAATTACAGACACATGAATGAAGGATGCTGGCCCTTGTTACTCATCATAAATGTTCTTCAGTAGGATCACATTCCCCTGTCCTTTTGTGTGCCCACCACCCCCAGGTTCCCCAGGACCATAGAAGATACTTTGGCCAGTGGAATTTAAGTAGAGCTGATATGTCTCTTCCAAATGGAAGTATTGTTTTCTGTCCCACTAGCTGGAATGCAGATATAATGACAGGAGCTTGAGTAGCCATGTTAGACAAAGGTAAGTAGCACAGGTGGAAGATGTGACAAGAAAGAAGTGGGCTCTCATCTCTGTGGAGAGACCTGCACTAACATTATATGACAGAGAATTGAAATTGTATTTTATTTAAAACAATGTTATTTAGGTTTTGATTACAGTCGTTGAACCTGTAGCCTAACACTCATAATAGAATAACTGATTTTTGTATTAGCCTTGTCTTGATATTAGGGTCAGAATGAGACAATATCTATTGGCGTATACATAGAAATGAGTCAAGTGACAGCCCTGCCCTTGGAAGCTTTGCTTTAGTGTGGGATCAGAAACTGAATCAAGAACAAAGCTACATGGCAAGACAGATTCATGACCCTGTAGGAAACTTTGGAAAGGGAAACTCTATCAGTCTTGATCTCAGGAGGTGGCTTGAAGCAGGGACAATCCTCTCTCAGTCTCCTTATAAATAGGCCAAGGTAACAAGTTTCATGTAA
This sequence comes from Ovis canadensis, assembly GCF_042477335.2. Classification (NCBI taxonomy): domain Eukaryota; kingdom Metazoa; phylum Chordata; class Mammalia; order Artiodactyla; family Bovidae; genus Ovis; species Ovis canadensis. The sequence goes on along the minus strand of NC_091265.1, from coordinate 54,021,645 downwards.
AAGTGATTTATTTCAAATTCCTTCCAGAGGGTTTTCCCTTTTGATCCAGCACTTAAGATGTGCGTTTGAGATCTTGTTTGGGAAGATTTCAAATGTTCCAGGGCAACTAAGCTGGTGACCCACAGCTCCTGAGCCTGAGTGACCAAAGCCTGTCATCTACATCAAGAGAAGCACAGGATTGAAAAGCCAGTGCACTGCAATTACAGAGTAGCCTCTGCTTGCTGACAATATAGAAGTTCTGAGCAGCAATGAAGACTTGCTGGTGCTGCTCAGTCATTTTAGTTGTGTCCGACTCTGTGAGTCCCCATAGACGGCAGCCCACCAAGCTCCCCTGTCCCTTGGATTCTCCAGGCAAGAACAGTGGAGTGGGTTGCCATTTCCTTCTCCAATGCATGAAAGTGAAAAGTGAAAGGGAAGTCACTCGGTCGTGTCTGATCCTCAGCGACCCCAAGCACTGCAGCCTTCCAGGTCATGGGATATTCCAGGCAAGAGTACTGGAGTGGGGTGCCATTGCATTCTGCTCACTGAAGACCTAGTATGGCAAAAGAAAGAAAAAAAAAATATTCTCCCAGAGAAACCAGTGAGGTCTCAGGGGAAGCAGGACATGAAAAAGGATGAAACCAGTCTGGGTCTGATATAAGGCGAGTCATGGAGAGGGAAGCAAGAGCCTGTTTTCACAGGGAACTTGGGATATAAGTTGTGCCTCAAATATTTCCCAACCCAAGGCTACGGAGCTGGGATTTCACTCTCCCTCTAGTGCCTTCCTCTTATCCTTCAACTAACACCCAGCTGGTGTCTCCAAGCCCTTGTATTAGATTCTTCAAAGACAAATCAAAGATGACACTAGAAGCAAAAGACACCAAAGCTCAAGAAAATACAACCAACCTCAGATAATGTCTAGATTTCTGCTCCCAGTATGCTATCTCCAACATCATATCTGAAATTCTGCGAGTCTAAAGAACTCCAAGGGTCTCTACATGTAAGCATTATTTTAAATTCAGGTTTTAATTTATATAGGAGTGTAGTTGATTTGCAGCATTGAATTAATACTAGTTGTATGGGAAATTAATTTCCTTATACAGACACATGTATCCGTTGATTCTTAGGTTTGTTCCCCTCCCCGCCCCCCCCATACAGGATATTATGGGAATATCCTGTATGGGACTGAGCAGAATTCCTACTATTGAGCAGAATTCCTGTGCTGTACAGTTGATTATTTATTAAATAAAGTAGTATACATATATTTATCTCAAACTCTCAATTTATCCCTCTGCCACCTTTACACATTTGTAACTATAATTATTGTGACGGAGGGAAGTGTCTAGGCACTTTTTGGATCTGTGCTTGTGACAGTGTAGTGGCCAGGGAAAGCAAGCTGAGAGAGACTCATTTGAGATGATGCTGAATGTGGAGAAGGACCTGGCCATGCAAAAATCTGGGAGAAAAACATTCTACATGTCGGAAGTAGACCCTGTTAAGGACCAACGTAAACAACTTTAATAAATGGCTACCCTTCAACTGCCTATCTTCCTTCCATGCTTGTAACTTGGCCCACAGGTCAACCACCATGACCTCATTCCATGCTTCAGTTGTGAGTTAGCAGCAATGAGCCATGTCAGCCTTCCCAAGAAGGGAGAACCTGGGGTTATCATGAGGCTGAATATGCTCTGGACTCAGGGACTTGTGCACAAAGTGGTTATCACCAGGAGCATCAGGTGCCAGGGGCACCACCAATGCCTCTGACTATCTCCATGCACTTGTTCTTAGGAGTAGAAATGCCAAGGAACCAATAGAGCAAAGAAACAAGCAATGACTCTTGTTTCATCTTGCCCCGTGTGAGTCCCACGACCCTTTGACCACACTGCTCTCTGCCCAAAAATCTTTCCTCTTTTGTTTCCTCAGGTGGCTTGTGAATAACATAAGCACCTGATTGTGAAGCTTGGTGGCTGGAACTCTAATCACAGTCAGCTGGGACTCAGAGATGTCCAGCCTTGTCCTTTTTCTCCAACCAGATTCATAAAGCAAAGTCCCTACAAAATATAAGGGTGATTGTAATTCTCTCAAGGTCTTTGAATCTCCAAGGTCTATTTGGAGCATCAAAGAAGGAACACATCCCCTGCATCCAGGCTAGTCTCAGCCCGCAGTCTCGCTCAGCCAGCGGTTCCCTGAGGAAACATAAGGCACATATCTAAGTTGCCAGAAGGCTGAGAAGAGAATGCTTCTCGCTGTGAATGCAGGTTCATGTTACCCAGTCATCCAAAGGTCTATGCTGTTGAATGAGGATTGGCAGCTCTGGGGATCTGTGTTGGGTGTGAGCCAGTCACCACCTGCACGACAGCCTCCTAGGGTCACTACAGCTGGGACTCTCCCACTGTGCCTGGAACCCAGAAGAAACAGCTCTGAATATTGCTTTCCTGCTGCTACATTAAGGCAGGTCTGCTGATAAAATCGGAAGCAGACTTGAGGGACAACGGGAAAGAACCTTCCACTCTGGTGCTTGCAGACATCTGAGAGCTACCCAGCAGTGAATCCAATGGAGTTTTTCCTCATCTTTCCCTTCCTGGAAGTCTCCTAGCCTGGGAACTGGAGTTCCTGTATCCCAAGTCTTCACTAACTTACCTACAGTTAAGGTGAATCATACACCCCAAGATTCGTTTCCCATTTTTTGGATGAAGTGTTCTGGACATGCTCCAGAACACTTGTTCCAAAATGAGGCTCAATGCCAATCAGTGGACAAGTGGCTCAGAGGTGGCTGTTGCTGAGGATGATGAGGTTGCCTCTGGTGGGCAAGGGGCTGTAACTGTCTGGTGATGTTCATGGGTCCTGGTCTCAGGACTGAGCGTGGTGAGCACTTGGCATGCAGCTGCTGTGTCATTGAGGACCTTAGAGGCCTTGCCCCCGGAAATTTACCATCATTTGGGTTCTGCAAGATGAGATCAGGTAGTTATAAGTCAAATTTTACAAATGGGGAAGCATGCAGATTCCCCAGCAGAAACCCATATTAGGCTGATAAATCATCTCTCAAAAAAAAAAACTCTGGGAACTAGATATGCCAGGACTCTTAGGCAAATTTTGAGGTATTTAAATATTTTATTAAAGAAGGTCATCTTTTGGATGACCTGCCATTCGGTCTCTGGCTTGGGATGATACTTACAGTTAGAGTGGAATCAAAGGGCCTCTGGGGGACGTAGTTCCTCTTCCTTTGACTCATTAGGAATGAGTACAGCTCTCTCCCCTCCACATCTGGAGCAGGAATTCAGCAGGAATAACGTGACCTCCAAGTTTAACAGGAACACTCAAGAAGGTCTGGCCCTCAGGTAGGCACTATCCTTTTCCCAGTGCTCTTCCTTCCCTCCTGGGTCATGTGCACGCTGTCCACCTCCTGGTTACTGGGTTCTGAATTCCTCTGCCCTTCACTTGTAGATATTTAGGCAGTCCCACTTGTGGCTCCCTCCCTACCCAGGCCCATTTCCTCATCTGCAGATCACACTAAAAGAGGGAAAATCAAGACGGGTCTCTCCAGTTTGTTCTTCCTAAAAATGTTCACATTCCTTCTGCTTCCACACCCTGTTCTGAGTCATCAACATCTCCAGCTAGAAGACTGAGCTGATGAGAGGAATGGAGATGCAGATTGGGGATGGAGGTGGTAAGGGTGTCAGTTGTGGGGGACAGTTTTCAGAAGACAAGAGATAAGTTGTAGTAACGAGCATGTGTGGTCCTCCAACCACTCATTCATTTGGGACCTGCCTAAGTCTGTATTCTTGGGCTTCTAAGGGTATCACTTAGATAGAACCTTCAAAATGGACTTTCCATAAACCTCTTACTGCAAAAAATTTCAAACAAAACAAATATAGGAAAGAAGAGTGTCATGAACACTATATTTCATCATTCAGCATCAATAACTACAAAACTAACATCTTAGTCCCACGGTTTGTCATAGACTGGAGACAATGCAACATCAAGGTGGTGGCCAACTGAGTTCCCTGCGAAGACATTCTTAAGTAGCATCAGTCTTTCTCTTCTTGCTCTCTTCTCACATGTGGTGGCTGAAGGGAAGGAAGAAGAGGAGAATAAGAGAGAAAAAGAAGGAGAGGCTAATCCCATCATGAGGGACCACCATCAAAACCCCATGTCAACCTGGGTACCTCCCAAAGGCCCTACTTCCTAATACCATCACATTGGGAGTCAAGGGTGGACACAATTCAATCCATAGCAGCTATACATAGCATAGCAGCTATTTGTTTTTACATTAAGACAGACCATCGTTTCATTCTCTCTGTTTTAATGCTTATTCATTTTCCCTGAAATATTTTAGGGACAAGAAGAACATTTCACCAAATCTACATAATAAATATCTGTGGTATAATGATAGGATATGAAAACAGTGCTCTTTTTTCCCCCAGAAAATGAACATTTTATTTCCAGTCCATGTGCAAATTTCCCTGATGCTCAAAAAGCAGATGTCTTTCCACAGTTTATTGAAAGAATGTAGTCATATGTTGCACTTGGTTGTTCTCATTTAGGACTAAATAACTGTTCCTCTCCCAATTTTAATGCCATTTATTTGTTCAGAAACAGGGAAGAAGCAGGGTGGCTTGTCTTACAGAATGTCCCACTATTGGTTTTAGAGCAGGAGTCCACAGTACCAGCACAGTGGGTCAGGACCAGTACCAGTCCTTGGTCTATTAGGAACCAGACCTCCACAGAAGGAGGTGAGCTTCAGCTCAGTGAGTGAGGCTTCATCTGTATTATAGCTGCTCCCTGTCACTCTCTCATCACCCCCAGAAGGGACAGTCTATCTTGTTTTCCTGGAACTGTTTGTAGTTACATAACCTATGTTTATGGGTAAGAGAATGAGATGGCTGGATGGCATCACTGACTCGATGGACATGAGTCTGAGTGAACTCCAGGAGTTGGTGATGGACAGGGATCTCTGGCATACTGCGATTCATGGGGTTGCAAAGAGTCAGACACAACGGAGCATCTGAACTGAACTGAACGTATGCTTAATAGAAAAAAAAAAAACACAAATATTGATGATTATTTTCCTTTCTCAGTGCTCAGAATGATGAGTTGGTGTCCTAGCAGTCTATCACAGTGACAAATTAGATGTTGCCTATTAACATTGGGACACATTTGGCCAGTTTAAATTTCAATATTAAAAACCTAAGATCATGGGATCCAGCCCCATCCCTCATGGCAAATAGAAGGAAAAATGTGGAAGCAATGACAGATTTCTTCATCTTAGCTTCTAAAACCACTGTAAATGGTGCCCGTGGCCACGAAATGAGAAGACATTAGCTTCTTGGCAGGAAATTCCTAAACATTCTGTCCAGTCCCCACTGGTCTTTGAAGTCCCTCCGTTTTCTGGTCCTTCATAATTCCCAAGATTATTTTGTGCATTTCTTTACCCTGAAAGAAAGCCTGAAATCAGCCATCTCTTTAAGATCGTCTAATGGGAAATGTATTTAGAAGCTACATGTTAGATCTCAGAATAGTCACAGTCATCAAGTTTACACTGCTTCTAGGCTTTACAGTGGTTGGAGGAGGAAGTACAAATTTTCCTTAAAATTAAAATAAAAGGGAATACAATTAGTTTGTGCAAACTTATGCTTTCAGTTTAAGATTTAAGACAGCAGGGTTTGAATTAAAATTCTTTATGTTATGTGTGAACCTCTTTTTCTAGCCACTGAAAGGCTTACTTCAAAACATTAATTTTAATTATCATCTTGCTTTTACGTGATAACATACATACGATTCTGTCACAATAACAGAAACAATATAAGGAACAATAAGTTGTTGATTTTTGCTCACCTCAGCTGCGATGGCAGTGCATGTTCATGATGGCTACAAAGGCAGCATAGAAGCATGGCAGAGAGGAATTACCCCACGTCCAAATCAGAGGTATCAACCAAGAGGAGCTACCCTACTTCAAAGTAAGGAGCAGCGGCTGTGCTTTGCTGGAAAGCGGTGAAGTGATACCCCACGTCCAAGGTAAGAGAAGCCCAAGTAAGATGGTAGGCCCTGAGAGAGGGCATCAGAGGGCAGACAGACACATTCACAGACAACTAACCAAACTGTCACATGGACCACAGCCTTGTCTAACTCAATGAAACTAAGCCATGCCGTGTGGGGCCATTCTAGACGGATGGGTCATGGTGGAGAGGTCTGACAGAATGCGGTCCACTGGAGAAGGGAATGGCAAACCACTTCAGTATTCTTGCTTTGAGAACCCCATGAACAGTATGATGAGGCAAAAAGATAGGATACTGAAAGATGAACTCCCCAGGTCGCTAAGGTGCCCGATATTCTACTGGAGATCAGTAGAGAAATTACTCCAAAAAGAATGAAGGGATGGAACCAAAGCAAAGAAAACACCCATCTGTGGGTGGGTCTGGTGATAGAAGCAAGATTCGATGCTGCAGAGAGCAATATTGCATAAGAACCTGGATTGTTATGTCCATGAATCAAGGCAAATTGGAAGGGGTCAAACAGGAGATGACAAGAGTGAACATAGACATTCTAGGAATCAGCAAATTAAGATGGACTGGAATGGGTGAATTAAACTCAGATGACCATTATATCTACTACTGTGGACAGGAATCCCTTAGAAGAAATGGAGTAGACTTCATAGTCAACAAAATAGTCTAAAATGCAGTCTCAAAAATGACAGTATGTTCTCTGTGCGTTTCCAAGATGAATTATTCAATACCATGGTAATCCAAGTCTAGGCCACCATCAGTAAGGCTGAAGAAGCTGAAGCTCAACAGTTCCATGAAGACTTACAAGACCTTCTAGAACTAATGGCCAAAAAAGTTATCTTTCTCATTGTAGGGGACTGGAACGCAATAGTAGGAGTCAAGAAACACCAGGAGTAACATGTATATTTGGACATGGAGTACAGAATGAGACAGGGCAAAGGCATTTTGCCAAGAGAAAGCACTGGTCATAGCAAATACCCTCTTCCAACAACACAAGAGAAGACTCTACACATGGACATAACCAGATGGTCGGCACCAAAATCAGATTGATTATATTCTTTGCAGTCAAAGATGGAGAAGCTCTATACAGTCAGCAAAAACAAGACTGGGAGCTGATGGTAGCTCAGACCATGAACTCCTTATTGGCAAATTCTGACTGAAATTGAAGAAAGTGGAGAAAAGCACTAGACCATTCAGGTATGACCTAAATCAATTCCTTTATGACTATACAAAGGAAGTAGAAATAGATTTAAGGGACTAGATCTGATAGACAGAGTGCCTGGTGAACTATGGACAGAGGTTCATGACATTGTACAGGAGACAGGAATCAAGACCATCCCCAAGGAAAAGAAATCCAAAAAAGCCAAATGGCTGTCTGAGGAGGCCTTACAGATAGCTATGAATGAAGGGAAGCAAAAACCAGAGGAGAAAAGCAAAGATTTACCCATTTGAATGCAGAGTTCTGAAGAATAGCAAGGAGAGATAAGAAAGTCTTCCTCAGCGATCAATGCAAAGAAATAGAGGAAAACAACAGAATGGGAAAGCCTAGAGATCACTTCAAGAAAAGGAGAGATATCAAGGGAATATGTCATGTAAAGATGAGCTCAATAAAGGACAGAAATGATATGGACCTAACCGAAGCAGAAGATTTTAAGAAGAGGTGGCAAGAATACACAGAGGAACTGTACAGAAAAGATCTTCACAACACAGATAATCACGATGGTGCGATCACTCACCTAGAGCCAGACATCCTAGAATGTGAAGTCAATGGGCCTTAAGAAGCATCACTATGAACAAAGCTAGTGGAGGTGATGGAATTCCAGTTCAGCTATTTCAAATCCTAAAAGATGATGCTGTGAAAATGCTGCACTCAATATGCTAGCAAATTTAGAAAACTCAGCAGTGGCCACAGGACTGGACAAGGTCAGTTTTCATTGCAATCCCAAAAAAAGGCAGTGACAACAAGAAACTACCACACAATTACACTCATCTCACACACTAGTAAAGTAATGCTAAAAATTCTCCAAGCCAGACTTCAGCAATACGTGAATCATGAACTTCCAGATGATCAAGCTGGTTGTTGAAAAGGCAGAGGAACCAGAGATCGTATTGCCAACATATGATGGATTATCAAAAAAGCAGGAAAGTCCAGAAAGACACCTACTTCTGTTCTACTGACTATGCAAAAGCCTTTGACTGTGTGGATCACAATAAAATGTGGAAAATTCTGAAGGAGATGGGAATACAGGACCACCTGAATTGCCTCTTGAGAAACTTGTATGCAAGTCAGGAAGCAGCAGTTAGAACTGGACTTTTGAGCAGTGGTTTGGGGAAGAATCTTGAGTGTCCCTTGGACTGCAAGGAGATGCAACCAGTCCATCCTAAAGGAAATCAGTCCTAAATGTTCACTGGAAGGACTGATGCTGAAGCAGAAACTCCAATACTTGGCCACCTGATGCAAAGAGCTGACTCAGTTGAAAAGGCCCTGATATTGGGAAAGATTGAAGGAAGGAGGAGAAGGGGATGACAGAGGATGAGATGGTTGGATGGCATCACCAACTCAAGAGACATGAATATGTGTGGACTCCGGATTGGTGATGAACAAGGAGGCCTTGTGTGCTGCCATTCAAGGACTCACAAAGAGTTGAACACGACTGAGCAACTGAACTGAACTGAAGTTGTTGAATATATTGTCAGACTTCTTTCCTTTTTTTCTTTTGGTTTCCTTTGGTTTTGTTTTGATGGGCAGGAGTTTTGTTTTTCCTTAAACGATATTCCACTCTGAATGTAGAGTCATAAGTGAATTTTAAAGCCAGTTAAGTAATGTGTTGTTATAGGTAGCTGGTCAACAACTTGATGCAATTAGATTTATTAGTCTTTGTTCTCAATTTGTTCAGTTCAGATCAGTCCTTCAGCTGTGTCCATCTCTTTGCAACGCCATAGACTGCAACGTGCCAGGCTTCCCTATCCATTACCAACTCCCAGAGCTTTCTCAAGCTCATGTCTATCGACTTGGTGATGCTATCCAACCATCTTACCCTCTGTCTTCTGCTTCTCCTCTTGCCTTCAATCTTTCCTAATCAGGGTCTTTTCCAATGAGTCAGCATATTTAGTATGCATACAGTCACTTTTAAAATCAACCAACATGAATTCAATTCCTCTCTGTTCCCACTGCACTCCCAAATCTAGGGCAGAAACAAAAAACTGCAGAGACTGAAGGCTGATTCCAGCACATTTTGTGGAGATTTTTGTCCCCCCCCCCTTTTTTTTTCGGGAAAATAAAATTAGTTGCTAATATTGAAATCAGTATATTGTACATAAATATCCAAACTTCTGATTTTCTTGAAAACATGGCCAACTGGCCTGTTTTCCAGCATGGGTGAAGTGGAGGAAAGTCTGCTCCCAGAAGTAAGGCCTGTGCTGCCCAGATTCCAACATGGCCACCTAGTCCTAGTATCATATTTCCTGCCTCCTGGGGCCGTGAGTTTGTGAGAACTAGACTTCTAGCTCTCTTAAGATAAAGGCTACTTTTGTCTTGATCAACTTTGACTTTGAAGCCTTTAACCTAGAACCTAGCACACAGTTCTTCCTTGTACAGTTGTTGGATGCTATAAAATATCTTGCGGATGCATCTGATATTTCTTCCAATAGTGAAACCATGCAATTGAAGTACTGCTCTGCCCTAAAACTTTGATGCAGCCTGGCATCATAGATGCCCCTGATGTCTGCTATTAGACCCACTACCTAAAGCCAGTTGTATGTCCCTGGGCTGTCCCTGAAGTCTTCACTTTGCCATTTGACAACTTATCATCCTAGCAATGTCCTTGGCAACGAAGAGAAATGCGAAATCAGTAATGCGAAGTCTCACGAAGTCAGTAATGCATATTTCCCGAAGTAGCCAGGAAGATGACATGAAACCACACCTGTCGAGCATGGCCCCTAATATCCATTTTCATGATGTTGTTAGCAGTTTTTTCTCTAAGTAGGCGAGGTTTTCCATCTTCTTAGATGTCCATGCAGATCAGCTTGATTTTCCAGCCAAGATTCAAGGAAGAGATTACAGCTCAATTCTCTGTATTCTAAAAAGCTTCAAAGTCCATTCGCCAAGGACACTAATGAAGGTAAAGTTTTTATTGAGACCTTTGTGTCTTTTTCAGATCTTTTAGTGGCCTGAACGGGGAAACTAGGATAGGTCAGAGCATATATAACTAGGGGCTCCTGGTTACCACTACATGGTAAGAATCCAAACTTCCCTGAGTACTTGGTGCCAGAAAAGAAGCATGAAGTGGCTGGTGCTCCTCGGGCTGGTGGTCTTCACAGAGTGCATAGTCAAGTAAGTATGGGGACTGTATGTCACATCATATTCCTTTCTCTGATTTTTCTTTTCATCTGATTATTCTTCCAACCATCAGGTTTAGAAGGGAAAGGAAAATTACTGTAAGAGTCTTAAAGTTCAACTCTGACTTATTGTTAAGTAACTTGCTATAGGAACTGTGGATCCCAAAGTCTCGGTATAGATTTGGGTTGCACAACACTTGGGGTCCAGTCATGTCATGACCTGTTGAAAATGCAACTCCTTGCAACTGTTCAGTGCACAGTCTATGCAGATGTTGATGTGGCCCTGTGGAATAGCACCTTTCTACATTTTGTTCAACATGGCCTCTTTTTTCCCTATTTCAATGTGTATATGCCTATGTCTGCATCTCTGTATCACTGTCATTTATCTCTCCATCTCTTTGGAAGTCACTGGGAGTCTATTTCTCTTTGTGTTGTTTGCTTTTAATTTTTTCACTTGACTCATCCTTCCTTCTCAAACCTCTGAATTTCCCTTACTTGTTCCCTATATCTTGTATTCTTATTTCGACTCTCCTCTTTCAACTTGGAGAAAGATAAACTGTCTTATATCTGACAAGCAGTGTGACAACACCCAACTCAGAAACCTCTTGCATTTCAAATTTCTCCCTTGTAAATAGAATAAGACTCCCTCGTCTACCTCCTTCCTTGAGGTTCTTTGAGAAGGAATGAGTGGGATGGCAACAGCAATGCTAATGGCTTTCATTGTTGACAATTCCTATTTATCAGGTTCCTTATATCCATCACTTCACTTATCCCCAAGGTAACCTATTTGAAGGGTTTGTACTGTTACATTCCACCATTTTACCGAAGGGGACACTGAGACACCACATGGTCATATGGCTTACCCAAGATGGCAGAAAAGAACCTGTATTCAAATCTATCTCTTTGCCATGGTATATGCATAAAATTCTGATAATAATGTGCCTCATAAAAATGATTAGAAAACACACAGGGCCATTACAATGACAGTTATACCTTAACACTGACAGCTAATTGTAGCATCTTCTTTGTTTTCTTTGTCAAATGCTTGGTGAAAGAATACCTCTAAGGAGAGTGAAGACCATGAGAAAAACCCTCAGTGGAAAAAACATGCTGAACGATGTTTTGATGGAGCATCCTTACAGACTGCCCCAGATTTCTTTTCGTGGTTCAAATCTAACTATTCACCCACTGAGAAACATCAGAGATGTGAGTATTTTGGGGGGATCATGCTCCACAGCATTCCCTGGTGCTCTAGCTTAGCATGGGGCTCATCTGGAGGTGCCAGGTGGGATGTTGGAGTTGGGGTTCCTGCAGGAGGCTGAGACACTGGAAAACAAGGACCCCACCGAGAGGAGAAGGCATTCTCATCCTCAACTGTTGGTCTTTGTGACTGGGCCTGGCCATTACCAGGTGGCAGGTAAATATCCATTTCTGTGTCAAACATGTGTCATTAGTTTGAGAGTGATTGTTCCTTCTGAACTAAGTGAGCGCCTCAGTTACAGATGAAGAGTGAACTATCACAGATCAAAAGGTAGAACCAAATGCAAAGCAATTGTGAATCCCCAGGCAGAGGAATTCGGTTTCCACAGATGCAAGAACAACAGCAGGAAAAAGTTACTGAACCTGTATTCCGTGTATGATCATAAGAATATAACACAGTGCTTACTGTTTTTAGGTTAGAAAAGGGCTTAATTTGTCTTCAAAAATGCCCATGCCAGCCTGAGAGATAGGCAAAGAGTAAATACATATCAAATGAAAGGGTCACCTGTGTGGTGTTGATTGGATGTGGTCTGAGTTTGGAGGGGGTGGCTGGAGTTGATCAAGAGGGACCTTCTGGAGAAGGGGGTGGTAAGGCTTGGTTTGAAGAGACTACAGAGATTCTCAAATGAAGGCACCAGGACTTCCCTGGGTGTCCAGTGGTGCTAGAGGCCCAGTGGTTATGCCTCTAGGCTTCCCATGCAGGAGATACCACTTCAACGCCTGTTCATAGAGTCAATACCTTGCATACAATGTAGCACAGGAAAAATATATCAAATGCAGATACCTCTGTGACAACCAAAGTCTGTGAACTGAACGGTGGTTAGAAAGTGGTCTCAAGAGATACATGATACCCAAAGGGAGGCATCAGTGTGGGAGTAGAGGGTAGCCAATATGCACTAACCCACTCGCTCCTTCTCCATGTAGACATTCTACGTGGGTAACATCACCATCGGAACACCCCCTCAGGAATTCCAGGTTGTCTTTGACACAGGCTCATCTGTTTTGTGGGTGCCCTCCGTCTTTTGCAACAGCTCAACCTGTTGTGAGTACAGACACCCCATACCCGAATGATCTTTCACTTGCCCTGCCACCCTGTTTCCACCCTTGGCACCTGATGACACTCATCTCTTGTGTATGCAGCTACACACGTTAGGTTCAGGCATCATCAGTCTTCCACCTTCCGGCCTACAAATAAGACGTTCTGGATCAACTATGGAGCTGGGAGAATGAAAGGAGTTGTTGCTCATGACACCGTTCGGGTAACAGTGTAACAAATGCTGAGTCAGGACTGGATATGAGGTGACCACTGCTTGCGAAACAGATGCAGGACCATCAGGCAGGACTCTTCCTAGCCTAACTCCCATAAATATTGGCCATCTTATCCACAGGATAATGTCTCTGGGGTGGCAGTGCCTGTGGTGACACACGAGCAAACAGATTAGCTAACTCAGAGTGTGTCTTGAGGTGTGGACTTGCAGCTCCTCTGCCCATGAATGAACCTGTTCAAGGTTCATTGCGCTCAGAGCGAGAATGGATAAAAGCACCCACTTTTATTTTAACAGACTACTCCCACCACTTTCCGGTATTAACTGGTTTAATTCTGCAACAACCCCACAAAGCCGTTACTCTGATTAGCTCATGAGACATATGAGGAAACTGAGGTCCAGACAGCAAGGGCCTTGCTGAGAGCACACATGTGATAAAAGGTGGAGTTAGGCTGGCTTTTCAGGACTGAAGTTGCTGTGCGGTGTTTGGGGACAGGATAAAACTGATCTGGGGACCCTGGGTGCAGTCAAGGCCTTCAGCTATCCAGAGTGGGAAACTGGAGGGAGTTTCCAGTCAAGGGACCTGATAAATGAGTTCTCACTCTAGAGGACCCTTGAGAGTCTAATAAATCTATGGCTTGCCTCCCCCAAAATACTTGAGTAGTTCCCCTCTCGCTCTTTCTCTCTCATACACACTCGCAGAAATATATACATATCCCCAAAAGTGAATTCCCCAGGCAGTAATTTCATAGAACCCTGCAAGCAAGATTGTCTTTTTGGCTTCTGTCTTCCTGGACAGATGCAGAATCCACAATACCTTACAGAGAATTCAGTCCATTCCTGTCATTAGGTCACAGTGATGACAAAGAAAAAGCTATCTTGCTCTCCACTCATTTTGTCCATAAGGTGGCACCAATGGGACCTGATCTGACTCTTGGTTGCCCCACCTGGACTGAAGCCACGAGGCAAATCTGACTCATTCAGGTGGTGTGTTTCTGAGGGGCAGATGTTTTAAAATTCACATCCTGTCTCAAATGGAACCCAAATTCCCCTTCTACCTTGCTCTAACCATCTGTGGGCAACCAAAGACACAGCCCAGCCTCAATTCTTCTCTAAAGATCTAATGGAAATGCACCCCAACCCAGTCCTAGCCCCCACTTCACATATCTGTAAGTTGGAACACTCTTCTGTCCCACAGATTGGGGACCTTGTAAGTACTGACCAGCCATTTGGACTAAGCATGGCAGAATACGGGTTTGAGGGCAGAAGGTTTGATGGCATCTTGGGCTTGAATTACCCCAAACAATCCTGCTCTAGACCAATCCCCATCTTCGACAAGCTGAAGAATCAAGGTGCCATTTCTGAGCCTGTTTTTGCCTTCTACCTGAGCAAGTAAGTCTGAGATAAACAATTCTTTTCTCCAAATTAGCTGTAAGATGCTTTCAGTTGCACAAAAATTATAGAACTCTTAATAAAGAAGTGTCCAGGAGAAGGCAATGGCACCCCACTCCAGTACTCTTGCCTGGAAAATCCCATGGACAGAGGAGCCTGGTGGGCTGCAGTCCATGGGGTCGCTACTAGTGGGACACTACTGAGCGACTCCACTTTCACTTTTCACTTTCATGCTTTGGAGAAGGAAATGGCACCCCACTCCAGTGTTCTTGCCTGGAGAATCCCAGGGACAGGGGAGCCTGGTGGGCCGCCGTCTATGGGATTGCACAGAGTTGGACACGACTGAAGCGACTTAGCAGCAGAGAGTAATATAATCAAGGATAAGTATGGCCCCAGGGGCCTACCTGTTTTCACAACTGGCTTTTATAAATAAAATTTTAATGGAACACAACTCTACTCCTGGGCTCAAGACCAGTAACTTGGTCTACGGGTTAAGTCATGAGGGAGGCAAATGGAAGGCAACAGGAAACAATTTGGAGGAAGATACATTACGATTTGCTTATGAATTTGATAAGGAAGGAAGGAGAAAGATAGTGGATATATTTCATTCCTCATTAGCATTTAAAAGAGAGCCCAGGACCAGCTCCCCAATTTGTGGAGCCACTGAGAAATGAAAGTATGGGATATAAAAGTGTGGGACCCCTCATTCAAGAAATATTAGGCATTTCAAGACAGGGAGAGCAGAGGTGGCGTCCCTTCTGAGTGTGGGGCCCTTTGGACAGTGGAGGACACAGGCCAATGTACCCAACTCTGGGTGACCTGAACCCACACCCTTAGAACTCCCAGGCCTTGATTTTCCTGAAAAATGACAAGGTGGACACGGGGAAAGTCAAAACACTTCAGCACCCTGTCCTCTGAGGGTGTCTGAGCACTCAGGTTGCTGAAGGTCCAGGGCGTCTTCAGAAGACATAGTGGGTGGAGCTCAGACAAGTGATTCAGCTTCTAACCTCCTCTGTGCCACTCATGAGACAGTAACAGACCTCACTCTGGATCTCTATCTCTCCTGGACTCAATTTCTGCATCTATACATGGGGACCTCATTAAGGCCTTGATCGTTGGATCAGCATAGCTCTCAGACAGTGCTGTTGTTACTGTCCTCCAAGGTACCCCCCCCCCTCACTTCTTTCTACAGAGATGAGCAGGAGGGCAGTGTGGTGATGTTTGGTGGGGTGGACCACCGCTACTACAAGGGAGAGCTCAGTTGGGTACCACTGGTCAAAGCGGGTGACTGGACTATACACATAGACCGGTAAGCCTCTCCCTCAGAGGGTCAGCCCAAGTGATGCTCCCACTACTGTACATGGACACAGGCAGACACATACAAATACATTCTCAGACGCACAGTCACCCAGACATACACACCACCCACAACAACACAGGGAGACACACAGACACTTGGAAACATACAAGCACACACATACAAACCTACACAGAGACACATAAAAACATGCATAGAAAAAAAAAAAGGATAGCTAATCAGAGACACACAAGCACTCACAGATACACATACAAACACACAAACACATAAACACATAGATACACAAACAACCCATGGGTTCATAATCCCCAGGCCTTCTGAGAAAGGCTCTGACCAGGGTCCTAAAAGGGTCCAGAGAGGTCTGTGCAGCTGGGAGAGGGCTGCACCCACTGCCCTTTGAGGTGGGGAGCATGGTTAGAGGACTCTACAGTGTGGTGAACAGAGGATCATGGAGAATTTCACCAGCCTGGACAGAGTTATGATAAGATGACCAACTGTCCAGGGCTACCTAGGACATAGGAAGTTCTCAGTACAGATAAATGTCAGTTAAAAAACAGGGACAGTCCTGAGAAAATGGAGAAAATTGGTCTTCTTAGGGAGCAGCTACCCAGCAATGGAGAGAGGCTGGCTGCAGTCTTAAGACCTGAAAGCAACTCATAAAAAAGGCACCCCATGTTCATGGGCACACAATGGGGCATTGGCTATAACAGAGAATCAGGAAGGTGGAATCCTTGAGTGACCTAAGGACAAGAGGCATAATTGATAGGATTCTGCGTGATACCCTCAGACAAAAGCTGACCTATTCTTTGGCGTTTCTGTGGGCTAGTCATGTATTTCCTGGCCAGGGTCTCAGGGTCTGAGCTGGTAGTAGGAGCAGTGCTGGGAGACACCCTCTCCCAGAGGAGCCCCTCTCTCCCCCTAGTATGAGAATCTGCTGTCCCTGCAAATCTCCATCTTCACTCTGTGTGTGACCTGTTATTTGTTCCCGATCAGATACAGCTCTCTGGAGGTTTCTTATTGCTTTTTCAGTCTTCATTCACGCATTGAACAGAGAAGCATTGTGCATCCACTGTGTGCCAGGCACTTTAGAAAGGCAAGGAGAATAAAACTCGCCCTCACATCTAAGAAGGCGGATGTACATGAAGTGACTAGCCCACATAGTGAATTGTGACTTTGGTACATGCTAGACATGAGGAGGAGAAGGTAATGGCAACCCACTAAAGTACTTTGCCTGAAAAATCCCAAGGATGACAGAGCCTTGTGGGCTGCTCTCTATGAGGTCGCACAGAGTCTGACATGACTGAAGTGAGTTAACAGCAGCAGCAGCAGCAGTCATGAGGAAGGGTCTACAGAGAGTGACCAAGACAGGAGACTGATAAACACCGGGAGAAAGACTTCCCCAAAATAATGCAATTAAGATGGAATCTGGAAGATGAGAACAAATATGCTAGTCAAGGAGGAATGGAGTCTTCTAGGAAGGAAGACCAGCTTGTGTCAAGGTACAAAAGATCCTGGTTTATTCAAGTCCTGCATTTAGGATGTCAGGAAAGGTGCTGTGTCAAGAGCAAAGGAAAAGAGGGAAAGAGATGAAAGGCTGTTTACGAGACAGTCGGGAAGTGGGCAACTCTGGGGAGACTCAAGTGACCTTGATGCCCGCTTTCTTCCATTGTCTCTCAGCATCACCATGAAAAGAGAGGTTATTGCTTGTTCTGACGGCTGTGATGCCGTTGTGGACACCGGGTCATCTCATATCCAAGGCCCAGGAAGACTGGTTGATAACATACAAAAGCTCACTGGCGCCAAGCTACGAGGTTCCAAGGTGAGGGGTCATGACCCAGGGTCACTCCCAGTCTCCACACACAACATAGGATCTCCATACTCAAGCTCTCACCCTCTCTCTAACAGCACTACGTTTCATGTTCTGTGGTCAATACCCTGCCCTCTATTATCTTCACCATCAATGGCATCAACTACCCAGTGCCAGCTCAAGCTTACATCCTCAAGGTGAGGGGACAATACTAAGGGTTGGTTCTCAAACTGGAGCTTGCAGGAACCCTTGGGCTGCTGCTGGGAGGAGGGCATCCTCTGGCGGCCATGTCACACCATTGCAGATTCTGCTGAGCCCTGTGGCTGGGCCAATGCCTTCCACAAAACCAATCACTTGAGAGTAAGGGCTGTGTGGGACACTGATTTTCCTGAAATAAATATGAAGATACCACATGATATGGCATGGCGGGAGTCAGGGAGTGGGGAATACTAAGGTCCTCAGTCCTCAAAGAGTGTCAATTCAGTCTGAACCCTTAGGTGCATGAACATGAAATTCAGCTCTAGCATTCCCTGAAATAGGCCATGTTACAAGGAGAATGTCTGGGGACCATCCAAGTGTGAAGTCCCAGCATAAGTTAACAGTCTGCCTTACCTTCTCAAGATTTTTCTGCTTTGAATGATAAATTACATGGTCAGCCTAGTCCTCACGTGCATCTTCCCCTTGCTCTGAATAGGTGCCTCCTTTGTCAGTTGAGATACCCGACCCCTCAGTGGGGAGGTTGTAAAATAAGGTGTATGAAGGGCGCACAGTGACTGCTCAGCCCCAGCACAGGGTGAAGACTTCATGTCAGCTCCCTGCGAGAGTTCAGAACAGGCTGATGGGCTCAAAGAAGGCTTTGAGGAAGAGAGGGAATTTCAGGAATTCTAAAATGACAAACTCATTGAGCCATATGGAGGGTTGCTTGGTTCTAGGCAAAAGTGCACTGGATTTTATGCAAATGTCATCTCAAGGTGGTCTGCACTAAGGCCCTGGGGACTTACTAGGGCTGATGAGGGCTACAGACTGACCAGTGGGGATGGGGAGCCAGGGTACCTTACCCATCCAAGCCTGAAGTGGCCAAAGAGGATGAGTGTGGGCCAAAGGAGGCTTCTTAGAATTCCTGAGTTAAGTGTTCAAGGACGTGTTGTGGGCACTGCTCTATTTCAGATGGATAACCTACATTGAGTTACTTGGTAGCACAAGGAACTCCACTCAGTTATAACAGCCTGGATGAGAGGGGTGTCTCTGGTACCAGGATACCCGGATACACACGGTTGAGTCTCTCTACTGTCCACCTGAAACTCAGAATATTGTTAATCAGCTATATTCCAATGCAAAATAAAGCTTTTTAAAAAAATAAAGGACAGATTGTGAGGATTCAGGAGGAGAACCAGCATTCTCTGCAGAGAAAACAAGGGGCAGGAGTCAGAAGGAAATAAACAGGGAGTGAAGAGAACTATGGACACACTTGTTCTTTTCTAAATAATTATATTGAAGTGTGGCATAACTTCAGTGTTGCATTAAGTTCTCCTGCACAACAATGTGACTCAGTTATACACATAAACATTATATTTTTCTTATTCTTTTCCATGAATGCTGAATATAGTTCCTGATGCTCTACAATAGGACTTCGCCGTTTTACATTCTTCTGTTTCCCAACCTCCCAGTCTTCCACTCACCACACCCTTCCTCATGACAACCTGATGTCTTGGCCCTCTTTGGTTTTGGATGAACTCTCATATACCCTGCTGCTGAGAAAACCCCTTGATACTTACTAAAAATGGGAAATAAAATAATTTTGCTGGGTCTGGATATTGGGAGGACTCACTGGTAAGGGCCCATACTGACTGGTGTGTGTCTCTGACTCCTCCAGGATTCCAGAGGCCGCTGCTATATCGCCTTTAGAGAGAAAAGAGTGAGGACATCTACAGAATCCTGGGTCCTGGGTGACATCTTCCTGAGGCTGTATTTCTCAGTCTTTGATCGAGGAAATGACAGGATTGGCCTGGCACTGGCAGTGTAAATGCTTGGAGTGGTTCAGGAATCAGTAAGGATGTTCCTAAAACACATCACTCACACTTTGGGCAGTCCTGCCCAGGATGCTGGTAAACTGTATTTGGTGTTTTGTACACCCTATTCTCAGTAAAGAATAAAGGGTTTCACTCTTAATGGTGTTGAAGCAAATATTGCTGCTATTTGTGTCTGGTTGTGAAGGATCTAGAACCAAGTCTGAATCAACATTGAGAGGAGCCCTCCTCCAACTGGCTTCAAGGAAAGGGGAGACTCATTGAAATGATTCTGGGAATCCAGGATACAAGAATCAGAGCAAATACAAAGATCTCAGTGACTGGACCCAAGAAATCAGAAGTCATCAATTCTCTTTCACCCTCGCTATATCCCTTCAGTCTGCTTTGATGGTCTTAGCCTGGCAACTTTTTCCCTTAAGTCTTCTATACCTAGTGAGGGAGTTCAAGCTACCTACCCTAGGGTTTTAAGTCCTGAAGGCATCTCCTAGTAAGGAAAAAGGTTTGCAGACACCAGAGTTCAAGGGTGTTCTCTGAATGACCCACCTCAGTTCACATCAGCCATCCTGGCAGGGACAGGGGTCTTATGACTAGCTTCACATGGTCTTTGGCCCTAACTCAGCAGCACACATAATTTTTAATTTCCTCCAGAAATACATGACTGAAGCTGGGGAGAGGCAGCCCTAAGGACAGTAACTGGCAGATGGTCTAGGCCAAGAAAGAGTTTGTGATGACCCACAAACTCCACCACCTGCTCATTCGGAAGAATTATAAGGGGTAATAAAATAGACTCTTTGTCCCATCTCAGACGAACTTATCACTGGGCTTCTCCTCCAGGGGATGTTGGGTGAAGTGCTTCATGCAGAGCTGGTTCTCCCTTTTTCCCACACCCCAGGCACCGGCTCTCTGCCACATATGCCTGCTCTGTCCTTTCCAGTCCTACCTGGTAAGTGGTGGTCCCAGTGGATCCTTGAGCCATCCTCCTCCTCCAGAGCCCAGAATGCCCCTTCCTTGGCCTCCAATGCTGTTGAGGAGAATAAAATACATGAAATAGGAAACCCAAGGTACACAGAGACTTAAGCCTTTCTGAGCATCCTCCAGGGGTGGAGCTACAAAGTATTTGCTTGGAGCTGCCATGGTTAGGCTCTTTTGCAGTGGCAGAATCCATTCTTTCCACCTGGAAGCCCTCAGGAGAATCCTCAGCTGAGTCAGCAGGCATCACAGGTTGATTTCCTTTCAGATTGACTGATTTGATCTCCTTGTTGTATAAGGGACTCTCAAGAATCTTCTCAAGCACCACAGTTCAAAAGCTCAATTCTTTGGCATTCACCCTTTCATATGGTCCAGATCGCTCATCTATACATGATTACTGGAAATATAGCTTTGACACTACAGACCTCTGTAGCAAAGTGAGTCTCTGCTTTGTAATACACTGTGCAGGTTTTCATAGCCTTTCTTCCTTCCAATAAGCAAGTGTCTTTTTATTTCGGGCTACAGTCAAGGTCCATTATGGTTTTGGAGCCCAAGAAAATAAAATCTGCCACTGTTTCCACGTTTCCCTCATCTATATGCCATGATGTGGTGGGACCAGATGCCATGAATGTTGACTATATTATTGTGAAGACTGTTTTGAATGTTGAGTTTTAAGCCAGTTTTTGCATCTCCTCTCCTCATCAAGAGGCGCTTTAGTTCTTCTTTGCTTTCTGCCATTAGAGCAGTGTCATCTTCATATTCTTGGATGTTGATATTTCTTCCAGCAATCTTTATTCCAGCTTGGGATTTATGCAGTCCAACATATCGAATGATGTATCCTACATAGAAGTTAAATAACAAGAGTGAGAATGTACACCTTGTCATGTTTCTTTCCCAGTTTTAAATCTTTCAGTTCTTTATATGATCCTAACTGCTGCTTTTTGACCTACATACAGACTTTTCAGGAGTCGGGTAAGCTGATCTGATACTCCCATTTCCTTAAGAATTTTCCACAGTTTGTTGTGGTCCTTTATGTGAAAGGCTTTAGCATAATCAGTGAAGCAGATGGAAATGTTTTCTGGGGTTCCCTTGCTTTCTCTATGATCCAATGGATGTTGGCAATTTGATCTCTGGTTCCTCAAACTAGTTTGTACATCTGGAAATTCTCAGTTCATGTAGTGTTGAAGCTTACCTTGAAGGATTTTGAGCATTACCTTGCTAGCAGGTGAGATGAGTGCAATTGTGTGATAGGTTGAACATTCACTGGAATTGCCTTTATTTTTTTTTAATTTTTATTTTTGCTTTATTTTACTTTACAATACTGTATTAGTTTTGCCATACATTGACATGAATCCACCACAGGTGTACATGAGTTCCCAATCCCGAACCCCCTTCCCACCTCCCACCCCATATCATCTCTCTGGATCATCCCCATGCACCAGCCCCAAGCATCCTGTATCCTGCATCGAACATAGACTGGCAATTCATTTCTTACCTGATAGTATACATGTTTCAGTACATTGGAATGAAAATTGACCTTTTCCAGCACTGTGGCCACTGCTGAGTTTTCCAAATTTGGTGACATATTGAATGCAGCACTTTTAAAACCTCATTCTTCAGGATTTTTAAATAGCTCTACTGGAATTCCATCACTTCCCCTATCATTGTAGTGATGCTTCCTAAGGCCCATTTGACTTAATACTCCAGTATATCTGGCTTTGCATGAGTGACACAAGCATCATCCCTATCCTGGTCATTGTGACCATTTTTGTACAGTTCTTTTTTGCATTCTTGCCACCTCTTCTTAATCTCATCTGCTTCTGTTAGGTTTCTGACTTTTCTTTCCTTTATTGTGCCCATCCTTGCATGACGTGTTCCTCTGGTAGCTCCAATTTTCCTGAAGCGATCTATGCTTTACAATTCTATTATTTTCCTCTAATTCTTGCAGTATTCACTTATGAAGACTCTTATATCCCTGCCGGGGTCCAGTCCTGGTGGATCCAGGGTGATTTGAAGGGGAGACGGTGTAGGCGAGGAAAAACTTATTTATTTAGAAATATAAGATTAGGAAAAAAAAGTATAGTAGGAAAATTTAGTGGAGACAAGATGATGAATAACTTGATTTATGGGGAAAGCTGATAAAACCTCAGTACAAGAGGTTTGCACCATTTATGTTAGGCCACTGGTGCTCATTTGAATAGCCAAGGATGCCCCACCTTAGCCTCCCTCTCTCGTGGGCCTTAGAAGCCAGGGCAAGTAAGTAGAATTGGCGAGCCTCCATGCCCCAGGTAGGAATTCAGCCAGAAAATAGAGTAAGAAAAGACACAGGGGAAACCAATCTTTCCAGTGACTGGCCCATCCTCTATTGTCTGGAAGGACCTTTTATACTTTTGATTGTACATAGAGATCAGTGGATACAATGCCATTCTCCCAAATCATCCCACCCTCTCCCTCTCCCTCTGAGTCCAAAAGTCCGTTATACACATCTGTGTCTTTCGTGGCATTGTAAAAAAGAGAGAGAGAGAGAGAGAGAGAGAGAGAGAGAGAGAGAGAGAGAGAGAGAGAGAGAGAGATCAGTGGATAATACAAAATTATGCAGCATCAGCAGCCCTGACTCTTATTGAGACCAGGCTTTCTCTCCGTATACCTAGCTGTATACACAAGTCTTAGGTGATTTACATCACTTTCTCACCAGAAGGCCAATTAAGAGTTTATGGCCCTTTTCTGATAAGGGTCTGTCAACCAGAGAACTTCTTTGTGTTGTTCTTCCCAAAGTCTGGTGCCACTCTCAGAAAGCGCTAAATAATGTTACATTCTTACATAGCAAGGACACAACAATTTATAACAATGAAAGAAATACAGTGATTTATAACAAAGAGAAAAGTAATTAACTCAAAAGTCTAGTGTTGCTGACATCAAAACTACTATATTCTTATTTCTGCATCCCAATTACATAGATTAATATACTCCCAGGTGCCTAAAAGGTAAAGGATATGGAGGCCTGATGGCAAACATTAACTCAACAAATGAATCCCTTCATCAAACTAATTCTTAGCTCTAAAAAGGCTCTATATCTTTAAGATGTTTTAAGCTTCGTGTCTTTCGTGATGGGGGGCTGTAAACAATTCACAAGTTGTAAAAGGCCTGGCAGAACGGTCGGATAAGTTAGAAAGCCATCAAAGGGGATTAAACTGAGACATTATTTTTATATGCAGGAGACTGTTAACTGGAGCCCTAAGTTAATTCCTTTTAGAGGAAGGTGATAGGGGATGGCCCCCTGTTATGTCAGAAGAGTGGAAAACACAGTACAATAAGACAGGCAGACTCTGCTTTTTGGGGGTAGATGCTCAGGTAGAGGACCCCTTGAGACCTGACTCGCCTTGCCCACCAAGTCTCTCCACATGACCTTGTCATGGGTGGGATCTCTCGTGCTGGCTACCGGCATATCCCCTTGCCATTCTCTGGAAATCTGCATTCCATTTAGTATATCTTTCCCTTTCTGCTTTGCCTTTCACTTCTCTTATTTTCTCAGCTGTTTTTATGGCCTCCTTACATAACCCCCTTTCCTTCTCACATTTGTTTTTCTTGGGTTTGGTTTTGGTGACCACCTCCTGTACAATGTTACCAACCTCCATCCATAGATCTTCAGGCTTCCAGACCTAATCCCTTGAATCTATTTTTCATCTCCACTATAAAATCATAAGGGGTTTGATTTAGGTCATAGCTGAATGTTCTACTGGTTTTCCTTACTTACTTCAATTAAAGCATGACTACTTGCATCTGCCTAAGCATTGTTGCCAGATGACCACCCACCACTCCCAGTTGTTGTGGACCAAAAGCACACAATTTGAGGACTGTTACCCTGGGTTTGTGCTTGGCTTTTCATGTGCTTAGCTCTATGACCTTGATCAAGTAGCTTAACCTTAGTTTGCTCATCTGGTCAATGGGCACAATGATGATAATTCCACCTCTAGATTCATGTGTGCCTGCTAAGAAGAGGTGGCCCTGAGAGGGCTTCCTGGGTTCCTGAGTCTGGAAAAAGTATGAATTATTTTGCCACCTGGGGAAATGGAAATCTTCTGTGTAGAGGTTATGGCTGCCATCTCCAAGGATAAATACTGATTCAAGCCAAATGACATCTATCTCTGAACCTGACCCAGAACTCTGACTGAGCCGATGCTTCTGTTTTCTGGGCCCCAACAAGAGCGAATCATTACTGGCTCAGATTGCTCCCTTCCCAGGCTTACCAGTCAGCCTTTCCTTGTCAACTACTTCTAGCCTGAAATCACACTGCAAGCAGAGTTGTAAGGCTGTTGGTTTCTCTTCGGTTTCCCACATCTCCAGCATAGCAAGAAGTTGCTGTTACGGCTACTTGTCATAGAAACAACTATGTCTACCTGTAGAGTCCAATCTCCATGTGTTAAATGTAACTATCCCCATTTGGCGCCTCACATTTAAATTACCTACAGTTGCCTTAGAAACCTTCCTATGCCTGCTGTTTAACGACCAAATATGTGTGGACTTGATCTAGTTTTCTTTCCCAAGTATGATTCCAACCATGCAATGAAGTAACCAGACATTTAGTCATCTAACTACCCACAGGAATTGACAAAAGCAAACCACCCATCCATTTCTTGCTTGCCCCAAAACAACTTTGAAGTGATCTGCTGAAACAATGTGATACATTGGCATGTACACTCCAGAAGGGACACTTTTTCTGGATCCGTTTTACACCTAGTGCCAGATGGCTACCACAAGCCTTGCCCTCCAGCAGACGGTCACCTGGTTTTAGCAGAGTCAGCCCACTCCAGATCTCTTCGACATCCCTCAGTTAGATCTAGAGAAAAACTCAGTCAAAGCTCTCTCTCCTGCAGAAAACAGTTTTTTCTTTTCCTTTTTTTTTGTTTTTTTAGAAAACAATTTTTGGTAACACATTTTAAATCTTGTGCTCCTTCCCTTGGATTCAAGGACCTGTACCAGAGGATGGGAAACCTCCCCTTCCAACTGAATCTTTCTCCACTCCAAACAGGACCAGAGCCTTCACTGGACCCTGTGTCCTCATTGGTATCATTCAGTTGCTAAGCCATGTCTGACTTTTTGTGATTACATGTTCAGCAACAAAACAGGCCTCCCTGGCTTTCACTGTTTCATATAGTTTCCTCAAACTTATGTCCTTTGTATAGGTGATGCCATCTCATACTCTCATCTCTCTCCTTTTGCCCACAATCTTTCCCAGCATCAGGGTCTCTTCCAAAGAACTGGGTCTTGACATCATTGGCCTAAGTGTTGGGGCTTCATCTTCATCATCAGTCCTTCCACTGAATATTGCTCTACCACTTCCAAACTAAGCTCATGTTTCCAATCACCTAACAATATTGAACTTTGATAAAGTTTAATAGAAGTGGGATCTGGTCCTCTGGGAAATCCCAGCACTGCCGCCCTGCCTTTCTTTTACCATTCTCTCCACCTGGCATAGAATTGCTTCCCTACAGCTTCTCCAGCTTGAAGTGGCCTACTGCCTCAAAATTGTCACCTATCCATGGCTTGTTCTTTCCTCCTTCCTTAAAAACTTCTGCCTGCTCCCTGATTGTCCTCTGTACATCAGTTCAGTTCAATCTCTCAGTCATGTCCACTCTTTGCTATATCATGGGGTGCAGCATGCCAGGTTTCCCTGTGCATCACCAACTTCCAGAGCTTGCTCAAACTCATGTTCATCAAGCTGATGATGCCACCCAACAATTTTGTCTCGTGTCTTCTCCTTTGCCTTCTGCTTTTAATCTTTCCCACCATCGGTGTCTTTTATAATAAGCCAGTTCTACCCATCAATTGTCCAAAATAATAGAGGTTCAGCTTCAGCATCGGTCCTTCCAATGAATACTCAGGACTGGTTTCTTTAAGATGGACTGGTTGGATCTCCTTGCAGTCCAAGGGACTCTCAAGAGTCTTGTGCAGCACACAGTGCAAAAGTATCAATTCTTTAGTGCTCAGCTTAAACTCTCACATCCACTCAGGACTTCTCAAAAAACCATAGCTTTGATTGTACAGATCTTTGCTGGTAAAGTTATGTCTAAGCTTTTCAGTATTCTGTCAAGGTTTTTCATAGCTTTTCTTCCAAGGACCAAGTGTTGTTTTGTTTTGTTTGTTTTCCCACATGTGCAGTCACTATCTGCAGTTATTTTGGAGCGCAGGGAAATAAACTTTGTCACTGTGTTCATTGTTTCTCAATGTATTTGCCATGAAATAATGGAACTGGATGCACTAATCTTCTTTTTTTGATCTGTACGTACCTAATCAAGACCATCCCCAATAAAAAAAAATGCAAAAAGGCAAAATGGTTGTCTGATGATGCTTTAGAAATAACATAGAAAAGAAGATAAGCAAAAGGTAAGAGGGAAAAGAAACACATACAAATCTGAATGCAGAGTTCCAAAGATAGCAAGAAGAGATTTTATTTTATTTTTAAAAAATTTTTATTTTTACTTTATTTTACTTTATAATACTATATTGGTTTTGCCATACATTGACATGAATCCACCATGGGTGTACATGCAATCATAAACATGAACCCCCCTCCCACCTCCCTCCCCACAACATCCCTCTGGGTCATCCCCGTGCACCAGCCCCAAGCATGCTGTATCCTGCATTGGACATAGACTGGTGATTCGATTCTTACATGATAGTATACATGTTTCAATGCCATTCTCCCAAATCATCCGCCCTCTCCCTCTCCCTCTCCCTCTGAGTCCAAAAGTACACTATACACATCTGTGTCTTTTTTGCTGTCTTGCGTACAAGGTCATCATTGCCATCTTTCTAGATTCCATTTATATGTGTTAGTATACTGTATTGGTGTTTTTCTTTCTGGCTTACTTCACTCTGTATAATCAGCTCCAGTTTCATCCATCTCATCAGAACTGATTCAAATGTATTATTTTTAATGGCTGAGTAATACTCCATTGTGTATATGTACCACAGCTTTCTTATCCATTCATCTGCTGATGGACATCTAGGTTGTTTCCATGTCCTGGCTATTATAAACAGTGCTGCGATGAACATTGGGGTACATGTGTCTCTTTCAATTCTGGTTTCTTCTGTGTGTATGCCCAGTGGTGGGATTGCTGGGTCATATGGCAGTTCTATTTGCAATTTTTTAAGGAATCTCCACACTGTTTTCCATAGTGGTTGTACTATTTTGCATTCCCACCAACAGTGTAGGAGGGTTCCCTTTTCTCCACACCCTCTCCAGCATTTATTGCTTGCAGATTTTTGGATCACAGCCATTCTGACTGGTGTGAAGTGGTACCTCATTGTGGTTTTGATTTGCATTTCTCTAATAATGAGTGATGTTGAGCATCTTTTCATGTGTTTGTTAGCCATCCGTATGTCTAGCAAGAAGAGATTTTAGAAAAGCCTTCCTAAGTGATCAGTGCATAGATATCGAGGAAAACAACAGAATGGGAAAGACCAGAGATCTGCTCATGAAAATTAGTGGTATGGAAGAATGGCTTCATGCAAAGATGGGCCAAATAAAATACAGAAATATCATGGACCTAAGAGAAGCAGAATATATTAAGAAGTGATTGAAAGAATATATAGAAGAGCTATACAAAAAGGATATTAATCCAGATAAACACGATGGTGTGATCACTCACCTAGAGCTAGACATCCTGAAATGTGACATTAAGAGGGCCTTAAGAAGTATCACTACGAGTAAAGCTAGTGGTTGTGATGGAATTGTAGTTGAGCTATTTCAAATCTTAAAAGATGATGTTGTTAAAGTGCTTACTTAATACACTAGCAAATTTGGAAATCTCAGCAGTGACATGGGATTGGAAAGGCTGTTTTTATTGCAATCCCAAAGAAAGGTGATTTCAAAGAATGTTCAACTACCACACACTTACACTCATCTCACATGCTACCAAAGTAATTTCTCCAAGCCAATCTTCAACAGTACATGAACTGTGAAATCCCATATGTTTAAGCTGGATTTAGAAAAGGCAGAAGAACCAGAGATAAAATTGCCATCATCTACTGGATCATAGAAAAATCAAGAGAATTCCAGAAATGTACCTACTTCTGCTTTATTGGCCATATAAAAGCATTTGACAGCGTGGATCACAACAAACTGCGGAAAACTTACTGAGACTGGCATACAAGACCATCTTGCCTGATTTCTGAGAAATCTGTATGCAGGTCAAGAAGCAACAGTTAGAACTGAACATGGAACAGCAGACTGGTTCCAAATCAGGAAAGGAGTAAGTAAAGGCTGTATATTGTCACCCTGCTTATTTGAATTATATGCTGAGTACATCATGCAAAATGCCCAACTGGATGAAGCACAAGCTGGAATTACAGTTGCTGGGAGAAATATCAATAACCTCAGATATGCAGAAGAGACCACTCTCATGGCAGAACGTAAAGAGACACTAATGAGCCTCATGATGAAAGTGAAAGGAGAGAGTGAAACATCTGGCTTAAATTCCACATTCAAAAAATGAAGATCATTGCATTTCATTTCATCACTTCATGGAAGATAGATGGGGAAACAATGGAAACAGTAATAGACTTTATTTTTAGGGGCTTCAAAATCACTGCAGATGATGATTGCAGCCATGAAATTAAAAGATGCTTGCTTGTTTGAAGAAAAGTTATGACAAGCCTAGCAGCATTTTTAAAAGCAAAGAAATTACTTTGCTGAAAAAGTTCAGTATAGTCAAAGCTATTTTCCCAGTTGTCATATATGGATGTGACAGTTGGAGCATAAATAATGGTGAGTAATGAAGAATTGAAGTTTTTGAACTGTGGTGTTGGACAAGACTCTTGAGAGTCCCTTGGACTACAAGGATATCCAACGAGTCCATACTAAAGGAGATCAGTCCTGAATATTCATTGGAAGGACAGATGCTGAAGCTGAAACTCCAATACTTTGCCCAACTGATGTGAAGAACTTACTCATTAGAAAGACCCTATTACTGGGAAAGATTTAAGGGAGGAGGAGAAGAAGATGACCGAGGATGAGATGGTTGGATGGCATCACCTACTCGATGACATGAGTTTGAGCAAGATCCAGGAGTTGGTGAAGGACAGAGAAGCCTGGCGTGCTGCATTCCATGGGGTTGCAAAGAGTCAGACATGACTCAGCGACTGAACTGAACTGGACATACACCTTAGCAAATGCTATTTGTAACTGTCCAGTTTCTCCAGCTAGACAGGGCTCCCCAAATCCGCATATCCATAGTCTGCACCCAAGCACAGAAGTCACTGCCTAGCATTCACAAGGCATTCAGTGAGTTCTGATTGCCGGGGAACCTACATTTTGCTATACATAGAGGAGCAAAGGACTCATTTATTCTCCTGTGTCAAACAACTTGAAAATAGAAGAGATAAATGAAAGAGCAGTTTTTAACATCCAATGTCAGGCAGCAGAGAATGGATTCCTGAGGCAGGGAGCAAGCAAGGTGAGTTCTACAATGCCACTAATCTGTAAATAGTTTCTAACACATACATGCAAGGGCTATCTAGGCAGAGACAAACGGTCTCCCAAGAAGAAAGATTTGAGACTCTAGATAGTTAGAGTTCACTGGAGATAGCTACACACAGATAACTATGTGAGTGTACAGGTGATACCCTTCCAGTTTACAGCAGAGAGTTAATAGTACTGGTCTGGATTAAAGGGAACAAGCCTTGAATCTCAAATTGCACCAAGTCTAATGGTGTCCCCACGTACCAGCATGGAAATGACTCATAATTCCCATGACATCAGTATAGCCCTGAAGACAATATTGCCTTACTAGTGGGGAATAGCAAACCTGGTCTAAAGGCTGGTCTTATATCAGCTAAAAAACCTGAATAGCAGCCTTCAATAAATACAATTGTTTTTAAGAAATTAACAGTGTCTGCAAACCATGCCACGAATAATTTATTAAAATTAAGAATATCCAGCATCCAAAGGGTAAAAATTGCCATATCCAATATCCAACTTAATATTTCTGTATCAATTCTGAAAATATTTGTCCTATGCCAATCAAAATATTGTAAATTAATTATCCTCTAATTAAGATAAATAAATAATTTTAAGAAGAAAAAAAATTCCAATGTGTAAAGAAGCAAGAAAATATCCAAAATGAGGGAAAAATCAATTAGTAAAAACACTGTTAAAATATACATTACATAATTAGCAGGGAAGGACATTAAAATGCTTCCTAGAATAATAATCTTTAGAGTCATGAAGCTGAAGAATATTGAGTATGTTAAATAGAGACATGGAAAATAGGAATGAAAAGACTGTGGGAAACAATTAATTGTGCATTACAGAGATTCGAAACAAGTTTAAGAATACTGAAATATATGTAAATGGAATCCCACAGAAAGTGAAAGGAGGAGAATAGAGAACAGAACTCCATAATTACTGGCTGAAAATTTTCCAGATATAATGAAAGCATTAAACCCATTAACACAGAAGGTCAATAAATTCAAGGACAAGAAATAGGACAACTATTAAAAGGTGCATGATAATTCATTGTTTCAAACAATCAGCCAAAGAAATATAACCAGAAGAAAAAACAGACACAATAGAAGAAACATAGGAAAGACAGCAGATGAGGCATATAAGACAATGTTAGCCAGAGGACACTGGCACCACATCTTAAAATGCTGAGAGAAATGTAATTGACTCAGAATTCTATGCCAAAGAAAAATGCATATCAAAAACAAGATAAAATACTTTCTCAGATGTACAACTATGAGACTGCATCACAACCAACAACCAATGTAACAATAAATGTTTTTTTTACCAGGCCTCAAATGTGAGACCTCCATAATTCTAGCCATCTCAGTCCTTCAAAAGACCTTGATAAAGGCAAATATTAAAGTAGAAATAGTCATTGTGTTTCTACCCACTTCAAGAAAGAATTGCTAACTCCTCAGTTCTGTATTTTGCAATGCTGGTGGACTAGATGGAGAAGTGATATGAACAGAAATAAAGTAGGTGAGACAGGTAGGTCAGAATGTGAGGTAACAAAGACAAGGTATTTAGAAGCTGAAGGATTGGGAGAGATTTGGGACCTCAGTTGGAAAAGAAGTTTTCAAACCAAATTGGGTCATGTGCTGTGTGAAATCCTCACTTCAGTCCTTTGAAGATCTCTACTGACCAGTCGGCCTCTTCTTTTCTGGAGCACAGTAGTTCAGGTCCATCTAGCTGTTTCTCATTGCTGTTCCTTTCTCCTGGCTTCCACACTGCACCCAGCCATTCAGCCTTATCCATTCAGAAAAGGTTTGTTCTTTAAGGCAGGTGCTGTAGGCTACCTACAAAATGATCAATTATCTGCTTCTCTTTCAAAACTGAAAATAGTTTGTTATATAGCCATGAGCCCAGTAACTACAGCACTGCATTTCCTACCCAGCCGGGCTCTTAGTCATGACTGGTAACTGAGATGCAAGCAGATGTTTAAGAGGGATTTCTTTAAAGACTTCTTTCAAGGAGCTGATTTAGCTGAGAGACTGGACTCTTCCCTTCCCTACTTCTTTCCTAACTGTTGTCTGGATTTTAGTTGTGATGGCTGGACCTCCTGCAGTTGTATTGGACAATCATGTAACCTAGGAGATGGATACCACCCAAGCTCTGGCTGGCTCACCTCCAGCTTTGTTTCAGTGGCAGAGAAAAATCAAGTGTATCTTGCTAAAGTTATAGTTCTTTTAGTTTTTTGCAATGTGTATCCAAACTTAATCCCAATAATACTATGTGTTTAATACGATATAGCCTTATTATTTTGTTGGGTTTAGCTAATAAATTTATATTTTACATTTCTCTATTTTTTTATTTTATATATTGATTCATCAACCATTATACCTAAATTGTATAAAAGCAAATTTATGCTTATAAGCATGCTCTCTTTTAGATTTTGAATTTTTATACTTTCTTATCTTCTTTCCTTTCTTGTTTTCCCCATATTGGTACAGCCTGGATCATGTGCTCTCTGTTAACTTCATCCAATTCCATATGTGCAGGCCAAAACAGACCAAGAGCTCTGTGGGGAGAACCACACAAGAATGAATACAGGGATATGAACGAAGGGTGGTGGCCCTTGTTACTCCTCATGACTGTTCTGAAATAGGATCACATTCCCCTGACCTTCTGAGTGCCCACAACCCCCAAGTTTTCCATGAACATGGAAGATACTTTGGCCAGTGGAATTTGAGTAGAGGTGATATGTCACTTCCAAATTGAAGTATTTGTCTGTCCCACTAGCTGGAATGCAGATGTAATGACAGCACCTGGAGCAGCCATTTTAGACCAGAAGTAAGTAGCACAGTTGGAAATATGACAGGAAAGAAGTGGACTCTCATCTCTGTGGAGAGACTTGCACTAACATTATATGAAAGGGAGTTGAAATGGTATTGTATTTAAGATAATGTTATTTAGGGTTTGATTACACTCGTTGAACCTGTAATTTAACACTCATAATAGAATAAGCGATCTTTGTGTTAGCCTTGTCTTGACATGGTCTGAATGCGACAGTATCTACTGATGCATACTTAGAAGTGAGTCAAGTGACAGCCCTGCCCTCTGGAAGCTTTGCTCTAGTGTAGAACTCAGAAACTGAAGCAAGAACAAACCATATGTCAGGACAGCTTCAAGATCCTGTAGGAACCCTTGGGAGGGGAACCTCAATCAGTCCTGATCTCAGGAGGTGGCTTGAAGTAGGGACAATCCTTTCTCAGTCTCATAAATAGGCCATGGTGCCAAGTTTCATGTAAAAGTGATTTATTTCAAATTCCTTCCAGAGAGTTTTCCCTTCTGAGCCAGTGCTTAAGACATGCGTTTGAGACCTGCTTTGGGAAAATCGCAAGTGCCCCAGGGCAACTAACCAGATGAGCCAAAACTCCTGAGCCTGAATGCCCTAGAGACTGATCTACATCAGGAGAAGCACAGAATTGAAAAGCCAGTGCACTGCAATTACAGAGTAGCCCCTGCTCGCTGCAAATAGAGAAGTCCTGAGCATCAATGAAGACCTAGTGAAGCCAAAATTAAAAAATAAAATAAAATAAATAAATAATAAAAATTTCTCACAGAGAACCCAGTGAGGTCTCAGGAGAAGCAGGGCATGAAAAAGGATGAAACCAGTCTGGGTCAGATATCATGCAAGTCATGGAGAGGGAAGCAAACGCCTGTTTTCACAGGTAACTTGGGATGTAATTTGTGCCTCAAACGTGCCCCAGCCTAAGGCTAGGGTGCTGAGATTTCACTCTCCCATTAGCACCTCCCTCTCATCCTTCAACTAACACCCAGCTGGTGTCTCCAAGCCCTTGTATTAGATCCTCCAAAGACAAATCAAAGGTGACACTACAAGAAAAACACCGAAGCTCAGGAAAATATAACCTCAGAAAATGTATAGATTTCTGCACCCGTTCTGGCATATTCAGCATCATATCTGAAATCCTGCAAGTCTAAATAAATCCAAGGGTCTCTACATGTAAGCATTAAAAAAAAAATCATCTTTTAATCTATATAATAGTATAGTTGGTTTACAGCATCGTATTAATATTAGTTGTATGAGAAATGAATCAGCTTTTAATATATACAGTAGTATAGTTGATTTACAGCATCATATTAATATTTGTTGTATGAGAAATTAATTCCTTTATATATAGACATGCATCCATTTTTCCTAGATTCTTTTCCCATACAGGATATTACAGACTATTGAGCAGAATGCCTGTGCTGTACAGTAGGTCTTTGTTGATTATCTATTAAATAAAGTAGTATACATATATTAATCTCAAACTCTCCATTTATCCCTCTCTCACCTTTCCACATTGGTAACTATAATTATTGTTTTGAAGGAGGGAAGTGTCTAGGCACTTTTTCATTCAGGGTCTGTGTTTGTGAGAGTGGAGTGGCCAGGGAAAGCAAGCCTGAGACAGACTCATTTGAGATGATGCTAAATGTTGAAAAGGACCTGGGCATGCAAAAAGCTGGGAGAAAAACATTCTAGATGTGGGAAGTAGCCCCTGCTAAGGACCAGTGTAACCAAGTTTAATGAATGGCTACCATTCCAATGCCAATCTTCCTTCTATCCGTGGAACTAAGCCTACAGGTCAACCACCATGACCTCATCCCGTGCTTCAGTTGTGAGTTAGCAGCAATGAGCCATATCAGCCTTCCCAAGAAGGGAAAACCTGGATTATCACGAGGCTGAATATGCTCTGAACTCAGGAATGTGTCCACAAACTGGTTATCACCAGGAGCATCAGGTGCCAGGGGCACCACCAATGCCTCTGACTATCTCCATGTGCTTGTTCTCAGAAGTAGAAATGCCAATGAACTGATAGAGTAAAGAAACAAATAATGCCTCTTGTTTCATCTTGCCCTGTGTGATTCCCATGGCCCTTTGACCACACTGCTCTCTGCCCAAAAACTCTTTCCTCTTTTGCTTCCTCAAAGGTGGCTTGTGAATAACATCAGCCCCTACTGTTAAGCCTGGTGGCTGAAACTCAACTCACAATCAGCTGGGACCCAGTGATGCCCAGCCTTGTCCTGAGTTTCTGTCCTTGTTCTCCAATCAGATTCATAAAGCAAAGTCCCTAAAAAACATAAGGGTGATGATAAATCTCTCAAGGCCTTTGAATCTCCAAGGTCTACTTGGAGCATCAAAGAGAGAACATATTCCACTGCATGCAGACTAATCTCCGACCTCAGCCTCCCTCAGCCAGGGGTTCCCTGAGGAAACATAACACACTTATTTAAGTTGCCAGAAGGCTGAGAAGAAAATGCTTTTCACTGTGAATGGAGGTTCATGTTTTCCAGTCACCCAAAGGTCTGTGTTGTCTGAATGAGGATTGGGAGCTCTGGGGATTCTGAGTTGGGATTGAGTCAGTGACCACCTGCACGACGGCCTCCTAGGGTCATGACAGCTGGGGCTCCCCACTGTACCTGGAACACAGAAGAAACAGCATGCAGTATTGCTTTCTTGCTGCTACAAGAAGGTAGGACTGCTGATAAATTCAGAACCAGACTTGAGGGGCAACAGGAAAGGAATTTCCATTCTGGTGCCTACTGATCTGAGAGCTGCCCAGCAGTGAATGCAATGGAGTTTTCTCTCATATTTCCCTTCTTGGAAGTCGCCTACTCTGAGAACCAGAATTTCTGGGTCCCTATTCTTCACTAAAGTACCTGCAGCTTTAGAGTGAGTCATACAACCCAGGGTTCAGTTTCCCACCTCTTGGATGAGGGAGATTGGACTTGCTCCAGAACACTTGATCCAGGCTGAAGCTCATTGCCAATCTGTAGACAAGAGGCTCAAAGGTGCCTGTTGCTGAGGATGCTGAGGCTGCCTCTGGTGGGCAGAGGGCTTTAACGGTCTGGTGATGTTCTTGGGTCCTGGGAACAGAATTGGGAGTGGTAGACCACTTGGCACACAGCTGCTGTGACACCGACGACCTTAGAGGCCTTGCCCACTGGAACTTACCATCATTTAGGTTCTGTGGGATGAGATCAGGTACTTAAAAGTCAGAAGTGACCCATGGGGATGTTTGCAGATTCCTCAGCAGAAACCTAAATTAGGCTGATGAATCATCTCTGCTAAAAGACTCGGGGAACTAGATATGCCAGGACTCTTCAAAATGTTTTGTAGTATTTTAGATACTACTTAAAGTAGGTCATCTTTTGGATGACCTGCCATTTGCTCTCTGGCTTGGGATGATACCCACAGTTAGAGTGGAATCAAAGGGCTCTGGGGGAGGTGGTCCCTCTCTCTGTGACTCAGTAGGAGTGAGTACAGCTCTCTCCCTTTCACATCTGGAGCAAGAATTCCAGCAGGAATGACGTGACCTCCAAGTTTAACCAGAAGACTCAGGTAAGTCTGGCCCTCAGGTAGGCGCTATTCTTTTCCCAGTGCTTCTTCCTTCCCTCCCATGTCCTGTGCAAGCTGCCCACCTCCTGGTTCCTAGGTTCTGAATTCCTCCTCCCTTCTCTTGCAAATATCCATGCAGTCCCACTTGTGACTTCCTCTCTACCCAGGTCCAATCCCTCACATGCAGATGGCACTACAGAAGGGAAAACCAAGGACGGGTCTGCCCAGATCATTCTTTCTAAAAATGCCCACATTCCTTCTGCTTCTAGACCCTGTCCTGAATCACTAACATCCCCAGCTAGATGACTTAGCTTAGCAGGGTAATGGAGATGCAGATGGCGGTGCGGCGGGGGCGGGGCTGTGGGGGTGGTGGTGGTCATGGTGGTAAGATTCTCAGGTGTGGGGGACGGTTTTCAGATGACAAGAGATGAGTTGGAGTAAGGAGCATGTGGTCCTCCAATCACTCATTCACTGGGGACCTTCCTGAATCTGCTATTTTGTACTCCTCAGGGTATCTCTAAGACAGAAATTTCAAAATGGATTTTCTATAAACTTACTACAAAACAATTTCAAACATAACAAATATAATAAAGAAGAATATCATAAAGGCTATATTTTATCATTTCGGCATGAATAAGTACAAAACTAACCTCTTAGTCCCACCAGTTGTAACTGACTGGAGACTATGCAACATCAAGGGGGTGGCCAGTTGAGTTCCCGGTGAAGACATTCTTGACTTGCATCAGTCTTTCTCTTCTCGCTATCTTCTCACATGTGGTGGTTGAAGGGAAGGAGGAAGAGGGAAAATAAGGGAGAAAAATAGAGAGAGGCTAATCCCATCATGAGGGACCACCATCAAAAACCCATGTTAACCTGGGTACCTCCCAAAAGCCCTACTTCCTAATACCATCACATTGGGAGTCAAGGGTGGACACAATTCAACCCATAGCAGCTACAAAGATCTGTTTTTAAAACAAGACAGACACTCATTTCATTCTCTCTTTTACTTCTTATTCATTTTTCCTAAAGTATTTTAGGGACGAGATGAACAATTCACAAAATGTACATAAATGAGCATTTGGGATTAAATAATGGGATGTTAAAAAAAATGCACTTTGTTCCCAATAAAATTAACATCTAATATCCAGTCCATGTACAAATTTCCCTGATGCTCAAAAAGCAGTTTTTACAGTTTATTGAAAGAATGTAGTCATCTGTTGCACTTGGTTGTTCTCCTTTAGGATGAAATAACTGCTCCTCTCCCAATTTTAATGACATTCATTTGTTCAAAAAGTGGGCGGTAGCAGGGTGGATTGTCTTACAGAGTGTCCCACTATTGGGTTTAGAGCAGGAGTCCACAATACCAGCACAGTGCATCAGGACCAGTACCAGTCCTTGTTATATTAGGAACCAGACCTCCACAGAAGGAGGTGAGCTGCAGGCCAGTGAGTGAGGCTTCTTCTGTATTATAGCCACTCCCAATCACTCTCTCATCACTCCCTAATTGACAGTCTAGCTTGTTTTCCTAGAACTGTTTGTAGTTACATAATGTATGCTTAATAGAAACAAAAATAACATATATATTGATGATTATTTTCCTTTATCAGCACTCAGAATGGTGAGTTGGTGCCATAGCAATCTATCACAGAGTAATAAGATGTTGCCTATTAACATTTGGACACATTTGGCCTGCTTAAAATTCAATATGAAAATATTGAGATCATGGGATCCAGCCTCATCCTTCATGGTAAATAAAAGGAGAAAAGGTGGAAACAGTGACAGATTTCTTCATCTTACCTTCCAAAACCACTGTGGATGGTGCCTGCAGCCATGAAATCAGAGGACGTTTGCTTCTTGGCAGGAAAGCTATGACAAACATAAACAATGCGTTGAGAAGCAGAAACATCATTCTGCCCAACAAACTGGTAGATTTTGGCCTTTTCATTTGGATTCTTAAACTTTCTGTCCAGTCCCCACTGGGCTTTGAAGTGTCTTATCTTTCTGGTCCTTCACAATTCCCAAGATTATTTTGTGCATTTCTTTACCCAGTCCTGAAATCAGCCATCTCTTTAAGAATCCATGCATCGTTGGATAGGAAATGTATTTAGAAGATACATGATAGGCCTTAGAATAGTCACTGTTATCAAGTTGTCATTGCTTGTAGGCTTTCATTGGTCAGAGTAGGAAGTACACATTTTCTTAAAAAATAAAGTAAAAAGGAATATAATTAGTTGGTACAAACCATGGTTTCAGTTCAAGATTTAAGACAGTAGGGTTTGAATTAAACTTCTTTCTGTTACTTGTGAACCTCTTTTTCTAGCCACTGAAAGGCATACTTCAGAACATTAGTTTTAATTATTGTCTTTCTTTTACCTGTTAACATGCATATGATTCTGTCACAATAACAGAAGTTATGAGCAACAATTAGCTGTTGAATAAAGTTTCAGATTTCTTTCCTGTTTTTCTTTTTATTTTCTTTGGTTTTGTTTTGGATGGGCAGTATTTTTGTTTTTCCTTAGAAGATATTCCACTCTGAATGTAGTCATAATTCTGAATTTTAAAGATACTTAAGTAATGTGTTGTTATGGGCAGCTAGTCACCAACTTGCTGCAATTAGATTTTATCAGTCTCTTTGTTCTCATTTGTTCAGTTCAGTTCAGTCCTTTCAGTGGTGTCCGTCTCTTTGCAACGCCATGGATTGCAGCATGCCAGGCTTCCCAACATCACCAACTCTCGGAGCTTACTCAAGCTCATGTCCATCTTCTTGGTGATGCCATCAAACCATCTCATTCTGTCTTCCACTTCTCTTCCTGCCTTCAATCTTTCCTAACATCAGGGTCTTTTCAAATGGGTCAGTTGTTCCTATCAGGAGGGCAAATAATTGGAGCTTCAGCTTCAGCATCAGTCTTTCCAGTGAATATTCAGGACTGGTTGTTTTTTAGGATGGACTGCTTTGGTTTCCTTGCAGTCCAAGGGACTCTCAAGAGTCTTCTCCAACACCATAGTTCAAAGGGTGCATATGTGTGTCATTTGTCAGTGATGTCACATTCCCCCTGTTGGGATTTAACCACCAGAACTGAATTTAAACAACATGCAAAAATGAGGATTAAGTCACAGTGCCCCATCTAAACACACCTGGCAAAAGGAGAGGCTCCTGTTGTATTCAGAGGACAGGCATGGATAGATCTCATGCAGGAATAGGCCCTGGAGGGTGGGCTGAGTCATTAAACACGATTATCTTTACTTTGGCTGCCACAGTAGTTTTGTCTTCTTTGGTTGGGAAGCCATTTCAAAATTATTTTCTGTATGTTTGGTTTGGCAGACAAAATTTTTCATAACAAAAACCCTATGGGGAAATTATATCAGATATATATCCATTTATCTTCAGCAGTTAAATTTGGTTGGTTTGTATGTCCCTGGTGATCTTTCTTTATAAATAGAAAGGAAACACACATGTTCAGTATGCATTCAGTCTCTTTGTAAATCAACCAACATGAATTAAATTTCTCTCTGTCCCCACTGCACTGCAAACTCTAGGCGAGAAATAAAAACCTGTAGAGACTGAAGGCTGTTTCCAGCACATCGCTGTGGAGATTTCATTCCCACTGTTTTTTCTTTGGAAAAAAATTAGTTGCTAACATTAAAATCAGCATATTGAAGATAAATATCAAAATATCTGATTCTCTTGAAAACATGGCCAACTGGCCTGCTTTCCAGCATGGGTAAAGTGGAGGAAAGGCTGCTCCCAGTGGCAAGGCCTGTGTGGCTCAGGGCTCAACATGGCCACCTAGTCCTAGTATCATATTTCCTGCTTCCTGGGACCATTACTTTGTGAGAACTAAACCGCTAGGTCTCGTAAGATGAAGATTACTTTGTCTTCATCAACATTGATTTTGAAGCCTTTAACCCAGAACCTAGCACACAGTTCTTCCTTGTACGTTTTTTGGATGACATAAAATATCTTGTGGTGCATCTGACATTTCTTCCAATATTGAAATCATGCAATCGAATTACTGCTCTGCCCTAAATCTTTGATGCAGCCTGGCATCATATGCACCCATGATATCTGCCATCAGACCCACTACCTAAAGCCAGTTGTATGACCCTGGGCAGTGCCTGAAGTCTTCACTTTGCCATTTGACAACTTATCCTCCTAGCAATCTCCTCTCCAATGAAGACAGCAATGCATATCTCATGAAGTGCCTAGGAAGATGGCATGAAACCAAGAATGTTGAGCATGGCCCTTAATATCCATTTTTATGATGTTCTTAGCAATATTTTCTCCAACTAGGCAAGGTTATCCATTTTCTGAGATGTCCATGCAGATCAGTATGATTTTCCAGCCAACCTTCAGGGAATAGAGTACAGTTCAATTCTCTGTATTATGCAAACCTTCAAAATCTACTCACCAAGGACACTGATGAAGATAAACATTTTATTGAGAACTTTGTGCTTTTTTTCAGATCTATTATTGGCCTAAAGGACTAAACTAGGGCATGTCAGAGCATATATATCACTAGGGGCTCCCAGTCACCACTACATGCTAAGAACCTGAACTTCCCTGAGTACTTGGAGCCAGGAAAGAAGCATGAAGTGGCTTGTGCTCCTCGACCTAGTGGCCTTCTCAGATTGCAGAGTTATATAAGTATGGAGACTGTAAGCCACATCATCTTCCTTTCTGTGATTTTTCTTTTCAACTGATTATTCTTCTACTCATCAGGTTTAGAACGGCTTGGAATATTTCCCTGACAATCTTAAAGTTCAGCCCTTAAATATTGATAAGTACCTTGCTATAGGAATTGTGGGACCCAAGGTTCTTGGTGTAGATTTGCATAGTTGCACAACTCTGGGGTCCAGTCATGCCATGACCTATTGAAACTAGAACTCCTTGCAATTCTTCAGTGCACAGTCAATGCAGATGTAGGTGTGGCCCTGGGGAATAGCACTCTTCTAGGTTTTATTTAGCATGTTCTTTGTTCCCTCTCTACTTCCGTGTGTATATCTCTATGTCTGCATGTCTATATCACTATCATTTATCTCTCCATCCCTTTGGAAGTCTCTGTGAGTGTATTTCTCTCTGTGGTGTTTTCTTTTAAATTTTCTTTTAATTTTCTACATTCCTGAACGTGTTCCAAATCTCCTAGATTATTCTTTTAACTCTCCTTCTCTTTCAACTTGGAGAAAGACGGGGAGAGCTATTTATACACTGTTTTATATCTGACAATCAGTGTGACCACAGCCATTCACAAGCCTCTTGCATTTCAAACTCCTCCCTTGTAAAAGAGGATAGGAATCCCCCTTCTACCTCCTTCCCTGAGCTTCTATGAGAAGGGTACAGTGGGGTGGCAACAGCAATGCTAGTGGTTGTCATTGTTGAGACTTCCTATTTATCGGGCACTTTATATCCATTACTTCCCTTATCCCCAAGATATCATATTTGAAGGGTTTGAATAATTTCATTCCACCATTATACTGAAGGGGAGACTGAAACCACACATGGTCATATGGCTTACCCAACATTACAGAGCAGAACATTTATTCAAACCTATATTCAAGTTGTTGCCATGGAGTACGCATAAAATTCTTATAATAAGGTGACTCATAAAAATGAGTGGAAAGTACACAGTGCCATTACTAAGACAATTATACCTTAACACTGACAGCTAATTGTAGCATCCTTTTTGTTTTCTTTCTCAAAAGTTCGGTGAAAGAATATCTCTAAGGTATTCACCCCCTAGGAACATCATGGATGTGAGTGTTTTGGGAGGATGGTGCTCCACAGTGCCACCTGACGCTCTAGCCTAGCACTGGGGCTCATCTGGAGATGCCACGTGGGATGTTGGGGTTGGGGCTCCTGCAGGAGGCAGAAACACTGGGCAAAAGGGGCCCCACGCAGAGGAGAAGGCACTCTCATCCTCAACTGTTGGTTTTGGTGACTGGGCCCAGAAATTACCAGGTGGCAGGTAAACCTCTCTTTCTGTGTCAAAGATGTGTCATTAGTTTGAGGGAGATTGTTTCTCCTGAGCAGTAGGCAATGACGACCCACTACAGTACTCTTGCCTGGAAAAAACCCAAAACGGGGAGGCCTGGTAGGCTGCAGTCCATGGGGTTGCTAAGAGTCGGACACGACTGAGTCACTTCACTTTCATTTTTCACTTTCCTGAATTGGAGAAGGAAATGGCAACCACTCAAGTGTTCTTGCCTGGAGAATTCCAGGGACGGTGGAGCATGGTGGGTTGCTGTTTATGGGGTTGCACAGAATCGGACACGACTGAAGCGATTTAGCAGCAGCAGCAGCTCCTTCTGAACTAAGGGAGTCAACTAGTTACAGATGAAGAATGAACCATCTCTGATCAGAAGTTAGAACCAACTGCAAAACAATTGTGAATAACTAGGCAGAGGAATTCAGTTTCCACAGACGCAAGAACCACAGCAGGAAAAAGTTACTGAATCCATATTCCGTGTAAGGCCATAAGAATCTAACACAATGCTTACTGTTTTTAGATTAGAAAAAGGGCTTATTTGTCTTCAAGAATGCCCATGTCAGCCTGAGAGTTAGGCAAATAGTAAATACATGTCAAATGAAAGGGTCACTTGTGTGGTGTTGCTCGAATGTGGTCTGAGTTTAGAGTTAGTGCCTGGGGTTGATCAAGAAGGACCTCCTGGAGTAGGGGGTGCTAAGGCTGCGTTTGAAAAGACTACAGAATTTCTCAAATGAAGGCACCAGGACTTCCCTGGGTGTCCAAAGTTCCTGGAGGTCCAGTGGTTATGCCTCTGCACTTCCAATGTCAGAGGTACCATTTCAACGCCTGGTCATAGAATCAATATCCTGCATTTAATGTAGCACAGGAAAAAAATAAAATAAAATGCAAGCACCTCTGTGACAAAAAAGCTGTGAAGTTCACAGTGGTTGGAAAGTGATCTCAAGAGATATATGACATCCAGTTGGAGACATCAGTGTGGGAACAGAAGATAGCCAGGTCTGCACTAACCCACACCCTCCTTCTCCATGTAGATGCTTTACGTAAGTTCCAGGTTTTCTTTGACACAGGCTCATCTGACTTGTGTGTGCCCTCCCTCTTTCGCCCCCATCTAGCCTGTTGTGAGTACAGAAACCCCGTACCTGGACCATCCTTCACTTGCCCTGCTGCCCTGTTTCCACCATTGGCACCTGATGACACTCATCTCTGGGGTCTGCAGCTACACAAGTTAGGTTCAGACATTAAAAGTCTTCCACCTTCCGGCCCAGCAAAAAGACCTTCAGGATCACCTATGGATCTGGGAGCATGAATTGATTTCTTGCTTATGAAAACATTTGGGTAACGTGTAAAGAGAAGCTGAATCAAGACTAGCTATGGAGTGACCCCTGCTTGCAAAACAGATTCAGGACCATTTGGCAGGACACTTGCTAGCCTAACTCCCATAGACATTGGCCATCTTACCCACAGGATCCTGTCCCTGGGGAGGCAGTGCCTGTGGTGACACAAGAGCAAACGGATTAGCTAACCCAGAGAGTGGCTTGAGGTGCGGACTTGCAGCTCCTCTGCCCATGAGCAGTTCACGATTCATTTGGCTGGGAGCAAGAAGACAGGAAAAAAGCATCCACTTTTATCTTCACAGACTGTTCCAGCCATTTTCAGGTGATAATTTGTTTAATTCTGCAACAACCCCACACAGCAGTTACTCTGATTAGCTCATGAGACATATGAGGAAACTGAGGTCCAGAGCGCAAGGGCATTGCTGAGAGCATATATGTGGCAAACGGTGGAATTAGGCTGGCTTTTCAGGACTGAAGTTG
Source organism: Ovis canadensis (assembly GCF_042477335.2). Classification (NCBI taxonomy): domain Eukaryota; kingdom Metazoa; phylum Chordata; class Mammalia; order Artiodactyla; family Bovidae; genus Ovis; species Ovis canadensis. Next base: position 53,977,639 of record NC_091265.1, on the reverse strand, counting down.
CTGTGGGGTGTTTGGGGACAAGATAAAACTGATCTGGGTACCCTGGGGCCAGTCAAGGGCTTCAGGTATCCAGAATGGGAAACTGGAGGCCTGAGAAGTCAAGGGGCCTGATAAATGAGTTCTCACTCTATAGGACCCTCAGAGTCTAATAAATCTATGGCCTGCCTCCCCCAAAATACTTGAGTAGTTCGCCTCTCTCTCTTTCTCTCTCATACACACTCACAGAAATATACACATATCCCCAAAAGTGAATTCCCCAGGGAGTAATTTCATAGAACCCTGCAAGCAAGATTGTGTTTTTGTTTAATCTTCTTGAACAGATGCAGAATCCACAGTACGTTACAGAGGATACACTCCATTCCTGTCATTAAGTCACAGTGATGCCAAAGAGAAGGCTATCTTGTTCTCGATTGTTTTGTCCATAAGGTGGCACCAATGGGACCTGGTCTGACTCTTGGTTGCCCCACCTGGACAGAGGCCACGAGGCCAATCTGACTCACTCAGGTGGTGTTTTTCAGAGGGGCAAATGTTTTAAAATTCACAGTCTCTCTCAAATGGAACCCAAATTCCCCTTCCACCTTGCTCTAACCGTCTGCGGGCAACCAAAGACAGAGTCCAGCCTCAATTCTTCTCTGAGGATCTAATGGCAATGCATCCCAGCCCAGTCCTAGCCCCACTTCACGTATCTGTAAGTGGGAACACTCATCTCTCCCACAGATTGGAGACCTTGGAAGTACTGACCAGCCATTCAGTCTAAGTGTGGCAAATACGAGTTTGACGGCAAAAGATATGATGGCGTCTTGGGCTTGAACCATCCCAACATATCCTCTCTAGAACCATCTCCATATTTGACAAGCTGAAGAATGAAGGTGCCATTTCTGAGCCTGTTTTTGCCTTCTACTTGAGTAAGTAAGTCTGAGATGGACAATTCCTTCTGCCAAATTAACTGTAAGATATTTTCAGTTGCATAAAAATTATAGAACACTTGATAAAGAAGTATCCAGAGAGTAATATAACCAAGGATAACTATGGCCCCAGAGCCCTAGCTGGCTTCACCGCTGGCTTTTATAAATAAAATTTTATTGGAACACAACCCTACTCCTGTGCTCAAGACGAGTAACTTGGTGTAGCTGGGTGAGTTATGAGGGAGGCTAATGGAAGGCAACAGGAAATAATTTGGAGGAAAAAGCAATACGATTTGCCTATGAGTTAGATAAGGAAGGAAGGAGGATGGTGGATATCTTTCCTTCCTCATTAGCATTTAAAACAGAGCCCAGGGTCAGGTACCCCATTTGTGGAGCGAGTGAAAAATGAAAGTGTGGGACACAAAAGTGTGGGACGCCTTGTTCAAGAAATATTAGGCATTTCAATACAGGGAGAGCAGAGGTGGGGTCCCTTCTGAGTGTGGGGCCCTTTGGACAGTGGAGGTCACAGGCCAGTGGAGCCAACTCTGGGTGACCTGAACCCACACCGTTAGAACTCCCAGGCCTTGATTTTCCTGAAAAATGACAAGATGGACAATGGGAAAGCCAAATACTTCAGCACCATGTCCTCTGAGGGTGTCTGAGCACTCAGGTTGCTGGAGGTCCAGGGCATCTTTCAAAGACATAGTGGGTGGAGCTCAGACAAGTGATTCAGCTTCTAACCTCCTCTGTGCCACTCATGAGACAGTAACAGACCTCAGGGTGGATCTCTATCTCTCCTAGACGCTTTTTATGCATCTGTATACGGGGACCTTATTAGGGCCTTGATGGGTGGACAAGCACAGCTCTCAGACAGTGTTGTTGTTGCTGTCCTCCAAGGATTCCCTCCTCAGTTCTCTCTACAGAGACGAGTGGGAGGGGAGTGTGGTGATGTTTGGTGGCGTGGACCACTGCTACTACAAGGGAGAGCTCAGCTGGGTACCATTGATCCAAGAGGGTGACTAGATTTTATGCATGGACCGGTAAGCCTCTTCCTTTGAGGGTTAGCCCAAGCGATGGTCCCACTGCTGTACATGGACACAGGCAGACACACACCAATGCATTCTCAGACAGTCACACAGACATATACACCACCTTCTACGACAGAGACAGACACACAGACACGTGGAAACACACAAGCAGACACATATAAACATATACATTAACACATAAAAACATGCATAGCTAGTCAGAGAAACACAAGCACACACAGAGACAGGTGCAAACACACATACAGACAAACAAACAAGCACATAGATACACAAACAACCCATGTGTTCATAATCCCCATGGGTTTAAAAGTCCCCACGGTCCTAAAAGTTACCAGAGAGGTCTGTGTAGCTCGTAGATGGCTACACCCACTGCCCTTTCAGATGGGGAGAATGGTTAGAGAACTCTACCGTGTGGTGAACAGAGGATCAGGGAGAATATCTCCAGCCAGAACAGAGTTATGATAAGAATACCGACTATCCATGGCTACCTAGGACATAGGAAATTCTCAGTACAGAAAAATGTTAGTTAAAAAACAGAGACAGTCCTGAGAAAATGGGGAAAATTTGTCTTCTTAGGGAGCAGCTACCCAGCAGTGGAGAGACATTGGCTGCAGTCTTAAGATGTCAAAACAACTGAAAGAAAAACAAGCCAAGTTCTTGGGCACACAGTGGGGCAGCGGCTATTAAAGAGAATCAGGAAGGTGGGATCCAGGAGTGACCTGAGGACAAGAGGCATAATTGATAGGCTTCTGTGGGATACCCTCAGACAAAAGCTGACCTCTCCTTTGGAGTTTGTGTGGGCTACTCATGTATTTCCTGGGCAGGGTCTCAGGGTCTGACGTGGTCATAGGAGCAGTGCTGGGAGACACCCTCTCCCAGAGGAGCCCCTCTCTCCCCCTACTATGAGAATCTGCTGCCCCTGCAAATCTCTATCTTCACTCTGTATGCAACCCTTTATTTTTTTCCCCACCATATACAGCTCTCTGGAGGTTTCTTATTGTTTTCTAAGTCTTCATTCACTCATTGAACAGACAAGCTTTGGGCAACCACTGTGTGCAAGGCATTTTAGGGAGGCAAGGAGAATAAAACTCGCCCTCACATCTAAGAAGGTAGATGTACATGAACTGACTTGCCCACATAATGAATTTTGACTTTGGTCCATGCTAGACATGAAGAAGAGAAGGCACTGGCAACCCACTAAAAAGCGGAGCCTGGTGGGCTGCCATCTATGGGGTCGCACAGAGTCGGACACGACTGAAGCGACTTAGCAGCAGCAGCTGCAGCAGATATGAGGAAGTGTCTACACAGACTATCAAGGAAGGAGACTGATCAACACTGGGGGAAAAATTTCCCTGAAATCATGACAATTAAGCTGGAATCTGGAAGATGAGAGGAAATTTGCTAGTCAAAGTGGAGGGGACTCCTATAGGAAGGAAGACCAGCCTGTTTCAAGGTGCAAAAGAGCCTGGTGTATTCAAGTACTGCATTCAAGAATGTCAAGGAAGGTGCCGTGTCGGGAGCAAAGTAAATGATGGCAGGAGACAAATGGCTGTTTAGGAGACAGTCAGGAAGGGGGCAGCTCTGGGGAGACTCAGCGTGACCTTGATCCCTGCTTTGTCACATTGTCTCTCAGCATCTCCACGAAATGAAAGGTTATTGCTTGTTCTGGCGGCTGTGAAGCCTTTGTGGATACTGTGATATCACTGTTCCTTGGCCCAAGAACACTGGTCAAAAACATCCAGAAACTCATCGGAGCCACACCACGGGGTTCCGTGGTGAAGGATCATGCCGCAGGGTCACCTCCAGTCTCCAAGCACAAAAAGGATCCCCAGGTCTCCCTCTCTCTCTAACAGCACTACGTTTCATGTTTTCAGTCAATACCCTGGCCTCTATTATCCTCACCATCAATGGTATCAACTACCCATTCCCAGTTCAAGCCTACAACCTCAAGGTGAGGGGAGAAGCCTGAGGGGTGGTTCTCAAAGAGGAACTTGAAACAACACTTGGCCTGCTGCTGGGAGAAGGGCGCCCTCTGCAGGCCATGTCTCACTATTGCAGATGCTGCTGAACCCTTTGGCTGGGCTAGAGCCTCCCACAACATGAACCACTTGAGAGTAAAGGGCCGTCTGGGACACTGATCATCCTGAAATAAACGTGGAGACACCACGCCATGCTGGCATGGTGGGAGTCACAAGGAGAGGGGAACACTCAGGTCCTCAGTGTTCAAAGAGCTTCAGTTCAATCTGAACCCTCAGATGGATGAACATGGAAAGTCAGCTCTAGCAGTCCCTGAATAAGTCATGTGACAAGGAGAATGGCTGGGGACAGTCCTAGTGTGCTGTCCCACCATAGAGATTAGCAGTCTCCCTTCCCTACTCGCAGTTTTCCTGGTTTGGATGATAAATTACAAGGTCACCCTAGTTCTCGGATGCATCTTCCAATAGCTCTGGCCGGGTGCCCCCTTTGTGAGTCACACTACCCAACCCCTCTGTGAGGAGGATGGATGCTAATGTGAATAAAAGGTTCACAGTGACTGCTCAGCCCAGGTACAGGGTGGAGGCCTCATGTCAGCTCCCTAGGGGCGTTCAGAGCTGACTGATGGGCTCAAAGAATACTATGAGGAAGGGACGGAATTTCAGGAATTCTAAAACTGTAAACTCATGGAGCCATATGGAGGGTTGCTTGGTTCTAGGCAAAAGTGCACTGGATTCTAAGCAAATGGCATCCCAAGATGCTCTGCATTGGGCCACTGGGGACTTTCTTTGTGTGATGAGGGCTATAGACTGACCGGTGGGGATAGGGAACAAGAATATGTTGCCCACCCAAGCCGGAAGTGGCCTAGGAAGGTGAGTACCAGCCGAAGGAGGATTCCCAGAGTTCCTAAGTCTTCAAGAACGTGTTGTGGGGACTGCTCTATATAAGGTGGATAACCAACAACAAGTTACTGTGTAGCACAGGGAACTCCACTTAATTATATGACAACTTGGATGGGAGGGGTATTTTGGGGACCAGAATACATGGATGAATATGGTTGAGTCCGTTTACACTCCATCTGAAACTCAGAATATTGTTAATCAGCTATATTCCAATACAATATAATAAAGTATGGATTGTGTGGATGCAGGAGGAGAGAACCAGCATTCTCTGAAGAGAAAACAAGGAGCAGGAGTCAGAAGTAAAGGAACAGGGAGGGAGGAGAACTATGGACACTCTTTCTCTTTTCTAAAAATTTTATTGAAGTGCGGCTAATCTTCAGCGTCGCGTTAAGTTCTGATGCACAGTAATGTGACTCTGTTATACACATATGGAAATATATATTCTTTTCTTATTCTTTTTCATGTGGTTTCTGACTGGATAGTTAATATACTTCCTATAGTCTACAGTAGGACTTTGTTGTTTATCATTCCTCTGTATCCCCAACTCCCAGTCCTTCACTCCCCTACACCCTTCCTCATGGCAACCTCATGTCTTGGCTCTTTTTGGTTGTGGATGAACTCTCATATCCCCTACTAAGGAGAAACTCCCTTGATACTTACCAAAAGAGGGAAATAAATCAAGAATTGTGCTAGGTCTAGATATTTGTGGGAGTATCTTATAGGGGCTCAGGCTGACTGGTGTGTGTCTCTGACTCACCAAAGATTCTAGAGGCCACTGCTATATCACCTTTAAAGAGAACACAGTGAGGACATCTAGAGAGACCTGGATTCTGGGTGACATCTTCCTGAGACTGTATTTCTCAGTCTTTGATGGAGGAAATGACAAGATTGGCCTGGCACAGGCAGTATAAATGCTTGGTGTGGTTCAGGAATCAGTAAGGGTGCTCTGATCAAACATTAAATCTCACTTAGGGTACTCCTGCCCAGGATGCTGGTGAACTGTATTTGTTGGTCTGCACACCCTATTCTCAGTAAAGAATAAAGGGTTTCACTCGTAATGCTGCTGAAACAATCAGGTGCCTCCGTTTGTGTCTGGGAGGGGTACAATGATTGGGAAGGATCTAGAACAAAGTCTGAATCACAGTTGAGAGGAGCCCACCTCCAACTGGCTTCAAGGAAAGGGGAGGGAGATTCTCTGAAATGATTCTGCAAATCCAGAACACAAGACTCAGAGCAAATACAAAGATCTCAGTGACCGAACCGAAAAAATTAGAAGTCATCAGTTCTCTATTTCACACCCTCACTCTTTCATTCCCTCTTCTTTGATGGTCTGAGCCTGACAACTTTCTTCCCAAAGATTCTACAACTAGTTAGGGAGTCCAAACTACCTGCCTCAGGTTTTTATATCCTGAAGACATCTCCAATAAGGAAAGAAAAGATTGAAGACATCAGAGTTCAAGAGTGTTCTCTGAATGACCCACCTCAGATCACATGTGCAGTCCTAGATCAGCCATCCTGGCAGGGCCATGGGGTCCTATGACTGGCTTTACATGCTCTTGGGGTCTGACCCCGCAGCACACATGATTGTCAATTCCCTCCAGAACTACATGACTGAAGCTGGGGAGAGGAGGCCCAAAGAAAGTGACTGGGAGATGGTCTAGGACATGAAAGAGTTTGTGATGACCCACCGACTCCACCACCTCCTCATTCAGAGGAATTATAAGGGGTAATGAAATAGTCTCTCTTTGTCCCATCTCAATGATCTTATCACTGGGCTTCTCCTCCAGGGGAGTTTGGGTGAGGTACTTCATGCAGAGCAGATTCCCTTTTATCCCACACCCAGTCACCAGCTCTCTGCCACGTATGCCTGGTCTGTCCTTTCCAGTCCTGCTTGGTAAGTGATGGCCCCAGTAGATCCCTGAGCCATCCCCCTCCTCCAGGGCCAAGAATGCCCCTTCCTTGGCCTCCAATGCTGCTGGGGAGAATGCAACGGATGTATCAGGAGACCCAGGGAACACAGAGCCTTCAGCCTTCCTGAGCTTCTCCATGGGTGGGGCTATAAACTGTTTGCTTGGAGCTGCCATGGATAGGCACCTTTGCAGTGGAAGCATCCGTTCTTTCCACTTAGACGCCCTCAGTAGTTGCCTCAGCTGAGATAGCAGGGGTCAGAGGTTGATTTCCTTTCAGATTGACTGGTTTGATCTCCTTGTTGTATAAGGGACTCTCAAGTATTTTCTCAAGCACCGCAGTTCAAAAGCTCAATTCTTCGGCATTCACCCTTTCTTATGGTCTAGATTGCACATCTGTACCTGATTACTGGAAAAACCATAGCTTTGACACTACAGACCTCTATAGCAAAGTGTGTCTCTGCTTTTTAATACTCTGTGCAGATTTTTCATAGCCTTTCTTCCTTCAAGGAGCAAGTGTGTTTTTATTTTGTGGCTGCAGTCAAGGTTCATAGTGATTTTTGAGCCCAAGAAAATAAAATCTGCCACTGTTTCCACTTTTCCATCATCTATATGCCATGAAGTGGTGGGACTGGATGCCATGAATGTTGAGTATCTTTTTGTGAATAGTTTTTTGAATGTTGAGCTTAAGCTAGTTTTTTCATCTCCTCACCTCATCATGAGGCTCTTCAGTTTTTCTTTGCTTTCCGCTATTAGAGCAGTGTCATCTTCATATCTGTGGATGTTGATACTTCTCCCGGCAATCTTGATTCCAGCTTGGGTTTATCCAGAACAGCATATTGAATGATGTTTCTTACATATAGGTTAAATAACCAGAGTGAAAGTGTATACCTTGTCATGCTCCTGTCCCAATTTTAAATCTTTCAGTTGTTCCATGTCTGAATCTAATTGCTGCTTTTTGACCTACATACAGACTTGTTAGGAGAAAGGTAAGGTGATCTGGTACTCCCATTTCCTTAAGAATTTTCTACAGTTTGTTGTGGTCCGCACAGTGAAAGGCTTTAGCATAGTCAGTGAAGCAGATGGAAAGTTTTTTTCTGGGATTCCCTTGCTTTCTCTATGATCCAATGAATGTTGGCAATTTGATCTCTGGTTGCTCAAACCAGTTTGCATATCTAGGAGTTCTCAGTTCATGTACTGTTGAAATTTAGCTTGAAGAATATTGAGCATTACCTTGCTAGAAAGTAAGATGAGCACAATGGCATGATAGTGAAAGATTGTTGTTGAATCATGACGCCGGGATTCTTGGCCCCCGGAGGAGAAGAATTCAATCCGGGGCCAGAGACGAGGCTTGATCACTGACAGCTTTTGTGTAATAAAGTTTTATAAAAGTATAAAGGAGATAGGGAAAGCTTCTGACATAGGCATCAAAAGGGGGCAGATAGAGTACCCGCTTGTTAGTGTTAGCAATGAGTTTATATACTTTCCAATGAATCCAAAGAATGTCTGGAGGTTGTAAAGGCCTCACCAGACCTACTCCTATAATTCACATTTTAAGATAACAGAATTAGCCAGAAGGTTTAATCCAGAGACTGTCCTCAGGCAGAATACATTATTGTTATATAATCCTAAGGAATGTAGAGAAGGAAAAAAAGTTTGTTCTTTCTTCCTCCTTGAGAATTCCAGACCCTTTTCTCCTTGGGGACACCTAGATTTCTTATCAACCTGCCTAGGAAATGACTCTCTCATTCCCCCCTTTTCTTTTAGGAGAATTATGTTGCCTAGGGAAAAGGGGCATCGTTCTCGTTCCATAACTGCTTCCGAGCTGAGAAGGGGCATTGTCCCTAAATTGGCGAGGCAACATATTCTCCTAATCCTCATATTGAGGATATCTGATCCAGGGGCCCCAAATAGTAGTTGGAGGAAGGTGCAGCAGTAGCAGGAGTTTGAGCAACCATTTGTAACTTAAAAGCTTTCATGCAGCTAGAAACAAATCCAGTTACACAGTTACAGATGTAAGGCAACATAGTCAAAATTGAAAGTCACATTATATTCATAGTTAAAGTGTAAAATGTTGCACCAGTCCATTTTAGAGTTGGTAGATATCATCAGATGAAGAAGAGATATTGCATGTGATTGTTGTCGAAGGTATTCACAGACTTGGAGAAAGTCCTTTCCTTGAAGTGGAGATGTCCACCACAGGAAGCCTTCCACTGATGAAGAGAATCTTTATAACCTCCTTAGCCTGTTCACTACAACAGAGAAAAGCCTCAATCCATTCAGTAAAAGTATCTACCCAAACTTGTGAGCAAAAATATCCATTAGCTTTTGGCACGTGAGTAAAATAAAGTTCCCAGTCCTCTCCAGGATACATCCAGATGGGGAAGAGATTTTGCTTCCAAAACCAGTTCAGTACTCACCACGGCATAACCTGCTTTATGCTTTCCATCCCGAACGGAAGAACTGCCATCTCTAAATATTTCCATGTCAGGATTGTCTAATGGGGTATCCATTAGATCTTCCTGAGCTGCATAAAGTTAGGAATTGAGAACAATCGTGATCAGGTGTTTCATTTTCCTTCTCAGGAAGGAAAGTGGCAGGATTTAAATTTCCACAGACTTTAAGCTTAGTGACTGGTCCTTCTAACAACAATGCCTAGTATTTAAGAAGCCTACTGTCTGTCATCCAAATATTAACCTTAGAATTTAAGATCCCACTCACATCATGAGAAGTCAGTACAGTAAGGTTTCATCCAATAATTATTTTTAATGCTTCAGGTGCTAATAAAGCCACTGCCCCAATTACTTTTAGGCAGTGGGGCCACCCACATGAAATTACATCTAATTCTACGCTTAGATAAGCAATAGGTTGCTGGTGAGGCCCTCGGTGTCGTCAAAACTCCCAAGGCCATACCTTTTCTTTCAGTGACAAACGAATTAAATTCTGACCCTGTGGGCAAGCTCAGAGCTGGAGCTTGCAGGAGAGCAGTCTGAAGAACCTTAAAAGCCTTTTGAATTTCTGGAGACCAAACCAGTTTGTTAGTTTGGGCCTGCTGAGTTTCAGTTATAATTTTATATAAAGGCCAGGCAAGTTCCCCACAACCCAGAATCCAAATGTGACAGTAACCTATGATTCCCCAAAATCCTCTCAATCGTCTTAAAGTCATAGGTAGGGGATGATTTAGTATAGATTTACTTCTCTCAGGGCCTATGACCCTAGTCCCTTCTGATATGATTAGGCCCAGATAGCTAACCAACTGTTGACACAGCTGAGCCTTTTCTCTTGCTGCCTTGTAACCACAGCCTGCCAGAAAGTTTAAGAAATCTTCTGAGGCTCGCCAACAAGCTTCCTCTGTCTCAGCACAGAGCAAAATATCATCTACATATTGTAACACCAGCGTTTCAGAGCTATTAATGTTTTGTAGATCCCGTGACAAACTTTGTCCAAATAAGTGAGGACTGTCACGAAATCCCTGGGGCAAAACTGTCCAAGTTAATTGAGAAGCTGGCTGCGTAGGGTCTTCAAAGGCAAATAGAAATTGACTTTCCTCCGCCAAAGGCACTGAATAGAAGGCATCTTTTAAATCAATTACTGAGAAATATTTGGCTCGTTCAGGAATTTCAGACAATAGAGTATAAGGATTAGGCACCATGGGGTGTAAAGGAACTACAGCCTCATTTATTATATGTAAATCTTGAACTAGTCTCCATTTACCATTTGATTTCTTTATACCCAAAACAGGAGTGTTGCAAGGACTGTTACAGGGAATTAATAGTCCCTGCTCCTTTAAATTTTCAATGATGGGTTTTAACCCTTCCTTAACCTCAGGTTTCAGAGGATACTGCTTTTTATGTGGAAATAAGTGTGGGTCTTTGAGCTTGACAACTACAGGAATAGCATTTTGTGCTCGACCCACAGATTTTCCATCAGCCCATACTCTAGGATTTACATTTTGTTCAACTAGAGGGAGAGAAAGGGAGGGCTCCATATTCATAAAAACAGAGGCATGGACCTTGCTCAGTATATCCCTCCCCAAAAGGGGTGAGGGAGATTCTGGCATGATCAGAAACTCGTGTGAAAGTAGCACAGAATCCCAGTTGCAAGATAAAGAATAACTGAAATAATACCTTTTGACTCATCCAGACAGTCCCATTACGGAAACGGGTTGGGAAGAAAGTGGGCCAGGGGCTTCAGTAAGCACAAAGTAAGTTGCCCCAGTATCTAAAAGGAAATCGATGGATTGACCCCCCACAATTATTAATACCCGGGGTTCCTCAGGTGTAATTAGGATGGGAGCTTGTGTGGGGACCCCCGGGCACCTTCAGTCATGATTGTCTCAAGAGTCTGACCCCAGAGACCTACACCTCTAAGGGCAGTCTCTCTTCCAGTGTGGTCCTTTGCAGACCAGATATGGAGCCTGTGGCAGCTTAGATGCCTGAGGGCAATCCCACTTGAGATGCCCCTCCTTTCCGCAGTAATAGCAAGCCCATCCCTTTTCACCTGGGTCCCTCTGGGCATTTTTCTCCAGCTGTTTAAGAATGTTTTTCATAGCCATTGTGAAGGCTTCCGCCTTTTCCTTGGTCTTTTTTTTTTTTTTTTGCCTTTCTTTCTTTTCCTCATATTCCCTATAATGGACCGTCTGAACCAGTTGTAACAGTATCTAAAGACTGATTTGGTCCATACGCCCGTTTTTGTAGCTTACGGCAGATATCTGGAGCTGACTGAGTGAGAAATCTAACTTTTAAGATCACTTTTCCTTCTTCACTTTCGGGATCAATTTCAGTGAATCTATCTAGGAATTTATCAGGAGCTTTCTTCTCCTCCTGTTCTATGTCTGCCAATTTGCTACAGTGTAAAGGCTTAGAACGCGCCTGCCTGAGTCCTTCAAGAATACATCTGACAAAATGGCTCTGATCCCATCTTCCTTTAGCTGTGTTGTAGTCCCAGTCTGGTTCTATAGTTGGGACGGCCTGATTCCCAGTGGGGAGGGCCGCTATCTCGTCCTTCCTCTTCCCTACTGATTCATTACCAAGCCATTCATCTCCGTAAGCAACTGCTTTTCCCAAAACTCGAGTCTTTGTGTCAGGAGTCAGCATTTGTCCCAAGATATACGTCACACCCTTCCAAGTAAGGTCATAAAGCAGAGTAACACCTTTAAAAGCTCTAATATATTTTTCTGGGTCCTCTAAATAGTCTCCCAGATCTTCCTTGATTCTTTGTATTTCTGGATAAGAAAAAGGCTTATTAACTCTCATAGACTGATTATTTCTCCCTGTGGGTATTTCATGAAGAGGCAACAGCTTGTGTATCTGTTCCTTAGTCTCTCTGGCTGCTCTGCACATATGATCCCATGGGTAGACTGGAGAAATCTATCTTTCTTTTTATTTTTCTCTTTGTCTCCTGTCCTCCATCTCATCTCTAACTTCGATGGTCTGAGTTTCTACTGAAGCCAGAGTAGTCTGAGGTCGTACTGAGACGAGTTGTTTGGACCCCCAAGTGTGCAGTTTGAATCTCAGTTTGGATTTCCACTGAGACAAAAGCAACCCTTCTAAGGGGGGGGGGGGGTTCCCTGGTTTTCACTTTGCTCAGCTTGGAGCCCCGAGTACAGGGGTAAAGTGGGAGGACAAAAGGGAGCTGAAGGTTTCACACCCAAATCTATACCCTTAGGAGATAAGTCTGGCATATTTCCCAGAGAGAAAAAGGGCAACACATATGCTACTTCTACCCACTTCCCTTGTTCCTTACAGAACCGGTCTAATTGTAAAACAGTATTATACTTAAGAGACCCTCCAACTGGCCACAGTTCACCATCCTCCAATGGATACTGTGGCCATGCAGTATCACACAGGAAGACCAGGTGTGTCTTCTTTAAGCCCTGGAGATCAAATCTATCCCAGTTTTTCAGGATACAGTTCAAAGGAGTGAGGCTGGAATTGTTAGCTCCCATCTGTAAGAGAGAAAAAAGGCAACTAGGGCCATTTTTCTACCGGAGGCGTCCCTCCCTGCTCTAGATGGGGGTGTAGACAGACTTTACACCAAAAGCTTTTCCTTCCTGGTTGGACTTAGTCTGTCCCTTACTGACGCAGGCGCCGTCTCGACCCTCTCGGTTCTACCACCAAGACAGGGTGGGGATGTACCAGGGGTAGACCTGATAGCATCTCTACCTGACGTCCAGCTCTTCACCTTTAACCTTGCTTGCCTCTGATGCCACAAAGGATGTAATCAGAGTAATCTTCCTGAATGCATCCCAAGCATGACCGCTGGGGGAAACATTCATCACCTGAGTGCCTGTGCATGACCCTGAGTATATTCCTGACCACAATAAGACTGATATGAACATAATGCTGGGATGTTCTTTTCAAGCATCACCATACCAGTATAAGAGCCTTCTCTGGTCCACTAAGAGACAGTGTTACCAAAGGAATAAAAACCCATTGCAGTCCCAATCTGAGTAACCTTTAACCTCCGAGATGTTCTTGGGGCTAAAGCTCCATCTAGCTTCCAGACTTTTGATTCCTAGTGAGGCTAGGCGCTTTCTTGACTACCAATCCAAGTTTGCCACAGTAACAGTATAGATCACAAGTCCCTGGAAAGTCTATGATCCAATAGATTAGGTTCAGTAAGGAGTTATGAAATGGTCAAAGAGACCAAAAAGTTTGACCGAGAAAGAAGAGTTCGGTCCACACACTTTGCCCATTTCTGGTCGGTTCCCAAAGGAGACATTGGGTGCCTCTTGGCATTGGCAGGTCGGTAGAAACCCCTGACAGGTTCCTGCCATAAGCCGTATGAGATCACTGTGGAACCGCAGAGCAGGGCTCCTCATTTGCTTCGCGCAGGGCATGTCATTCATTCACACAAGCACACCATAGATTTAGTAAAGCACAGCAGAAAATGTGTTCGCTAAGAGAACAAAGAACCAGAGCTCCAAGCATCCTTACCTTGTCCTGAAGGATCCCGGACGGGCCCCCAAGATGAAAGATTGTTGGTGAATCACGACGCCAGGATTCTTGTCCCCGGAGGTGAAGAATTCAATCTGGGGCCAGAGACAAGGCTTGATCGCTCAGAGCTTTTGTGTAATAAAGTTTTATTAAAGTATAAAGGAGATAGAGAAAGCTTCTGACATAGGCATCAGAAGGGGGCAGAAAGAGTACAGGCTTGTTAGTGTTAGCAATGAGTTTATACACTCTCCAGTGAATCCAAAGAATGTCTGGAGATTGTAAAGACCTCACCAGACCTACTCTCATAATTTACATTTTAAGATAATAGAATTAGATAGAAGGTTTAATCCAGAGACTGTCCTCAGGCAGAATACATTATTGTTATATAATCCTAAAGAATGTAGAGAAGGAAAAAAAGTTTGTCCTTTCTTATTCCTTGAGAATTCCAGACTCTTCTCTCCTTGGGGACCCCTAGACTTCTTATCAACCTGCCTAGGAAACGACTCTCTCAATAGGTTGAACATTCTTTGGAATTTCCTTTCTTTTGGATTGGAATGAAAACTGACCTTTTCCAGCACTGTGGTCACTGATGAGCTTTCCAAATTTGCTGACATTGAGTGCAGCACATCTACAGCCTCATTCTTTAGGAACTTTAAACAGCTCAGCTGGAATTTCATCACCTTCCTTAACATTTCTTGTAGTGATGCATCCTCAAGCCCACTTGACGTCATACTCCATTATCTGGCTTTATGTGAATGACCCAGCAACATCCCTATCCTGGTCATTGTGACCATTTTTGTATAGTTTTTCTGTGCATTCTTGTCACCTCTTCTCATCTCATCTGCTTCTGTTAGGTCTTTGACTTTTCTGTCCTTTATTGTGCCCCAATTTGCATGAAGTGTTCCTCTGGTATCGCCACTTTTCTTGAAGAGATCTATTCTCTTTACTATTCTATTGTTTTCCTCTAATTCTTGCACTATTCACTTATGAAGACTTTCTTATCTCTCCTTGCTTTTCTCTGAAAGTCTGCATTCCATTGGGTATATCTTTCTCTTTCTCCTTTGCCTTTCACTTCTCTTATTTTCTCAGCTATTTTTAAGGCCTCCTCAGGCAACCACTTTGCCTTCTCACATTTGTTTTTCTTGAGGATGGTTTTGATGACCACCTCCCATGAAATGTTACAAACCTCCATCCGTAGTTCTTCAGGCTAACAGACCTCATCCCTTGAATGTATTTCTCATCCCTTCTATATAATCATAAGGGATTTGATTTAGGTCATAGCTCAATGCTCTAATGGTTTTCCTTACTTTCTTCAATTTAAACATGAATAATGTTTGCTTCTGCCTAAGCATTGCTTCCAGATCACCAACCACAACTCCCAGTGGGAGTGGAGCAAAAACACACAATTTGAGGACTGTTACCCTGGGTTTGTGCTTTGCTTTTCACATGCTTAGCTGTGTGAGCTTGATCAAGTCTCTTAACCTCAGTTTTCTCAGCTGGAAAATGGGCACATGATGATAATTTCACCTTCTAGATTGCATGTGTGCCTGCAAAGAGCAAGTGGACCTGAGAGGGCTTTTTCGGTTCCTGAATATGAAACAAATATGAATTATTCCACCACCTGGGGAGAAGGAAATCTTCTGTTTAGAGGTTATGGCTGCCATCCACAAGGCTAAATTTTGATTCAAGCCGAATGACATTTATTTCTGAACCCTGACCCAGAACTCTGACTGAGCCTATGCTTCTGTTTTCTAGGCTCACATAAAAGCTAATGATTATTGTCTCAGATTACTCCCTTCCTCAGCCTTACCAGTCTGCCTTTCCTTATCAACTGCGTCTCCCCTGAAATCACACTGCAAGGAAAGTTGTAAAAGCTCTTGGTCTCTTATCAGTTCCCCACATCTCCAGCATAGGAACAAGTAGCTGATATGGCTACTTTTCATAGCAACAACTATGGTAACCTGTACAATCCAATCTCAGCCTGTTAAGTGAATCTTTCCCCATTTGGCCCCTCATGTTTAAATTACCTATAGTTGTCTTAGTAATCATCCTATGCTTGCTGTTTAATGTCAAAATATGTGTGGACCTGATGTAGTTTTCTTTCCCAAGCATAATTCCAACTATGCAGTTAAGTAACCAAACAGTAAGTCATCTAACTACCCACAGAAATTGACAAAAGCAAACCCCCCATCATGCATTTATTGCTTGCTCCAAAACACCATTGAACTGATCTACTAAAACAATGTGATACATTGGCATGTACATGCCAGAAGGGACACTTTTTGTCTGGATTATTTCTCCACCTAGTGCAGAATGTCTACCATAAGCCTGGCCTTCCAGCAAGTGGTCACCTAATTTTTCAGACTCAGCCCACTCCAGATTCCTTCCACATGCCTCAGTAAAATCTAGAGAACAGACTCAATCAAAGTTTTCACTCCTGCAAAAAGCAAGTTTGTTTGTTTTGTTTTGTTAAGAAAAAAATATTTGGTAACATATTCAAAATCTTGTGCTCCTTGTCTTGGATTCAAGCACCTGCACCAGAGGATGGGAAGCCTCCCCTTCCACCTAAATCTTTCACCACTCCCACCAGGGCCACAGGCTTGACTGGACCCCAAAGACTTCTGCCTGCTCCCTGATGTTTTCTGTACATTAGTTCAGTTCAGTCTCTCAGTCATGTCCAACTATTTTCTATATCATGGGATGCAGTATGCCAGGTTTCCCTGTCCATCACCAACTCCCGGAGCTTGCTCAGACTCATGTTCATCAGGTCGGTGATGCCACCCAACAATTTCATCTTCTGTCTTCCCGATTTGCCTTCTGCCTTTAATCTTTCCCTGCATCAGGGTCTTTTCTCATGAGTCAGTTCTTCCCATCAATTGGCCAAAGTATTGGAGGTTCAGCTTCAGAATCGGTCCTTCCAGTGAATATTCAGGACTTATTTCCTTTAGCATGGACTGGTTGAATCTCCTTGCAGTCCACGGAACTCTCAAGAGTCTTATCCAACACCACATTTTAAAAGCATCAATTCTTTGGAACCCAGCTTTATTATGGTCCAACTTTCACATCCACTCATGATTTCTGGTAAAACCATAGCTTTGACTATACAGACATTTGCTGGTAATGTAATGTCTCTGCTTTTTAGTATCCTGTATGGCTTTTCATAGCTTTTCTTCCAAGGAGCTAGCGTCTTTTTTTTTTTTTTTTTTTTTCAAAACTGTGGGCACTATCTACAGTGATTTTGGAGCCAAGGAAAATAAAGCCTGTCACTGTTTTCATTGTTTTTCCAGGTATTGCCACGACGTGATGGAACTGGATGCTATGATTTTCATTTTTTGATCTGTACATACCACATCAAGACCATCCCAAAGGAAAATAAATGCAAAAAGGCAAAATGGTTGCCTGAGGAGGCCTTACAAATAACTTAGAAACGAAGAGAAGCAAAAGGCAAAGGGCGAAAGAAAGAAGTACCCATCTGAATGCAGAGTTCCAAAGAATATCAAGAAGATATTTTTTAAAAGCCTTTCTAAGTGATCAGTGAAAGAAATAAAGGAAAACATTAGAATGGTAAAAAACAGAGATCTCTTCAAAAAAATTAGAGATAGGAAGGGAATGTTTCACGCAAAAATGGGCACAATAAAAGAGAGTCAAGGGATGGACCTAACAGAAGCAGAATAGATTAAGAAGAGGTTGAAAGAATACATAGAAGAACTGCACAAAAAGATATTAATGACCATGATAACCACGATAGTGTGATCACTCACTTAGAGCTAGACAATCCTGAAATGTGAAATCAAATGGGTCTTCAGAAGCATCACTAAGAGTAAATCTAGTGGGTGTGATGGCATTGCAGTATAGCTATATCAAATCTTAAAAGATGATGCTGTTAAAGTGCTGCACTCAATATGCCAGCAAATGCGGAAAACTCAGCAGTGGCCACAGGCCTGGAAAGGTCATTTTCCTTGCAATCCTCATAAAAAGGTGATTTAAAAGAATGTAAAACTACCCCACAGTTGCACTCATCTCACATGCTACCAAAGAAATTTCTCCAGGCAAGTCTTTAACAATACATGAACTGTAAAATTCCATATGTTCAAGCTGAATTTAGGAAAGACAGAGGAACCAGAGATCAAACTACAAACATTCATTACATGATAGAAAAAGCAAGAGGATTCTCGAAAAACATCTACTTCTGCTTTATTGACCATGCAAAAGCCTTTGACTGTGGATCACAACAAATTGTAGAAAACTTACAGAGAAGGGAATACCAGACCATCTTACCTGCCTTCTGAGAAATCTGTATGTAGGTCAAGAAACAACAGTTAGAACTGAACATGGAAAAACAGACTGGTTCCAATTTGGGAAAGGAGTATGTAACGGCTGTATACTATCACCTTGTTTATATAACTTATTTGCAGAATACATCATGTGAAATGCCCAAATGGATGAAGCACAAGCTGGAATCAAGATTGCTGGGAGAAATATCAGGAACTTCAGATATGCAGAAATCACCACCCTCATGGCAGAAATTGAAGGGGAACTAAAAAGCCTCTTGATGAAAGTGAAATAAGAGTGAAACATCTGATTTAAACTTCACATTCAGAAAATGAAGATCATGGCATTTGGTCCCATCACTTCATGGCAAATAGATGGGGAAACAATGGAAACAGTGAGAGACTATTTTCAGGGGCTCCAAAATCACTGTAAATGATGACTGCAGTCATGAAATTAAAAGTTGCTTGCTCGTTTGAAGAAAAACTATGACACAACTATACAATTTTTTTAAAAGTAGAGACATTACTTTGCTGAAAAAGTTCAGTATAATCAAAGCTATGATTTTCCCAGTTGTCGTGTATGGATGTGACAGTTGCACCATAAAGAATGGTGAGTGAAGAAGATTGATGGCTTTGAACTGTGACATTTTACAAGACTCTTGAGTGTCCCTTGGACTGCAAGGAGATCCGTACAGCCATCCTAAAGGAAATCAATCCTGAATATTCATTGGAAGGACCGATGCTGAAATTGAACCTCCAATATTTTGGGCCTACTGATGTGAAGAACTGACTCATTAGAAAAGACCCTGTTACTGGGCAAGATTGAAGGCAGGAGGAGAGAGGATGAGATGGTTGGATGGAATCACCAACTCGATGGACATGAGTTTCCCCAAGCTCCAGGATCTGGTGAAGAACAGCGATCCCTGGCGTTCTTCAGTCCAAAGGGTTGCAAAGAGTCAGACATGACTGAAAGACTGAACTGAACTGAACATACCACATAGCAAATACTATTTGTAATGGCCATGTTTCTCCAACAAGACTGGGGCTCCCTATGGCCCCAACATATATCCCCAATCAAGTTTGTACCCATGCACAGAAGTCAGTGCCTAGCATTCACAAGGCATTCAGTGAGTTCTGATTGCAGGGGGACCTCCATTTCAGCCGACATAAAGGATTAAAAAACACATTAATCCTCCTGTCTCTAATAACTTCAAAGTAGGAAAGACAAATGAAAGAGCATTGTCTTACATCCAACGTTTGTCAGCAGAGAATGGATTCCTGAGGTGGGGAGAAAGCAAGGTGAGTTCTACAATTGCTTCAACTCTAGAAATAGTTTCCAACACATACATGGAAGTTGTACTTAGGCAGAGACAAACAGTCTCCCCAAGAAGAGAGATTTATGACTCTATATAACTAGAGTTCACAGGAGAGAGCTACATACAGAGAACTGTAAGAAGGTACAGGTGATACCCTTCCAGTTATCTGCAGAGAGTTGATAGTACTGGTCTGAATTATAGGGAACAATCCTTGAGTCTCAAATCACACCAAGCCTAATTGTGTCCTCACCCACCAGCGTGTTAATTGCTCATTTTTAATATAAATTTATTTATTTTATCTGGAAGCTAATTACTTTACAATATTGTATTGGTGTGCCATACATTGACATGAATCCATCACGGGTATACACATGTTTCTCTTCCTGAATCCCCCTCCTACCGCCCTCCCTATACTATCCCTCTGGGTCATCCCAGTGCACCCGTCTCAAGCATCCTGTATCATGCATGAAACCTGGACTGGCGATTCGTTTCACATATGATACTATACATGTTTCAATGCCATTCTCCCAAATCATCCCACCCTCTCCCTCTTCAGAGTCCAAAAGACTATTCTATACAACTGTGTCTCTTTTGCTGTCTTGCATACAAGGTTATCATTACCATCTTTCTAAATTACGTATGTATGTGTTAGTATACTGTATTGGTGTTTTTCTTTCTGGCTTACTTCACTCTGTATAACAGGCTCCAGTTTCATACACCTCATTCAAACTTATTCAAATGTATTTTTTTTAATGGCTGAATAATAATCGATTGTGTATATGTACCACAGCTTTCTTATCCATTCATCTGCTGTTGGACATCTAGGTTGCTTCCATGTCTTGGCTATTATAAACAGTGGTGCGATGAACATTGGGGTACACATGTCTCTTTCAATTCTGGTTTCCTTGATGAGTATGCCCAGTAGTGGAATTACTGGGTCATATGGCAGTTCTATTTCCAGTTTTTTAAGGAATCTCAACACTGTTCTCCAGAGTGGCTGTACTAGTGTGCATTCCCATCAACAGTGTAAGAGGGTTTCTTTTTCTCCACACCCTCTCCAGCGCTTACTGTTGTAGACTTTTGGATAGCAGCCATTCTGACTGGCATGAAATGGTACATCATTGTGGTTTTGATTTGCATTTCTCTGATAATGAGTAATGTTGAGCATCTTTACATGTGTTTTTTAGCCATCTGTATGTCTTCTTTGGAGAAATGTCTGTTTAGTTATTTGGCCCATTTTTTGAATGTGTCGTTTAGTTTTCTGGAATTGAGCTACAGGAGTTGCTTCTATATTTTTGAGATTAATTCTTTGTCAGTTGCTTCATTTGTTAATATTTTCTCCCATTCTGAGGGCAGTATTTCCACCTTGCTTATAGTTTCCTTTGTTATGCAGAAGCTGTCAATTAAATTAGGTCCCATTTGTTTTCTTTTTGCTTTTTTCCCCTATATTCTGGTAAGTCGGTCACAGAGGATCCTGCTGTGATTTACGTTGGAAAGTGTTTTACCTATGTTATACTCTAGGAGTTTTATAGTTTCTGGTTGTGCATTTAGATCTTTAATCCATTTTGAGTTTATTTTTTGTGTATGGTGTTAGAAAGTGTTCTAATATCATTCTTTTACAAGTGGTTGGCTAGTTTTCCCAGCACCACTTGTTAAAGAGATTGTCTTTTCTCCATTGCATATTCTTGCCTCCTTTGTCAAAGAGAAGGTGTCCAATGGTGCGCGGATTTATCTCTGGGCTTTGTATTTCATTCCATTGATCTATATTTCTGTCTTTGTGCCAGTACCATACTGTCTTGATGACTGTGTCTTTGCAGCAGAGCCTGAAGTCAGGCAGGTTGATTCCTAGAGTTCCATTCTTCTTTCTCAAGATTGCTTTGGATATTCAAAGGTTTTTTTTTTTTTTTTTTTTTTTGTATTTCCATACAAATTGTGAAATGTGTTATTTGTTCTAGCTCTGTGAAAAATACATTTGGTAGGGTTTCCATTGGATCTATAGATTGTTTTGGGTAGTATACTCACTTTCACTATATTGATTTTTCCGATCCATGAACATGGTATATTTCTCCATCTATTAGTGTCCTCTTTGATTTCTTTCACCAATGTTTTATAGTTTTCTATATATAATTCTTTAGTTTCTTTAGGAAGATATAGTCCTCAGTATTTTAATCATTCATTGTAATGGTGAATGGAATTATTTCATTAATTGCTCTTTCTATTTTCTCATCATTAGTATATAGGAATGCAAGAGATTTCTGTGTGTTGATTTTATATCCTGCAACTTTACCGTATTCATTGTTTAGCTCTGGTAATTTTCTGGCGGATTCTTTAGGGTTTTCTATGTAGAGGATCATGTCCTCTACAGTGAGAGTTTTACTTCTTCTTTTCCAATTTGGATTCCTTTTCTTTCTTTTTTTTTTTCTTGGATTGATATTTTGATCATTATGTAGTGTCCCTCTTTGTCTTTTTTCACAACCTTTGTTTTAAAGTCAATTGCATCTGCTATGAGTATTGCTACTCTTGCTTTCTTTTGGTCTCTATTTGTGTGGAATATCTTTTTCCAGCCCTTCACTTTCACTCTGTATGTGTACCGCATTTCAAAGTGAGACTCTTTAGACAACATATATAGGGGTCTTGTTTTTGTGTCCATTCAACCAGTCTTTGCCTTTTGTTCGGGGCAATCTGCTGCTGATACTGCTGCTGCTGCTGCTGCTGCTAAGTTGCTTCAGTTGTGTGCAACTCTGTGCGATCCCATGGACAGCAGCCCAACAGGCTCCCCCATCCTTGGGATTCTCCAGGCAAAAACAATGGAGTGGGTTGCCAGATCCTTCTCCAATGCATGAAAGTGAGAATTGAAAGTGAAGTCACTTAGTCGTGTCCGACTCTTAGCAACCCCATGGACTGCAGCATACCAGGCTCCTCTGTCCATGGGATTTTTTCCAGGCAAGAGTACTGGAGTGGGGTGCCATTGCCTTCTCCGTTGGGGCATTCTATCCATTTACATTTAAGGTAATTATTGATAAGTATGACCCCGTTGCCACTTACTTTATGGTTTTGGGTTCGAGTTTCTACACCCTTTCTGTGTTTCCTGTCTAGACAAGATCCTTTAGCATTTGTTGAAGAGCTGGATTGGTGGTGCTGAATTCTCTCAGCTTTTGCTTGTCTGTAAAGCTTTTGATTTCTCCTTCATATTTGAGGGAGATCCTTTCTGGATACAGTCATCTGGGCTGTAGGGTTTTTTCTTTCATCACTTAAGTATGTCCTGCCAACTCTCCCGGGCTGAAGTGTTTCTATTGAAAGATAAGCTGTTTTCTTTATGGGAATCCCCTTGTGTGCTATTTGTTATTTTCTCTTGCTGCTTTCAATATTTGTTCTTTGTGTTTCATCTGTGTTAATTTGATTAATATGTATCTTGGGGTGTTTGGCCTTGGGTTTATCCTATTTGTGACTTACTGGATTTCTTGGACTTGCGTGATTATTTCCTTCCCCAATTTAGGGAAGTTTTCAAATATTATCTCAAGTTTTTTCTCAAGGTCTTTATTTAAGTCTTCTTCTTCTGGGACTCCTGTGATTCTTATGTTGGGGTCTTTAACATTGTCCCAGAGGTCTCTGAGATTATCCTCATTTCTTTATATTTCTTTTTCTTTTTCCTCTCTGTTTCATTGATTTCTGCCATTTTATTTTTTACCTCCGTTATTCTACTGTTGGTTCCCACCAGAGGCTTTTTGATCTCATTTATTGCATTATTCGTTATATATTGACTCTTTTTTATTTCTTCTATGTCCTTGTTCAACCTTTCTTGCATCTTCTCAATCCTTGTCTCCAGGCTATATATCTGAATTTCCTTATTATTTTCAAGATTTTGGATCGTTTTCACTATCATTATTTCGAATTCTTTATCAGGTATATTCCTTATCTCTTCCTCTTTTGTTTGGTTTGGTGGACATTTATTCTGTTCCTTTACCTGCTGAGTATTTCTCTGCCTCTTCTTCTTGTTTATATTGCTGTGTTTGTGGTCGCCTTTCCATATTCTGGCAGTTTGTGGTGTTCTTTTTCTTGTGGAGTTTCCTTACTGTGGATGGGTTTGGACGGATGGCTTGTCAAGGTTTCCTGGTTAGGCAAGCTTGTGTTGGTGTTCTTGTGGGTGGAGCTGGATTTCTTCCCTCTGTAGTGCAATGAAGTGTCCAGTAATGAGTTATGAGATGTCCATGGGCTTGGAGTGACTTTGGACAGCCTGTATATTGAAGCTCAGGGCTATGTTCCTGTGTTGCTGGAGAATTTGCATGATATGTCTTTCTCTGGAACTTGTTGGCCCTTGAATGGTGCTTGGTTTCAGTGTAGATATGGAGGCATTTGATGACTTCCTATTGATTAGTGTTCCCTGGATTCAGGAGTTCTCTGGTGTTGTCAGGATTTAGACTTAAGCCTCCTGCCTCTGAATTTCAGTCTTATTCTTACAGTAGCCTCAAGGCTTCTCCATCTATACAGCACCAATGATAAACCATCTAGGTTAAAGATGAAAAGTTTCTCCACAGTGAGGGACATCAGAGAGGTTCACAGAGTTACATGGAGAAGAGAAGAGGGAAGAAGGGAGGTAGAGGTGACCAGAAGTAGAAGGGGAATCAAAAGAAGAGAGGGCAAGCTAGCCAGTAATCACTTCCTTATGTGCTCTCCACAGTCTGGATCCCTCAGAGATGTTCACAGATTTACACAAAGAAGAGAAGAGGGAGGAAGGAAACAGAGGTGGCCAGGGGGGATAAAGGGGGCAATCATAAGGAGAAAGACAGATCCAGCCAGTAATCAGTTCCCTAAGGGTTCTCAGCCATCCAGAACACACAAAGAGAGTCACAGAGTTGGGTAGAGAAGAGAAGGGGGAGTAAGGAGATAGAGGCGACCTAGTGGAGAAAAAAGAGATCCAAAGGGGGAGAGAGAAATCAGGCCAGTGATCTCCCAAATAAAAATGGTTACTGAAGATTGGGTTCTTAAAGGTACAAAATTGATAACAAATAACAAAAAGCAAAAATTACAAATCTAGAGTAGAGGTTGGATTCTCAAAAATCAATATTAAAGAAAAAAAAGCTCACAAAAATTATATATATATATATATATAAAGTTTGCTTTAAGAAATAGGGTCTTTTTTTTTTCCAAAGTAATAGTAGGTTATAAAAATGAAATTTAAAGGAGTAGTATTCAGTTATAATGAGGCGGATGAAACTGGAGCCTATAATACAGAGTGAAGTAAGTCAGAAAGAAAAAACACGAATATAGTATAACACCTATATACGTGATTTAGAAAGATGGTAATGATAATCCTCTATGCGAGACAGTAAAGAGACACAGATGTATAGAATGGACTTTTAGACTCTGTGGGAGAGGGAGAGGGTGGGATGATTTGGGAGAATGGCATTGAAACATGTATATTACCAGGTAAGAAACGAATTGCCAGTCTATGTTCGATACAGGATACAGGATGCTTGGGGCTGGTGCACGGGGATAATCCTGAGAGATGATATGGGGTGGGAAGTGGGAGGGGGGTTCAGGATTGTAAACTCATGTACACCCGTGGCTGATTCATGTCAATGTATGGCAAAACCAATACAGTACTGTAAAGCAAAATAAAGTAAAAATTAAAATTAAAAAAAAACAATGAACAGAAACAAACCACAAGAAAAAATATTTAAAAAATTAAAAATAAAATAAAAAGGAAAAAAATAAAATAAAAAATAAAGGAGCAGTATAAGACTTAAAAATTAAAAAAAAATTTAAAGAATGAAAACAGTAAAAAAAATATCAAGGATTTTCTCTGGTGTTGTTGTGGACAGTGTAGCATCAGTTCACTTTCAGATAGTTCCTTTTCCAGCATATACTTCTCAAGATCTATGGGCCCCTTGCTATGCAGTCGGTGCTGACTGCAGGGTTTTAATCTATTGCACCTGTCACTTGCAGGGTGGTTCCCTCTGTTGTACCTTCTTCTGTTTGCTGGTCTCTTCAGTGTCTAATTTCTGCCCTGACTGAAGGGGTTGATGGTGGACAATTTTTCAGGCTCACTTGTTCAATCGTGCTGTGGGGAGGGAGGAACATTGCAAACAAATATCACTGGCATGTGTGGGAAGAGCTCCCAGTGTCTCAGGCACACTGGGTTTGCCCCTGCTCATGGTGTGTGTGCTTTCCCAGTCTACACTGTTCAGGCTCTAGGTTGCTCTGCTGAGAACTGTCTGAGGCGGACCCTGGATTGCATGCACTTCCCAGGTCTAAGCCTCTCAGGTTCATTTACTTGGGTACTCAACAAAGGCGCAGACTTGGTTGGGCCTGTGTTTTGTGCCCTTCCCAGGGCCGAGCCGCTCAGGTGACCGTGACCAGGTGTTTGGCGAGTGTGGTCGCTCCTACTTATTGCCTCTCCCATCCCTGCTACTCAGTTTTCTGGGTGTACAACTGGCCTACCTTCTCAGGAGGATATTGACCATCCAGAATCCCAAGAAGACTTGGCTAGCAATGAAGCCTGCTTGCAGTATTCTTTCCAGGAGAATCCCTGGGACAGAGAAGCCTGGTGGGCTGCCGTCTAAGGAATCGCACAGAGTCGGACACGACTGAAGTGACTTAGCAGCAGCAGCAGCTGCTGCTTGCAGTTTGGTAGATGATGACTCTCTGGGGCCACGATTGCCCCTTCCGGCTCTGGCTGCCCTCGCTCCTCTGTCCCTGGCAGGGGATGGGCCAGTCCACAGCCAGCTACCTCTGCTCACTCATTTGACTGTGAGCCGGCCGGGAGGTGTCTTACTTTAAGGCTTTTCACCGGGGTAGCTATCCCAGGGTCTGGTTTGCCATCTCAAGTTAGTTCCCTCAGATAGCCCTCGGGGCATTCAGGCCTGGTCTTGTTCTAAGCAATGCAGCCCACACTCCCCTGCCCAGTCCCCACTGCTGCGAGTTACCATTGGGTAATCTGTTGGTTTAAATTATTTATTTTTCCTCCCACTTATGTTGCCCTCTGAGGTTCCAAGCCTCACCACAGACTCACCAGTGAGAATATTTCCTGGTGTTTGGAAGATTCTCTATTTTTTAAGACTCCCTTCCTGGGACCGATCTCCATCCCTACCTCTTTGGCCTCTCTTTTTATTTCTTACATTTTTCCTACCTCCTCTCAAAGACAATGGGCTGCTTTTCTGGGTGCCTGATATCCTCTGCCTACATTCAGAAGTAGTTTTGTAGAATTTACTCAGCATTCAAATGTTCTTTTAATGAATCTTTTGGGGAGAAAGTGTTCTCCCTGTCCTATTCCTCCACCATCTTAAGACTGTCCCCGAGATTACTCATAATTCCCATGAGATCAATAGGACCCTGACGACAACATTGCCTTGCTAGTGGGGAATAGTAAAAAGTAAAGGCTTGTAAATAGTAAAAAGTAAAAAGGCTTGTAAATAGTAAAAAGTAAAGGCTTGTTTCATCTCAGCTTGAAAAACTTTACAGCAAGCCTTCAAAAAATGCAGTGTTTCCAAGAAATTAACAGTGTTTGCAAACAATGAAAGGAATAATTTATAAAAATTAAAAATATCCAGCATCCAAATGTAAAGTGACCGCATCCACAATCCAATTTAAAATTTCTGTATAAATTGTTCACATATTTGTCCTAGTTTCATCTCAATATTGTAAGGTAATTATTCTCTGATTAAGGTAAAAAATAAATTTAAAAAGAAAAAAATCCAGATGCGTAAAGAAGAAAGAAAGTATCCATAACAAGGGCAAAATCAATGAGTAAAAACACAAGTAAGATATATGTTACGTAATTAGCCAGGAAGGACATTAAAGTGCTTACGACATCAATAATCCTTATATTCATGAAGCTGAAGAATATTGAGTACATTAAATAGAGACATGTAAAATAGAAATACAGAGACTCTGGGGGAAAATTAATTGTGCATCAGAGACTTTTGAAGTAACTTTAAGAGTGCAAAAACATATGTAAATGGAATCACACAGGAAGTAAAGACAGGAGAATAAAGCAAAGAACTTCATAATTACTGGTTGAGAAATTTCCAGGTATGATGAAAGCTTTAAAGACATTAACACAGAAACTCATTTAACTCGAGGACAAAAAATATGACAGGTATACAAAGGCACATCATAATTCATGGATTAAGACAATCAACCAAAGAAATGTAACCAGAAGGCAAAACAGACACAGTAGAACCAAAAATGGGGATGACAGCAGATTAGGCAAATGAAACAATGGTAGCCAGGGTACATTCGTGCCAGATCTTAATTGCTGAGAGAAATATAATTGACTCACAATTCTATACCCAATAAAAACACATATCAAAAACAAGATAGAATGCTTTCTCAGACAGAAAGCAACTAGAAGACTGCATCGCCACCAACAATGTAATAAATGTTTTTTAACAGGTCTCAAGTCAGAAGGAATTTAAACAAAGTGAAAATCTGGGTCTACAGGAGTAATGAACAGTACCCAAAATGATAAACATGTAATATGTATTAAAAGGTATATATAGGGACTTCCTTGGTGGTCCAGTGGTTACAGATCTGCTTTGCAATGCAATGCATTTGCAAATGGCAAAGGTATGTTCCTTTGCCAGAGAACTAAGATGCCACATGCCACTGAGCAACTATGCCTGCATGTCTCAAATAGAGTTTACACGCTGCAAGTACTGAGCTTACCCTCCTCAAATAGAGAGTCCCTACCACAAGGAAGATCCTGCATGCCACACTAAGTCCCAGTATAGACAAAGATATGATAAATGAATAAATACTATCATAATTATCATAATTAATAATGAAAGACTGGCAAGTTAAAGATGCATACCATGGATCTTAAAACTACTTACAAAACAGTTACAGTGAATAAAGTGACAAAGGATATAAAAGGGAATCCAAAAACCTACTCAGTCACAAAGAAGTCAGGGATAAAATGAGACGTGGGAAGAAAGAACATGGGAAAAACTGAAGATAAAGAGCAAGATAATAGAGTTAAACCAACTAGAATTAACTCTTCACATGTGAACCCAGACTGAAGATATACCCCAGGAGCCAGACAGCAGATACCGATACACTGCACTCTGCAGCTGGAACAGAGCCTGCCATGCTCCAGGGCCCCATATGCCTGGGCACAGAACAGCACCAAAAGTTTATAAGGTACAGTAATTTAGAAGACTTCAGTCATACAAAGTACACCTCTGTTTATAAAGAAATGGCATTAAAAATCAATGTTCACTGGACAGAAGAAGAAGGTGCTAGCATAGTGCAGACCTTCCCTCTTTTACAACACTAATTCTGCCCAGGAAGGAGCAGATAAATTACAGGACTTATATCTCTTCAATACTAGACATGCTTGACATACTAGACATACATGTTTGATTTTCATGGTTCAGTCTCCTCTCTTGCTCATCCTGGGCAACAGGGACTGCTCCTCTAAACCACAGCTCAATCACTACACACAAAGCCAGATGATATTTGCCAAGTTTTTCACATAAACCAGTGAAAACTTGTTTCCTCCTATGTCTCACTCTTGGCTCTTTTCAACCAGCCATGGCTCTTGTCCTACCTCCTGTGATCCTGGTCCTCTGTCACTTGCAGCCATGTTCCCATACACCGGGCCTCAATTACACCCAAAGAAATTCCTATTCAGAGTGGCCATAATACACGCAAAAAGGGAACGAACAGGCAGCTTCTTACTCTCCTCTCTTGTTCCTTCACTACATACAATCACTGAAAACCTGTGTAGCAAGTTTGTTACATACAAATGTTCAAGTTGAAAACTTTCAAACATGTAAAAGTGCATTTGCATGTGCAATCACATCAGTTAATTCACAGATCTGACACCCACTGTCGTGGGCACATCCAAGACAAGTCGGTGTGTGTTTGTGTACTTTACTGTACAGAACTGTATGGAGTACAATAGTGCAGGACTTTTATTTCAAGCCTACACTGTCTGAAAGGAAGCATAAATGCAGTGGTAATGGAGATGCTACTACTATTCTATTTTAAAGGTGTGCTTAGTCGCTCAGCTGTGTCTGAATTTTCAACATATGGACTGCAGTATGCAAGGCTCCTCTTGCCATGGGGATTCTCCAGACAAGAATACTGGAGTGGGTTGTCATGCCCTATCCAGGTACGAAAGATATAAAAATGTTTCTTTTATTGTTTGTGTTTGTTTTTAATGTATTAATTAATTGCATGAAAAGCATCATAAAGCTATTAAACTACAGTAATATATAGCCAATTGTCTTAGTTGGCTACCTAAGTAACTTTGCTGGATTTATGAAGAAATTGGGATTTTTGAACACCCTTTCAAATGGAACTTGTTCATATACAGGGGACTCACTGTTCTGCTAAAACCTGTGGGTAACAAAAGTGAACGCATCCCCTCCAGGTCCAAGGAAGTCACATTCTTCGTTGGGATTAGAGGAAATGTGAGATCTCAATAATTCTAGCCATTTCAGTCTTTTCAAAAGACCTTGATCAGGACAAACAGATACTAAAGTAGAAATAGTCGTTGTGTTTCTACCCACTTCTAGAAAGTGTTGCTAAGTTTTCAATACTGGATCTTGTAATGCTGGTGGACTATTGGAGAAGTGATGTGACCAAAAATAAGGAGTTGAAACAGGTAGGTCAGAATGTGAGGTAACAAAGACAAGGTATTTAGAAGCTGAAGAATTGAGAGAGATTTGGGACCTGAGTAGGAAAAGTACCTTTCAAAACAATTGGATCATGTGATATGTGTAATCCTCACTTCATTCCTTAGAAGATTTCTACAGACTGGTCTGCCTCTATTTTCTGGAGCACAGTTCAGATCCATCTAGCTGTTTCTCATTGCTGCTCCTTTCTCCTGGCTCCCACACTGTGGCCAGCCGTTCAGCCTACTACATTCATTTCATTTGTTGTTGTTGTTGTTCTTTACGGCAGGTGCTGCAGGCTACCTACAAAATGATCAATTCTCTGCTTCTCTTTCAAAACTGAAAATAGTTTGTTATATAGCCATGAGCCCAGTAGCTATAGGACTGCCTTTTCTATACACCTGTGCCTTAGTCATGACTGGTGACTTAGAGATGCAAGAAGATCTGTAAGGGGAATTTCTTGGAAGACTGCATTCATGGAGCTGATTCAGCTGAAAGATGGGACTCTTCCCTTTCCTACTTTATTCCTAACTGTTGTTTGGATTTTAGTTGTGATGGTTGGAACTCCTGCAATTGGACAATCATGTAACCTTGGAAATGGATACCACCCAAGCTGTGGCTGGCCCACCACCAGCTTTGTTTCTGAGGGAGAGAAAAATCAAGTTTATCTTGCTAAAGTTATAGTTGTTTTAGCTTTTTGCAATGTGCATCCAAACTTAATCCGATGCTACTATATGTTTAATATGATATAGTCTTATTATTTTGTTGGGTTTGGTGAATATATTTATATTTTACATTTTTCTAATTTTTATTTTAATAATTATTTCATCAACCATTATACCTAAATTGTATAAATGCAAAATTATTGTTATAAGCACATTTTCCTTTAGATTTTGAATTTTTATATTTTCTTATCTTCTTTCCTTTCTTCTCTTCTCCATATTTGTACAGCCTGGCCCATGTTCTCTCTTATAACCTCATCCATATCCATATCTGCAGGCTAAAACAGACTGAGAGCTCTATGGGGAGAACCAAAGAAGAATGAATTACAGAGACATGAATGAAGGATGCTGCCCCTTGTTACTCATCGTGAATGTTCTTCAGTAGGATAACATTCCCCTGCCCTCCTGTGTGCCCACCACCCCCAGGTTTGCCATGATCATGGAAGATACTTCAGACAGAGGAATTTGAGTAGGTGTGATATGTCACTTCCAAATGGAAGTATTATTTTCTGTCCCACTAGCTGGAATGCAGATATAATGACAGGAGCTGGAGTAGCCATGTTAGACCAGAGGTAAGTAGCACAGGTGGAAGATGTGACAGGAAAGAAGTGGGCCCTCATCTCTGTGGAGAGACCTGCACTAACATTATATGACAGAGAATTGAAATTGTATTGTATTTAAGAAAATGTTATTTAGGTTTTGATTACAGTCATTGAACCTGTAGCCTAACACTCATAATAGAATAACTGATCTTTGTATTAGCCTGGTCTTATCATTAGGGTCTGAATGAGACAATATCTACTGATGTGTACTTAGAAGAGAGTAAAGTGACAGCCCTGCCCTCTGGAAGCTGTGCTCTAGTGTAGGATTCAGAAACTGAAGCAAGAACAAAGCCACATGGCAGGACAGCTTCAAGATCCTGTAGGAACCCTTGGGAGGGGAACCTCAGTCAGTCCTGATCTCAGGAGGTTGCTTGAAGCAGGGACAATCCTCTCTGTCTCCTCATAAATAGGCCATGGCGCCAAGTTTCATGTAAAAGTGAGTTATTTCAAATTCCTTCCAGAGTGTTTTCCCTTTTGAACCAATGCTTAAGATATGCATTTGAGACCTGGTTTGGCAAGATTGGAAATGCTCCAGGGCAACTAATTCGGTGACCCAAAACTACTGACCCTGAGTGACCTAGAGCCTGTGATCTATATCAAGGGAAGCACAGGACTGAAAAGCCAGTGCACTGCAATTACAGAGTAGCCCCTGCTCGCTGACAATACAGAAGTCCTGAGCAGCAGTGAAGACCTGCTGCTGCTGCTAAGTCACTTCAGTCTTGTCTTACTCTGCGAGTCCCCATAGACAGCAGCCTACCAGGCTCCCTCATCCCTGGGTTTCCCCAGGCAAGAACAGTGGATTGGGTTGCCATTTGCTCCTCTAATGCATGAAAGTGAAGTTGCTCATTCGTGTCTGATTCTCAGCCACCGCATGCACTGCAGCCTTCCAGGCTCCTCCGTTCATGGGATTTTCCAGGCAAGAGTACTGGAGTGGGGTGCCACTGCCTTCTCCGCAAAGAACTCAGTTCAGTTCAGTTCAGTTTCTCAGTCGTGTCCAGCTCTTTGCGACTCATGAATCGCAGCACGCCAGGCCTCCCTGTCCATCACCAACTCCCGTAGTTCACTCAGACTC
The DNA here is from genome assembly GCF_042477335.2 of Ovis canadensis. NCBI lineage: Eukaryota > Metazoa > Chordata > Mammalia > Artiodactyla > Bovidae > Ovis > Ovis canadensis. The sequence goes on along the minus strand of NC_091265.1, from coordinate 53,945,359 downwards.
ACGTCCACCGAGTCAGTGATGCCATCCAGCCATCTCATCGTCTGTCATCCCCTTCTCCTCCTGCCCCCAAACCCTCCCAGGATCAGAGTCCTTTCCAAGAAGACCTAGTGCTGGCAAAAAAAAAAAAAAAAAAGATTCTCCCAGAGAAACCAGCGAGGTCTCACAGGAAGCAGAACATGAAAAAGGATGAAACCAGTCTGGGTCTGATATCATGCAAGTCATGGAGAGGGAAGCTACAGCCTGGTTTCACAGGGAACTTGAGATATAAGTTGTGCCTCAAACATGCCCCAATCCAAGGCTACAAAGCTGGGATTTCACTCTCCCACTAGCGCCTCCCTCTCATCTTTCAAATAACACCCAGCTGGTGTCTCCAAGCCCTTATATTAGATCCTCCAAAGATAAATCAAAGGTGACACTAGAAGCAAAAGACACCAAAGCTCAGGAAAATGAAACCTCAGATAATGTCTCCATATCTGCACCCAGTCTGCCATCTCCAGCATCATATCTGAAATCCTGCGAGTCTAAAGAACTCCATGGGTCTCTACATGTGAGCATTTTTTTTTTAATTCAGGTTTTCATTTATATAGGAGTGTAATTGATTTACAGCATTGTATTAATATTAGTTGTATGGGAAATTAATTTCCTTATACAGACAGATGTATCCATTGTTTCTTAGATTCTTTTCCCATATAAGATATTACAGACTATTGAGCAGAATTCCTGTGCTGTACCATTGATTATCTATTAAATAAAGTACTATATATATATTAATCTCAAACTCTCCATTTATCCCTCTCTCACCTTTCCACATTTGTAACTATAATTAGTGTTTTGACAGAAGGAAGTTTCTAGGCACTTTTTGGATCAGGGTCTGTGCTTGTGAGAGTGGAGTAGCTAGGGAAAGCAAGCCTGAGAGAGACTCATTTGAGATGATGCTGAACGTGCAGAAGGACTCTGCCATGCAGAAATCTGGGAGAAAAACATTCTACATGTGGGAAGTAGCCCCTGATAAGGACCAAGGTAACCAAGTTAATAAATGGCTCCCTTCCACTGCCAATCTTCCTTCCATGCTTGGAACTTGATATACTGGTCAACCATGACCTCATCCCATGCTTCAGATGTGAGTTAACAGCAATGAGCCATGTCAGCCTTCCCAAGAAGGGAGAACCAGGCTTTATCACGAGGCTAAATATGCTCTGGACTCAGGGACGTGTGCACAAACTGGTTATCACCAGAAGCATCAGGTGCCAGGGGCACCACCAATGCCTCTGACTATCTCCACGTACTTGTTCTCAGGAGTAGAAATGCCAAGGAACCGATAGAGCAAAGAAACAAGTAATGACTCTTGTTTCATCTTGCCCAGTGTGATTCCCACGGCCCTTTGACCACACCAAAAACTCTTTTCTCTATTTTTCCTTCAAAGGTGTCTTGTGAATAACATCAGCACCTGACTATGAAGCCTGGTGGCTGAAACTCAACTCACAGTCAGCTGGGACCCAGAGATATCCAGCCTTGTCCTGTGTGTCTGTCCTTTTTCTCCAACCAGATTCATAAAACAAAGTCCCTACAAAATATAAGGGTGATTGTAATTCTCTCAAGGCCTTAGAATCTCCAAGGTCTATTTGGAGCATCAAAGTGGGAACACATCCCCTGCATCCAGCCTAGCCTCAGACCCCGACCTCGCTCAGCCAGTGGTTCCCTGAGGAAACATAAGGCACATATCCAGAAGGCTGAGAAGAGAATGCTTCTCGCTGTGAATGCAGGTTCATGTTACCCAGTCAGCCAAGGATCTGTCTTGTGTGAATGAGGAGTGGGAGCTCTGAGGATCTGAGTTGGGAGTGAGTCAGTCACCACTTACATGATGGCCTTCTAGGGTCCCTACAGCTGGGGCTGTCCCACTGTGCCTGGAGCCCAGAAGAAACAGCCCTGAATATTGCTTTCCTGCTGCTCCATGGAGGCAGGTCTGCTGATAAAATCGGAACCAGGCTTGAAGTGCAAACTGGAAAGAAACGTCCACTCTGGTGCTTGCAGACATCTGAGAGCTACACAGAAGTGAATGCAATGGAGTTTTCTCTCATCTTTCTCTTCCTGGAAGTCTCCTAGCCTGGAAACCAGAATTCCTGGGTCCCAAGTCTTCACTAACTTACCTGCAGCTAAGGTGAGTCATAAATCCCAAGGTTCAGTTTCCCATTATTTGGATGAGGGAGACTGCACATGCTCCAGAACACTTTTTTCAGAATAAGACTCAATGCCAATCAGTGGACAAGTGGCTCAGAGGTGGCTCTTGCTGAGGATGATGAGGTTGCCCCTGGTGAGCAGGGGGATGTAACTTCCTGGTGATGTTCATGGGTCCTGGTCTCAGGACTGAGAGGTGTAGACCACTTGGCACACAGCTGCTGTGCCATAGAGGACCTTAGAGGCCTTGCCCCCTGGAACTTACCATCATTTGGGTTCTGCGGGATGAGATAAGGTAGTTATAAGTCAGAGGTTACCAATGGGGAAGCTTGTATATTCCTCAGCAGAAACCCAAATTAGGGTGATGAATCATCTCTCCAAGAAAACTCTGGGAACTAGATATGCCAGGAATCTTAGACAAATTTTGTAGTATTTTAAATACAATTTAAAGTAGGTCATCTTTTGGATGACCTGCCATTTGCTCTCTGGCTTCGGATGATACTCACCGTCAGAGTGGAATCAAAGGGTCTCTGGGGGATGCTGGCCCTCTCCCTGTGACACATTAGGAGTGAGTACAGCTGTCTCCCCTCCACATCTGGAGCAGGAATTCCAGCAGGAAAGATGTGACCTCCAAGTTTAACCGAAAGACTCAAGAAGGTCTGGCCCTCAGGTAGGCACTATTCTTTCCCCAGTGCTTCTTCCTTCCCTCCTGTGTCCTGTGCAAGCTGCCCACCTCCTGGTTACTGGGTTCTGAATTCCTCCTCCCTTCACTTGAGGATATCTAGGCAGTCTCACTTGTGGCTCCCTCCCTACCCAGGCCCAATCCCTCACCTGCAAATCACCCTAAAGGAGGGAAAACCAAGACAAGTCTTCCCAGTTCATTCTTTCTAGAAATGTCCACATTCTTTCTGCTTCCAGACCCTGTCCTGAGTTGTCAACATCTCTACCTAGATGACTGAGTTTAGAAGAGGAATGGAGATGCAGATTGGGGATGGGGGTGGTAAGGGTGTCAGTTGTAGGGGACAGTTTTCAGATGACAAGAGATGAGTTGGGGTAAGGAGCATGTGGTCCTGCAACCGCTCAGGCATTTGGGATCTGCCTAAACCTGTATTCTTGGGCTCCTCAGGGTATCACTAAGACAGAACCTTCAAAATGGACTTTCCATAGTCCTATTACTGCAAAACAATTTCAAACAAAACAAATATGAGAATGAAGAGTGTCATGAACCCTTTCATCATTAGGCATCAATAACTACAAAACTAACTTCTTAGTCCCACTGGTTGTCATAGACCAGAGACTATGCAACTTCAAGGTGGTGGCCAATTGAGTTCCCAATGAAGACATTCTTGACTTACATAAGTCTTTCTCTTCTTGCTATGCTCTCACATGTGGTGTTTTAATGGAAGGAAGCAGAGGGAGAATAAGAGAGAAAAAGGAGAGGCTAATCCCATCATGAGAGACCACCATCAAAATCCCATATCAACAGGGTACCTGCCAAAGTCCCTACTTCCTAATACCATCACATTGGCAGTCAAGGGTGGAAATAATTCAATCCATAGCATAGCATAGCAGCTTTCTGTTTTTAAATCAAGACAGACCATCATTTTATTCTCTCTGTTTTAATGCTTATTCATTTTCCCTGAAGTATTTTAGGAATAAGATGAATATTTCACCAAATGTACATAATGAGTATTTGTGGCAGAATGATAGGATATGAAAAAAATGCTCTTTTGTTCCCCCCAAAATGAACATTTTATATCCAGTCCATGTGTAAATTTCCCTGATGCTCAAAAAGCATGTGTCTTTTCAGTTTGTTGAAAGAATGTAGTCACACGTTGTACTTGGCTGTTCTCGTTTAGGACTAAATAAATGTTCCTCTCCCAATTTTAATGCCATTTGTTTGTTCAGAAACAGGAGGAAGCAGGTTGGTTTGTCTTACAGAATGCTGCACTATTGATTTTAGAGCAGGAGTCCACAATACCAGCACAGTGGGTCAGGACCAATACCAGTCCTTGGTCTATTAGGAACCAGACCTCCACAGAAGGAGGTGAGCTGCAGGCCAGTGAGTGAGGCTTCATCTGTATTATAGCTGCTCCCCATCACTCTCTCATCACTCCCAGAAGGGGGAGTCTAGCTTGTTTTCCTGGAACTGTTTGTAGTTACATAACCTATGTTTAATAGAAAAAAAAAAGTAGCTTAAATATTAATGATTATTTTCCTTTCTCAGTGCTCAGAATGGTGAGTTGGTGTCCTAGAAGTCTATCACACTGACAAATTCGATGTTGCCTATTAACATTTGGACACATTCACCCAGCTTAAAATTCAATATTAAAAAACTAAGATCATGGGATCCAGCACCATCCTTCATGGCAAATAGAAAGAGAAGAAGTGGAAACACTGACAGATTTCTTCATCTTAGCCTCTAAAACCACTGTGGATGGTGCCTGCAGCCACGAAATCAGAAGGCATTAACTTCTTGGCAGGAAAGTTATGAGAAACATATGCATTGTGTTGAGAAGCAGAAACATCATCCTGCGCAACAGACTGGTAGATGTTTGGGCTTTTCTTTGGATTCCTAAACATTCTGCCCAGTCCCCGCTGGTCTTTGAAGTCCCTCACTTTTCTGGTCCTTCACGATTCCAAAGATTATTTTGTGCATTTCTTTACCCAGTCCTGAAATCAGCCATCTCTTTAAGATCATCTGATGGGAAATGTATTTAGAAGCTACACGTTAGACCTCAAAATAGTCACTGTCATCAAGTTGTCACTGCTTCTAGGCTTTACAGTGGTCAGAGGAGGAGGTACACATTTTCCTTAAAATTAAAATAAAAATGTATATAGTTAGTTGGTACAAACTTATGCTTTCAGTTCAAGATTTAAGACAGCAAGGTTTGAATTAAATTTCTTTATGTTATGTGTGAAACTCTTTTGCTAGCCAGTGACAGGCTTACATCAAAACATTAGTTTTAATTATCATCTATTAACATACATGCGATTCTGTCACAATAACAGAAACAATACAAGGAACAATAAGCTCATGTCCACCGACTTGGTGATGCTATCCAAACATCTCATCATCTGTCTTCCGCTTCTCCTCTTGCCTTCAATCTTTCCTAATATCAGGGTCTTTTCCATTGAGTCAGCATGTTTACTATGCATTGAGTCTCTTTAAAAATCAACCAACATGAATTTAATTCTTCTCTGTCCCCACTGCACTCCCAACTCTAGGCCAGAAACAAAAAACTGCAGAGACTGAAGGTTGATTCCAGCACATCGCTGTGGAGATTATGCTCCCACTTTTATTTCAGGAAAATAAAATTAGTTGCTAACATTAAAATAAGTATATTATACATAAATATCCAAAATTCTGATTCTTTTCAAAACATGGCCAACTGGCCTGCTTTCCAGCATGAGTGAAATGGAGGAAAGGCTGCTCCCAGAGGTAAGGCCTGTGCTGCCCAGATTCCAACAGGGCCACCTAGTCCTAGTATATCTCCTGCCTCCTGGGGCCATGAGTTTGTAAGAACTAGACTTCTAGCTCTCTTAAGATAAATACTACTTTTGTCTTGATGGACTTTGACTTTGAAGCCTTTAACCCAGAACCTAGCACACAGTTCTTCCTTGTACAGTTGTTGGATGATAGAAAATATCTTGTGGATGCATATAACATTTCTTCCAATACAGAAACCATGCAATTGAAGTACTGCTCTGCCCTAAATCTTTGATGTAGCCTGGCATCATAGGTGCCCCTGATGTCTGCCATTAGGCCCACTACCTAAAGCCAGTTGTATATCCCTGGGCTGTCCCTGACGTCTTCACTTTGCCATTTGACAACTTATATCTTGGCAATGTCCTCGCCAACAAAGACAGCAATGCATATCTCACGAAGCGGCTAGGAAGATGACATGAAACCACACCTGTCGAGCATGGCCCCAAATATCCATTTTCATGATATTGTTAGTTTTTTCTCCAAGTAGTCAAGGTTTTCCATCTTCTTAGATGTCCATGCAGATCAGTTTGATTTTCCAGCCAAGATTCAAGGAAGAGATTACAGTTCAATTCTCTGTATTCTGAAAAGCTTCAAAGTCCATTCATCAAGGTCACTGATAAAGGTAAAGTTTTTTTCGAGACGTTTGTGTTTTTTTCAGATCTTTTAGTGGCCTGAAGGGGAAAACTAGGGTAGGTCAGAGCATATATAACTAGGGACTCCCAGTCAGCACTACATGCCAAGAACCCAAACTTTCCTGAGTACTTGGAGCCGGGAAAGCAGCATGAAGTGGCTTGTGCTCCTCGGGCTGGTGGCCTTCTCAGAGTGCATAGTCAAGTAAGTATGGGGACTGTATGTCACATAATATTCCTTTCTCGGATTTTTAAAATCTGATTATTCTTCCAGCCATCAGGTTTAGAAGGGAATGTAATATTTCCCTAAGAGACTTAAAGTTCAACTCTGACTTATTGATAAGTAACTTGCTATAGGAACTGTGGATCCCAAGGTCTTGGTTTAGATTTGGGTTGCACAAATCTTGGGGTCCAGTCATGTCATGACCTGTTGAAAACGCAACTCCTTGCTACTGTTCAGTGCACAGTCTATACAGATGTTGATCTGGTCCTGTGGAATAGCACATTTCTACATTTGTTTAACATGTTCTCTTTTTACCCTGTCTATTTCAGTGTATATATGCCCATGTCTGTATCTCTGTATCACTGTCATTTATCTCTCCGTCTCTTTGGAAGTCACTGGGAATGTATTTCTCTTTGTGTTGTTTGCTTTTAATTTTTCATTTGACTTTTCCTTCTCAAACCTTTGAATTTTCCTTCCTTGTTCCCTATATCATGTATTCTTTCAAATCTCTCTTCTCTTTCAACTTGGAGAAAGATAAACTGTCTTATATCTGACAAGCAGTGTGACCATAGCCAACTCAGAAACCTCTTGCATTTCAAATTTCTCCCTTGTAAAAGAGAATAAGAGTCCTCCTTCCTTGAGGTCCTTTGAGAAGGAATGAGTGGGATGGCAATAGCAATGCTAATGGCTGTCATTGTTGACACTTCCTGTTTATCAGGTACCTTATATCCGTCACTTCGCTCATCCCCAAGATATTCTATTTGGAGGGTTTGTACTGTTACATTCCACCATTTTGCCGAAGGGGACATTGAGACACCACATGGTCATATGGCTTACCCAATATTGCAGAAAAGAACCTATATTCAAATCTATGTCTTTTCCATAGTATATGCATAAAATTCTGATAATAATGTTACTCATAAAAATGATTAGAAAACACACAGGGCCATTACAATGACAGTTATACTCTAACACTGACAGCTAATTGTGGCATCTTTTTGTTTCCTTTGTCAAATGCTCGGTGAAAGAATACCTCTAAGGAGAGTGAAGACCATGAGAAAAACCCTCAGTGGAAAAAACATGCTGAACAATTTCCTGAAGAAGCATCCTTACAGACTGTCCCAGATTTCTTTTCGTGGCTCAAATCTAACTATTCACCCACTGAGAAACATCAGAGATGTGAGGCGCCCCCTGGTGCTCTAGTTTAGCATGGAGCTCATCTGGAGGTGCCAGGTGGGATGTTGGGGTTGGGGTTCCTGCAGTAGGCAGAGACACTGGAAAACAGGGACCCCACCGAGAGGAGAAGGCACTCTCATCCTCAACTGTTGGTCTTTGTGACTGGACCTGGCAATTACCAGGTGGCAGGTAAATATCCATTTCTGTGTCAAACGTGTCATTAGTTTGAGAGTGATTGTTCCTTCTGAACTAAGTGAGCACCTCAGTTACAGGTGAAGAGTGAACCATCACTGATAAAACTGCAGGACCAACTGCAAAGCAATTGTGAACCCCCAGGTAGAGGAATTCAGTTTCCACAGATGCAAGAATGACAGCAGGAAAAAATTACTGAACCTGTATTATGTATATGGCCATAAGAATCTAACACAGTACTAACTGTGTTTCTAGATTAGAAAAAGACTGTCTTCAAAAATGCCCATGCCAGCCTGAGAGATAGGCAAAGAGTAAATACATGTCAAATGAAAGGCTCACCTGTGTGGTGTTGATTGGATGTGGTCTGAGTATACAGGGAGTGGCGGGGGTTGATCGAGAAGGCTCTCCTGGAAAAGGGAGTGCTAAGGCTTGGTTTGAAGAGAGACTACAGAGCATCTCAGATGAAGGAACCAGGACTGCCCTGAGTGTCCAGCGGTCCTGGAGGCCCACTGGTTATGCCTCTAGGCTTCCCATGCAGGAGATACCACTTCAATGCTTGGTCATAGAGTCAATATTCTGCATACAATGTAGCACAGGAAAATAATATATCAAATGCAGATACCTCTGTGATCAAAGTCTGTGAGCTGCACGGTGGTTAGAAAGTGGTCTCAAGAGATATGTGACACCCAGAGGGAGGCATCAGTGTGGGAATAGAGGGTAGGCAGTTCTGCACTAACCCCCTCCCTCCTTCTCCCTGTAGTTGGTCTACATGGGTAACATCACCATTGGAACACCCCCTCAGGAATTCCAGGTTGTCTTTGACACAGGCTCATCTGATTTGTGGGTGCCCTCTGACTTTTGCACCAGTCCAGCCTGTTGTGAGTAGAGAAACCCTCTACCTAGACCGTCCTTCACTTGCCCTGCCACCTTGCTTTCCACACTTGCCACTTGATGACACTCATTTCTTGTATCTGCAGCTACAAAGATTATGTTCAGACATCTTCAGTCTTCCACCTCCCGGCCTACCAATAAGACCTTCAGGATCGCCTATGGATCTGGGAGAATGAAAGGAGTTGTTGCTCATGACACAGTTCGGGTAGCAGTGTAAAAAATGCTAAGTCAGGACTGGATATAAGGTGACCAAGGCTTGCGAAACAGATGCAGGACCATCTGGCAGGACACTTCCTAGTCTAACTCCAATAGATATTGGCCATCTTATCCACAGGATAATGTCTCTGGGGTGGCAGTGCCACACGAGCAAACAAATTAGCTAACCCACAGAGTGGCTTGAGGTGTGGACTTGTAGCTTTTCTGCCCATGAGCAGTTCAAGGTTCATTTAGCTGGGAGCGAGAAGGGATAAATGCACCCACTTTTGTATTATCAGACTGTTCCCACCACTTTCCGCTGATAACTAGTTTAATTCTGCAACAACCCCACACAGCAGTTACTCTGATTAGCTCATGAGACATATGAGGAAACTGAGGTCCAGACAGCAAGGGCCTTGCTGAGAGCACACATGTGATAAAAGGTGGACTTAGGCTGTCTTTTCAGAACTGAAGTGGCTGTGGGGTGTTTGGGGACAGGATAAAACTGATCTGGGGACCCTGGGGCCAGTCAAGGGCTTCAGGTATCCAGAATGGGAAACTGGAGGCCTGAGAGAGCCTGATAAATGAGTTCTCACTCTAGAGGACCCTTGAGAGCCTAATAAACCTATGGCCTGCATCCCCCGAAAATACTTGAATAGTTCCCCTCTCTCTCTTTCTCTTTCATACACACTCACAGAAATATACACATACCCCCAAAAGTGAATTCCCCAAGCAGTAACTTCATAGAACCCTGCAAGCAAGATTTTGTTTTTGGATTCTGTCTTCCTGGACAGATGTAGAATCCACAGTACATTACAGAGAATTCAGTCCATTCCTGTCATTAGGTCACAGTGATGTCAAAGAGAAGGCTATCTTGCTCTCGATTGTTTTGTTCATAAGGTGACACCAATGGGACCTGGCCTGACTCTTGGTTGCCCCACCTGGACAGAAACCACAAAGCCAATTTGACTCACTCAAGTGGTGTTTTTCAGAGGGGCAGATGTTTTAAAATTCATAGCCTCTCTCAAATGGAACCCAAATTCCCCTTCCACCTTACTCTAACCATCTTTGGGCAACGAAAGACACAGCCCAGCCTCAATTCTTCTCTAAGAATATAATGGCAATGCACCCCAACCCAGTCCTAGCCCCACTTCAGGTATCTGTAAGTGGGAACACTCTTCTCTCCCACAGATTGGGGACCTTGTAAGTATTGGCCAGCCGTTCAGTCTAAGCGTGGCACAATATGGGTTGGGGCGCTGGAGATTTGATGGCGTCTTGGGCTTGAACTACCCCAACTTATCCCACTCTGGGGCCATCCCCATCTTTGACAAGCTGAAGAATCAAGGTGCCATTTCTGAGCCTGTTTTTGCCTTCTACTTGAGCAAGTAAGTCTGAGATGGACAATTCCTTTCTCCAAGTTAGCTGTAAGATGCTTTCAATTGCACAAAAACTATAGAATACTTGATAAAGAAGTATCCTGAGATAATATAACCAAGGATAACTATGGCCCCAGGGCCCTACTTGGCTTTAGCACTGGCTTTTATATATAAAATAATTTTGGAACACAACCCTACTCCTGGGCTCAAGACCAGTAACTTGGTCTAGCTGGGTGAGTTATGAGGTAGGCTAATGGAAGGCAACAAGAAAAAGGCTGGAGGAAAAAGCAATACGATTTGCTTATGAATGTCATAAGGAAGGAAGGAGAAGGATGGTGGATATCTTTCCTTCCTCATTAGCATTTAAATGAGACCCCTGGACCAGCTCCCCAATTTGTGGAGCCAGTGAGAAATGAAAGTGTGAGACACAAAAGCGTGGGAAGCCTTGTTCAAGAAATATTAGGCATTTCAATACAGGGAGAGCAGAGGTGGGGTCCCTTCTGAGTGTGGGGCCCTTTGGACAGTGGAGGTCACAGGCCAGTATAGCCAACTCTGGGTAAACTGAACCCACACCCTTAGAACTCCCAGGCCTTGATTTTCCTGAAAAATGACAAGATGGACAACGGGAAAGCCAAATACTTCAGCACCATGTCCTCTGAGTGTGTCTGAGCACTCAGGTCGCTGGAGGTCCACGGCTTCTTCAGAAGACATAGTGAGTGGAGCTCAGACAAGTGATTCGTCTTCTAACCTCCTCTGTGCCACTCATGAGACAGTAACAGACCTCAGGGTGGATCTCTATCTCTCCTAGACACTATTTCTGCATATGTACATGGGGACCTTATTAGGGCCTTGATGGGTGGACAAGCACAGCTCTCAGACAGTGCTGTTGTTACTGTCCTCCAAGGATCTCACCCTCACTTCTCTCTACAGAGACAAGCAGGAGGGCAGTGTGGTGATGTTTGGTGGGGTGGACCACCGCTACTACACGGGAGAGCTCAACTGGGTACCATTGATCAGAGCAGGCGACTGGAGTGTACACATGGACCGGTAAGCCCCTCCCTCTGAGGGTCAGCCGAAGTGATGTTCCAACTGCTGTACATGGACACAGGCAGACACACACAAATGCATTCTCAGACACACAGTCACACAGAAATATACACCACCCACAATGACACAGACAGACACACAGACACTTGGAAACATACAAGCAGACACATATAAACTTACACAGAGACATATGAAAACATGCATAGGTAGTCAGAGACACACAAGCACACACAGACATATACAAACACACATATAAACAAAGACACAAGCACATAGATACACAAACAACCTATGGGTTTATCATCCCCAGGCCTTCTGAGGAAGGCTCTGACCAGGGTCCTAAAAGGGTCCAGCAAGGTCTGTGCAGCTGGGAGAGGGCTCCACCCATTGCCCTTTGAGGTGGGGAACATGGTTAGAGGACTCTACAGTGTGGTGAACAGAGGATCAGGGAGAATTTCAGCAGCCTGAATAGAGTTGTAAGAGGACCAACTGTCCGCGGCTACCAAGATATAGGAATTTCTCAGTACAGATAAATGTCATTTTAAAAACAAGGAGAGTCCTGAGAAAATGGGGAAAACTGGTCTTCTTAGGGAGCAGCTACCCAGCAGTGGAGAGAGATTGCCTGAAGTCTTAAGACATGAAAGCAACTAAAAAAAATAAAAATAAAATAAAAAGACACACCAAGTTCTTGGACACGCAGTGAAACAGGGGCTATTACAGAGAATCAGGAAGGTAGGATCCAGGAGTGACCTGAGTACAAGCGGCATAATTGATAGGATTCTGTGTGATACCCTCAGATAAAATCTGACCTTTCCTTTGGAGTTTCTGTGGGCTAGTCATGTATTTCCTGGCCAGGGTCTCAGGGTCTGATCTGGTTGTAGTAGCAGTTCTGGGAGACACCCTCTCCCAGAGGAGCCCCTTTCTTCCCCTACAATAGGAATCTGCTGCCCCTGCGAATCTCCATCCTCACTCTGTGTGCAACCCGTTATTTGTTCCCCACCAGATACAGCTCTTTTGAGGGTTCTTATTGTTTTCTCAGTCTTCATTCAGTCATTGAACAGATGAGCATTGGACATCTACTGTGTGTCAGGCACTTTAGGGAAGCAATGAAAGGTTGTTTTTGAATCACGCAAAGACGCTGGAATTCTTGGCCCTGAAGGAGAAGAATTCAATCCGGGGCCATAGACGAGGCTTAATCACTCAGAGTGTTTGTGTAATAAAGTTTTATTAAAGTGTAAAATAGATAGAGAAAGCTTCTGACATAGGCATCAGAAGGGGGCAGAAAGAGTGCCCCGCTGCTAGTCTTCACCTGGATGTTGCATAGTCACTAGCAGTCTGTTAATGAAAGAAATGAATGTCTTAAAACTCAGAATGGCACCAGGCCCCTCACCCATAAGATGCATTTTGGGATAATCTTGGCACCAAATGGTTCATCCTGGGCCATAAAATGATTAACTTTAATCTTGAAGAAGGGCAGATCACCATACAAATAGTTTCATTTACATAGATTAGGGGAACAATATCTAAGTATAACATGCTGGTTTGTCAAGTAGGTTCTGAGCCACAAGGCAGAACCAACTTGAAGACAGAGTTGGGGTAAATGTATAGTACATTAGCACAGCTTAAGATAAACATTTCCATAAGAAAAGACATTGGTTATCTCTAGGTTTGAGAATAGATAACTTCAGGTGAAACCGGGTGTCATTATGGCAACACAGTATTTTAAGAGAAAACTCCTTTTAAATTTGTATAGAGAAGGAAAAAAATATCGCTAGTTTGTTTCCTCCTGCCCCTTAAGAGAGATAAAAATGCCTGACACTTGCAGGCTATTTCCTCCATTTGGAGACCCCTGGCCTTCCTGCCTGTTACCCTCTCAATAAGAAGAATAAAACTCACCCTAACATCTAAGAAGGCAGATGTACATGAAGTGACTCGCCCACATAGTGAATTGTGACTTTGGTACATGCTAGACATGAGGAGGAGAAGGCAATGGAAACCCACTAAAGTACTTTGCCTGGAAAATCCCAGGGACGGCAGAGCCTGGTGGGCTGCTCTCTATGAGGTCACACAGAGTCGGACACGACTGAAGTGAATTAGCAGCAGCAGCAGCAGCAGTCGTGAGGAAGGGTCTACAGAGAGTGACCAAGACAGGAGATTGATAAACACCAGGGGAAAGACTTCCCAAAAATAATACAATTAAGCGGGAATCTGGAAGATGAGAAGAAATTTGCTAGTCAAAGGAGAGTGGAGTCTTCTAGGAAGGAAGACCAGCTTGTGTCAAGGTACAAAAGATTCTGGTGTATTCAACTACTACATTTGAGGATGTCAGGAAAGGTGTTGTGTCGAGAGCAAAGGAAAAAAGGGAAAGAGACGAGGGGCTGTTTAGGAGACAGTCGGGAAGGGGGCAATTCTGGGGAGACTCAGAGTGACCTTGATGCTTACTTTCTTCCATTGTCTCTCAGCATCATCATGAAAAGGGAGGTTATTGCTTGTTCTGATGGCTGCTCGGCCCTTGTGGACACTGGGACATCACTTATCCAAGGCCCAGGAAGACTAGTCAATAAAATACAGAAGCTGATTGGTGCCAAGCTTTGGGGTTCCAAGGTGAAGGGTCATGCTCCAGGGTCACTCCCAGTTTCCACACACAAGGATCACCATACTCAACCACTCCTCCTTTCTCTCTAACAGCATTACGTTTCATGTTCTGTGGTCAATACCCTGCCCTCTATTATCCTCACCATCAGTGGCATCAACTACCCAGTGCCAGCTCGAGCCTACATCCTCAAGGTGAGGGGAAAATACTGATGGTTTGTTCTCAAACTGGAGTTGACAGGAATCCTCAGGCTGCTGCTGGGGATTGCAGATGCTGCTGAGCCCTTTGGCTGGGCCAGTGCCTCCCACAAATCCAATCACTTGAGAGAAAAGGGCTGTGTGGGACAGCGATCTTCCTGAAAAAAGTGTGGAGAGGCCACACCATATGGAATGGTTAGAGTCAGGGAGAGGGGAATACTAATGTCCTCAGTCCTCAAAGAGCTTCAATTCAATCTGAACCCTTAGGTGCATGAACATGAAATTCAGCTCTAGCAGTCCCTGAAATAGGCCATGTTACAAGGAGAATGGCTGGGGACAGTCCCAGTGTGATGTCCCAGCATAAGTTAACAGTCTGCCTTCCCTTCTCAAGATTTTTCTGGTCTGGATGATAAATTACATGGTCAGCCTAGTCCTCGCCTGCATCTTCCCCTTGCTCTGGACAGGTGCCTCCTTTGTCAGTTGAGATAGCCAACCTCTCTGTCGGGAGGTTGAATAATAAGTTGTATAAAGTGTGCATAGTGACTGCTCAGCCCCAGCACAGGGTGGAGGCATCCTGTAAGCTCCCTGTGAGAGTTCATAGCAGGCTGATGGACTCAGAGAAGGCTTTGAGGAAGAGAGGGAATTTCAGGAATTCTAAAATGACAAACTCATTGAGCCATTTTGAGGGTTGCTTGGTTCTAGGCAAAAGTGCACTGGATTCTATGCAAATGTCATCTCAAGGTGGTCTGCACTAAGGCACTGGGGACTTACTAGGGCTGATGAGGGCTACGGACTGACCAGTGGGGATGGGGAACCAGAGTATGTTACCCACACACCTGGAGTGGCCAAAGAGGGTGAGTGTGGGCCAAAGGAGGCTTCTCAGAGTTCCTGAGTTAAGTGTTCAAGAACATGTTGTGGGCACTGCTCTGTTTAAAATGGATAACCAACATCGAGGTACTTTGTAGCAGAAGGAACTCCACTCAGTTATATGACAGCCTGGATGGGAGGGGTGTCTTTGGGACCAGGATACCCGGATACACACGGTTGAGTCCCTCTACTGTCCACCTGAAACTCAGAATATTGTTAATCAGCTATACTCCAATACAAAATAAAGTTTTTTAATAAAGTACGGATTGTGGGGATGCAGGAGGAAAACCAGCATTCTCTGCAAAGAAAACAAGGAGTAGGAGTCAGAAGGAAAGAAACAGGGAGCGAGGGGAACTTTGGACACACTTGTTCTTTGCTAAATAATTATTCTGAAGTGTGGCTAATCTTCAGTGTTGCGTTAAGTTCTACTGAACAACAATGTGACTCAGTTATACACATAAAATATATATTTTTTCTTATTCTTTTTCATGTGGTTTATCACTGAATATTGAATATATACCTGACGCTCTACAATAGGACTTTGTTGTTTTTTGTTCCTCTGTTTCCCCACTCCCAGTCCTTCACTCACCACACCCTTCCTCATGGCAACCTCATGTCTTGGCCCTTTTTGGTTTTGGATGAACTCTCATATACCCTGCTGCTGAGAAAACCCCTTGATAATTACTAAAAGAGGGAAATAAAGAATTTTGCTGGGTATGGATATTGAGGGGAGTCACCGGTAAGGGCTCATGCTGACTGGTGTGTGTCTCTGACTTCCCCAGGATTCTAGAGGCTACTGCTATACCGCCTTTAAAGAGAAAAGAGTGAGGGGATCTACAGAGAGCTGGTTACTCGGTGACCTCTTTCTGAGGGTGTATTTCTTTCGGTTTTTGATCGAGGAAATGACAGGATTGGCCTGGCACCGGCAGCGTGATTGCTTGAAGTGGTTCAGAAATCAGTAAGGCCTCTCCTAACACTTACTCACACTAGGGCAGTCCTGCCCAAGATGCTGGTGAACTGTATTTGGTGTTCTGTACACCCTATGCTCAGTAAAGAATAAAGAGTTTCACTCTTAATGGTGCTGAAATAAATGTTGACTCTGTTTGTGTCTGGATGTGAAGGATCTAGAGCCAAGTCTGAATCAAAATTGAGAGGAGCCCTACTCCAACTGGCTTCAAGGAAAGGGGAGACTCATTGAAATGATTCTGGAAATCCAGGATACAAGAATCTGAGCAAATACAAAGATCTCAGTGGCTGGAACCAAGAAATCAGAAGTCATCAATTCTCTTTCACCCTCGCTATTTACCTTCGGTCTACTTTGATGGTCTTAGCCTGGCAACATTTTTCCTTAAGGCTTCTACACCCAGTGAGGGAGTTCAAGCTAACTCCCTAGGGTTTTAAATCCCGAAGGCATCACCTAGTAAGAAAACATTTTTCCAGGCATCAGAATTCAAGGGTGTTCTCTGAATGACCCACCTCAGTTCACATGTACAGCCCTAGAACAGCCATCCTGGCAGGGACATGGGGTCTTATGACTGGCTTTACATGATCTTTGGCCCTGACCCAACAGCACACATGATTGTCAATTTCCTCCAGAACTACATGACTGAAGCTGGGGAGAGGCAGCCCCAAGGATATAAACTGGCAGATTGTCTATGCCATGGAAGAGAATGTGATGACCCACAAACTCCACCACCTCCTCATTCAGATGCAGATGGTGGGGGCGGGGGGGTGCGGGTTGGGGGGCAGAAGGGGATGGTAAGTTTGTAAGGTGTGGGGGACGGTTTTCAGACGACAAGAGATGAGTTGGAGTAAGGAGCATGTGGTCCTCCAACCACTTATTCACTGGGGACCTTCAGATTTCTTTCCTGTTTTTCTTTTGATTTTCTTTGGTTTTGTTTTGGATGGGCAGTATTTTTGTTTTTCCTTAGAAGATATTCCACTCTGAATGTAGTCATAATTCTGAATTTTAAAGATACTTAAGTAATGTGTTGTTATGGACAGCTAGTCACCAACTTGCTGCAATTAGATTAATCAGTCTCTTTGTTCTCATTTGTTCAGTTCAGTTCAGTCCTTTCAGCGGTGTCTGTCTCTTTGCAACACCGTGGATTGCAGCATGCCAGGCTTCCCAACATCACCAACTCTCGGAGCTTACTCAAGCTCATGTCCATCGTCTTGGTGATGCCATCCAACCATCTCATTCTGTCTTCCACTTCTCTTTCTGCCTTCAAGCTTTCCTAACATCAGGGTCTTTTCCAATGAGTCAGGTGTTCCTATCAGGAGGGCAAATAGTTGGAGCTTCAGCTTCAGCATCAGTCTTTCCAGTGAATATTCAGGACTGATTTTATTTTATTTTTTTTAGGATGGACTGCTTTGATCTCCTTGCAGTCCAAGGGACTCTCGTCTTCTCCAACACCATAGTTCAAAGGGCACATATGTGTGTCATTTGTCAGTGATGTCACATTCCCCCTGTTGGGATTTAACCACCAGAACTGAATTTAAACAACATGCAAAAATGAGGATTAAGTCACAGTGCCCCATCTAAACACACCTGGCCAAAGGAGAGGTTCCTATTGTATTCAAAGGACAGCCATGGATAGATTTCATGTAAGAATAGGCCCTGGAGGGTTGGCTGAGTCATTAAACATGATTGTCATTACTTTGACTGCCACAGTAGTTTTGTCTTTTTTGGTTGGGAAGACATTTCAAAATTATTTTTTGTATGTTTGGTTTGGCAGATGAAATTTTTCATTACATAGACCCTAGGGGGAAATCATTTCTGATATATATCCATTTGTCTTCAGCAGTTAAATTCTGTTGGTTTGTATGTCCCTGGTGATCTTTCTTTATAAATAGAAAGGAAATACACATGTTCAGTATGCATTCAGTCTCTTCGTAAATCAACCAACATGAATTAAATTTCTCTCTGACCCCAGTGCACTCCCAACTCTAGGTGAGAAATAAAAACCTGCAGAGACTGAAGCCTGATTCCAGCACATCTCTGTGGAGATTTCATTCCCACTGTTTTTTGGGAAAAAAATTAGTTGCTAACATTAAAATAAGTAGATTATACATAAATATCCAAACTTCGAATTCTCTTGAAAACATGGCCAACTGGCCTGCTTTCCAGAATGGGTGAAGTGGAGGAATGGCTGCTCCCAGTGGTAAGGCCTGTGTGGCCCAGGTTTTAACATGGCCACCTAGTCCTGGTATCATATCTCTGCCTGCTGGGGCCAGGACTTTGTGAGAACTAGACTGCTAGGTCTCTTAAGATAAAGACTACTTTGTCTTTATCAACTTTGACTTTGAAGTCTTTAACCCAGAACCTAACACCCAGTTCTTCCTTTTATGTTTGTTGCATGCTATAAATTATCTTTTGCATGCATATGACATTTGTTCCAAAATTGAAACCACGCAATTGAAGTACTGCTCTGCCCTAAATCTTTGATGCAGCCTGGCATCATAGGCACCCGTGATGTCTGCCATCAGACCCATTACCTAAAGCCAGTTGTATGTCCCTGGGCTGTCCCTGAAGTCTTCGCTTTGCCATTTGACAACTTACCTTCCTAGCAATATCCTCGCCAATGAAGACAGCAATGCATATCTCATGAAGTGGCTAGGAAGATGACATGAAACCAAGAATGTTGAGCATGGCCCTTAATATCAATTTTTATCATGTTCTTAACAGTATTTTTTCCAACTAGGCAAGGTTATCCATTTTCTGAGATGTCCATGCAGATCAGTATGAATTTCCAGCCAACCTTCAAGGAAGAGATTACAGTTCAATTCTCTGTATTCTGTGAAGCTTCAAAATCCACTCACCAAGGACACTGATGATGATAAAGATTTTATTGAGAACTTGTGATTTTTCAGACCTATTATTGGCCTAAAGGGCTAAACTAGGGCATGTTAGAGCATATATATTACTAGCGGCTCCCAGTCACCACTACATGCTAAGAACCTGAACTTCCCTGAGTGCTTGGAGCCAGGAAAGAAGCATGAAGTGGCTTGTGCTCCTCGACCTGGTGGCCTTCTCAGATTGCAGAGTCATGTAAGTATGGAGACTGTAAGCCACATCATCTTCCTTTCTGTGACTTTTCTTTTCATCTGATTATTATTCTACTCATCAAGTTTAGAATGGAATGCAGTATTTCCCTGACAATCTTAAAGTTCAGCCCTTAAATATTGATAAGTACCTTGCTATAGGAACTGTGGGACCCAAGATTCTTGGTGTAGATTTGCATAGTTGCACAACTCTGGGGTCCAGTCATGACATGACCTATTGAAACTGGAACTCCTTGCAATTGTTGAGTGCACAGTCAATGCAGATGTAGGTGTGGCCCTGGGGAATAGCACTTTTCTAGGTTTTATTTAGCATGTTCTTTGTTCCCTCTTTACTTCCATGTGTATATCTCTATGTCTGCATCTCTGTATCACTATCATTTATCTCTCCATCCCTTTGGAAGTCTGAGTGTATTCCTCTCTGTGGTGTTTTCTTTTAACTTTTCTTTTAATCTTCTACATTTCCTGAACTTGTGCCCTATCTCCTGGATTCTTCCTTTAACTCTCCTTCTCTTTCAACTTGGAGAAAGTTGGGGAGAGCTATTTATACACTGTTTTATATCTGACAAGTAGTGTGACCACAGCCATTCACAAGCCTCTTGCATTTCAAATTCCTCCCTTGTAAAAGAGGATAGGAATCCCCCTTCTACCTTTTTCCCTGAGCTTCTGTGACCAGGGTACAGTGGGGTGGCAACAGCAACGCTAGTGGTTGTCATTGTTGAGACTTCCTATTTATCAGGCACCTTATATCCATCACTTCCCTTATCCACAAGATATCATATTTGAAGGGTTTGAATCATTATATTCCACCATTATACCGAAGGGGAGACTGAGAGAGACCACACATGGTTATATGGCTTACCCAAAATTACAGAAGAGAATCTTTATTCAAACCTATGTCTTTGCCATGGATTATGCATAAAATTCTTATAATAAGGTAACTCATAAAAATGAGTGAAAAGTACAGTGCCATTACTAAGACAGTTATATCTTAAAACTGATAGCTAATTGTAGCATCTTTTTTGTTTTCTTTCTCAAAAGTTCGGTGAAAGAATATATCTAAGATATTCACCCCTTGAGGAACATCATGGATGTGAGTGTTTTGAGAGGATGGTACTCCCCAGCACCACCTGATGCTCTAGCCTAGCACTGGGGCTCATCTGGAGATGCCACGTGTGATGTTGGGGTTGGGGATACTGCAGGAGGCAGAAACAGTGAGCAAAAGGGGCCCCACGCAAAGGAGAATGCACTCTCATCCTCAACTGTTGGTTTTGATGACTGGGCCCAGAAATTACCAGGTGGCAGGAAACATCCATTTCTATGTCAAAGATATGTCATTAGTTTGAGGGAGATTGTTCCTTCTGAGCAGAAGGCAATGACGACCCACTACAGTACTCTTGCCTGGAAAACCCCCAAAATGGGGAGGCCTGGTAGGCTGCAGTCCATGGGGTAGCTAAGAGTTGGACACGACTGAGCAACTTCACTTTCACTTTCACTTGCCTGAATTGGAGAAGGAAATGGCAACCCACTCAAGTGTTCTTGCCAGGAAAATTCCAGGGATGGTGGAGCATGGTGGGTTGCTGTTTATGGGGTTGCACAGAATTGGACACGACTGAAGTGATTTAGCTGCAGCAGCAGCAGCTCCTTCTGATCTAAGGGAGTCAAGAAGTCTAGTTACAGATGAAGAATGAACCATCTCTGATCTGAAGGTAGAACCAACTGCAAAGCAATTGTGAATAACCAGGCAGAGGAATTCAGTTTCCACAGATGCAAGAACCATTGCAGGAAAAAGTTACTGAACCCGTATTCCGTGTAAGGCCATAAGAATCTAACACAATGCTTACTGTTTTTAGATTAGAAAAAGGGCTTATTTGTCTTCAAGAATACCCATGTCAGCCTGAGAGATAGGGAAACAGTAAATACATGTCAAGTGAAAGGGTCACTTGTGTGGTGTTGTTCAAATGTGGTCTCAGTTTAGTGTTAGTGCCTGGGGTTGATCAAGAAGTTTCTCCTGGAGAAGGGGGTGCTAAGGCTGCATTTGAAAAGACTACAGAATTTCTCAAATGAAGGCACCAGGACTTCCCTGGGTGTCCAACGTTCCTGGAGGTCCAGTGGTTATGCGCTTACAATGCAAGAGGTACCATTTCTATGCCTGGTCATAGAATCAATATCCTGCATACAATGTAGCAGAGAAAAAAAAAAAATAAAATGCAATCACCTCTGTGACAAAAAGGCTGTGAGCTTCACAATGATTGGAAAATGATCTCAAAGATATATGAACCAGAGGGAGACATCAGTGTGGAAACAGACGGTAACCAGTTCTGCACTAACCCACTCTCTCCTTCTCCATATAGATGCTATACATAGGTAAAATCACCATTGGAACACCCTCTCAGGAATTGCAGGTTATCTTTGACACAAGCTCATCTGACTTGTGTGTGCCCTCCCTCTTTTGCCCCAGTCCAGCCTGTTGTGAGTACACACACCCCGTACCTGGACCATCCTTCACTTGCCCTGCTGCCCTTTTTCCAACCTTGGCACCTGATGACACTCATCTCTTGAGTCTGCAGCTACACAAGTTAGGTTCAGATATTACAAGTCTTCCACCTTCCAGCCTACCCAAAAGACCTTCAAGATCGCCTATGGATCTTGGAGCATGAAGGGATTTCTTGCTTATGACACTATTCGGGTAATACGTAAAGAGATGCTGAGTCAGGATGGGCTATGGAATGACCCCTGCTTGCAAAACTGATGCAGTACCATTTGGCAGGACCTTGCCTGGCCTAACTCCCATAGATATTGGTCGTCTTACCCACAGGATCCTGTCCCTGGCGAAGCAGTGCCCATGGTGACACACGAGTAAATGGATTAGCTAACAAACAGAGTGTCTTGAGGTGTGGACTTGCAGGTCCTCTGCCCATGAGCAGTTCAAGATTCATTTTGTTGGGAGCAAGAAGACAGTAAAAAAGCACTCATATTTATATTCATAGACTGTTTCAGCCATTTTCAGGTGATAACTGGTTTAATTCTGCAACAACCCCACACAGCAGTTACTCTGATTAGCTCATGAGACATATGAGGAAACTGAGGTCCAGACCGCAAGGGCCTTGCTGAGAGCATACATGTTGGAAAGGTGGAGTTACGCTGGCTTTTCAGGACTGAAATTGCTGTGGGGTGTTTGGGGACAGGATAAAACTGATCTGGGGACCCAGGTGGAAGTCAAGGGCTTCAGGTATCCAGAGTGGGAAACTGGAGGCCTCAGAAGTCAAGGGGCCTGGTAAATGAGTTCTCACTCTAGAGGACACTTGAGAGTCTAATAAACCTATGGCCTGCCTCCCCCAAAATGCTTGAGTGATTTGCCTCTCTCTCTTTCTCATATACACTCACAGAAATATACACATATGCCCAAAACTGAATACCCCAGGCAGTAATTTCATAGAACCCTGCAAGCAAGATTGTGTTTTTGGCTTGTCTTTTGGACAGATGTACAATCCACAGTACATAACAGAGAATACAGTCCATTCCTGTCATTGGGTCACAGTGATGCCAAAGAGAAGGCTCTCTTATTCTCGACATTTTTATCCATAAGGTGGCATCAGTGAGACCTGGCCTGGCTCTTGGTTGCCCCACTTGGACAGAAGCCACGAGGCCAATTTGACTCACTCAGGTGGTGTTTTTCAGAGGGGCAGATGTTTTAAAATTCACAGCCTCTCTCAAATGGAACCCAAGTTCCCCTTCCACCTTGCTCTAACCGACTCTGTTCGTTCAAAGACAGAGCCCAGCCTCAATTCTTCTCTAAGGATCTAATGGCAATGCACCCCAGCCCAGTCCTAACTCCACTTCATGTATCTGTAAGTGGGAACACTCTTCCCTCCCACAGACTGGGGACCTTGTAAGTACTGACCAGCCATTTTGTCTAAGTGTGGCAGAACGAGTTTGAGGGCAGACAATTTGATGGTGTCCTGGGCTTGAACTATCCCAATATATCCTTCTCTGGAGCCATCCCCATCTTTGACAAGCTGAAGAATGAAGGTGCCACTTCCGAGCCTGTTTTTGCTTTCTACTTGAGCAAGTAAGTCTGAGATGGACAATTGCTTTCTCCAAATTAGCTGTAAGATGTTCTCAGTTGCACAAAAATTATAGAACACTTGATAACGAAGTATCCTGGGAGTAATAGAACCAAGGATGACTATGGCCCCAGGGCCCTACCTGGCTTCACCACTGGATTTTATAAATAAAATTTTATTGGAATACAACCCTACTCCTGGGCTCAAGACTGGTAACTTTGTGTAGCTGTGTGAGTTATGAGGGAGGCTAATGGAAGGCAACAAGAAAGGAGATGGAGGAAAAAGCAATACGATTTGCTTATGAGTTTGATAAGGAAGGAAGGAGAAGGATGGTGGACATCTTTCCTTCCTCATTAGCATTTAAAAGAGACCCCTATATCAGCTCCCCAATTTGCGAAGCCAGTGAGAAATGAAAGTGTGAGACACAAAAGTGTGGGACGCCTTGTTCAAGAAATATTAGGCATTTCAATACAGGGAGAGCAGAGTTGGGGTTCCTTCTGAGGGTGGGGTCCTTTGGACAGTGGAGGTCACAGGCTAGTGGAGCCAACTCTGGGTGAACTGAACCCACAGCCTTAGAACTCCCAGGCCTTGATTTTCCTGAAAAATGACAAGATGGACAATGGGAAAGCCAAATACTTCAGCACCATGTCCTCTGAGGGTGTTTGAGCACTCAGGTCACAGGAGGTCCAGGGCTTCTTCAGAAGACATAGTGGGTGGAGCTCAGACAAATGATTCAGCTTTTAACCTCCTCTGTGCCACAGATGAGACAGTAAAAGACGTCAGTCTGGATCTCTATCTCTTCTAGATGCTATTTCTGCATCTGTACATGGGGATATTATTAGGACGTTGATGGTTGGACAAGCACAGCTCTCAGACAGTGCTGTTGTTTCTGTCCTCCAAGGGTCCCACCCTCAGTTCTCTCTACAGAGACAAGTGGGAGGGCAGTGTGGTGATGTTTGGTGGGGTGGACCACTGCTACTACAAGGGAGAGCTCAGCTGGGTACCATTGATCCAAGAGGTTGACTGGATTGTATGCACAGACCGGTAAGCCTCTCCCTCTGAGGGTCAACCTAAGTGATGCTCCCACTACTGTATGTGGACAAAGGCAGACACACACAAATGCATTCTCAGACACACAGTCACACAGACATATACACCACCTTCAACGACAGAGACAGACACACAGACACATGGAAACACACAAGCAGACACATATAAACCTACACAGAGACATATAAAAACACGCATAGCTAGTCAGAGACACACAACTACACACAGAGACACATGCAAACACACATACAAACAAAGACACAAGCACATATATACACAAGCAACCCATTCGTTCATAATCCCCAGGCCTTCTGAGCCTGGCTCTGACCACGGTCCTAAAAGGCACCAGAGAGGTCTGTGCAGCTCTGAGAAGGCTATACCCACTGCCCTTTGCGGTGGTTATCATGGTTAGAGGACTCTACAGTGTGGTGAACAGAGGATCAGGGAGAATATCTCCATCGAGAACAGAGTTATGATAAGATGACCAACTGTCCAGGGCTACCTAGGACATGGGAAGTTCTCAGTACAGATAAATGTCAGTTAAAAAACAGGGACAGTCCTGAGAAAATGGGGAAAACTAGTCTTCTTAGGGAGCAACTACCCAGCAGTGGAGAGAGACTGGCTGCAGTATTAAGACGTGAAAGCAACTAAAAAATAGACATGCCAAGTTCTTGGGCACACAGTGGAACAGGGGCTATTAAAGAGAATCAGGAAGATGAGATCTAGGAGTGACCTGAGGACAAGAGGCGTAATTGATAGGATTCTGTGTCATACCCTCAGACAAAAGCTCACCTGCCCTTTGGAGTTTCTGTGAGCTAGTCATGTACTTCCTGGCCCAGGGTCTCAGGGTCTGACGTGGTCGTAGGAGCAGTGCTGGGAGACACCTTCTCCCAGAGGTGTCTCTCCCCCTACTATGAGAATCTACTGTCCCTGCAAATCTCCATCTTCATTCTGTGTGCGACCCGTTATTTGTTCCCCATAAGATACAACTCTCTGGATGTTTCTTATTGTTTTCTGAGTCTTCATTCACTCATTGAACAGACAAGTATTGAGCATCCACTGTGTGCCAGGCACTTGAGGGAGGCAAGGAGAATAAAACTCGCCCTCACATCTAAGAAGGCAGATGTAAACTCAGTGACTCACCCACATAGTGAATTTTGACTTTGCTACATGCTAGACATGAAGAGGAGAAGGCACTGGCAACCCACTTCAGTCTCTTGCCTGGACAATCCCAGGGACAGCAGAGCCTGGTGGGCTGCCCTCTATGAGGTCGCTCAGAGTCAGACAAGACTGAAGTGAGTTAGCAGCAGCAGCAGCAGAAGACATAAGGAAGGGTCTACAGGGAGTGACCAAGACAGGAGACTGATAAACACCAGGGGTAAGTCTTCCCGAAAACAATACAGTTGATGTGGAATCTGGAAGATGAGAAGAAATTTGCTAGTCAAAGTGGAGTGAAGTCTTCTAGGAAGGAAGACCAGCTTGTGTCACAGTACAAAACATCCTGGTGTATTCAAGTACTGCATTTGAGGATGTCAAGAAAGGTGCTGTGTCGAGAGCAAAGGAAAATGAGCGAGAGACGAAGGAGGAAACAGTCAGGAAGGGGACAAGTCTGGGGAGGCTCAGAGTGACCCTGATGGCCGCTTTCTTCGTCTCTCAGCATCTTCTTGAAAAGAAAGGTTATTGCTTGTTCTGGAGGCTGCAAGGCCGTTGTTGACATCGGGGCAACATGCATCAAAGGCCCAGAAACTCTGGCCGATACCATACAGAATCTCATCGGCTCCAAGCCACGGGGTTCCAAGGTGAAGGGTCATGCCTCAGGGTCACTCCCAGTCTCCACACACAACAAGGATAACCAGGACCAACCTCTCACCCTCTCTCTCTAACAGCACTATGTTTATTGTTCTGTGGTCAATACTCTGCCCTCTATTATCTTCACCATCAATGGCATCAACTACCCAGTGCCAGCTTGAGGCTACATTCTCAAGGTGAGGGGACAATACTGAGGGTTGGTTCTCAAACTGGAGCTTGAAGGAACCCTTGGGTTGCTGCTCAGAGGAGCACACCCTCTGGAGGCCATGTCAAACCACTACAGATGATGCTGAGCCCTGTGAGCCAGTGTCTCACACTAAACCAATCACTTGAGAGTAAAGGGCCATGTGGGACACTGAACTTCTTGAAATAAATGTGGAGAGGTCTCACCATATGGCATGGTGGGAGTCAGGGAGAGGGAAACACTGAGGTCCTCAGTCCTCAAAGAGCTTCAATTCAATCTGAACCCTTAGGTGCATGAACATGAAATTCAGCTCTAGCATTCCCTGAAATACGCCATGTTACAAGGAGACTGGCTGGGGACAGTCCCAGTGTGATGTCCCAGCATAAGTTAACAGGCTCCCTTCCCTTCTCAAAGTTTTCCTGATTTGGGTGATAAATTACATGGTCAGCCTAGTTCTTGGCTGCATCTTCCCCTTGCTCCAGCCAGGTGCATCCTTTGTGAGTTGGGGTACCAGACCCCTCTGTGGGGAGGATGGATGCCAATGTGAATAAAGAGTTCACTGTGACTGCTCAGCCCTGGCACTGGGTGGAGGCTTCATGGCAGCTCCCAGCGGGAGTTCAGAGCAGGCTGATGGACTCTAGGAAGGCTTTGAGGAAGGAAGTGAATTTCAGGAATGCTAAAACCACAAACTCATTAAACCATATGGAGGGTGGCTTGGTTCTAGGCAAAACTGCACTGGATTCCATGCAAATGACATCTCAAGGTGGTCTGCACTGTGGCTCTGGGGACTTACTGGGAGTGAGAAGGTCTATGGACTGACCAGTGGGGATGGGGAACAAGAGTACTTTACCCAGCCAAGCCTGGAGTGGCCGAAGAGAGTGAGTGTGGGCTAAAGGAGGCTTTGCAGAGTTCGAGAGTTAAGTCTTCAATAAAGTGTTGTGGGCACTGCTCTATTTAAGATGGATAACCAAAAACAAGTTGCTGTATAGCACAGGGAACTCCACTCAGTTATTTGACAGCCTGCATGGGAGCAGTGTCTTTGAGACCAAGATACCTGGATACATGCGGTTGAGTCCTTTGACTGTCGTCCTGAAACTCAGAATACTGTTAATCAGCTATAATCCAACAAAAAATAAACTTTTTAATTAAGTGTGGATTGTGCGATGCAAGAGGAGAACCAGCATTCTCTGCAGGGAAAACAAGGAGCAGGAGTCAGAAGGAAAGGAACAGGGAATGAGGAGAGCTATGGACACACTTGTTCTTTTCGAAAAAATTATACTGAAGTGTGGCTAATTTTCAGTGTTGTGTTAACTTCTGCTGCACAGCAGTGTGACTCAGTTATACACATAAAAAAATATATATTCCATTATTATTTTTCATGTGGTTTATCATTGAAATTTGAATATAGTTCCTTACTCTCCACAGTAGGACTTTGTTGTTTTTCATTCCTCTGTATCTCCAACTCCCAATCCTCCACTCACCACACCCTTCCTCATAGCAACCTCGTGTCTTGGCCCTCTTTGGTTTTGGATGAACTCTCATATATCATGCTGCTGAGAAAACCCCTTGATATTTACCAAAAGAGGGAAATAATAGAAAGTTTTGTGTTGGGTCTGGATACTGGGGGGAGTCACTGGTAAGGGCTCATGCTGACTGGTGTGTGTCTCTGACTCCCCCAGGATTCTAGAGGCCACTGCTTTCCCACCTTTCAAGAGAACACTGTGAGTCCATCTACAGAGACCTGGGTCCTGGGTGACATCTTCCTGAGGATGTATTTCTCAGTCTTTAATCAAGGAAATGACAGGTTTGGCCTGGCACAGGCAGTGTAAATACTTGGAGTCCTTCAGGAATCAGTAAGGACACTGCTAACACACATTCACTCACACTTTGGGCACTGCCTCCCAGGATGCTGGAAAACTGTGTTTGATGGTCTGCTCACCCTATTCTCAGTAAAGAATAAAGGGTTTCACTCTTAATGGTGCCAAAACAAATGGTTTCCTCTGTTTGTGACTGGGAGTGAAGTATCTAGAACCAAGTCTGAATCAAAATTGAGAGGAGCCCTACTCCAACTGGCTTCAAGGAAAACGGAGACTCATTGAAATGATTCTGGGAATCCAGGACACAAGACTCAGAGCAAATGCAAAGACCTCAAGTGACTAGACCCAAGAAATCAGAAGTCATCAGTTCTCTCTTTCTCACCCTCGATCTTTCCCTTCCCACTTCTTTGATGGTCTTAGCCTGACAACTTTCTTCATTAAGTCTTCTACATCTAGTGAGGGAGTCTAAGCTACCTGTCCTAGGGTTTTATATCCTAAAGGTATCTCCTAGCAAGGAAAGAAGCTCGGAGCCATTAGAGTTCAAGGGTGTTCCCTGAATGACCCACCTCAGTTCACATGTACAGTCCGAGAACAGCCATCCTGGCAGGGCCATGTGGTCCTATGATTGGCTTTACATGGTCATTGAACCTGACAAAGCAGCACACATGATTGTCAATTTCCTCCAGAACTACATGACTGAAGCTGGGGAGAGGCAGCCCCAAGGATGGAGACTGGGAGACTGCCTAGGCCATGGAAGAGTTTGTGATGACCCACAAACTCCACCACCTCCTCATTCAAAGGAATTATAAGGGGTAATGAAATAGACTCTCTTCATCCCATCTCAGATGATCATATTACTGGGCATATTACTGGGATTTTGGGTGAGATACTTCATGCAGAGCTGGTTCCCTCTTGTTCCCACACCCCAGCCACCAGCTCTCTGCCACATATGACTTTTCAGTCCCTCTTGGTAAGTGGTGGTCTCAGTGGATCCCTGAGCCATCTCCCTCCTCCAGGGCCCAGAATGCCCCTTCCTTGGCCCCCAATGCTGCTGGGGAGTATGCAATGCATGTATCGCGGGACCCAGGGTACACAGAGCCTTCAGCCTTTCTGAGCTTCCTCCAGGGATGGAGCTACAAACTATTTGCTTCGAGCTGCCATGGTTAAGCACCTTTGCAGTGGAAGCATCTGTTCTTTCCACCTGGACCCCTCAGTGCATGCCTCAGAAAGACAGCAAGGATCAGAGGTTGATTTCCTTTCAGATTGGAGGAAGACTGGTTTGTCTCCTTGCTTTATAAGGGACTCTCAAGAATCTTCTCAAGCACCACAGTTCAAAAGCTCAATTTTTTGACATTTACCCTTTCATATGGTCCAGATCGCTCATCTGTACATGATTACTGAAAAAATAATAGCTTTGACACTGCAGACCTCTGTAGTAAAGTGAGTCTGCTTTTTAATACACTGTACAGATTTTCATAGCTTTTATTCCTTCCAAGGAGCAAGTGTCTT
Organism: Ovis canadensis; assembly: GCF_042477335.2. NCBI lineage: Eukaryota > Metazoa > Chordata > Mammalia > Artiodactyla > Bovidae > Ovis > Ovis canadensis. The sequence continues at coordinate 53,915,810 of NC_091265.1, read as the reverse complement.
TTAATTTGGGGGCTGCAATCAAGAAGAACTGTACAAAAAAGAGCTTCATGACATAGATAAACATGGTGGTGTGATCTCTTACCTAGAGCTAGACATCCTGGAATGTGATGTCAAATGGGCCTTAGGAAGTATCACTCCGAACAAAGCTAGTGAAGGTGATGGAATTCCAATTGCGCTATCTCAAATCCTGAAAGATGATGCTGTCAAAGCGCTGAACTCAATATGCCAGCAAATTTGGAAACTCAGCAGTGGCCACAGGACTGGAAAAAGTCAGTTTTCATTCCAATCCCAAAGAAAGGTAATGCCAAAGAATGCTCAAACTTCCGCAAAATTGCACTCATCTCACACGCTAGTAAAGCAATGCTCAAAATTCTCCAAACCAGCCTTCAGCAGTACGTGAACTGTAAGCTTCCAGATGTTCAGGCTGGTTTTAGAAAAGGCAGAGGACCCAGAGATCAAATTGCCAACATTGGCTAGATCATCGAAAAAGCAAGAGAGTTCCAGAAAAAATATCTCTTTCCTCTTTATTGACTATGACAAAGCCTTTGACTGTGTGGATCAAATAAACTGTGGAAAATTCTGAAAGAAATGGGAATACCATACCACCTGACCTGCCTCTTGAGAAACCTGTATGCAGGTCAGGAAACAACAGTTAAAACTTGGTAAAGAACAACAGACTGGTTCCAAAGAAGAAAAGGAGTGCGTCAAGGGTGTATATTGTCACCCTATTTATTTAACCTACATGCAAAGTACCTCATGAGATATGCTGTGCTGGAAGAAGCACAAGATGGAATCAAGATTGCCAGGAGAAATATCAATAACCTCAGATATGCAGATGACACCATCATTATGGCAGAAAGTGAATAGGACCTAAAAAAAGAGTTGATGTAAGTGAAAGAGGAGAGTTTAAAAGTTGGCTTAAAGATCAACATTCAGAAAACTAAGACCATTGCATCTGGTCCCATCACTTCATGGGAAATAGATGGGGAAACAGTGGAAACAGTGTCAGGCTTTATTTTGGGGGGCTCCAAAATCACTGCAGATGGTGATTGCAGCCATGAAATTAAAAGACGCTTACTCCTTGGAAGGAAAGTTATGACCAACCTAGATAGCATATTGAAAAGCAGAGATATCACTTTGCCAACAAAGGTCCATCTAGTCAAGGCTATGGTTTTTCCTGTGGTCATGTATGGATGTGAGAGTTGGACTGTGAAGAAAGCTGAGTGCCAAAGAATTGGTGATTTTGAACTGTGGTATTAGAGAAGACTCTTGTGAGTTCCTGGGACTGCAAACGTATCCAACCAGTCCATCATGGTAAAGCTGAAACTCCAATACTTTGGCCACCTCATGCAAAGAGTTGACTCATTGGAAAAGACCCTGATGCTGGGAGGTATTTGGGGCAGGAGGAGAATGGGATGACAGAGGATGAGATGGCTGGATGGCATCACCGACTCGATGGACATGAGTTTGAGTGAACTCCGCAGGTTGATGACAGACGGCGAGGCCTGGCATGCTGCGATTCACAGGGTCGCAAAGAGTCGGACATGACTGAGCGACTGAACTGAACTGATCCTAGGTTTGTTCTGGCATTTCACATACTTAGCTATAACCTTGATCAAGTCCCTTAAACTCAGATTTCTCATCTGGAAAATAGGCACCAAGGTGATACTTAAACCTTTAAGATTGCATACGTGCCTGCAAAGAGCAGGTAGCCCTGAGAGGGCTTTCTGGTTTCCTGACTCTGGAACAAATATGACTTATTTTGCCACCTGGGGAGAAGGAAATCATCTGTTTAGAGGTTATGCCTGCCATCCTCAGAGTTAAATACTGATTCAGTCCATATGACATCTATTTCTGAACCATAACACAGAACTCTGACTGAGAAGATGCTTCTGTTTTCTGGAGTCCCACAAGACCTAATGATTATTGTCTCAGGTTACTCCCTTTCTTAGCCTTACCAGTTAGCCTTTCCTTGCCAACTAATTCTAGCCTGAAATCAACTGCAAGGAGAGTTGAAAGGCTTTTCATCTCTTTTCGATTTCCCACATCTCCAGCAAGACAAACAAGTAGCTGTTATGGCTACACATCATAGCAGCAACTATGGCAACCTGCATATTCCAATTTCACCCTGTTAAATTAAACTGTCCCCATATGGCCCCTCATGGTGAAAATACCTACAGTAGCCTTAGAAACCTGCCTATGCCTGCTGTTTATCAGAAAATATGTGTACATGGTCTAGTTTGCTTTCCCAAGCATGATTCCAACTATGCATTTAAGGAACCAGACCTTTAGTCATCTAACTATCCAGAGGAATTGACAAAAGAAAACCACCTATCGTTCATTTCTCGCTTACCTCAAAACAATATTGAAGTGATCTGCTGCAATCTGATACATTGGCATGTACACGCTAGACTGGACACTTTTCCTCTGGAATCATTTTCCACCTAGTGCAGAATGTTTACCATAAGCCTGGCCTTGAGGAGCTGGTCAACTGGCTTTTGCAAACTTAGCCCACTCCAGATCCCTTCCACATCCATCAGTAAAATCTAGATAACAAACTCAGTCAAAGCTCCCACTTCTGCAGGAGACAGCTTTGTGTTTTTTTAGAATACAGGATTTGGTAACACATTCAAAATCTTGTGCTCCTTGCCTTGGATTCAAGGACTTGTACCAGAGGATGGGAAGCTTCCCCTTCCACTTAAATATTTCTCTACTTCCACTAGGGCCAGAGGCTTCACTGGACCCTGTGTGCTCATTGGTATTGTTCAGTTGCTAAGTCTTCTCTGACACTTTCCGATTACATGTATGGCAGAAAAACAGGCTTTCTTGTCTTTCACTCTTTTTGGAGTTTCCTCAAACTCATGTCCATTGAGTCGGGGACACCGTTTCATTGTCTCATCCTTTTGATACCTCTCCTTCTGCCAACAATGTTTCCCAGCATCAGGGTCTCTTCCAATGAGCTGGGTCTTCACATCATGTGGCCTAAATGTTGGAGCTTTATCTTCAGTATCAGTCTTTGCATTAAATATTGCTCTACAACTTCCAAAACAAAACTCATATTTCCAATCACCTAACAATATTGAGCATTGATAAGGTTTAGTAGAACAGGGATATTGTCCCCTGGGGAATCCCAGCACTACCACCCTGCCTTTCTCTTACCATTCTCTCAATTTGGCATAGAATTGCTTCCCTACAGCTTCCCTTGCTTGAAAAGGCCTACCAACCTAACATGGTCGCTATTCAGGAACTGTTCCTTCCTCCTTCCCAAAGACTTCTGCCTGCTCCCTGATTGTCCTCTGTACATCAGTTCAGTGAACTTGCTATATCATGCTAACTTCTTGCTATGTCATGGGGTGCAGCACACCAGGCTTCCCTGTCCATCACCAACTTCCAGGGCTTGCTCAGACTCATGTTCATCAAGTTGGTGATGCGACCCAACAATTTTATCTTCTGTCTTCTCCTTTACCTCCTGCCTTGAATCTTTCCCGGCATCAGGGTCTTTTCTAATAAGTTGATTCTTCCCATCAGGTGGCTAAAGTATTGAAAGTTGAGCTTCAGCATTGGTCCTTCCAAAAAATATTCAGGACTTATTTCATTTAGGGTGGACTGGTTGGATCTCCTTGCAGTCCAAGGGACTCTCAAGAGTCTTGTCCAACATCACAGCTTAAAAGCATCAGTCCTTGGTGCTTACGTTTCTTTATGGTCCAACTCTCACATCCATCACAACTTCTGGCAAAATCATAGTTTTCACGATACAGAGCTTTGCTTTTAAACAATGTCTCTGCTTTTTAGTATGCTGTCTAGGTTTTTCATAGCTTTATTTTCCAAGGATCAGCATCTCTTTTTTTACAGCTGCAGTCACTATCTCCAGTGATTTTGGAGCCCAGGAAAACAAAGCTTGTCACTGTTTTCTTTCATTGTTTCTCCATGTATTTGCCATGAAGTAATGGGATGGGATGCCATAATATTTGATTTTGTGATCTGTACATACCATATCAAGACCATCCCTAAGAAGAAGAAATGCAAAAGGTTGTCTAAGAAGGCCTTACAAATAACTTACAGAAGAACAGAAGCAGGACAGAAAGGAGAAAAGAAAGACATACCCATCTGAAAGCAGAGTGCCAAAGAAAAGCAAGGAGAGATTTTAAAAAAACCTTCCTAAGTTATCAGTGCAAAGAAATAGAGGAAAACAACAGAATGGCAAAACCAGAGCTCTCTTCAAGAAAATTAGAGATGGGGGGGGGGGGGGAATATTACATACAAAGATGGGCACAATAAAGGACAGAAATGATATGGACCTAACAGAATCAGAAGATATTAAAAAGAGGTTAAAAGGATACAAATAACTGTACAAAAGAAACATTAATGACCTAGATAACTATGAAAGTGTGATCACTCATGTGGAGCTAGCCTGAGATGCACATCGAATGGGCCTTTACAAGCATCACTAGGAGAAAGCAAGTGGAGGTGATGGAATTGCAGTTGAGTTATTCAAGGTTTTATAGATGATGCTGTTAAACTGCTGCACTCAGTATACTAGCAAATTTTGAAAATGCAGCAGTGGCCACAGGACTGGAAAAGTCATATTCATTGCAATCCAAAAGAAAGGCGATTTCAGAGAATGTACATCTCCCACACAGTTGCACTCATCTCACATGCTACCAAAGTAATTTATCCAAGCGAGTCTTCAACAGTACATGTACTGTGAAACTCCAGATGTTCAAGATGGATTTAGAAAAGGCAGAGGAACCAGAGATCAAACTGCCAACATCTGCTGGTTCATAGAAAAAGCAAGAGAATTGCAGAAAAACACCTACCTCTGCTTCATCAAATTTGCAAAAGCCTTTGACTGTGTGGATTACAACAAACTGTGGAAAACTTACAGAGATTGGAATACCCGACCATCTTTTCTGTTTTCTGAGATATCTGTATGCAGGTCAGGAAGCAACAGCAAGAACTGAACATGGAACAAGAGACTGGTTCCAAATCAGGAAAGGAGTATGTCAAGGCTGTATATTGTCACCCTGATTACTTAACTTATATGCAGAGTACATCATGAGAAAGGCCCAACTGGATGAAGCAATAACTGGAATGAAGATATCCGGGAGAAATATCAATAACTGTACATAATCAGATGACACCACCCTCATGGCAGAAAGTGAAGAGGAACTAAATAGCCTCTTGATGAAAGTGAAAGAGGAGAGTGAAACATCTGGCTCAAACTCCCCATTCAGAAAATTAATATCATGGCATTTGGTCCCATCACTTCATAACAAATAGATGGAGAAACAATGGAAACAGTGAGAGACTTCATTTTGGGGGGCTCTAAAATCACTGCAGAAGATGACTGCAGTCATGAAATTAAAAATGCTTGCTTGTTTGAAGGAAAGCTATGACAAACCTAGACAGCATTTTTAAAAGCAGAGACATTACTTTGCTAAAAGAGTTCAGTATAATCAAAGCTCTGATTTTTCCTGTTGTCATGTATGGATGTGACAGCTGCGCCATAAGGAGTGGTGAGCGATGAAAAATTGTTGCTTTAAAAAAAAAAAGAAAGAAAAATTGTAGCTTTTGAACTGAGGTGTTGGACAAGGCTCTTGAGAAACCCTTGGACTGCAAGGAGATCCAACCAGTCAATGCTAAAGGAAATCAATCCTGTATATTCAATGGAAGCTCTGAATCTGAACCTGAAGCTCCAATACTTTGGCCAACTGTTTTAAAGATCAGACTATTAGGAAACACCGTGTTGCTGAGAAAGATTGAAGGCAGGAGGAGAAGAGGACTACAGAGGATATGGTTGGATGGCATCACTGACTTGATGGACATGAGTTTGAGCAAGCTTCTGAAGTTGGTGAAGGACAGGGATGCCTGGCGTGCTGCAGTCCATGGGGTTACAAAGAGTCGGACAGGACTGAGCGACTGAACTGAATTCAACAGACACCATAGCAAATACTATTTGTAATTGGCATGTTTCTCCAGCAAGACTGGGGCTCCCAAGGCCCCAACAATTATCCCAAATCAAGTCTGCACCCATGCACAGAAGTCAGTGACTAGCATTCACAAGGCATTCAGTGAGTTTTGATTGCAGGCATAGAGGAACAAAGGATACATTTATCCTCTTGTCACAAACAACTCCAAAATAGAAAGATAAATGAAAGAGTAGTTTTTCACATCAAACATCTGGCAGTAACAATGGATTCCTGGGGTAGGGGGGAGGGGAGCCAGCAAGGTGAGTTCTACAATTGCCCCAACCCTAGAAATATTTTCCAACATATACATGAAAGGGGTATCTAGGCAGAGACAAACTGTCTCCCCAAGAATAGAGATTTGAGACTCTAGATAATTAAGAGTTCACAGGAGGAAACTACACAGATAGAGGGGAAGGTAAAGATGATATCCCTCAATTTTTCAATGGAGATTTGATAGTAATGGTAAGAATTATAGGGAACAACCCTTGAGCCTCAAATTGAGCCAAGTCTAGTTGTGTCCTCACCCACCAGAGTGGAAATTATTCATAATTCCCATGGCATACATAGGGCCTTGAAGACAATATTGCCTTGCTGCTGCTGCTGCTAAGTCACTTCAGTCGTGTCCGACTCTGTGCGACCCCATTGATGGCAGCCCACCAGGCTCCACCATCCCGGGGATTCTCCAGGTAAGAACACTAGAGTGGGTTGCCATGCTAGTGGGGAATAATAAACCTGGTCTAAAGTCTTGTCTCAGCTTAAAAAAACTGAACAGCAAGTCTTCAAAAAGTACGAATGTTTCCAAGAAATTAACAATGTTTGCAAATAGTGCCAAGAATAATTTATAATAATTAAAAAACATTCAGCATCCAAAGGGTAAAAATGACCACATTCAACATCCAATTTAAAATTTCCATATAAATTGTGAAAGTATTTGTCCTAGTTCCTTCACAATATTGTAAAATAATTATCCTCTAACTAAGATATATAAATTTAAAAAGAAAAAAGTTCCAGATGTCCAAAGAAGCAAGAAAATATCCAAAATGAGGGGAAAATCAATTGGTAAAAACATGCTCAATCACTGCAAACAAATCCAGATGATATTTGTCAAGTCTTTCACATACACCAGTGAAAATGGTTTCCTCCTCTTTTACACTTCTGGCTCGTTTCAACCAACCGTGGCTCTTGTGCCCCGTCCTGGAATCTTGGTCCTCTGTCACTTTCAGTGATGTCCTAGTTCCATCAGTATATTGTAAAGTAGTTATCCTCAAATTAAGATAAATAATTTTAAAAAGAAAAAAATTCCAGATGTCCAAAGAAGCAAGAAAATATCCATAAGGATGGAAAAATCAATTAGTAAAAGCACAGTTAAAAATGTACATTACATAATTAGCAAGGAAGGACATTAAAATGCTTACTACACCAATAATCCTTATATTCATGAAGCTGAAGAATATTGAGTATGTTAAATAGAGACATGGAAAATAGTAATGGAAAAAAATGTGGGGAAAAATTAATTGTCCATCACAGAACTTTGAAACAACTTTAAGAATACTACAATATATGTAGATGGAATCCAACAGGAAGTTAGAGACAGGAGAATAGAGAAAAAACTTCATAATTACTGGCTGAAAAATCTCCAGATATGATGAAAGTTTTAAACCCACAAACACAGAAGCTCAAGTAACTCAAGGACAAGAAGTATGACAACTATACAGAGGCACATCATAATTCATTGCTTAAAACAATCAACCAAAGAAATGTAACCAGAAGGAAAAACAGACACAGCAGAACAAAAAATGGGGATGACAGCAGATTAGGCATAGGAAGCAATGTTAGCCAGAGGACACTGGCACCACTTCTTAGAGTGCTGAGAGAAATAGAATTGACTCACAATTCCACACCCAAGAAAAATACATATCAAAAACAAGATAAAATTCTTTCTCAGACATACAACAATTATAAGACTGCATCACCACCAATAGACCAATGTAATAAATGTTTTATAAAAGATCTTAATTCAGAAGGAATTTAAAAGGAAGGGGAAATCTGGATATACAGAATGAAGGAACAGTAGCCAAATGATCAACATGTAATATGTATTAAAAGGTAATTATAGTGAGTTTCCAGTGGTCCAGTACTTAAAGATCTGTTTTGCAATACAGGGGATGCCAGTTTGTTTCTTTGCCAGAGGAATAAAATTCTACATGCCACTGAGCAACTAGGCCTGCATGTCTCAAATAGAGTTTACAAACTGCAAGTACTGAGCTTGCCCTCCTCAAATAAAGAGTCCCTACCAGCATGTCACACTAAGACCAACACAGCCAAAGAAATGATAAATAAATAGATAACTTAATAATTATTAATAATTATCATAATTAATAATGATAGACTGGAAAGTTAATGATGCATACCATGGATCTTAAAACTACTTTAAAAAGGTTACAGTTAATAAAGTGACAAAGTCTATAAAAGGAAATCATAAAAACTACTCAGTCACAAAGAAGTCAGGGATTAAAAGAGACATGAGAAGAAAGAACATGGGACAAACTGAAGATAAAGAGCAAGATGATAGAATTAAACCCGAATAGAGTTAACCCCTCAGATGTGAACCCAGACTGAGATACAACCCAGGCCCCAGACGACAGCAGATACCCATACACTGCACTGTGAAGCTGAAACAGAGCCTGCCAGGCTCCACGGCCCCATGTGCCTGGGCACAGAAGAGCACCAAAAGTTTATAAGGAACAGTTATTTAGATGACTTCAATCATAAAAAGTACACTTCTGTTTATAAAGAAATGGCATTAGAAATCAATGTTCACTGGACAGAAGAAGAAGGTGCTAGCATAGTGCAGACCTTCCCACTTTTACAACACTAATTCTGCCCAGGAAGGAGCAGATAAATTGACAGGACTTATATCTCTTCAATGCTAGGCATACTTGACATACATAGACAATACTAGACATATATGTTTAATTTTCACGGTACAGTCTCCTCTCTTTCTCATCCTGGGCAACAGGGACTGCTCCTCTAAACCACAGCTCAATCACTACACACAAAGCCTGATGATATTTGCCACGTCTTTCACATAAACTGGTGAAAACTTGTTTCCTCCTATTTCTCACCCTTGGCTCTTTTCAACCAAGCACGGCTCTTGTCCTACCTCCTGGGATCTTGGTCCTCTGTCACTTGCAGTCATGTCCCCATACACCGGGCCTCAATTACACCCAAAGAAATTCCTATTCAGAGTGGCCATAATATACGCAAAAAGGGAAAGAACGGGCAGCTCCTTACTCTCCTCTCTTGTTCCTTCACTACATACATTCACTGAAAACCTGTGTAGCAAGTTTGTTATATACAAAAATTCAAGTTGAAAACTTTCAAACATGTAAAAGTGCATTTGCATGTGCAATCACATCAGTTAATTCACAGATATGACACACATTGTCGTGGGCACATCCAAGACAAGTTGGTGTGCATTTGTGTACTTTACTGTACAGAACTGTATGGAGTACAATAGTGCAGGACTTTTATTTCAAGCCTATACTGTCTGAAAGGAAGCATAAATGCAGTGGTAATGTAGATGCTACTACTAGTCTATTTTTTTTTTATTTTAATTTTTTTAATTTTTTAAATTTTAAAATCTTTAATTCTTACATGCGTTAGTCTATTGTTAAAGGTGTGCTTAGTTGCTCAGCTGTGTCTGAATTTTCAGCATATGGACTGCAGTCCGCCAGTCTCCTCTTGCCATGGGGATTCTCCAGACAAGAATACTGGAGTGGGTTTCCATGACCTATCCTGGTACACAAATTTAAAATGTTTCTTTAATTGTTTGTGTGTTTTTTATGTATCATTTGTGTGAAAAGTATCATAAAGCTATTAGACTACAGTAATATATAGCCAATTGTCTTAGTTGGCTACCTAAGTATCTTTGCTGGGTTTATGAAGAAATTGGAATTTTTGAACCCACCTTTCAAGTGTAACTTGTTCATACACAGGGGACTTGTTCTGCTAAAACCTGTGGATAACAAAAGTGAACGCATCCCCTCCAGGTCCAAGGAAGTCACATTCTTGGTTGGGATTTTAGAGGAAACGTGAGATCCCCATAATTCTTGCCATTTCAGTATTTTCAAAAGACCTTGATCAGGACAAACAAACACTAAATTAGAAATAGTCATTGTGTTTCTACCCACTTCTAGAAAGTGTTGCTAAGTTTTCAATACTGAATCTTGTAATGCTGGTGGACTATTGCAGAAGTGATGTGAACAAAAATAAGGAGTTGAAACAGGTAGGTCAGAATGTGAGGTAACAAAGACAAGATATTTAGAAGCTGAAAAATTGAGAGAGATTTGGGGCCTGAGTCAGAAAAGCAGTTTTCTAAACAACTTGGGTTATGTGGTATGTGTAATCCTCACTTCATTTCTTAGAAGATTTCTACTGACCAGTCTACCTCTATTTTCTGGAGCACAGTTCAGATCCATCTAGCTGTTTCTCATTGCTGTTCCTTTCTCCTGGTTCCGACACTGTGGCCAACCATTCAGCCTATTCCATTCATTTTGTTGTTGTTGTTGTTCTTTAAGGCAGGTGCTGCAGGCTACCTACAAAATGATCAGTTCTCTGCTTCTCTTTCAAAACTGAAAATAGTTTGTTATATAGCCATGAGCCCAGTAGCTACAGGACTGCCCTTCCTATACACCTGTGCCTTAGTCATGACTGGTGACTCAAAGATGCAAGAAGATCTGTAAGAGGGATTTCTTGGAAGACTGCATTCAAGGAGCTGATTTAGCTGAGAGATGGGACTCTTCCCTTCCTTACTTTCTTCATAACTGATGTCTGGATTTTACTTGTGATGGATGGAACTTCTGAAGTTGTATTGCACAATCATGTAACCTTCGATATGGATACCACACAAGCTCTGGCTGGCCCAACCCCAGCTTTGTTTCAGAGGGAGAGAAAAATCAAGTTTATCTTGCTAAAGTTATAGTTGTTTTAGTTTTTTGCAATGTGCATCCAAACTTAATCCTGATACTACTATGTGTTTAATATGATATAGCCTTATTATTTTGTTCGGTTTAGTGAATATATTTATCTTTTACATTTCTCTAATTTTTCATTTTATAAATAGATTCATCAGCCATTATACCTAAGATGTATAAATGCAAAATTATGATTATAAGCATGCTTTCCTTCTGATTTTTGATTTTTATACTTTCTTATCTTCTTTCCTTTCTTGTTTTCTCCATATTGTACAGCCTGGGCCACGTCCTCTCTTATAACCTCATCCATATTCATATCTGCAGGGTAAAGCAGACTGAGAGCTGTGTGGGGAGAACCAAAAAAGAATGAATTACAGAGACATGAATGAAGGGTGGTGGCCCTTGTTACTCATCATGAATGTTCTGTGGTAGGATCATATTCCCCTGCCCTTCTATGTGCCCATTACCCCCAGGTTGCCATGACCATGGAAGATACTTTGGCCAGTGGGATTTGAGTAGAGTTGATATGTCACTTCCAAATGGAAGTATTATTTTCTGTCCCACTATTTGGAATGTGGATATAATGACAGGAGCTGGAGTAGCCATGTTAGAACAAAGCTAAGCAGCACAGGTGTAAGATGTGACAAGAAAGAAGTAGACCCTCATCTCTGTGGAGAGACCTGTACTAACATTATATGACAGAGAATTGAAGTTGTATTGTATTTAAGACAATGTTATTTAGGTTTTGATTATAGTCATTGAACTTGTAACCTAAGAGTCAGAATAACTGATCTTTCTGTTAGTCTTGTCTTGACATTAGGGTCTGAATGAGACAGTATCTACTGATGTATACTTAGAAGTGAGTCAAGTGACAGCCCTGCCCTCTGGAAGCTTTGCTCTAGAGTGGTATTCAGAAACTGAAGAAGAACAAAGCCACATGAAAGGAGAGATTCATGATCCTGTAGGAACCCTTGGGATGGGAACCTCAATCAGTCCTGATCTCAGGAGGATTGCTTGAAGCAGGGGCAATCCTCTATCAGTCTCCTCATAAATAGGCCATGGTGCTAAGTTTCAAGTAATAGTGAGTTATTTCAAATTCCTTCCAGAGTGTTTTCACTTTAGATCCAGTCTTAACATGTGCGTTTGAGACCTGGTTTGGGAAGATTTCAAATGCTTCAGGGCAACTAAGCTGGTGACCCACAGCTACTGAGCCTGCGTGACCTAGGGCTTGTGATCTACATTAAGAGAAGCACAGGACTGAAAAGCCAGTGCACTGTGATTACAGAGTAGTCCTTCCTTGCTGACAATATAGAAGTCTTGAGCAGCAATGAAGACCTGCTGCTGCCGCTAAGTCATTTTAGTCGTGTCTGACTCTGTGAGTCTCCATAGATGGCAGCCCACCAGGCTCCCCCGTCCCTGGGATTCTCCAGGCAAGAACAGTGGTATGGGTTGCCATTTCCTTCTCCAATGCGTGAAAGTGAATTCGTTCCTTCTTGCCTGATCCTGAGCAACCCCATGCACAGCAGGCTTCCAGGCTCCTCTGTTCATGGGATTTTCCAGGCAAGAGTACTGGGGTGGGGTGCCATTGCTTTCTCTGCAATGAAGACCTAGTGCTGGCAAAAGGAAAAAAAAAAAAGATTCTCCCAGAAAAATCAGTGAGGTCTCAGGGGAAGCAGGACATGAAAAAGGATGAAAACAGTCTGGGTCTGATATCATGCAAGTTGTGAAGAGGGAAGCTACAGCCTGTTTTCACAGGGAACTTGGGATATAAGTTGTGCCTCAAACATGTCCCAACCCAAGGCTACAGAGCTGGGATTTCACACTCCCACTAGTGCCTCTCTCTCTTCCTTCAACTAGTGTCTGCAGCTGGTGTCTCCAAGCCCTTGTATTAGATCCTCCAAAGACAAATCAAAAAATACACTAGAAGCAAAAGACACCAAAGCTCAGGAAAAAGCAAACTCAGATAATGTCTAGATTTCTCCACCTTTTCTGCCATCTCCAACATCATATCTGGATTCCTGAGAGTCTGAAGAACTCCATGGGTCTCTACATGTAAGGATTTTTTAAAATTCAGGTTTTAATTTATATAGGAGTGTAGTTGATTTGCAACATTGCATTAATCTTAGTTGTATGGGAAATTAATTTCCTTATACATACACATGTATCCATTGTTTCTTAGATTCTTTTCCCATACAGGATATTACAGACTATTGAGCAGAATTCCTGTGCTGTACAGTTAATTTTCTATTAAATAAAGAAGTATAAATATATTAATTTCAAACTCTCAATTTATCCCTCTGCCACCTTTCAACATTGGTAATTATACTTACTGTTTTGATGGAGGGAAGTGTGTATAGGCACTTTATGGATCAGGGTCTGTGCTTGTGAGAGTGGAGTGGCCAGGGAAAGCAAGCTTGAGAGAGACTCTTTTGATATGATGCTGAATGTGAAGAAGGACCTGGCCATGCAAAAATCTAGGAGAAAGACTTTCTAGATAAGGGAAGTTGACCCTGCTAAGGACCAAGGTAAAAAGTTTAATAAATGGCTACCCTTCCACTGCCAATCTTCCTTCCATGCTGGGAACTTGATCCACAGGTCAACCACCATGACCTCATTCCATGCTTCAGTTGTGAGTTAGCAGCAATGAGCCATGTCAGCCTTCCCAAGAAGGGAGAACCTAGGGCTATCATGAGGCTGAATATGCTCTGGACTCAGTGAATTGTCCATAAACTGGTTATCACCAGGAGCATCAGGTGCCAGGAGCACCACCAATGCTCTGACTCTCCAAGTACTTGTTCTCAGGAGTAGAAAAGCCAAGGAACTGATAGAGCAAAGAAACAAGGAACGATTCTTGTTTCATCTTGCCCGTGTGATTCCCACGGCCCTTTGACCACAATGCTCTCTGCCCAAAACTCTCTCCTCTTTTGCTTCTTCAAAGGTGGCTTGTGAATAACATCAGCACCTGACTGTGAAGCCTGGTGGCTAGAACTCTAGTCACAGTCAGTTGAGACCCAGAGATGTCCAGGCTTGTCCTGTGGTTCTGTCCTTTTTCTCCAACCAGATTCATAAACAAAGTACCTACAAAATATAAGGGTGATTGTAATTCTCTCAAGGCCTTTGAATCTCCAAGGTCTATTTGGAGCATCAAAGTGGGAACATATCCCCTGCATCCAGGCTAGCCTCAGACCCCGACCTCGCTCAGCCAATGGTTCCCTGAGGAAACGTAAGGCACACATCTAAGTTGCCAGAAGGCTGAGAAGAGAATGCTTCTCGCTGTGAATGCAACTTCATGTTACCCAGTCAACCAAAGGTCTGTGTTGTCTCAATGAGGATTGGGAGCTCTGGGGATTCTGAGTTGGAAGTCAGTCAGTCACCACCTGCATGACAGCCTCCTAGGGTCACTACAGCTGGGGCTCTCCCAATGTGCCTGGAATCTAGAAGAAACAGCTCTGAATATCGCATTCCTGCTGCTCCAGGGAGGCAGGTCTGCTAATAAAATCGGAACCAGACTTAATGGTCAACGTGAAAGAAACTTCCACTCTGGTGCTTGCAGACAGCTGAGAGCTACACAGAAGTGAATGCAATGGAGTTTTCTCTCATCTTTCCCTTCCTGGAAGTCTCCTAGCCTGGGAACCGGAGTTCCTGGGTCCCACATCTTCACTGACCTACCTACAGCTAAGGTGAGTCACACACCCCAGGGTTCAGTTTCCCATTTTTTGGATGAGGGAGTCTGGACATGCTCCAGAACACTTGTTCCAGAATGAGGCTCAATGCCAATCAGTGGACATGTGGCTCAGAGTTGGCTGTTGCTGAGGATGATGAGGTTGCCTCTGGTGGGCAGGGGGATGTAACTGTCTGGTGATGTTCATGGGTCCTGGTCTCAGGACTGAGAGATGTAGACTACTTGGCACACAGCTGCTGTGCCATCGAGGACCTTAGAGGCCTTGCCCCCTGGAACTTACCATCATTTGGGTTCTGTGGGATGAGATCAGGTAGTTATAATTCAGGAGTTACCAATGGGGAAGCATGTAGATTTCTCAGCAGAAACCCAAATTTGGGTGATGAATCATGTCTCCAAAAAAACTCTGGGAACTAGATATGCCAGGACTCTTAGACAAATTTTGTAGTATTTTTAAGATTTTTTAAAGTAGATCATCTTTTGGATGACCCGCCGTTTGGTCTCTGGCTTGGGATGATACCCACAGTTAGAGTGGAAACAAAGGACCTCTGGGGAAAACTGTCCCTCTCTCTTTGACTCATTAGGAGTGAGTAGAGCTCTCTCCCCTCCACATCTGGAGCAGGAATTCTAGCAGGAAGATGTGACTTTCAAGTTTAACCAGAAGACTCAGGAAGGTCTGGCCTTCTGGTAGGCGCTATTCTTTTCCCAGTGTTTCTTCCTTCCCTCCTCAGTCCTGTGCACACTGCCCACTTCGTGGTTACTGGGTTCTGAATTTTTCTGCCCTTCACTTGTAGATATCTAGGCAGTCTCACTTGCGGCTCCCTCCCTACCCAGGCCCAATCCCTTACCTGCAAATCGCACTAAAGGAGGGAAAACCAAGACGGGTCTTCCCAGTACATTCTTCCTAAAAATGTCCACATTCCTTCTGCTTCCAGACCCTATCCTGAGTCATCAACATCTTCAGCTAGATGACTGAGCTTAGGAGAGGAATGGAGATGCAGATTGGGGAAGGGGGTGGTAAGGGTGTCAGTTGTGGGGGACAGTTTTCAGATGACAAGAGATGAGTTAGAGTAAGGAGCATGTGGTCCTCCAACCACTCATTCATTGAGGGCTTGCCTAAATCTGTATTCTTGGACTCCTCAGGGTATCACTAAGACAGAACCTTCAAAATGGACTTTCCATAAACCTCTTATGCAAAAAATTTCAAACATAACAAATATAAGAAAGAAGAGTGTCATGAACCCTATATTTCATCATTTGGCATCAATAACCACAAAGCTATTCTCTTAGTCCCACAGGCTGTCATAGACTGGAGACTATGCAACATCAAGGTCATGGCCAACTGAGATCCCAGAGAAGACATTCTTGACTTGCATCAGTCTTTTTCTTCTTGCTATGTTCTCACATGTGGTGGCAGAAGGGAAGGAAGAAGAAGGAGAATAAGAGAGAAAAGGGAGAGGCTAATCCCATCAAAACTCCATGTTAACCTGGGTACCTCCCAAATGCCCTACTTCCTAATAACATCACATTGGCAGTCAAGTGTAGACACAATACAATCCATAGAAGCTATGCATAGCATAACAGCTATCAGTTTTTAAATCAAGACAGGCCATCGTTTTATTCTCTTTGTTTGAATGCTTATTCATTTTCCCTGAAGTATTTTAGGGACAAGATGAATATTTCACCAAATCTACATAATGAGTATCTGCGGTAGAATGTTAGGATATGAAAAAAATGCTCTTTTTCCCCCCAAAAAATGAATATTTTATATCCAGTCTAGGTACAAATTTCCCTGATGCTCAAAAAACTGATGTCTTTTCACAGTTTATTGAAAGAATGTAGTCACATGTTGCATTTGGTTGTTCTCCTTTAGGAATAAATGACTGGATGTGAGAGTTGACTCAGAATGGTGAGTTGGTGTCCTAGCAGTCTATCACAGTGACAAATTACATGTTTCCTATTAACATTTGGACACGTTCAACCAGCTTGAAATTCAATATTAAAAAACGAAGATCATGGGATTCAGCCACATCCTTCATGGCAAATAGAAGGAGAAAATGTCGAAGCACTGACAGATTTCTTCATCTCAGCCTCTAAAACCACTGTGGATGCTGCCTGCAGCCATGAAATCAGAGGATATTTGCTTCTTGGCAGGAAAGCTATGAGAAACATAAACAGTGTGTTGAGAAGCAGAAGCATCACTCTGCCCAACAGACTGGTAGATGTTTGTCCTTATCATTTGGATTCCTAAACATTCTGCCCAGTCCTCACTGGTCTTTGAAGTCCCTCAGTTTTCTGGTCCTTCATGATTCCCAAGATTATTTTGTGCATTTCTCTACCCAGTCCTGAATTTAGCCGTCTTTTTAAGATCTTCTGATGGGAACTGTACTTAGAAGCTACATATTAGACCACAGAATAGGCACTGTCATGAATTTGTTACTACTTCTAGGCTTTACAATGGTTGGAGGAGTAAGTACCCATTTTCCTTCAAAATTAAAATTAAAAGGACTATAATTAGTTGGTACAAACTTATGCTTTTAGTTCAAGATTTAAGACAGCAGGGTTTGAATTAAACTTCTTTGTTATGTGTGAACCTTTTTTTCCTAGCCACCAAAGGCTTACTTTAAAACATTAGTTTTAATTATCATCTTGCTTTTATCTGTTAACATACATACGATTCTATCACAATAACAGAAACAATATGAGGAACAATAAGTGGTTGAATTTTTGCTCACCTCAGCTGCGATGGCAGTGCAGATGCATGGCGGCTACAACGGCAGCGCAGAAGTGTGGCAGAGAGGAACTACCTCATGTCTAAATCAGGGGCAGCAATCAAGAGGAGCTACCCTACTTCCAAGGTAAAGAACAGCGGCTGTGCTTTTTGGAGAGCAGTGAAATGATACCCCACGTCCAAGATGAGAAAAATCCAAGTAAGATGGTAGGCGCTGAGAGAGGGCATCAGAGGGCAGATAGAGTGAAATCACATGCACAGACAACTAGCCAATCTGGCACACAGACCACAGCCTTGTCTAACTCAGTAAAACTAAGCCATGCCATGTGGGGCTACCCTAGATGGATGGGTCATGGTGGAGAGGTCTGACAGAATGTGGTCCACTGGAGAAGGGAATGGCAAACCATTTCAATATTCTTGCCTTGAGAACCCCATGAACAGTATGATAAGCAAAAAGATAAAACACTGAAAGACGAACTCCCCAGGTCAGTGGGTGCCCAATATGCTACTAGAGATCAATGGAGAAATTACTCCAGAAATAATAAAGGAAAAGCAAAGACAACACAGAGCTGTGGGTGAGACTGGTGATAGAAGCAAGATTTGATGCTGTAGAGAGCAATACTGCATAGGAACCTGGATTGTTAGGTCCATGAATCAAGGCAAATTGAAAGTGGTCAAACAGGAGATGACAAGAGTGAACACAGACATTCTAGGAAAACGAACTTAGATGGACTGGAATGGGTCACTTTAACTCAGATGACCATTATATCTACTACTGTGGGCAGGAATCCCTTAGAAGAAATGGAGTAGACATCATGGTCAACAGAAGAGTCTGAAATGCAGTACTTGGATGCAGTCTCAAAAACAAGAGTATGATCTCTGTTCCAAGGCAAGCCATTCAATACCACAATAATCCAAGTCTATACCCTGATCAATAAGGCTGAAGAAGCTGAAGCTCAAGAGTTCTATGAATACCTATAAGACCTTCTAGAACTAACACCTAAAACAGACGTCACTTTCATTGTAGGGGACTGAAATGCAAAAGTAGGAGTCAAGAAACACCAGGAGTAACATGCAAATTTGGCCTTGGAGTACAAAATGAAGTAGCACAAAGGCATTCTGCCAATAGAACGTACTGGTCATAGCAAATACCCTCTTCCAACAGCACAAGAGAAGACTCTACACATGGACATCACCAGATGGTTGGCACCAAAATCAGACTGATTATATTCTTTGCAGCCAAGATGGAGAAGCTCTATATAGTCAGGAAAAACAAGACTGGGAGTTGATGGTGGCTTAGATCATGAACTTCTTATTGGCAAATTCAGACTGAAATAGAAGAAAGTGGAGAAAAGCACTAGACCATTCAGGTATGACCTAAATCAAATCCCTTAGAACTATACAGTGGAAGTGAGGAATAGATTTAAGGGACTAGATCTAATAGACAGAGTGCCTGATGAACGATGGATAGAGGTTCATGACATTGTACAGGAGACAGGAATCAAGACCATCCCCAAAGAAAAGAAATCCAAAAAGCCAAATGGCTGTCTGAGGAGGCCTTACAGATAGCTGTGAAAAGAATTAAAGCAAAAAGCAATGGAGAAAAGCAAAGATTTACCCACTTGAATGCAGAGTTCTGAAGAATAGCAAGGAGAGACAAAAAAGACTCCCTAGTGAGCAATGCAAAGAAATAGAGGAAAACAACGGAATGGGAAGGACTAGAGATCACTTCAAGAAAAGTAGAGATACCAAGGGAATATGTCCAGCAAAGATGAGCTCAATAAAGGACAGAAATGGTATGGACCTAACAGAAGCAGAAGATATTAAGAAGAGGTAGCAAGAATACACAGAGGAACTGTACAGAAAAGATCTTCACAACCCAGACAATCACGATGGTGTGATCACTCATCTAGAGCCAGACATCCTAGAATGTGAAGTCAATGGGCCTTAGAAAGCATCACTATGAACAAAGCCAGTGGAGGTGATGGAATTCCAGTTGAACTATTTCAAATCCTGAAAGATGATGCTGTGAAAATGCTGCACTCAATATGCTAGCAAATTTGGAAAACTCAGCAGTGGCCACAGGTCTGGACAAGGTCAGTTTTCGTTGCAATCCCAAAGAAAGGCACTGCCAATGATTGCTCTAGCTACCACACATTGCACGCATCTCACACACTAGTAAAGTAATGCTAAAAATTCTCCAAGCCAGGCTTCAGCAATACGTGAATCATGAACTTCCAGATGATCAAGCTGGTTGTAGAAAAGGCAGAGGAACCAAAGATCGTATTGCCAACATCTGATGGATTATTAAAAAAGCAAGAAATTCCAGATAAACACTTACTTCTGCTCTACCAACTATGCCAAAGTGTTTGACTGTGTGGATCACAGTAAAATGTGGAAAATTCTGAAATAGATGGAAATACAAAACCACCTGAATTGCCTCTTGAGAAACCTGTATGCAGGTCAGGAGGCAGCAGTTAGAACTGGACTTTTGAACGGTGGTGTTGGAGAAGAATCTTGAGTGTCCCTTGGACTGCAAGGAGATACAACTAGTCATCCTAAAGGAAATCAGTCCTGAATGTTCACTGGAAGAATTGATGCTGAAGCTGAAACTCCAATACTTGGCCACCTGAAGCAAAGAGCTGACTCATTTGAAAAGGACCTTATGTTAGGAAAGATTGAGGGCAGGAGGAGAAGGGGATGACAGAGGATGAGATGGTTGGATGGCATCACCAACTCAAGAGACATGAATATGTGTGGACTCCGGGTTGGTGATGGACAAGGTGGCCTTGTGTGCTGCCGTTCATGGGCTCACAAGAGTTGAACATGACTGAGCAACTTAACTGAACTGAAGTTGTTGAATATAGTGTCAGATTTCTTTCCTTTTTTTTCTTTTGGTTTCCTTTGGTTTTGTTTTGATGGGCAGGATTTTTGTTTTTCCTTAGAAGATATTCCACTCTGAATGTAGAGTCATAAGTCTGAATTTTAAAGCCACTTTAGTAATGTGTTGTTATAGGTAGGTAGTCAACAACTTGATGCAATTAGATTTATTATTCTTTGTTCTCAATTTGTTCAGTTCAGTTCAGGAATTCAGTTGTGTCCGTCTCATTGCAACGCCATAGACTGCAACAAGCAAGGCTTCCCTATCGATCACCAACTCCCGGAGCTTTCTAAAGCTCATGTCCATCGACTTGGTGTTGTTATCCAACCATCTCATCCTCTGTCTTCCACTTCTCCTCTTGCCTTCAATCTTTCCTAATATCAGGGTCTTTTCCAATGAATCAGCATGTTTAGTATGCATTCAGTCTCTTTTAAAATCAACCAACATGAATTTAATTCATTTCTGTTCCCACTGCACTCCCGACTCTAGGCCAGAAACAAAACCATGCAGACTGAAGGCTGATTCCAGCACATCGCTGGGGAGATTTTGTTCCCACTTTTTTTTTTGGGGGGGGGGGGAATAAAATTAGTTGCTAACATTAAAATCAGTAGATTGCACATAAATATCCAAACTTCTGATTTTCTTCAAAACATGGCCAACTGGCCTGCTTTTCGAGCATGGATGAAATGGAGGAAAGGCTGTTAACAGAGGTAAGGCCTGTGCTGCCCAGATTCCAGCATGGCCACCTAGTCCTAGTATAATATCTCCTGCCTCCTGGGGCTATGACTTTGTAAGAACTAGACTTCTAGCTCTCTTAAGATAAAGACTACCTTTGTCTTGATCAACTTTGACTTCAAAGCCTTTAACCCAGAACCTAGCACACAGTTCTTCCTTGTACAGTTGTTGGATGATAGAAAATATCTTGTGGATGCATCTGACATTTCTTCCAATGTAGAAACCATGCAATTGAAGTACTGCTCTGCCCTAAATCTTTGATGCAGCCTAGCATCATAAGTGCCCCTAAGTCTGCCATTAGACCCCCTACCTAAAGCCAGTTGTATGTCCCTGGGCTGTCCCTGAAGTCTTCACTTTGCCATTTGACAAGTTATCATCCTAGCAATGTCCTCGGCAACGAAGAGGGCAACGCATAGGAAGATGACATGAAACCACACATGTCCGAGCATGGCCCCTAATATCCATTGTTCATGATGTTGTTAACAGCTTTTTCTCCAAGTAGGCAAGGTTTTCCATCTTCTTAGATGTCCAAGCAGATCAGCTTGATTTTCCAGCCAAGATTCAAGGAAGAGATTACAGCTCAATTCTCTGTATTCTGAAAAGCTTCAAAGTCCATTCGCCAAGGACACTGATGAAGGTAAAGTTTTTGTCAAGACCTTTGTGGTTTTTTTTTTTTTTTTCAGATCTTTTAGTGGCCTGAAGGGGAAAACTAGGGTAGGTCAGAGCGTATATAACTAGGGGCTCCTGGTCACCACTACACACTAAGAACCTAAACATCCCTGAGTACTTGGAGCCAGAAACGAAGCATGAAGTGGCTTGTGCTCCTTGGGCTGGTGGCCTTCACAGAGTGCATAGTCAAGTAAGTATGGGGACTGTATGTCACATAATATTCCTTTCTCAGATTTTTCTTTTCATCTGATTATTCTTCCAACCATCAGATTTAGAATGGAAAGGAATATTACTGTAAGAGTGTTACAGCTCAACTCTGATTTATTTATAAGTAACTTGCTATAAGAACTGTGGATCCCAAGGTCTTGGTGTAGATTTGGGTTGCAAAACACTTGGGGTCCAGTCATGTCATGTCCTGTTGAAGTTGCAACTCCTTGCAACTGTTCATTGCACAGTCTATGCAGATCTTGATGGGGTCCTATGGAACAGCACTTTTCTACATTTTGTTCAACATGTCCTCCTTTTTCCCTGTCTATTTCAGTCTGTATATGCCTATGTCTGCATGTCTATATCACTGTCATTTATCTCTACATCTCTTTGGAAGTCACTGGGAGTGTATTTCTCTTTGTGTTGTTTGCTTTTAATTTTTCAATTTACTCATCCTTCCTTCTCAAGCCTCTGAATTTCCCTTCCTTGTTCCCTATATCATGGATTTCACTTTCAACTCTCTCTTCTCTTTCAGCATGGAGAAAGATAAACTGTCTTATATCTGACAAGCAGTGTGACAACACCCAACTCAGAAACCTCTTGCATTTCAATTTTCTCCCTTGTAAAATAGAATGAGTCCCCCTTCTATCTCCTTCCTTGAGGTTCTTTGAGAGGGAATGAGTGGGATGGCAACAGCAATGCTAATGGCTGTCATTGTTGAGAACTCCTATTTATCAGGTACCTTATATCCATCACTTCACTTATCCCCAAGATATTCTATTTGGAGTGTTTGTATTGTTACATTCCACCATTTTGCCAGAGGGGACACTGAGACACCACATGATCATATGGCTTACCCAATATTGCAGAAAATAACCTGTATTCAAATCTATGTCTTTGTCATGGTATATTCATAAAATTCTGATAATAATGTGCCTCATAAAAATGATTAGAAAACACACATATCCATTACAATGACAGTTATACGTTAACACTGACAGCTAATTGTAGCATCATCTTTGTATTTTTGTCAAATATTCAATGAAAGAATACCTCTAAGGAGAATGAAGACCATGAGAAAAACCCTCAGTGGAAAAAACATGCTGAACAATGTCTTGAAGGAGCATGCTTATAGACTGTCCCAGATTTCTTTTCGTGGTTCAAATCTAACTATCCACCCACTGAGAAACATCAGAGATGTGAGTATTTGGGAAGGATCGTGCTCCACAGGGCTCCCTGGTGCTCTAGCTTAGCATGGGGCTCATCTGGAGGTGCCAGGTGGGATGTTGGGATTGGGGTTCCTGCAGGAGGCTGAGACATTGGAAAATAGGGACCCCACCCAGAGAGAATGGCACTCTCATCCTCAACTGTTGGTCTTTGTGACTGGGCCTGGCAATTACCAGGTGGCAGGTAAATAAATATCCATTTCTGTGTCAAACATGTGTCATTAGTTTGAGGGTGAATGTTCCTTAGGAACTAGGTGAGCCACTCAGTTACAGATGAAGATTGAGCCATCAGTGATCAAAAGGCAGAACCAACTGCAAAGCAATTGTCAGTCCCCAGGTAGAGGAATTCAGTTTCCACAGATGCAAGAACAATAGCAAGAAAAAGTTACTGAACCTGTATTCCGTGTATGGCCATAAGAATCTAACACAGTGCTTACTCTTTCTAGATTAGAAAAGGCTTATTTTGTCTTCAAAAATGTCCATTCCAGACTGAGAAATAGGCAAAGAGTAAATACATGTCAAATGAAAGGGTCACCTGTGTGGTGTTGATTGAATGTGGTCTGACTTTAGAGGGAGTGGCTGGAGTTGATCAAGAGGGACCTTCTTGAGAAGGGGGTGCTAAGGCTTGGTTTGAAGAAACTACAGAGCTTCCCAAATGAAGGCACCAGGACTTCTCTGGGTGGCCAGCAGTCCTGGAGGCCCAGTGGTTATGCCTCTGTTCTTCCCATGCAGGAGGACCACTTCAACGCCTGTTCATAAAGTCAATATCTTGCATACAATGTAGCACAGGAAAAATATATCAAATGCAGATACCTCTGTGACCAAAGTCTGTGAAATGAATGGTGGTTAGAAAGTAGTCTCAAGAGATATGTGACACCAGAGGGAGTCATCAGTGTGGGAACAGAGGGTAGCCAGTTCTGCTCTAACCCACTCCCTCCTTCTCCATATAGATATTCTATGTGGGTAACATCACCATTGGAACACCCCCTCAGGAATTCCAGGTTATCTTTGACACAGGCTCATCTGACTTGTGGGTGCCCTCCGACTATTGCAGTAGCTCAGCCTGTTGTGAGTACAGACAACCCCTACCCGGACCATCTTTCACTTGCCCTGCCACCCTGTTTCCACCCTTGGCACATGATGACACTCATCTCTTGTGTCTGCAGCTACACACGTTAGGTTCAGACATCGTCAATCTTCCACCTTCCGGCCTACAAATGAGACGTTCAGGATCATCTATGGAGCTGGGAGAATGAAAGGAGTTGTTGCTCATGACACAGTTCGGGTAACAGTGTAACAAATGATGAGTCAGGACTGGATATAAGGCGACCACTGCTTTCAAAACAGATGTAGGACCATCTGGCAGGACCCTACCTAGCCTAACTCCCATAGATATTGGCCATCTTATCCACAGGATCACATCTCTGGGGTGGCAGTGCCCATGGTGACACACGAGCAAACAGATTAGCTAACCCAGAGAGTGGCTTGACGTGTGGACTTGCAGCTCCTCTGCCCATGAGCAGCTGAAGGTTCATTTTGCTCGGAACGAGAAGGGATAAAACACCCACTTTTCTATTAACAGACTGTTCCAGCCACTTTCAGGTGATAATTGGTTTAATTCTGCAACAACCCCACACAGCAGTTACTCTGATTAGCTCATGAGACATATGAGGAAACTGAGGTCCAGACAGCAAGGGCCTTGCTGAGGGCACACATGTGATAAAAGGTGGAGTTAGGCTGGCTTTTCAGGACTGAATTTGCTGTGGGGTGTTTGGGGACAGGATAAAACTGATCAGGGGACCCTGGGGTCAGTCAAGGCCTCAGGTATCCAGAGTGGGAAACTGGAGGCCTGAGAAGTCAACGAGCCTGATAAATGAGTTGTTATTCGAGAGGACCCTTGAGAGTCTAATAAATCTATGGTTTGCCTCTCCCAAAATACTTGGGTACTTCCCCTCCCTCTTTCTCTCTCATATACACTCACAGAAATATACACATATCCCCAAAAGTGAATTCCCCAGGCAGTAATTTCATAGAACCCTGCAAGCAAGATTATGTTTTTGGCTTTTGTCTTCCTGACAGATGTAGAATCCACAGTACCTTACTGAGAGTTCAGTCCAGTCTTGTCATTAGGTCACAGTGATGCCAAAGAGAAGGCTATCTTGCTCTCAATTCTTTGGACAATAAGATGGCACCAATGTGACCTGGCCTGACTCCTGGTTGCCCCACCTGGACAGAAGCCACGAGGCCTATTTGACTCACTCGGGTGGTGTTTTTCAGTGGGGCCGATGTTTTATAATTCACAGCCTCTCTCAAATGGAATCCCAATTCCCCTTCTACCTTGCTCTAACCGTCTGTGGGCAACCAAAGACAGAGCCCAGCCTCAATTCTTCTCTAAGGATCTAATGGCAATGCACCCCAGCCCAATCCTAGCCCCACTTCACATATCTGTAAGTGGGAACACTCTTCTCTCCCACAGATTGGGGACCTTGTAAGTATTGACCAGCCGTTCGGTCTAAGCGTAGCAGAATACGGGTTTCGGGACAGAAGTTTTGATGGCATCTTGGGCTTGAACTACCCCAACAAATCCTCCTCTAGAGCCATCCCCGTCTTTGACAAGCTGAAGAATGAAGGTGCCATTTCTGAACCTGTTTTTGCCTTCTACTTGAGCAAGTAAGTCTGAGATGGACAATTCCTTTCTCCAAATTAGCTGTAAGATGCTTTCAGTTGCACAAAAATTATAGAACACTTGATAAAGAAGTATCCTGAGAGTAATATAACCAAGGATAACTATGGCCCCAGGGCCCTATCTGGCTTCACCACTGGCTTTTATAAATAAAATTTTATTGGAACACAACCCTACTCCTGGGCTCCAGACAAGTAACTTGGTCTAGGGGGTGAGTCATGAGGGAGGCAAAAAGAAGGCAACAGGAAACAAGTTGGAGGAAAAAGCATTACGATTGGCTTATGAATTTGATAAGGAAGGAAGGAGAAGGATGGGGGTTCTTTGCTTCCTCATTAGCATTTAAAACAGAGCCCAGGAATAACTACCCAATTTGTGGAGCCAGAGAGAAATTAAAGTGTGGGACACAAAAGCGTGGGACCCCTCATTCAAGAAATATTAGGCATTTCAAGACGGGGAGAGCAGAGGTGGGGTCCCTTTTGAGTGTGGGCCCCTTTGGACATTGTAGGTCACAGGCCAATGGAGCCAACTCTGGGTGACCTGAACCCACACCTTAGAACTCCCAGGCCTTGATTTAGCTGAAAAATGACAAGGTGGACACTGGGAAAGCCAAAACACTTCAGCACCCTGTCTTCTGAGGGTGTCTGAGCACTCAGGTTGCTGAAGGTCCAGGGCTTCTTCAGAAGACATAGTGGGTGGAGCTCAAACAAGTGATTCACCTTCTAAGCTCCTCTATGCCACTCATGAGACAGTAATGAACCTCAGTCTGGATCTCTATCTCTCCTGGACTCGATTTCTGTATCTGTACATGAGGACCTCATTAGGGCCTTGATGTTTGGGTCAGCACAGCTCTCAGACAGTGCTGTTGTTATTGTCCTCCAAGGATTCCCCCTTCACATCTCTCTACAGAGATGAGCAAGAGGGCAGTGTGGTGATGTTTGGTGGGGTGGACCACCACTACTACAAGGGAGAGCTCAACTGGATACCTTTGATTCAAGCGGGTGACTGGACTCTACACGTAGACCGGTAAGCCTCTCCCTCTGAGCGTCAGCCCAAGTGATGCTCCTGTTAGTGTACATGTACCCAGGCAGACACACACAAATGCATTCTCAGACACACAGTCACACAGACATATACACCACCCACAATGACACACACAGACACACAGACACATGAAAACATACAAGCAGACAAATATAACCTACACTGAGACATATGAAAACATGCATAGCTAATCAGAGACACACAAGCACTCACAGAGACACATACAAACACACATACAAACAAACTCATAAGCACATAGATATACAAACAACCCATGGTTTCATAATCCCCAGGCCTTCTGAGCAAGTCTCTGACCAGGACCTTAAAGGGTCCAGAGAGATCTGTGCTGCTGGGAGAGGGCTGCACCCACTGCCGTTTGAGGTGGGAAGCATGGTTAGAAGACTCTATAATGTGTTGAACAGAGGATCAGGGAGAATTTCACCAGCCTGAACAGAGTTATGATAAGATGATAAACTGTCCAGTGCTACCTAGGACATAGAAAGTTCTCAGTACAGATAAATGTCATTTTAAAAACAGGGAAACTCCTGAGCAAATGGGGAAAACTGGTCTCCTTAGGGAGCAGCTACCCAGCAGTGGAGAGAGGTTGGCTGCAGTCTTAAGATGTGAAAACAACTAATAAAAAAGGCACCCCATATTTATGGGCACACAGAGGGGCAGTGTCTATAACAGAGAATCAGGAATGTGGGATCCAGGAGTGACCTGAGGACAAGAGGCATAATTGATACGGTTCTGTGTGATATGCTCAGACGAAAGCTGACTTATCCTTTGGAGTTTGTGTGTGCTAGTCATGTATTTCCTGGCCAGGGTCTCAGGGTCTGAGCTGGTTGTAGGACTAGTGCTGGGAGATACCCTCTCCCAGAGGAGCCCCTCTATCCCCCTACTATGAGAATTGCTGCCCCTGTGAATCACCATCTTCACTCTGTGTGTGACCCATTATTTGTTCTCCACCAGATTTAGCTCTCTGGAGGTTTCCTATTGTTTTCTCGGTCTACATTCACTCACTCATTGAACAGAGAAGCATTGGGCATCCACGGTGTGCCAGACACTTTAGGCAGGCAAGGAGAATAAAACTCGCCCTCACTCTAAGAAAGCAGATGTACATGAAGTGACTCACCCACATAGTGAATTGTGACTTTGGTACATGCTAGACATGAGGAGGAGAAGGTAATGGCAACCCACTAAAGTACTTTGCCTGGAAAATCCCAGGGATGGCAGAGCCTGGTGGGCTGCTCTCTATGAGGTCGCACAGAGTCGGACACGACTGAATTGAGTTAGCAGCAGCAGCAGCAGCAGACATGAGGAAGGGTCTACAGAGAGTGACCAAGACAGGAGACTGATAAACACCAGGGGAAAGACTTTCCAAAAACTATACAATTAAGCTGGAATCTGGGAGATGAGAAGAAATATGCTAGTCAAAGGGGAGTGGAGTCTTCTAGGAAGGAAGATCAGCTTGCGTCAAGGTACCAAAGATCCTGGTGTATTCAAGTCCTGCCTTTGATGATGTCAGGAAAGGTGCTGTGTCGAGAGCAAAGGAAAATAGGGCAAGAGATGAAGGGCTGTTTAGGAGACAGTCAGGAAGGGGACAACTCTGGGGAGATTCAGAGCGACCTTGATGCCTGCTTTCTTCCATTGTCTCTCAGCATCACCATGAAAAGAGAGGTTATTGCTTGTTCTGACGGCTGCATGGCCTTGGTGGACACCGGGGCATCACATATCCAAGGCCCAGGAAGATTGGTCGATAACATACAAAATCTCATTGGTGCCAAGCGATGTGGTTTCAAGGTGAAGGGTCATGCCCCAGGGTCACTCCCAGTCTACACACACAAAAAGGATCTGCATAGTCAACCTCTCACCGTCTCTCTCTAACAGCACTACGTTTCATGTTCTGTGGTCAATACTCTGCCCTCTATTATCTTCACCATCAGTGGCATCAAGTACCCAGTGCCAGCTCGAGCCTACATCCTCAAGGTGAGGGGACAATACTGAGGGTTGGTTCTCAAACTGGAGCTTGCAGGAACCCTTGGGCTGCTGCTGGGAGATATATGTCCTCTGGAGGCCATGTCACACCATTGCAGATGCAGTTGAGCCCTGTGGCTGGACCAGTCCTTCCCAAAAAACCAACCACTTGAGAGTAAAGGGCTGTGTGGGACACTGATTTTCCTGAAATAAATGTGGAGATACCACACCATATGGCATGGTGGGAGTCAGGGAGTGGGGAACACTAAGGTCCTCAGTCCTCAAAGAGCTTCAGTTCAATCTGAACCCTTAGATGCATGAACATGAAATTCAACTCTAGCAGTCCTTGAAATAGGCCATGTTATCTGGAGAATGGCTGGGGACAGTCCAAGTGTGAAGTGCCAGCATAAGTTAACAGTCTGCCTTACCCTTTCAAGATTTTTCTGCTTTGAATGATAAATTACATGGTCAGCCTAATCCTCACCTGCATCTTCCCCTTGCTCTGGACAGGTGCCTCCTTTGTCAGTTGGGGTACCCGACCCTTCAGTGGTGAGGTTGGATAATAAGGTGCATAAAGGGTGCACAGTGACTGCTCAGCCCTGGCACAAGGGAGAGGCTTCATGTCAGCTCCCTGCGAGAGTTCAGAGCAGGCTGATGGGCTCAAAGAAGGCTTTGAGGAAGAGAGGGAATTTCAGGAATTCCATAATGACAAACTCATTGAACCATACGGAGGGTTGCTTGGTTCTAGGCAAAAGTGCACTGGATTCTATGCAAGTGGCATCTCAAGGTGCTCTGCACTAAGGCACTGAGGACATATTAGGGTTGATGAGGGCTACGGACTGACCAGTGGGGATGGGGAATGAGAGTACCTTACCCACCCAAGCCTGGATTGGCCAAAGAGGGTGAGTGTGGGCCGAAGGAGGCTTCTCGGACTTCCTGAGTTAAGTGTTCAAGAACGTGTTGTGGGCACTGCTCTATTTAAGATGGATAACCTACATTGAGTTACTTTGTAGCACAAGGAACTCCACTCAGTTTTATGACAGCCTGGATGGGAGGGGTGTCTTTGGGACGAGGATACCCTGATACATACGATTGAGTCCCTTTACTGTCCACCTGAAACTCAGAATATTGTTAATCAGCTATATTCCAATACAAAATAAAGCTTTTTTTTTTTAATAAAGCACAGATTGTGGGGATTCAGGACGAGAACCAGCATTCTCTGCACAGAAAACAAGGAGCAGGAGTCAGAAGGAAAGAAACAGGGAGTGAGGGGAACTATGGACACACTTGTTCTTCTCTAAATAATTATATTGAAGTGTGGCTGATCTTCTGTGTTAAGTTCTGCTGCAGAAAAATGTGTCTCAGTTATACATATAAAAGTATTTTCTTCTTAGTCTTTTTCATTTGGTTTATCACTGAATATTGAATATAGTTCCTGATGCTCTACAATAGGACTTTGGTTTTTTTACATTCCTCTGTTTCCCCACCTCCCAGTCCTCCACTCACCACACCCTTCCTCATGACAGCCTGATGTTTTGGCCCTCTTTGGTTTTGGATGAACTCTCATATCCCCTGCTGCTCAGAAAACCCCTTGATACTTACTAAAAAAGGGAAATAAAACAAATAATTTTGCTGGGTCTGGATATTGGGGGGAGTCACTGGTAAGGACTCATGCTGACTGGTGTGTGTCTCTCACTCCCCCAGGATTCTTTAGGCTACTGCTATACTGCCTTTAAAGAGAAAAGAGTGACGACATCTACAGAGTCCTGGGTTCTGGGTGACGTCTTCCTGAGGCTGTATTTCTCTGTCTTTGATCGAGGAAATGACAGGATTGGCCTGGCACCGGCAGTGTAAATTCTTGGAGTGGTTCAGGAATCAGTAAGGACGCTCCTAACACACACTCACTCACAGTTTGGGCACTCCTGCCCAGGATGCTGGTGAACTGTATTTGGTGTTCTGTACACCCTATTCTCAGTAAAGAATAAAGTGTTTTCCTCTTAATGGTGCTGAAACAAATGTTGCCTCTGTTTGTGTCTGGATGGGAAGGATCTAGAACCGAGTTTGAATCAAAATTGAGAGGAGCCCTACTCCAACTGGCTTCAAGGAAAGGGGAGACTCATTGAAATGATACTGGGAATCCAGGATACAAGTATCAGAGGAAATACAAAGATCTCAGTGACTGGAAGCAAGAGTTCAGAAATCATCAATTCTATTTTACCCTCGCTATTTCCCTTCGGTCTGCTTTGATGGTCTTAGCCTGGTAACTATTTTACTTAAGGCTTCTACATCTAGTGAGGGAGTTCAAGCTACCTGCCCTAGGGTTTTAAATCCTGAAGGCATCACCTAGTAAGGAAAAAGGATTGCAGACATCAGAGTTCAAGGGTGTTCTCTGAATCACCCACCTCAGTTCACACGTACAGCCCTAGATCAGGCATCCTGGCAGGGACATGGTGTCTTATGACTGGTTTTGCTTGGTTTTTGGACCTGACTCAGCAGGACACATGATTGTTAATTTCCTCCAGAACTATATGACTGAAACTGGGGAGAGGCAGCCCCAAGGATAGCAACTGGCAGATGGTCTAGGCCATGTAAGAGTTTGTGATGACACATAAACTCCACCACCTAATCATTCAGAGGAATTATAAGGGATAATGAAATACACACCCTTTGTCCCATCTCAGACGAACTTATCACTGGGCTTCTCCTCCAGGGGATGTTGGGTGTGGTGCTTCATGCAGAGCTGGTTCCCTCTTTTTCCCACACCCCAGTCACCAGCTCTCTGCCACATATGCCTGCTCTGTCCTTTCCAGTCCTACCTGGTAAGTGGTGGTCCCAGTGAATCCCTGAGCCATCCCCCTCCTCCAGGGCCAAGAATCCCCCTTCCTTGGCCTCCAATGCCGTTGAGGAGAATGCAACGCATATATCAGTGAACCCAAGGTACACAGAGCCTTCAGCGTTTCTGAGCTTCCTCCAGGGATGGAGCTACAAAGTATTTGCTTGGAGCTGCCATGGTTAGGCTCTTCTGTGGTGGAAGAATCCATTCTTTCCACCTGGAGGCCCTCAGTAGATGCCTCAGCTGAGTCAGCAGGAGTCACAGGTTGATGTCCTTTCAGATTGACTGGTTTGATCTCCTTGTTGTATAAGGGACTCTCAAGAATCTTCTCAAGCACCACAGTTCAAAAGCTTAATTCTCTGACATTCACCCTTTCTTATGGTCCAGATCGGTCATCTATATATGATTACTGGAAATACCATAGCTTTGACACTACAGACCTCTGTAGCAAAGTGAGGCTCTGCTTTTTAATACACTGTACAGGTTTTTCATAGATTTTCTTCCTTCCAAGAAGAAAGTGTCTTTTAATTTTTGGCTGTAGTCAAGGTCCAATGTGATTTTGGAGCCCAAGAAAATAATATCTGCCACTGGTTCCACGTTTCCCTCATCTATATGCCATGATGTGGTGGGACCGGATGCCATGAATGTTGAGTATGTTTTTGTGAAGAGTTTCTTTGAATGTTGAGTTTTAAGCCAGTTTTTGCATCTCCTCTCTTCATCAAGAGGCACTTTAGTTCTTCTTTGTTTTCTAACATTAGGGCAGTGTCATCTTCATATCTGTAGATGTTGATATTTCTTCCAGTAATCTTTATTCCAGCCTGGGATTTATGTCTCCTATATAGACGTTAAATAACCAGAGTGAGAATGTACACCCTGTCACGCTTCTTTCCCAGTTTTAAAGCTTTCAGTTGTTCTGTGTCCGATTCTAACTGCCTGTTTTTGACCTACATACAGACATTTCAGGAGACAGGAAAGGTGATCTGGTACTCCCATTTCCTTAAGAACTTTCCACAATTTGTTGTGGTCCTTTATGTGAAAGGCTGTACCATAATCAGTGAAGCAGACAGAAATGTTTTCTGGGATTCCCTTGCTTTCTCTATGATCCAATGGATATTGTCAATTTGATCTCTGGTTCTTCAAACCAGTTTGTACATCTGGAAGTTCTCAATTCATGTAGTGTTGAAACTTAGCTTGAAGGATTTTGAGCATTACTTTGCTAGCAAATGAGATGCGTGCAATTGCACGATAGGTTGAACTTTCATTGGAATTGCCTTTCTTTTGGATTGGAATGAAAATTGACCTTTTCCAGCACTGTGGCCACCGCTGAGTTTTCCAAATTTGCTGGCATATTGAATGCAGCACTTTTGCAGCCTCATTCTTTAGGATTTTTTTTTTAATGTCTTTGTTTTTTTTTTTTAATTTTAATTTTAAAATCTTTAATTCTTACATGCATTCCCAAACATGACCCCCCCTCCCACCTCCCTCCCCACAACATCTCTCTGGGTCATCCCCATGCACCAGCCCCAAGCATGCTGCACCCTACGTCAGACATGGACTGGCGATTCAATTCTTACATGATAGTATACATGTTAGAATTCCCATTCTCCCAAATCATCCCACCCTCTCCCTCTCCAATAGCTCAATTGGAGTTCCATCACCTCTCCTATCATTGTTTGTAGTGATGCTTCCTAAGGCCCACTTGACTTCATACTCCACTATATCTGGTTTTACATGAGTGACCCAAGCACGATCCCTATCCCAGTCTTTATGACCATTTTTGGACAGTTCTTCTGTGCATTCTTGCCACCTCTTCTAATCTCATCTGCTTCTGTTAGGTCTTTGACTTTTCTGTCCTTTATTGTGCCCATCTTTGCATGAAGTGTTCCCCTGGTATCTCCACTTTGCTTGAAGAGATCTATACTCTTTACAATTCTATTATTCTCTTCTAATTCTTGCACTATTTACTTATGAAGACTTTCTTATCTCTCCTTGCTCTTTTCTGGAAGTCTGCATTCCATTGGGTATATCTTTCCCTTTCTCCTTTGCCTTTCACTTCTCTTATTTTCTCAGCTATTTTTAAGGCCTCCTCAGGCAACCACTTTGCCTTCTCACATTTGTTTTTCTTGAGGATGGTTTTGATGACCACCTCCTGCACAATGTTACAAACCTCCATCCATAGTTCTTCAGACTAACAGACCTAATTCTTTGAATCGATTTTCCATCTCCACTATATTATCATATGGTATTTGATTTAGGTCATAGCTGAATGTTCTAGTGGTTTTCCTTACTTTCTTCAATTTAAACATGAATATTGTTTGCTTCTGCCTAAGCATTGCTTCCAGATCACCACCCACCACTCCCAGTGGGTGTGGAGAAAAACACACAATTTGAGGACTGTTACCCTGGGTTTGTGCTTGTCTTTTCACATGCTTAGCTGTGTGAGCTTCATCAAGTCTCTTAACCTCAGTTTTCTCATCTGGAAAATGGGCACCGTGATGATAATTCCACCTTCTAGATTGTATGTGTGCCTGCAAAGAGGAAGTGGCCCTGAGAGGACTTTCTGGGTTCCTGAGTCTGGAACAAATATGAATTATTCTGCACCTGGGGAGAAGGAAATGTTCTGTTTAGAGGTAATGACTGTCATCCACAAGGCTAAATATTGATTCAAGCCAAATGACATTTATTTCTGAACCCTGACCCAGAACTCTGAGCCAATGCTTCTCTTTTTGGGCTCAGACAAGAGCTAATGATTACTGTCTCAGATTACTCCCTTCCTCAGCCCTACCAGTCAGCCTTTCCTTGTCAATGCTTCTCCCCTGAAATCACACTGCAAGGACAGTCATAAAGGCTCTTGGTCTCTTGTCAGTTTCCCACATCTCCATCAACAAGTAGCTGTTATGGCTACTTTTCATAGCAAAAACTACGGCAACCTGTATAGTCCAGTCTCAGCCTGTTAAAGGGATCTTTCCCCATTTGGCCCCTCATGTTTAAATTATCTATATTTGCCTTAGTAACCATCCTATGCTTGCTATTTAATGTCGAAATATGTGTAGACCTAATGTAGTTTTATTTCCCAAGCTTAATTCCAACTATGCAATTAAGTAACCAAACATTTACTCATCTAACTACCCACAGGAATCGACAAAAGCAAACCACCCATCATGCATTTCTTGCTTGCCCCAAAATACCATTGAACTGATCTGCTTAAATAATATGATACATTGGCATGTACACTCCAGAAGGGACACTTTTTCTCTGGATTTGTTTTCCATCTAGTGCAGAATGTCTACCATCAGCCTGGCCTTTCAGCAGCTGGTCACTTAATTTTTGCAGACTCAGCCAACTCCAGATTCCTTCCACATCCCTCAGTATAATCTAGAGAACAGACTCAGTCAGAGTTCTCACTCCTGCAGAAAGTAGGTTTTTTTGTTTGTTAGTTTGTTTTTTACAAAACAATATTTGGTAACACATTCAAAATCTTGTGCTCCTTGCCTTCGATTCAAGCATGTGCACCAGAGGATGGGAAGCCTCCCCTTCCACCTAGATCTTTCACCACTCCCACCAGGGCCACAGGCTTGACTGGACCCCAGAGACTTCTGCCTGCTCCCTGATGTCCTCTATACATTAGTTTAGTTCAGTCTTTCAGTCATGTCCAACTCTTTGCTATATCATGGGGTGCAGGAGATGGACAAGTTTCCCTGCCCATCATCAACTCCCAGAGATTGCTCAGGCTCATGTTCATCAGGTCGGTGATGCCACCCAACAATTTCATCTTCTGTCTTCCCCTTTGCCTTCTGTCTTTAATCTTTCCCTGCATCAGTGTCTTTTCTCATGAGTCAGTTCTTCACATCAATTGGCCAAAGTATTGGAGGTTCAGCTTCAGCATCAGTCCTCCCAGTGAATATTCAGGACTTATTTCCTTTAGCATGGACTGGTGGAATCTCCTTGCAGTCCATGGGACTCTAAAGAGTCTTATTCAACAGCACAGTTTAAAATCATCAATTCTTTGGTACTCAGCTTTCTTTATGGTCCCACTCTCACATCCCCTCACGATTTCTGGTAAAAACCATAGGTTTGACTATACAGAACTTTACTGGTAAACTAATGTCTCTGCTTTTTAGTATGCTATTTGGTTTTTCATAGCCTTTCTTCCAAGGAGCTAGCATCTTTTTTTTTTTTTTTTCACAACTGTAGTCACTATGTACAGTGATTTTGGAGCCCAGGAAAATAAAGCCTGTCACTGTTTTCATTGTTTTTCCAGGTATTTGCCATGAAGTGATGGAACTGGATGCCATGATCTTCAGTTTTTGATCTGTACATACCACATCAAGACCATCCCAAACAAAAAGAAATGCAAAAAGGCAAAATGGCTGTCTGAGGAGGCCTTAGAAATAACTTAGAAAAGAAGAGAAGCAAAAGACAAAGGAGAAAAGAAAGACATACCCATCTGAATGCAGAGTTCCAAAGAATAGCAAGAAGAGATTATTAAAAAGCCTTCCTAAGTGATCAGTGAAAGAAATAGAGGAAAACATTTGAATGGCAAATATCAGAGATCTCTTCAAGAAAATTAGAGATAGGGAGGGAATGTTTCAGGCAAAGATGGGCACAATGAAAGAGAGACAGGGGATGGACCAAACAGAAGCAGAATATATTAAGAAGAGGTTGAAAGAATACATAGAAGAACTGCACAAAAAAGACATTAATGACCCAGATAACCACCATGGTGTGATCACTCACCTAGAGCTAGACAGTCCTGAAATGTGAAGTCAAATGGGTTTACAGAAGCATCACTAAGAGCAAATCTAGTGGGTGTGATGGCATTGCAGTAGAGCTATATCAGATCTTTAAAGATGATGCTGTTCAAGTGCTGCACTGAATATGCCAGCAAATGTGGAAAACTCAGCAGTGACCACAGGACTGAAAAGGTCGTTTTCCTTGCAATCCTCATAAGAGGTGATTTTAAAGAATTTTCAGCTACCCCACAGTTGCACTCTTGTCACATGCTACCAAAGTAATTTCTCCAAGCAAGTTTTCAACAAAACATGAACTGTGAAATTCCATATGTTCAAGCTGGATTGAGAAAAAACAGAAGAACCAGAGATCAAACTGCCAACATTCGTTGGATGATAGGAAAAGCAAGAGGATTCTCGAAAGACATCTGCTTCTGCTTTATTCACCATGCAAAAGCCTTTGACTATGTGGATCACAACAAACTGTGGAAAACTTACAGAGAAGTGAATACCAGACCACCTTACCTGCCTTCTGAGAAATCTGTATGCAGGTCAGGAAACAACAGTTAGAACTGAACATGGAACAAGAGACTGGTTCCAATTCGGGAATGGAGTACGTAAAGGCTGTATATTGTCACCTTGCTTATTTAACTTATATGCAGACTACATCATGTGAAATGCCCAACTGCATGAAGCACAAGCTGGAATCAAGATTGCTGGGAGAAATATCAACAGCCTCAGATATGCAGATGACACCACTCTCAGAGCAGAAATTGAAGAGGAACTAAAGAGCCTCTTGATGAAAGTGAAATAGGAGAGTGAAACATCTTGTCTAAACTTCACAATCAGAAAATGAAGATCATGGCATTTGGTCCCATCACTTCATGGCAAATAGGTGGGGAAACTTTGGAAACAGTGACAGACTTTATTTTCAGGGGCTCCAAAACCACTGTAAATGATGACTGCAGTCATGAAATTAAAAGATGCTTGCTCCTTTGAAGAAAAACTGTGACAAACCCTAACAAATATTTTAAAAGTAGAGACATTAGTTTGCTGAAAAAGTTCAGTATAATAAAAGCTATGATTTTTCCAGTTGTCATGTATAGATGTGACAGTTGCACCATAAAGAATGGTGAGCGAAGAATTGATGGTTTTGAACTCTGGTGTTGGACAAGACACATGGGAGTCCCTTAGAGTGCAAGGAGATCCACACAGTCATCCTAAAGGAAACCAATCCTGAATATTCATTGGAAGGACCAATGCTGAAATTGAACTTTAATACTTTAGCCAACTGATGTGAAGAACTGACACATTAGAAAAGACCCTGTTACTGGGCAAGATTGAAGGCAGGAAGAAAGAGGTTGACAGAGGATGAGATGGTTGGATGGAATCACCAACTCGATGGACATGAGTTTGTCCAAGCTCCAGGAGTTGGTGAAGAACAGTGAGCCCTGGCGTGCTGCAGTCCATGGTGTTGCAAAGAGTCAGACATGACTGAGCGACTGAACTGAACTGAACATATCACATAGCAAATACTATTTCTAATGGGCATGTTTCTCCAGCAAGACGGGGGCTCCCTAAGGCCTCAACACATATCCTCTATCAAGATTGCACCCATGCACAGAAGTCAGTGCCTAGCATTCACAAAGCATTCAGTGAGTTCTGATTGCAGGGGGACCTCCATTTTAATCGACATAAAGGAGTAAAGGACACATTTATATTCCTGTCTCAAATAACTCCAAAGTAGAAAAGACAAATGAAAGAACATTGTTTTACATTAAACATCTGTCAGCAGAGAATGGATTCCTGAGGTGGGGAGCAAGCAAGCAGAGTTCTACAATTGCCCCAAATCTAGAAATAGTTTCCAACACATACATGGAAGGTATACCTAGGCAGAGACAAAGTCTCCCCAAGAAGAGAGATTTATGACTCTATATAGTTAGAGTTCACAAGAGAGAGCTACACACAGAGAACTATTGGAAGGTACAGGTGATACCCCTCCAGTCTTCTGCAGAGAGTTGATAGTATTGGTCTGAATTATAGGGAAAAATCCTTGAGTCTCAAATTGAACCAAGTCTAATTGTGTCTCCACCAACCAGTGTGCAAATTACTCATTTTTAAATATAAATTTATTTATTTTAATTGGAGGCTAATTACTTTACAATATTGTATTGGTTTGCCATACATTGACATGAATCCATCACAGGTGTACACATGTTTCTCATCCTGAACCCCTCTCCCACCTCCATCCCTATTCCATCCCTCTGGGTCATCCCAGTGCACCAGCCCCAAGCATCCTGTCATGCATCAAACCTGGACTGGTGATTCATTTCACATATGATAATATTCATGTTTCAATGCCATTCTCCCAAATCATCCCACCTTCTCCCTTTCCCACAGAGTCCAAAAGACTATTCTATATATCTGTGTCTCTTTTGCTGTCTCACATACAGGGTTATCATTACCATCTTTCTAATTTTCATATATATGTGTTGTATATTGTATTGGTGTTTTTCTTTCTGGCTTACTTCACTCTGTAAAATAGGCTCCAGTTTCATCCACTTCATTAGAACTGATTCAAAGGTATTCTTTTTAATGGCTGAGTAATGATCCATTGTGTATATGTACCACAGCTTTCTAATCCATTCATCTGCTGATGGATATCTAGGTTGCTTCCATCTCCTAGCTATTATAAACAGTGGTGCAATGAACATTGGGGTGCACCTGTATCTTTCAATTTGGTTTCCTGGGTGATTATGCCCAGTAGTGGGATTGCTGGATCATAAGACAGTTCTATTTCCACTTTTTAAAGGAATCTTCACACTGTTCTCCATAGTGGCTGTACTAGTTTGCATTCCCACCAACAGTGTAAGAGATTTCCCTTTTCTCCACACCCTCTCCAGCATTTATTGCTTGTAGACATTTGGATAGCAGCCATTCTGAATAGCGTGAAATGGTACCTCATTGTGGTTTGATTTGCATTTCTCTGATAATGAGTGATGTTGAGCACCTTTTCACGTGTTTGTTAGCCATCTGTATGTCTTCTTTGGAGAAATGTTTGTTTAGTTTTTTTGGCCCTTTTTTGGGTCTTTTTTTTTTTTCTTCTGGGATTGAGCTGCTGGAGTTGCTTCTATATTTTTGAGATTAATTCTTTGTCAGTTTCTTTATTTGTTATTATTTTCTCCCATTCTGAGGGGTGTCTTTTCACCTCACTTATAGTTTCCTTGGTTGTGGAGGAGCTTTCAATTTTAATTAGGTTTCATTTGTTTTCTTTTTGCTTTTATTTCCCATATTCTGCGAGGTGGGTCATAGAGGATACTGCTGTGATTTATGTCGGAGAGTGTTTTGCTTATGTTTTCCTCTAGCAGTTTTATAGTTTCTGGTTGTACGTTTAGATCTTTAATCCATTTTGAGTTCATTTTTGTGTATGGTGTTAGAAAGTGTTCTAGTTTCATTCTTTTACAAGTGGTTGGCCAGTTTTCCCAACCCCACTTGTTAAAGAGATTGTCTTTTCTCCATTGTATATTCTTGCCTCTTTTGTCAAAGATAAGGTGTCCATAGGTGCATGGATTTATCTCTGGGCTTTCTATTTTGTTCCATTGATCTATATTTCTGTCTTTGTGCCAGTGCCATACTGTCTTGATGACTGTGGCTTTGTAGTAGAGCCTGAAGTCAGGCAGGTTGATTCCTCCAGTTCCATTCTTCTTTGTCAAGATTGCTTTGGCTATTTGAGGTTTTTTGTATTTCCATACAAATTGTGAAATTATTAGTTCTAGCTGTGTGAAAAATACCATTGGTAGCTTGGTAAGGTTTCCATTGAATCTGTAGATTGTTTTGGGGTAGTATACTCATTTTCTCTATATTGATTTTTCTGATCCATGAACACGGTATATTCTCCATCTATTAGTGTCCTCATTGATTTCTTTCACCAGTGTTTTATAGTTTTCTATATACAGGTCTTTAGTTTCTTTAGGTAGATATAGTCCTAAGTATTTTAATCTTTCCTTGCAATGGGGAAAGGAATTGTTTCCTTAATTTCTCTTTTTATTTCCTCATTATTAGTGTATAAGAATGCAAGGAATTTCTGTGTGTTGATTTTATATCCTGCAACTTTAA
Source organism: Ovis canadensis (assembly GCF_042477335.2). NCBI lineage: Eukaryota > Metazoa > Chordata > Mammalia > Artiodactyla > Bovidae > Ovis > Ovis canadensis. The sequence goes on along the minus strand of NC_091265.1, from coordinate 53,875,357 downwards.
GATATTATTTAGCCCTAATAATTTTCTGGTGGAGTCTTTAGGGTTTTCTATGTAGAGGATCATGTCCTCTGCAAACAGTGAGAGTTTTACTTCTTCTTTTCCAATTTGGATTCCTTTTATTTCTTTTTCTGTTCTGATTGCTTTGGCCAATACTTCCCAAACTATGCTGAATAGTAGTGGTGAGAGTGAGCCCCCTTGGTTGTTCATGACTTTAGGGGAAATGCTTCCATTTTTCACCATTGAGGATAATGTTTGCTATGGGTTTGTCATATGTAGCTGTTAATATGTTGGGCATGTTCCTTCTATTCCTGCTTTCTGGAGAGTTTTTATCATAAATGGATGTTGAATTTTGTCAAAGGCTTTCTCTGCGTCTATTGAGATAATCATATGATTCTTCTTTTTCAATTTGTTAATGTGGTGTATTGCATTGATTGATTTGCAGATATTGAAGAATCTTTGCATCCCTGGGATAAGCCCACTTGGTCATGATATATGATTTTTTTAACGTCTTTTTGAATTGTGATTTCTAGGATTCTGTTAAGGATTTTTTGCATCTATGTTCATCGGTGATACTGGCCTGTAGTTTCCTTTTTCTTGTGGAATCTTTGTCAGTGTTGGTATTAAGGTAATGGTGGCCTCATAGAATGAGTTTGTAAGTTTACCTTTGTCTGCAACTTTCGGGAAGAGTTTGAGTAGCATAGGTGTTAGCTCTTCTCTAAATTTTTGGTAGAATTCAGCTAGGAAGCCATCTGGTCCTAAGCTTTTGTTTGCTGGAAAATTTCTGATTACAGTTTCAATTTCCATGCTTGTGATGGGTCTGTTAAGATTTTCTATTTCTTCCTGGATCAGTTTTGGAAAGTTATGTTTTTCTAATAATTTGTCCATTTCTTCCATGTTGTCCATTTTATTGGCATATAATTGCTGATAGTAGTCTCTTATGATCCTTTGTATTTCTGTGTTGTCTGTTGTTATTTCTGTGTTGTCTGTTGTGATCTCTCCATTTTGATTTCTAATTTTATTGATTTGATTTTTGTCCCTATGTTTTTTGATGAATCTGGCTAATGGTCTGTCAATTTTATTTATCCTCTCAAAGAACCAGTTTTGGCTTTGTTGATTTTTGCTATGGTCTCTTTTGTTTCTTTTGCATGTATGTCTGCCTGAATTTTGAAGAATCTTTCCTTCTACTAACACTGGGGTTCTCCATTTCTTCCATTTCTAGTTGCTTTAGATGTAGAGTTAGGTTACTTACTTGACTTTTGTCTTGTTTCTTGAGGTATGCCTGTATTACTATGAACCTTCCCCTTCAACATTGCTTTTACAGTGTCCCAGAGGGTTTGGGTTGTTGTGTTTTCAATTTCATTCATTTCTATGCATATTTTGATTTCATTTTTTATTTCTTCTGTGATTTGTTGGTTATTCATTAGCACGTTGTTCAGCCTCCATATGTTGGAATTTTTAATAGTTTTCCTCCTATATTTGAGATCTATCTTACCGAATTGTGGTCAGAAAAGATGCTTGGAATGATTTCTTTTTTTTTTTTCTTTTTTGAATTTACCAAGGCTACATTTATGGCCCAGGATGTGATCTATCTTGCAGAAGGTTCCGTGTGCACTTGAAAAAAAGGTGAAATTCATTGTTTTGGGGTGAAATGTCCTATAGATATCAATTAGGACTAAAAGGTCTATTGTATCATTTAAAGTTTGTGTTTCCTTGTTAATTTTCAGTTTAGTTGATCAAGCCATAAGTGTGACTGCGGTATTAAAGTCTACCACTATTATTGTGTGCTGGAGTCCAGCTCCAGCAGCCAGGGAATTAGCCTGAAGGGGTGAGCAGTGTTGGCAGATGATGATGTGGCCTCTGACTCAAAGTATGGAACTATATGTTTCTTTCAAACTTCAAGTTTTCTTTCATACTTTGACCAAAGCGTTGAGTCAGAGGTTTGACATTTTTAGTTTCCCCCACCCAGATTTATTGTCTCCAGAAATCACTGTTGTCCTACAAACAGAGTTCCTGCTTCAGCGATTCTCTCAGAATCCGCTTTCAGTTCAGTTCAGTCGCTCAGCCGTGTCCGCCTCTTTGCGATCCCATGAATCGCAGCATGCCAGGCCTCCCTGCCCATCACCATCTTCTGGAGTTCACTCAGACTCACGTCCATCGAGTACGTGATGCCATCCAGCCATCTCATCCTCGGTCGTCCCCTTCTCCTCCTGCCCTCAATCCCTCCCAGCATCAGAGTCTTTTCCAACGAGTCAAATCTTCACACGAGGTGGCCAAAATACTGGAGCTTCAGCTTTAGCATCATTCCTTCCAAAGAAATCTCAGGGCTGATCTCCTTCAGAACGGACTGGTTGGATCTCCTTGCAGTCCAAGGGACTCTCAAGAGTCTTCTCCAACTCCACAGTTCAAAAGCATCAATTCCTTGGCGATCAGCCTTCTTCACAGTCCAACTCTCACATCCATACATGACCACAGGAAAAACCATAGCCTTGACAGGACGGACCTTAGTCGGCAAAGTAATGTCTCTGCTTTTGAATATACTGTCTAGGTTGCTCATAACTTTCCCTCCAAGGAGTAAGCATCTTTTAATTTCATGGCTGCAGTCACCATCTGCAGTGATTTTGGAGCCCCAAAAAATAAAGTCTGACACTGTTTCTACTGTTTCCCCATCTATTTCCCATGAAGTGATGGGACCAGATGCCATGATCTTCATTTTCTGAATGTTGAGCTTTAAGCCAACTTTTTCACTCTCCTCTTTCATTTTCATCAAGAGGATTTTTAGTTCCTCTTCACTTTCTGCCATAAGGGTGGTGTCATCTGCATATCTGAGGTTATTGATATTTTCCCCAGCAATCTTGATTTCAGTTTGTGTTTCTTCCAGTCCAGCGTTTCTCATGATAAGCAGGGTAACAATATACAGCCTTGATGTACTCCTTTTCCTGTTTGGAACCAGTCTGTTATTTCATGTCCAGTTCTAACTGTTGCTTCCTGACCTGCATACAGTTTCTCAAGAGGCAGGTTAGGCGGTCTGGTATTCCCATCTCTTTCAGAATTTTCCACAGTTTATTGTGATAGACACAGTCAAAGGCTTTGGGATAGTCAATAAAACAGAAATAGATGATTTTCTGGAACTCTCTTGCTTTTTCCATGATCCAGCGGATGTTGGCAATTTGATCTCTGGTTCCTCTGCCTTTTCTAAAACCAGCATGAATATCAGGGAGTTCACGGTTCACGTATTGCTGAAGTCTGGCTTGGAGAATTTTGAGCATTACTTTACTAGTATGTGAGATGAGTGCAATTGTGCAGTAGTTTGAGCATTCTTTTGCATTGCCTTTCTTTGGAATTGGAAAGAAAACTGACCTTTTGCAGTCCTGTGGCCACTGCTGAGTTTTCCAAATATGCTGGCATATTGAGTGCAGCACTTTCACTGCATCATCTTCAGAATTTGAAACAGTGTGCTGGCGCACTTAAGTGCAGGCAGCTGCCAGCCGGCCCACTTAAGTGCAGGTGGCTGCCAGCTGGCGCACTTAAGCACAGGCGGCTGCCAGCCAGCGCTGAGAGGAGCTACCCTGCATTTGAGGTTAGGGGCAGCAGCCTAGTGTGCCAGGCTGCAATGGCTCAGGAACGGTCGAGAGGAGCTACCCTGCGTCCGAGGTCAGGGGCGGCGGCCAGGAGGAGCTACCCCGCGTCTGAGGTCGGGGTGGTGGCCGAGAGGAGTTACCCCGCATCCGAGTTCAGTGGCGGCCGGGAGGAGACACCCCGCGTCCAAGGTCAGGGGTGGCGGCTGAGAGGAGCTACCCTGCGTCCGAGGTCAGTGGCAGCCGGGAGGAGACACCCTGAGTCTAAGATCAGGGGCGACCGGGAGAAGCCACCTCGCACCCGAGGCCAGGGGCGGTGACCCTGAGTAGCCACCCTGAGCCCGAGGCCAGGGGCAGCAGCAGGGAAGAGCCACCCATGCCCGAAGCCAGGGCCTGCGTCGGGGAGGCGCAACCCGAGGACCGGTGTCTGCACAGGCACAGGAGGGCCTAGAGGAGCTATCCCACGTTGAAGATCAGGAACGGCGGCGGTAAGGAAATACCCCTTGTCCAAGGTAAGGAGCAGCGGCTGTGCATTGCTGGAGCAGCCGTGAAGAGATACCCCATGCCCAACGTAAGAGAAACCCAAGTAAGATGGTAGGTGTTACAAGAGGGCATCAAAGGGCAGACACACTGAAACCACCCTCACAGAAAACTAGTTAATCTAATCACACTAGGACCACAGCCTTGTCTAACTCAATGAAACCAGGAGATGCCTGCAGGGCAACCCAAGACGGGCGGGTCATGGTGGAGAGGCCTGACAGAATGTGGTCCACTGGAGAAGGGAATGGCAAGCCACTTCAGTATTCTTGCCTTGAGAACCCCATGAATAGTATGAAAAGGTGAAATGATAGGATACCAAAAGAAGAACTCCCCAGTTCATTAGGTGACCAATATGCTATTGGAGATCAGTGGAGAAATAACTCTAGAAAGAATGAAGGGATGGAGCCAAAGCAAAAACAATACCCAGCTGTGGATGTGACTGGTGATAGAAGCAAGATTTGATGCTGTAAAGAGCAATACTGCATAGGAACCTGGAATGTCAGGTCCATGAATCAAGGCAAATTGGAAGTGATCAAACAAGAGATGGCAAGAGTGAACGTCGACATTCAAGGAATCAGTGAACTAAAATGGACTGCAATGGGTGAATTTAACTCAGATGACCATTATATCTACTACTGCGGGCAAGAATCCCTCAGAAGAAATGGAGTAGCCATCATGGTCAACAAAAGAGTCTGAAATGCATTACTTGGATGCAATCTCAAAAATAACAGAATGATCTCTGTTCATTTCCAAGGCAAACCATTCAATATCATGGTAATCCAAGTCTATGACCCAACCAGTAATGCTGAAGAAGCTGAAGTTGAACAGTTTTATGAAGACCTACAAGACCTTTTAGAACTAACATGCAAAAGAGATGTCCTTTTCATTATAGGGGACTGGAATGCAAAAGGAGAAAGTCAAGAAACACCTGGAGTAACAGGCAAATTTGACCTTGGATTGTGGAATGAGGCAGGGCAAAGACTAATAGAGTTTTGCCAAGAAAATGCACTGGTCATAGTCAACACCCTCTTCCAACAACATAAGATTCTACACATGGACATCACCAGATGGTCAACACCAAAATCAGATTGATTATATTCTTTGCAGCCAAAGATGGAGAAGCTCTATACAGTCCACAAAAACAAGACCAGGAGCTGACTGTGGATCACATCATGAACTCCTCATTGCCACATTCAGACTCAAATTGAAGAAAGTAGGGAAAACCGCTAGACCATTCAGGTATGACCTAAATCAAATCCCTTATGATTATACAGTGGAAGTGAGAAATAGATTTAAGGGTCTAGATCTGATAGATAGAGTGCCTGATGAACTATGGAATGAGGTTCATGACATTGTACAGGAGACAGGGATCAAGACCATCCCCATGGAGAAGAAATGCAAAAAAGCAAAATGGCTGTCTGGGGAGGCCTTACAAATAGCTGCGAAAAGAAGAGAGGTGAATAGCAACAGAAAAAAGGAAAGATATAAGCATCTGAATGCAGAGTTCCAAAGAATAGCAAGAGGAGATAAGAAAGCCTTCTTCAGTGATCAATGCAAAGAAATAGAGGAAAACAGAATGGGGAAGACTAGAGATCTCTTCAAGAAAATTAGAGATACCAAGGGAACATTTCATGCAAAGATGGGCTTGATAAAAGACAGAAATGGTCTGGACCTAACAGAAGCAGAAGGTATTAAGAAGAGGTGGCAAGAATACACGGAAGAACTCTACAAAAAAGATCTTCACGATCCAGATAATCATGATGATGTCATCATTAATCTAGAGCAAGACATCTTGGAGTGTGAAGTCAAGTGGGCCTTAGAAAGCATCACTGTGAACAAAGCTAGTGGATGTGATTGAATTCCAGTTGAGCTGTTTCAAATCCTGAAAGATGATGCTGTGAAAATGCTGCACTCAATATGTCAGAATCCGATTTACTATCTGTTATCTACTTTCTCTTCTGTGTCCTATACTTAACTTGTGATTACATTGTAACTCATTCCACATTCCTCAGTTTATTTGCTATCTTTCTAAATCCTGTTTGCCCCTAGCATCTTATGATCATTTTCTCCTAAAAAGGCTTCTAGCTATTCTTAATTATTTATAAACCCTAAACTCAGCAAACTTGTTTTGCCATAAATATTTCCCTCAGAAACAGGTCTCAGAAAACAATCCTTCCCATGGCCTCAAGCTGCGGCCAATGGGCTCATCCTGGAACATTCTGTGTAAAGATCCTTGAACAAATGTCAATGGTCACTTTATAAATTATTTTCTGGGCACAACTGCAGAAGGCTTTGTGCTTTCTCATGTTTCTCTCAAGAACAATAAGCACCTTAACATTCTTTCCAGTCAACTCAATGGAAGAAAGGAAAGAACAAGTCAGAATCACAAGACCTAACTCCTTTATCCCAGGTCCATGTCTGCAGAATGAGGAGAGGGTGTCGGGGCTGTGCATCCAATTTGTCAGTAATGCCTAACACAGATCCTGACAATTGTGTTATTGTTAATTTCCCCTTTCATACTTGTTAGCATTTGTCTTACATATTGCAGTGCTCCTATTGTGGGTGCCTTTATATTTACTACTGTTATATCTTCTTCTTGGATTGATATTTTGATCATTATTTATTGTCCTTCTTTGTCTCTTTTCACAGCCTTTGTTTTATTTTTTTTAATTTTTTTTGTGTTGTTGTTTCTTTTTTTTTTTTTAGTTTTTTATTTTTTAAATCTTAAAATCTTTAATTCTTACATGCGTTCCCAAACATGAACCCCCCTCCCACCTCCCTCCCCATAACATCTCTCTGGGTCATCCCCATGCACCAGCCCCAAGCATGCTGCATCCTGCGTCAGACATAGACTGGCGATTCAATTCTTACATGATAGTATACATGTTAGAATGTCATTCTCCCAAATCATCCCACCCTCTCCCTCTCCCTCTGAGTCCAAAAGTCCGTTATACACATCTGTGTCTCTTTTCCCTGTCAGCCTTTGTTTTAAAGTCTATTGCATTGATTTCTATCATTCTAACTTCTACCTCACTTATCCTTACTTCTGCCTCCATTATTCTACTGATGGTCCCCCCCAGAGTGTTTTTTATCTCATTTATTGCATTATTCATTATGTATTGACTCTTTTTAATTTCTTCTGTGTCTTTGTTAAACCTTTCTTGCATCTTCTCATCTTTATCTCCAGGCTATTATCTGTATTTCCTTATTCTTTTCAAGATTTTGGATCATTTTCACTATCATTATTTTGAATTCTTTATCAGGAATATTCCCTATCTCTTCATCTTTTGTTTGGTTTGGTGGACATTTATTCCGTTCCTTTACCTGCTGGGTATTTGTCAGCCTCTTCTTCTTGTTTATATTGCTGTGTTTGTCGTTGCCTTTCCGGATTCTGGCAATTTGTGGAGTTTTCTTTATTGTGGAGTTTGCTCGCTGTAGGTGGGGTTGGACGGGTGGCTTGTCAAGGTTTCCTGGTTAGGCAAGCGTGTGTTGGTGTTCTTGTGGGTGGAGCTGGATTTCTTCCCTCTGTAGCTCAATGAAGTGTCCAGTAATGAGTTATGAGATGTCCATGGGCTTGGAGTGACTTTGGACAGCCTGTATATTGAAACTCAGGGCTATTTTCCTGTGTTGCTGGAGAATTTGCATGGTATGCATTTCTCTGGAACTTGTTGGCCCTTGGATGGTGCTTGGTTTCAGTGCAGGTATGGAGGAGTTTGATGAGTTCTTGTCGATTAGTGTTCCCTGGATTCAGGAGTTCTCTGGTGTTCTCAGGATTTGGAGGTAAGCCTCCTGCCTCTGGTTTTCAGTCTTATTCTTATAATAGCCTCAAGACTTCTCCATCTATACAGCACCAATGATAAAACATCTAGGTTAAAGATGAAAAGTTTCTCCACAGTGAGGGACATCCAGAGAGGTTCACAGAGTTACATGGAGAAGAGACGAGGGAGTAAGGGAGGTAGAGGTGACCAGGAGTGGAAGAGAGGAAATCAAAAGGAGAGAAAGCAAGCTGACCTGTACTCACTTCCCTATGTGCTCTCCACAGTCTGGAACTCTCAGAGATGTTCACAGAGTTACACAGAGAAGAGAAGAGGGAGGAAAGAGACAGAGGTGGCCAGAGGGGTAAAGGGTCAATGAAAAGGAGAGAGACAGATCCAGCCAGTAGCCAACCCACGTCCAAGGAGCGGTGGCTGCCACAGGAGGGCCTAGAGGAGCTATCCCATGTTGAAGGTCAGGAAGGGTGGTGGTGAGTTGATACACCTCATCCAAGGTAAGGAGCAGTGGCTGAGCTTTGCTGGAACAGCCGTGAAGAGATACCCCACACCCAAGTTAAGAGAAACCCAAGTAAGATGGTAGGTTTTCCAAGAGGGCATCAGAGGGCAGACACACTAAAACCACACACAGAAAACTAGTCAATCTAATCACACTAGGACCACAGCCTTGTCTAACTCAGTAAAACTAAGCCATGCCCATGGGCAACCCAAGATGGGCGGGTCATGGTGGTGAGGTCTGATAGAATGTGGTCCACTGGAGAAGGGAACTGCAAAGCACTTCAGTATTCTTGCCTTGAGAACTCCATGAACAGTATGAAAAGGCAAAATGATAGGATACTGTAAGAGAAACTCCCCAGGTCATTCAGTGCCCAATATGCTACTGGAGATCAGTGGAGAAATAACTCTAAAAGAATGAAGGGATGGAGCCAAAGCAAAAACAATACCCAGTTGTGGATGTGACTAGTGATAGAAGCAAGATCCGATGCTGTAAAGAGCAATATTGCATAGGAACCTGGAATGTCAGGTCCATGAATCAAGGCAAATTGGAAGTGATCAAACAAGAGATGGCAAGGGTGAACATCTACATTCTAGGAATCAGCAAACTAAAATGAACGGGAATTGGTGAATTTAACTCAGATGACCATTATATCTACTACTGCGGGCAGGAATACCTTAGAAGAAATGGAGTAGCCATCATGGTCAACAAAAGAGTCTGAAATGCATTACTTGGATGCAATCTCAAAAATAACAGAATGATCTCTGTTCATTTCCAAGGCAAATCATTCAATATCATGGTAATCCAAGTCTATGACCCAACCAGTAATGCTGAAGAAGCTGAAGTTGAGCGGTTCTATGAAGACCTACAAGAACTTTTAGAACTAACACCCAAAAAAAGATGTCTTTTTCATTATAGGGGACTGGAATGCAAAAGGAGAAAGTCAAGAAACATCTGGAGTAACAGGCAAATTTGACCTTGGAATGCGGAATGAAGCAGGGCAAAGACTAATAGAGTTTTGCAAGAAAATGTACTGGTCATAGAAAACACCCTCTTCCAACAACACAAGAGAAGATTCTACACATGGACATCATCAGATGGTCAACACCAAAATCAGATTGATTATATTCTTTGCAGCCAAAGATGGAGAAGCTCTATACAGTCCACAAAAACAAGACCAGGAGCTGACTGTGGATCACATCATGAACTCCTCATTGCCACATTCAGACTCAAATTGAAGAAAGTAGGGAAAACCGCTAGACCATTCAGGTATGACCTAAATCAAATCCCTTATGATTATACAGTGGAAGTGAGAAATAGATTTAAGGGTCTAGATCTGATAGATAGAGTGCCTGATGAACTATGGAATGAGGTTCATGACATTGTACAGGAGACAGGGATCAAGACCATCCCCATGGAGAAGAAATGCAAAAAAGCAAAATGGCTGTCTGGGGAGGCCTTACAAATAGCTGCGAAAAGAAGAGAAGCGGAAAAGGAAAAAAGGAGAAAAGGAAAGATATAAGCATCTGAATGCAGAGTTCCAAAGAATAACAAGAAGAGATAAGAAAGCCTTCTGGAGCGATCAATGCAAAGAAATAGAGGAAAACAACAGAATGGGGAAGACTAGAGATCTCTTCAAGAAAATTAGAGATATCAAGGGAATATTTCATGCAAAGCTGGGCTCGATAAAGGACAGAAATGGTATGTACCTAACAGAAGCAGAAGATATTAAGAAGACGTGGCAAGAACACAGAACTGTACAAAAAAGATCTTCACAACCAAGATAATCACTATGGTGTGATCACTCACCAGAACCAGACATCCTGGAATGGGAAGTCAAGTGGGCCTTAGAAAGCATCACTGCGAACAAAGCTAGTGGAGGTGATGGAATTCCAGTTGAGCTATTTCAAATCCTGAAAGATGTTGCTGTGATAGTGCTGCACTCAATATGCCAGCAAATTTGGAAAACTCAGCAGTGTCCACAGGACTAGAAAAGGTCAGTTTTCATTCCAATCCCAAAGAAAGGCAATGCAAAAGAATGCTCAAACTACTGCACAATTGCACTCATCTCACACGCTATTAAAGTAATGCTCAAAATTCTCCAAGCCAGGCTTCAGCAATACATGAACCATGAACTTCGAGATGTTCAGCCTACTTTTGGAAAAGGCAGAGGAACCAGGGACCAAATTGCCAGCATCCACTGGATCATGGAAAAAGCAATAGAGTTCCAGAAAAACATACATTTATGCTTTATTGACTATCCCAAACCCTTTGACTGTGTCTATCACAATAAACCGTGGAAAATTCTGAGAGAGGGGAATACCAGACCACCTGACCTGCCTCTTGAAAAATCTGTATGCAGGTCAGGAAGCAACAGTTAGAACTGGACATGGAACAACAAACAGACTGGTTTTAAATAGGAAAATAGTATATCACGGCTGTATATTCTCATCCTGCTTATTTAATTTATATGCAGAGTACATCATGAGAAACACTGGACTGGAAGAAACACAAGCTGAAATCAAGATTGCCAGGAGAAATATAAATAACCTCAGATATGCAGATGACACCACCCTTATGGCAGAAAGTGAAGAGGAACTCAAAAGCCTCTTGGAGAAAGTAAAAGAGGAGAGTGAAACCTTGGCTTAAAGCTCAACATTCAGAAAATGAAGATCATGGCATGCGGTTCCATCACTTCATGGGAAATAGATGGGGAAACAGTGGAAAAAGTGTCAGACTTTATTTTTTGGGGCTCCAAAATCACTGCAGATGGTGATTGCAGCCATGAAATTAAAAGACGTTTACTCCTTGGAAGAAAAGTTATGACTAACCTAGATAGTATATTAAAAAGCAGAGACATTACTTTGCTGACTAAGGTCCATCTAGTCAAGGCTATGGTTTTTCCATTAGTCATGTTATGGATGTGAGACTTGGACTGTGAAGAAGGCTGAGCACTGAAGAATTGATACGTTTGAACTGCGGTGTTGGAGAAGACTCTTGAGAGTTCCTTGGACTGAAAGGAGATCCAAACAGTCCATTCTGAAGGAGATCAGCCCTGGGATTTCTTTGGAAGGAATGACACTGAAGCTGACACTCCAGTACTTTGGTCACCTCATGAGAAGAGTTGACTCATTGGAAAAGACTCTGATGCTGGGAGGGATAGGGAGCAGGAGGAGAAGGAGATGACAGAGGATGCGATGACTGAAGGCATCACTGACTCGATGGATGTGAGTCTGGGTGAACTCCGGGAGCTGGTGATTGACAGGGAGGCCTGGCATGCTGCAATTCTGGGGTCGCAACAAGTCGGACACAACTGAGCGACTGAACTGAACTGAACTGAACTAAGTGTTCTCAACAGTCCGGAACACACAATGAGATTCACAGAGTTGGGTAGAGAAGAGAAGGAGGAGCGAGGAGATAGAGGAGACCTGGTGGACAAAAAGGAGATCCAAAGGGGGAGAGAGCAATCAGACCAGTGATCTCGGTCCCAAGTGAAAATGGTTACTGAAGATTGGGTTCTTAAAGGTACAAACTTGATAACAAATTCCCAAAAGCAAAGATTAAAAATCTAGAATAGAGGTTTGATTCTAAAAAATATAATATTAATAAAAAACAAAACAAAACTATATATATATATATATGAAGTTTGCTTTAAGAAATAGGGTCTTTTTTCTTCAAAGTAATAGTAGGCTATAAAAATGAAATTTAAAGGAGTAGTAGAGGACTTAACACTGAAAAAAATTACATTTAAAGAATGAAAGTAGTAAAAATATATCTAGGACATTCTCTGGTGTTGTTGTGGGCAGTGTGGTGTCAGTTCAGTTTCAGATAGTTTCTTGATCCAGATTATACTTGTCGAGAACTATAGGCCCCTTCCTATGTAGTAGGTGCTAACTGCAGGGCTTTAATCTATTGCACCTGTCACTTCCAGGGTGGTTCCCTCTGTTTTAGCTTCTTCTGTTTGCTGGTCTCTTCAGCATCTAATTTCTGCCCTGCCTAAAGGGGGTGGTGGTGGACAATTTTTTAGGCTCACTTGTTCACTCGTGCTTTGGGGAGGGAGGAACACTGCAAACAAATATCACTGGTGCGTGTGGGGAGTGCTCCCAGTGTCTCAGGCACACTGGGTTTGCCCCTGCTCATGGTGTGTGTGCTTTCCCAGTGTACACTGTTCAGAGTCCAGGTTACTCTGCCGGGAACTGTCTGAGGTGGGCCCTGGGTTGCATGCACTTCCCAGGTCTAAGACACTTAATTTCAGGTACTTGGGTACTCCTCAAAGGTGTAGACCCAGTTGGGCCTGCGTTTTGTGCCCTTCCCAGGTCCAAGCCGCTCAGGTGATCAGGTGTTTGGCGAGGACAGTCACTCCTACTTATTGCCTCTCCCGTCCCTGCTGCTCAGTTTTCTGCATGTACAATTGGCACACCTTCTCAGATGGATATTGACCGTCCAGAATCCCAGGAAGACTTGGTTAGTAACGAAGGTTGCTTACAGTATTCTTGCCTGGAGAATCCCTGGGACAGAGAAGCCTGGTGGGCTGCTGTCTAACGGATCACACAGAGTCGGACACAACTAAAGCGGCTTAGCAGCAGCAGCTGCTGCTTGCAGTTTGGTAGATGATGACTGTCTGGGGCAAGATTGCCCCCTTCTGGCTCTGGCTGCCCTCGCTCCCCTGTCTCTGGCAGCGGATGGGCTGGTCCTCAGCCGGCTACCTCTACTCACACCTTTGAATGTGAGCAGGCCAGGCAGTGTCTTAGTTAGGGCTTTTCACTGGGATAGCTATCCCAGGGTCTGGTTTGCTATTTCAAGTTAGTTCCCTCAGGTTGCACTCAGGGCATTCAGGCCCAGTCCTTACTCTAAGCAATGCAGCCCGCACTTCCCTGCCCAGCCCCCTCTTGCTAGTGGCGGATGCAGGCATCTGCACTGCTTCTCTGCTGGCAGTTGGGCATTACATTTGGCATGTAATCTGTGGGTTTAAATTATTTATTTATTTTTTCCTCCCACTTATGTTGCCCTCTAAGGGCTTTCTTGTGGCTCAGATGGCAAAGCATCTGCCTGCAATGCAGGAGACCAGGGTTCGATTCCTCGGTTGGGAAGATCCCCTGGAGAAGGAAATGGCAATACCCTCCAGCACTCTTGCCTGGAAAATCCCATGGACGGAGGAGCCTGATAGGCTACAGTCCACGGGGTCGCAAAGGGTCAGACACGACTGAGCGACTTCACTTTATGTTGCCCTCTAAGGTTTCAAGGATTGTGACAGACTCACCAGTGAGAGTGTTTCCTGTGTTTGGAATCTTCTCTGTTTTTTAAGACTCCCTTCCCAGGATGGATCACCGTCCCTACGTCTTTTGTCTCTCTTTTCATCTGTTATATTTTTTCCTACCTCCTTTCAAAGACAATGGTCTGCTTTTCTGGGTGCCTAATGTCCTCTGCCTGCATTCAGAAGTAGTTTTGTGGAATTTACTCAGCATTCAAATGTTCTTTTGATGAATCTGTTGGGGAGAAATTGTTCTCCCTGTCCTATTCTTCCGCCATCTTAGGACTGTCCCCAGAATTACTCATAATTCCCATGAGATCAATAGGGCCCTGAAGACAATATTGCCTTGCTACTGGGGAATAGTAAACCTGGTCTAAAAGCTGGTTTCATCTCAGTATAAAAAACTTTACAGCAAGCCTTCAAAAAATGCAATTGTTTCCAAGAAATTAACAGTGTTTGCAAACAGTGAAAGGAATAATTTGTAAAAATTAAAAAATATCCAGCATCCAAATGTAAAGTGACCACATCCACGATCCAATTTAAATTTTCCATATAAATTGTGAAAGTATTTGTCCTAGTTTCATCTCAATATTGTAAGGTAATTATCCTCTGATTAAGATAAATAAATAAATTTAAAAAGAATAAAAATCCAGATGTGTAAAGAAGCAAGAAAATATCCATAATGAGGGCAAAATCAATTAGTAAAAACACAAGTAAATTATATATTACATAATTAGCAGGCAAGGACATTAAAATGCTTACTACATCAATAATCCTTATATTAATGAAACTGAAGAATATTGAGTATGTTAAATAGAGACATGTAGAATAGAAATGCAAAGACTCTGGGGAAAAATTAATTGTGCATCAGAGACCTTTGAAGTAACTTTAAGAGTGGTAAAATATATGTAAATAGAATCACACAGGAAGTGAAAGACAGGAGAATAGTGCAAACAACTTCATATTTACTGGTTGAAAAATTTCCAGGAATGATGAAAGCTTTAAAACCGTTAACACAGAAATTCAATTAATTCAAGGACCTGAAATATGACAGATTTACAAAGGCACATCATAATTCAAGATTTAAGACAATCAACCAAAGAAATGCAACCAGAAAGAAAACAGACACAACAGAACAAAAAGTGGGGATGACAGAAGATTAGGCAAAGAAAACAGTGTTAGTCAGGGGACACTGGCACCACATCTTAATTGCAAGAGAAATATAATTGACTCAGAATTCTATACACAAGAAAATTACATATCAAAAACAAGATAGAATACTTTTTCAGACAGACAACAACTACAAGATTGCATCACCACCAACAGACCAATGTAATAAATGTTTTTTTAAAGATATCAGGTCAGAAGGAATTTAAAATGAAGTGAAAATCTGGATCTAAAGGGGGAATGAACAGTATCCAAAATGATAAACATGTAATATGTATTAGAAGGTAAATATAAGGACTTCCTTGGCAGTCCAGTGGTTAAGGATCTGCTTTGCAATGCAAAGCATTTGCAAATGGCAAAGATATGTTCCTTTGCCAGAGAACTAAGATGCCACATGCCACTGAGCAATTATGCCTGCATGTCTCAAATAGAGTTTACATGCTGCAAGTACTGAACTCCTCAAATAGAGAGTCCCTACCACAAGAAAGATCCTGCATGCCACACTAAGACCCAGTACAGACAAAGAAATGATAAATTAATAAATAATTCAATAATTATCATAATTAATAATGATAGACTGGCAAGTTAAAGATGCATACCATGGATCTTAAAACTACTTAAAAAACAGTTACAGTGAATAAAGTGACAAAGGATATAAAAGGGAATCCAAAAACCTACTCAGTCGCAAAGAAGTCAGAGATAAAAAGAGACATAGAAAGAAAGTACATGGGACAAACTGATGTTAAAGAGCAAGATGATAGAATTAAATACAACTAGAGACTGGAAAAGCTGAGTTTCATTCCAATCACAAAGAAAGGCAATGCCAAAGAATGCTCAAACTACCACACAATTGCACTCATCTCACACTCTAGTAAAGTAATGCTCAAAATTCTCCAAGCCAGGCTTCAGCAATCCATGAACCATGAACTTCCAGATAATCAAGCTGGTTGTAGAAAAGGCAGAGGAACCAAAGATCATATTGCCAACATCTGATGGATTATCAAAAAAGCAATAAATTCCAGAACAAAACCTACTTCTGCTCTACTGATTATGCCAAAGACTTTGTGTGGATCACAATAAAATGTGGAAAATTCTGAAAGTGATTGGGATACCAGACCTCCTGAATTGCCTCTTGAGAAACCTGTATGTAGGTCAGGAAGCAGCAGTTAGAACTGGACATGGAACAACAGACTGGTTCCAAACAGGAAAGAAGTACTTCAAGGCTTTATATTGTCACGATGCTTATTTAGTTTCTATGCAGACTACCTCATGAAAATGCTGGGCTGGAGGAGGCACAGGTTGGAATCAAGATTGCCGGGAGAAATATCAATAGCCTCAAATATGCAGATGACACCACCCTATTGCAGAAAGTGGAGAATAAAATACCTCTTGGTGAAGGTGAAAGAGGAGAGTTAAAAGTTGGCTTAAAGCTCAAAATTTAAAAAACTAAGATCATGGCATGTGGTCCCATCACTTCATGGGCAATAGATGGGGAAACAGTGGAGACAGTGGTGGACCTCATTTTTCTGGGCTCAAAATCTGCAGATGGTGATTGCAGCCATGAAACTAAAATATGTTTACACCTTGGAAGAAAAGTTGAGGCCAATCTAGACAGCATATTGAAAAGCAGAGACATTACTATGTCAACAAAGGTCCGTGTAGTCAAGGCTATGGTTCTTCCAATGGTCATGTATAGATGTGAGAGTTGGACTGTAAAGAAAGGTGAGCCCCGAAGATTTGATGCTTTTGAACTGTGGTGTTGGAGAAGACTCCTGAGTGTCCCTTGGACTGCAAGAAGATGCAACTAGTCCATCCTAAAGGAAATCATTCCTGAATGTTCACTGGAAGGACTGATGCTGAAGCTGAAACTCCAATACTTGGCCACCTGATGCAAAGAGTGGACTCATTTGAAAAGGCCCTGATGTTGGGAAAGATTGAGGGCAGGAGGAGAAGGGGATGACAGAGGATGAGACAGCTGGATGGCATTACCAACTCAAGGGACATGCATATGTGTGGGCTCCAGGTTGGTGATGGACAAGGAGGCCTTGTGTGCTGCAGTTCATGGGCTCACAAGAGTTGAATATGACTGAGCAACTGAACTGAACTGAAGTTGATGAATATAGTGTCAGATTTCTCTCCTTTTTTCCTTTTGATTTTCTTCGCTTTTGTTTTGATGGGCAGGATTTTTGTTTTTCCTTAGAAAATATTCCACTCTGAATGTAGAGTCATAAGTCTGAATTGTAAAGCCACTTAAGTAATGTGTTGTTACAGGTAGCTAGTCAACAACTTGATGCAATTAGATTTATTATTCTTTGTTCTCAATTTGTTCAGTTCAGTTCAGTCCTTCAGTTGTGTCTGTTTCTTTGCAATGCCATAGACTACAACATGCCAGGCCTTCCTATCCATCACCAACTCCCGGAGCAGTCTCAAGCTCATGTCCATCGACTTGGTGACGCTATTCAACCATCTCATCATCTGTCTTCTGCTTCTCCTCTTGCCTTCAATTTTTCCTAATAGGAGGATCTTTTCCAATGATTCAGCATGTTTAGTATGCATTCAGTCTGTTTCTCCAAAGAAGACATACAGGTGGCTGACAAACACATGAAAAGATGCTCAACATCACTCATTATCAGAGAAATGCAAATCAAGACCACAATGAGGTACCATTTCACACCAGCCAGAATGGCTGCGATCCAAAAGTCTACAAGCAATAAATGCTGGAGAGGATGTGGAGAAAGGGGAACCCTCTTACACTGTTGGTGGGAATGCAAACTAGTACAGCCACTATGGAGAACAGTGTAGAGATTCCTTAAAAAATTGCAAATAGAACTGCCTTATGATCCAGCAATCCTATTGCTGGGCATACACACAGAGGAAACCAGAATAGAAAGAGACACATGTACCCCAGTGTTCATTTCAGCACTGTTTATAATAGCCAGGACATGGAAACAACCTAGATGTCCATCAGCAGATGAATGGATAAGAAAGCTGTGGTACATATACACAATGGAGTATTACTCAGCAATTAAACAGAATAAATTTGAATCAGTTCTAGTGAGATGGATGAAACTGGAGCCAATTATACAGAGTGAAGTAGGCCAGAAAGAAAAACACCACTACAGTATACTGACACATATATATGGAATTTAGAAAGATGGTCATGATGACCCTGTATGTGAGAGAGCAAAAGAGACACAGATGTATAGAACGGACTTTTGGACTCTGTGGGAGAGGGAGAGGGTGGGATGATTTGGGAGAATGGCACTGAAACATGTACACTATCATGTAAGAAACGAAGCGCCAGTCTATGTTCAATACAGGATACAGGATGCTTGGGGCTGGTGCACGGGGATGATCCAAAGAGATGATATGGGGTGGGAGGAGGGAGGGGATTCAGGATTGGGAGCTCGTATACACCCATGGCGGATTCACATGAATGTATGGCAAAACCAATTCAGTATTGTAAAGTAAAATAAAGTAAAAACAAATTAAAAAAATAAAATGAGATCAACCAACGTGAATTAAATTCCTCTCTGTCCCCACTGCACTCCCAAATCTAGGCCAGAAACAAAAAAACTGCACAGACTGAAGGCTGATTCCAGCACACCACTGTGGAGATTTTGTTCCCACTTTTTTTTTTTTTCAGGAAAATAAAATTAGTTGCTAACATTAAAATCAACAGATTGTACATAAATATCCAAACTTCTGATTCTCTTAAAAACATGGCCAACTGGCCTGCTTTACAGCATGGGTGAAGTGAAGGAAAGGCTCCTAACAGAAATAAGGCCTGTGCTGCCCAGATTCCAACATGGCCAACTAGTCCTAGTATCATATCTCCTGGCTCCTGGGGCAATGAGTTTGTGAGAACTAGACTTCTAGCTCTCTTAAGATGAAGACTACATTTGTCTTAATCAACTTTGACTTTGAAGCCTTTAACCCAGAACCGAGCACACAGTTCTTACTTGTACAGTTGTTGAATGATAGAAAATATCTTGTGGATGCATCTGACATTTCTTCCAATACAGAAACCATGCAATTGAAGTACTGCTCTGCCCTAAATCTTTGTTGCAGCCTGGCATCATAGGTGCCCCTATGTCTGCCATTAGACCCACTACCTAAAGCCAGTTGTATGTCCCTGGGCTGTCCCTGAAGTCTTCACTTTGCCATTTGACAACTTATCATCCTAGCAATGCCTCACCAGTGAAGACAGCAATGCATATCTCATGAAGTGGCTAGGAAGATTACATGAAACCATGCATGTCGAGCATGGCCCCTATTATTCCATTTTCATAATGTTCTTAGCAGTTTTTTCTCCAACTAGGCAAGGTTTTCTGTCTTCTTAGATATTCATGCAGATCAGTTTGATTTTCCAGCCAAGATTCAAGGAAGAGATTACAGTTTAATTCTCTGTATTCTGAAAAGCTTCAAAGTCCATTTGCCAAGGACACTAATGAAGGCAAAGTTTTTATCAAGACCTTTGTGTTATTGTTTTTTTTTCTTTTTTTCAGATCTTTTAGTGGCCTGATAGGAAAAAACTAGGGCATGTCAGAGCATATATAACTAGGGGCTCCCGGTCACCACTACATGCTAAGAACCTAAACTTCCCTGAGTACTTGGAGCCAGTAAAGACGCATGAATTGGCTTGTGCTTTTCGGGCTGGTGGCCTTCTCAGAGTGCATAGTCAAGTAAGTATGGGCACCGTATGTCACATCATATTCTTTTCTCGGATTTTTCTTTTCATCCAATTATTCTTCCACCCATCAGGTTTAGAAGGGAAAGGAATATTTCCATAAGAGTCTTAAAGTTCAACTCTTATTTATTAATAAGTAACTTCCTATAGGAACTGTGGATGCCAAGGTCTTGGTGTAGATTTGAGTTGCACAACACTTGGGGTTGAAAATGCAACTCCTTGCAACTGTTCAGTGCACAGTCAATACAGATGTTGATGTGGTCCTGTGGAATAGCACTTTTCTACATTTTATTGAATATGTCCTCTTTTTCCCCTATTTCAGTGTGTATATGCCTATGTCTGCATCTCTGTATCACTGTCATTTATCTCTCCATCTCTTTGGAAGTCACTGGCAGTCTATTTCTCTTTGTATTGCTTGCTTTTAATTTTTCATTTGACTTGTCCTTCCTTCTCAAGCCTCTGAATTTCCCTTGCTTGTTCCCTATATCTTGGATTATTCTTTCAACTCTCTCTTCTCTTTCAACATGTAGAAAGATACACTGTCTTATATCTGACAAGCAGTGTGACAACACCCAACTCAGAAACCTCTTGCATTTCAAATTGCTCCCTTGTAAAAGAGAATAAGAGTCCCCCTTCTACCTCCTTCCTTGAGGTTCTTTGAGAAGGAATGTGTGGGATGGCAACAGCAATGCTAATGGCTGTCACTGATGACACTTCCTATTTATCAGGTACCTTATATCCATCACTTGGCTTATCCCCAAGATATCCTATTTGGAGGGTTTGTATTGTTACATTCCACCATTTTGCTGAAGGGTAGACTGAGGCACACATGGTCATATGGCTTACCCAAGATGGCAGAAAAGAACCTGTATTCAAATCTATGTTTTTGCCATGGTATATGCATAAAATTCTGATAATAATGTTCCTCATAAAAATGATTAGAAAACGCACAGGGCCATTAAAATGACAGTTATACCTTAACACATACAGCTAATTGTAGAATCTTCTTTGTTTTCTTTTTTTTTAATTTTAATTTTTATCTAATTTTACTTTACAATACTGTATTGCCTTTGCCATACATTGACATGTTTCTTTGTCAAATGCTCAGTGAAAGAATACCTCTAAGGAGAGTGAAGACCATGAGAAAAACCCTCAGTGGAAAAAACATGCTGAACAATTTCTTGAAGGAGCATGCTTACAGGCTGTCCCAGATTTCTTTTCATGGCTCAAATCTAACTATTCACCCACTGAGAAACATCAGAGATGTGAGTATTTGGGGAGGATGGTGCTCCACAGGGCTCCCTGGTGCTCTAGCTTAGCATGGGGCTCATCTGGAGGTGCCAGGTGGGATGGTGGGGTTGGGGTTCCTGCCAGAGGCCGAGACACTGGGAAACAGGGGCCCCACCCAGAGGAGAAGCACTCTCATCCTCAACTGGTGGTCTTTGTGACTGGGCCTGGCCATTACCAGGTGGCAGGTAAATATTCATTTCTGTGTCAAACATGTGTCATTAGTTTGAGGGTGATTGTTCCTTCTGAACTAAATAAGCACGTCAGTTACAAATGAAGAGTGAACCATCACTGATCAAAAGGTAGAACCAACTTCAAACCAACCGTGAATCCCCAGGTAGAGGAATTCAGTTTCCACAGATGCAGCAGGAAAAAGTTACTGAACCTGTATTCTGTGTATGGCCATAAGAATCTAACATAGCGCTTACTGTTTTTAGATTAAAAATGGCTTATTTTGTCTTCAAAAATGCCCATGCCAGCCTGAGAGATAGGTAAAGAGTAAATACATGTTAAATGAAAGGGTCACCTGTGTGGTGTTGATTGGATGTGGTCTGAGTTTAGAGGGAGTGGTTGAAGTTGATCAAGAAGGACCTCCTGGAGAAGAGGGTGCTAAGGCTGGGTCTGAAGAGACTACAGAGCTTCTCAAATGAAGGCACCAGGACTTCCCTGGGTGTCCAGCAGTCCTGGAGGCCCATAGTTATGACTCTGGGCTTCCCATGCAGGAGATACCACTTCAACGCCTGGTTATAGAGTCAATATCTTGCATACAGTGTAGCACAGGAAACATGCATCAAACGCAGATACCTCTGTGACCAAAGTCTGTGAACTGAATGGTGGTTACAAAGTGATCTCAAGAGATATGTGACACCAGAGGGAGTCATCAGTGCGGGGATAGAGCGTAGCCAGTTCTGCACTAACAAACTCCCTCCTTCTCCATGTAGATATTCTACGTGGGTAACATCACTATTGGAACACCCCTCAGGAATTCCAGGTTGTCTTTGACACAGGCTCATCTGTTTTGTGGGTGCCCTCTGTCTTTTGCAACAGCTCAGCCTGTTGTGAGTACAGACACCTCCTACCCAGACCATCTTTCACTTAGCCTGCTGCCCTGTTTCCACCCTTGGAAACTGATGGCACTCATCTTTTGGGTCTGCAGCTACACACGTTAGGTTCAGACATCGTCAATCTTCCACCTTCCGGCCTACCAATAAGATGTTCAGGATCATCTATGGAGCTGGGAGAATGAAAAGAGTTGTTGCTCATGACACAGTTCGGGTAACAGTGTAACAAATGCTGAGACAGGACTGGATATGAGGCGACCACTGCTTGCGAAACAGATGCAGGACCATCTGGCAGGACCCTTCCTAGCCTAACTCCCGTAGATATTGGCCATCTTATCCACAGGATCATGTCTCTGGGGATGCAGTGCCCATGGTGACATATGAGCAAGCAAATTATCTAACCCAGAGTGTGGCTTGACGTGTGGACTTGCAGCTCCTCTGCCCATGAGCAGCTCAAGTTTCATTTGGCTTGGAGCGAGAAGGGATAGAATCACCCACTTTTATACTCACAGACTGTTCCAGGCACTGTCAGGTGATAACTGGTTTAATTCTGCAACAACCCCACAAAGCAGTTACTCTGGTTAGCTCATGAGACATATGAGGAAACTGAGGTCCAGACAGCAAGGGCCTTGCTGAGAGCACACATGTGGTAAAAGGTGGAGTTAGGCTGGCTTTTCAGGAATGAAGCTGCAGTGGGGTGTTTGGGGACAGGATAAAACTGATCTGGGTACCTTGGGGGCAGTCATGGGCTTCAGGTATCCAGAGTGGGAAACTGGAGGCCTGAGAAGTCAAGTGGCGTAATAAACAAGTTCTCTCGCTCTAGAGGACTCTTGAAAGTCTAATAAATCTATGGCTTGCCTCCCCCAAAATACTTGAGTAGTTCCCCTCTCTCTCTTTCTGTCTCATACATACTCACATAAATATACACATATCCCCAAAAGTGAATTCCCCAGGGAGTAATTTCATAGAACCCTGCAAGCAAGATTGTGTTTTCGGCTTCTGTCTTCCTAGACAGATGCAGAATCCACAGTACTTTACAGAGAATTCAGTCCATTCCTGTCATTAGGTCACAGTGATGCCAAAGAGAAGGCTATCTTGCTCTCAATTGTTTTGTCCATAAGGTTGCACCAATGGGACCTTGCCTGACTCTTGGTTGCCCCACCTGGACAGAAGCCACAAGGCAAATTTGACTCACTCATGTGGTATTTTTCAGAGGGACAAATGTTTTAAAATTCATACCCTCTCTCAAATGGAACCCAAATTCCCTTTCTACCTTGCTCTAACCATCTGTGGGCAACCAAAGACAGCCCAGCCTCAATTCTTCTCTAAGGATCTAATGGAAATGCACCCCAGCCCAGTCCTAGCCCCACTTCATGTATCTGTAAGTGGGAACGCTCTTCTCTCCCACAGATTGGGGACTTTTTAAGTACTGACCAGCCATTCAGTCTAAGTGTGGCGGAATACGGGTTTGAGGACAGAAGATCTGATGGCGTCTTGGGCTTGAATTACCCCAACCAATCCTGCTCTAGAGCCATCCCCATCTTTGACAAGCTGAAGAATGAAGGTGCCATTTCTAAGGCTGTTTCTGCCTTCTACTTGAGCAAGTAAGTCTGAGATGGACATTTGCTTTCTCCAAATAAGCTGTAAGATGCTTTCAGTTGTACAAAAATTATAGAAAACTTGATAAAGAAGTATCCAGAGAATAATATAACCAAAGATAACTATGGCCCCAGGGCCCTATCTGGCTTCACCACTGGCTTTTATAAATAAAATTTTATTGGAACACAACCCTACTCCTGGGCTCAAGACCAGTAACTTGGTCTAGGGGGTGATTCATGAGGGAGGCAAAAGGAAGGCAACAGGAAACAAGTTGGAGGAAAAAGCATTACGATTTGCTTATGAATTTGATAAGGAAGGAAGGAGAAGAATGGTAGATGTCTCTCCTTCCTCATTAGCATTTAAAGAGAGCCCAGGCCTAGCTACTCAATTTGTGGAGCCAGTGAGAAATGAAAGCGTGGGACACAAAAGCATGCCCTTGTTCAAGAAATATTAGGAATTTCAAGACAGGGAGAGCAGAGGTGGGGTCCCTTCTGAGTGTGGGGCCCTTTGGACAATGGAGGTCACAGGCCAATGGAGCCAACTCTGGGTGAACTGAACCCACACCCTTAGAACTCCAAGCCTTTGAGTTTCCTGAAAAATGACAAGGTGGACACTGGGAAAGCCGAAACACTTGAGCACCCAGTCCTCTGAAGGTGTCTGAGCACTCAGGTTGCTGAAGGTCCAGGGCATCTTCAGAAGACATAGTGGGTGGAGCTGAAACAAGTGATTCAGCTTCTAACCTCCTCTGTGCCACCCATGAGACAGTAGCAGACCTCAGTCTGGATCTCTATCTCTCCTAGACTCTGCATCTGTACATGGGGACATCATTAGGGCATTGATGGTTGGACCAGCACAGCTCTCAGACAGTGCTGTTATTACTGTCCTCCAAGGATCCCCCCACCACTTCTCTCTACAGAGACGAGCAGGAGGGCAGTGTGGTGATGTTTGGTGGGGTGGACACCGCTACTATAAGGGAGAGCTCAACTGGGTACCATTGGTCTAAGCAGATGACTGGACTCTACACATAGACCGGTAAGCCTGTCCCTCTGAGGGTCAGCCCAAGTGATGCTCCTGCTAATGTACATGGACACAGGCAGACACACACAAATGCATTCTCAGACATGCACTCACACAGACATATACACCACCCACAATGACACACACAGACACACAGACACTTGGAAACACACAAGCAGACACACATAAATCTACACAGAGACATAAAAATATGCATAGCTAGTCAGAGGAACACAAGCACTCACAGAGACACATACAAAACACATACAGACAAACACACAAGCACATAGATACACAAACAACCCATGGATTCTATAATCCCCAGGCCTTCTGAGCATGGCTCTGACCAGGGTCCTAAAAGGGTCCAGAGAGGTCTGTGCAGCTACAAGAGGGCTACACCCACTGCCCTTAGAGGTGGGGAGCATGGTTAGAGGACTCTATAATGTGGTGAACAGAGGATCAGGGAGAATTTCACCAGCCTGAACAGAGTTATGATAAGATGACCAACTGTCCAGTGCTACCTAGGACATAGGAAGTTCACAGTACAGATAAATGTCAGTTTAAAAAAAGGGACAGTACTGAGAAAATGAGGAAAACTGGTCTTCTTAGGGAGCAGCTACCCAGCAGTGGAGAGAGTTTGGCTGCAGCCTTAAGATGTGAAAGCAACTAATAAAAAAAGGCACCCCATGTTCATGGGCACACAGTGGGGAAGTGGCTATAACAGAGAATCAGGAAGGTGGGATCCATAAGTGATCTTAGGACAAGAGGCATAATTGATAGGATTCTGTGTGATACCCTCAGACAAAAGCTGACCTCTCCTTTTGAATTTTTGTGGGCTAGTCATGTATTTCCTGGCCAGGGTCTCAGGGTCTAAGCTGGTTGTAAGAGCAGTGCTGGGGGACACTCTCTCCCAGAGGAGTCCCTCGCTTCCCATGCGATGAGAATCTGCAAACTTGTAACAGATATAATATTTAACTTATATTAAACCTAGGTACAATGAAAATATCCTACTTAACATTAATTACTCTAAGACATCTCTATATTAGATAGGTCAACAAACAAACATTAATATCAGGTATTTAACATTGAATATTTCCCAGTTCACATGAACCTGGAATTTATTATTTAATTTAGAATTACTTGATTTGCAAGTGCTTACCTTTTTTTAAGCCAAATAAATAGAGCTCATATACAAATTAACCTCAAAAATATTACCCAGAGACAGAGACATACCAATATATATTTAGACAGACACAGTACAAGATCTAGCTTCAAGTCTTTCTTTTTCCCCCTTTTCCCTCAGTGTCAGGAGTTAGAGATGGTCTAGATAAGTGTTCCTGAGAGCCCTGGTCTCAAGGCACAGGGAAAGAAAATCAAGTTCTAACGAAATGGTGGCAGGTCTAAACCGCATGGTGGCCAGACAAAGCAAAATGGCCATCAAAAATCACAACACAGAACACAGAGTTAAAACACACACATATAAACCCGGCAGTCCTCATCAAAGTGAAAGTGAAAGTGAAGTCTCTCAGTCGTATCCGACTGTTTGCAACCCATGGACTGTAGCTCACCAAGCCTTTCCGTCCATGGGATTCTCTAGGTAAGAATACTGGAGTGGGTTGCCATTTCATTCTCCAGGGGATCTTCTCGACCCAGGGATCGAACCCAGGTCTCCCATATTGCGGGCAGATGCTTTAACCTTGGTACCACTAGAAAGAAAGAAGAAAGCCGTTCAGTCATGTCTGACTCTTTGCGACCCCTTGGACTGTAGCCTACCAGGCTCTTCCATCCATGGGATTTTCCAGGCAAGAAACTGGAGTGGGTTGCTGTTTCCTTTTCCAGGGGATCTTCCTGACCCAGGGATTGAACCCAGGTCTCCTGCATTGTAGTCAGATGTTTTGCCATCTGAGCCACCAGGGAAGTCCTTAAATACAAGAATACATTCTCTCAGAAAACCTCCTATAGAGACACAGAACTTCAGGTCTAAGTACTAACATCAAAGATTTCAAGGGAGGAAAGGAAGCCAGGTTGAAAAGAAGGGGGAGGGGGGCAAAAGGGGTGGTCTTACAGATGTCTCCTGCCACCTACAGACATCCAGGCATTACAGGACTTTTCCCTGGGCCTCCAGAGAAGGGAGGAATGGAACTGGGCCCTACCAGAAACCAGAACCAGAATTCGAGTTCTCTGCCAAGAGGAGGTGATTAGTCTCCAATCCTCAGCTCAGGCTGAGGGCCCTTCTACCAGATTCCTGCATCCAGGACCGGGGGACTAGAAAAACAGGGAAGGATAGGGAGGGTTAAGGAGAGGAAAGAGAAAGGGAAGGGGAGAGAGATCAATAAAGTCTCTTGTTCCTTACCGGTCGGGGCACTCTGGCCAGTTGTCCACATCAGGAGGAGACCAGGGACAAAAGTGTCCCAGTTGTGCTGGGTCTGGTTCATTGGCAGGCAAGCTGGCCCCTAAGTACCCCAAGTGGTCAGGATGTCAGTCTTGGTGAAGAAGAGTCCCACCAGAGTCACCATTTGTTGCAGGAAGAGGGATCCCTTCCAGGGCCAGAAACTGGGCTCTTGCCTAACACTCGGAAATGAATTGTCTGAGGAGACATATGAGCTGACAAAGCAAGATATTTTATTGGGAAAGGGCACCAGGTGGAGAACAGCAGGGTAAGGAAACCCAGGAGAACTGCTCTACCACGTGGCTCACAATGTACACGTGGTGTCTCCTTTAGACCTTTCCCGAACTCTTCCAGTTGGTGGAGGCTTATTAGTTCCGTACTCCTTATCAGGATCTCCTGTCATAAAACAGGAGTTTTATGCAAATGGTTACTCTGGTGCCTGGCAAGGGTGGGCGGTTTCAATCAGTGTGCTTCCCCTAACAATTCCCCCTTGCAAGATGGGGTATAGCGGCGCCATTGGTTCAGGCTCCTTGGGATTCTTCGGGTTCTTTCCTACATGTGTCACCAACACCTGAGCGGTAGAAAATACCTGTTGAGGCAAAAAAGGTTTTGCCCAAGGAAGGGGCGGCTTGGTCAGGGTGTCCAGTCCGCAGTCAGAAGATGATATCTTGGACTCAGTGTACAGTTCCCAAGTCAAAGGTGCCTTCTGAGGGCCAGCCTACATGAAAGTTTGGCCATACTGCACTGCAAAAAGTGGTTAATTTACTCCTTTTTATTTCTACACTGAGGTCAGCTCCAGCTGGGGCTCCTCCCTATAGCTGCTGCGTTGGTATCAGTGGGAGCCCCAGCTCGAGCTTGGTAATAAAACTCTCTCGCTTTTGCATCGGATATCAGTTCCTTGGTGGTCATTAGGAGATTTCACAACTTGGGCATAGCATCAATCTTTTCAAAAGACCTTGATCAGGACAAATAAATATTTAAGTAGAGATAGTCATTGTGTTTCTACCCACTTCTAGAAAGTGTTGCTAAGTTTTCAGTACTGGATCTTGTAATGCTGGTGGACTCTTGGAGAAGTGATGTGAACAAAAATAAGGAAGGTGAAACAAGTAGGTCAGAATATCAGGTAACAAACACAAGGTATTTAGAAGCTGAAGAATTGAGAGAGATTTGGGGCCTGAGTCGGAAAAACAGTTTTCAAAAAAATTAGTATGTGGTATGTGTAATCCTCACTTCATTCCTTAGAAGATTTTTACCGACCAGTCTGCCTCTATTTTCTGAAGCACAGTTCAGATCCCTCTAGCTGTTTCTCATTGCTGCTCCTTTCTCCTGGCTCCCACACTGTGGCCAGCCATTCAGCCTACTCCATTCATTTTATTTGTTGTTCTTTAAGGCAGGTGCTGCAGTCTACCTACAAAATGATCTATCCTCTGCTTCTCTTTCAAAACTGAAAATAGTTTGTTATATAGCCATGAGCCCAGTAGCTACAGGACTGCCCTTCCTATGCACCCATGCTCTTAGTCATGACTGGTGACTTAGAGATGCAAGAAGATCTGTAAGAGGGGTTTCTTGGAAGACTGCATTCAAGGAGCTGATTTAGCTGAAAGACGGGACTCTTCCCTTCCCTACTTTCTTCCTAACTGTTTTAGCCGTGATGACTGGAACTCCTGCAGTTGTACTGGACAATCATTTAACCTTTGAGATGGATACCACCCAAGCTCGGGCTGGCCAACCTCCAGCTTTGTTTCAGTGGGAGAGAAAAATTAAGTTTATCTAGCTAAAGTTATAGTTGTTTTAGTTTTTTGCCATGTGCATCCAAACTTAATCCTGATACTACTATGTGTTTAACATGACATAGTCATTATTTTGTTGCGTTTAGTGAATATATTTATATTTTACCTTTCTCTAATTTTTAATTTTAATAAGTAGCACAGGTGGAAGATGTGACAAGAAAGAAGTGGGCGCTCATCTCTGTGGAGAAATCTGCACTAACATTACATGACAGAGAATTGAATTTGTATTTAAGATAATGTTATTTAGGTTTTGATTACAGTCGTTGAACCTGAAACCTAACAGTCATAATAGAATAACTGATCTTTGTGTTAGCCTTGTCTTGACATTAGGGTATGAGTGTGACAATATCCACTGATGTATACTTAGAAGTGAGTCAAGTGACAGCCCTGCCCTCTGGAAGCTGTGCTCTAGTGTGGGATCCAGAAATGGAAGCAAGAACAAAGCCACATGGCAGGACAGCTTCAAGATGCTGTAGGAACCCTTGGGAGGGGAACCTGAATCAGTCCTGATCTCAGGAGGTTGCTTGAATCAGGGACTATCTTTGATCAGTCTCCTCATAAATAGGCCAGGATGCCTAGTTTCATGTAAAAGTGAATTATTTCAAATTCCTTCCAGAGTGTTTTCCCTTTGATTCAGTGCTTAAGATGTGCATTTGAGACCTGGTTTGGCAAGATTGGAAATGCTCCAGGGCAACTAAGCTGGTGACCCAAAACTACTGAGCCTGAGTGACCTAGAGCCTGTGACCTATATCAAGAGAAGCACAGGACTGAACAGCCAGTGCACTGCAATTACAGAGTAGCCCCTGCTTGCTGACAATACAGAAGTCCTGAGCAGCAGTGAAGGCCTGCTGCTGCTGCTAAGTCATTTCAGTCGTGTCTTACTCTGCAAGTCCCCATAGACAGCAGTCCCCATAGAATCTCCCCTGTCCCTGAGATTCTCCAGGCAAGAAGAGTGGAGTGGGTTGCCATTTCCTTCTCCAATGCATGAAAGTGAAAAGTGTATGTGAAGTCACTCAGTTGTGACTGATCCTCAGCCACCGCATGCACTGCAGCCTTCCAGGCACCTCCATTCATGGGATTTTCCAGGCAAGAGTATTGGATTGGGGTGCCACTGCCTTCTCCGCAAAGAAGACCTAGTTCTGGAAGAAAAAATAAAAAGATCCTTCCAAAGAAACCAGTGAGGTCTCAGGGGAAGCAGGACATGAAAAAGAATGAAACCACTCTGGGTCTGATATCATGCAAGTCATGGAGAGGGAAGCTACAGCCTGTTTTCACAGGGAACTTGAGATATAAGTTGTGCCTCAAACATGCCCCAACCCAAGGCTATGGAGCTGGGATTTCACTCTCCCACTAGCGCCTCCCTCTCATCCTTCAACTAACACCCAGCTGGTGTCTCCAAGCCTTTGTATTAGATCCTCCAAAAACAAATCAAAGGTGACACTAGAAGCAAAAGACACCAAAGCTCAGGAAAAGGAAACCTCAGATAATATCTAGATTTCTGCACCCAGTCTGCCATCTCCAGCATCATATCTGAAATCCTGCGAATCTAAAGAACTCCATGGGTCTCTACACGCAAGCATTTTTTTTAATTCAGGTTTTAATTTATATAGGAGTGTAGTTGATTTACAGCATTGTATTAATATTAGTTGTATCAGAAATTAATTTCCTTATACAGGCACATGTATCCTTTGTTTCTTAGGTTCTTTTCCCATACAGGATATTACAGACTATTGAGTGGAATTCCTGTGCTGTACCACTGATTATCTATTAAAGTAGTATACATATATTAATCTCAAACTCTCAGTTTATCCCTCTCCAACCTTTCCACATTTGTAACTATAATATTGTTTTGATGGAAGGAAGTTTCTAGGCACTTTTTGTATCAGGGTCAGTGCTTGTGAGAGTGGAGTGGCCAGGGATAGCAAGCCTGACAAAGATTCATTTGAGATGATGCTGAATGTGCAGAAGGACTTTGCCATGCAAAAATCTGGGGAAAAAAACATTCTACATGTGGGAAGTAGCCCCAGTTAAGGAACAAGGTAAACAAGTTTAATAAATGGCTACGCTTCCACAGCTAATCTTCTTTCCATGCTTGGAACTTGGCATACAGGTCAACCATGACCTCATCCCATGCTTCAGTTGTGAGTTAGCAGCAATGAGCCATGTCAGCTTTCCCAATAAGGGAGAAACTGGGGTTATCACGAGGCTAAATATGCTCTGGACACAGGGACTTGTCCACAAACTGGTTATCACCAGAAGCATCAGGTGCCAGGGGCACCACCAATGCCTCTGACTATCTCCATGTACTTGTTCTCAGGAGTAGAAATGCCAAGGAACCAATAGAGCAAAGAAACAAGTAATGACTCTTGTTTCATCTTGCCCCATGCGATTCCCACGGCCCTTTGACCACACTGCTGTCTTCCCTAAACTCTTTCCTCTTTTGCTTCTTCAAAGGTGGCTTGTGAATAACTTCAGCACCTGCTCTGAAGCCTGGTAGCTGGAACTCTAATCACAGTTAGCTGGGACTCAGAGATGTCCAGCCTTGTTCTGTGTTTCTGTCCTTTTTCTCCAACCAGATTCATAAAGCAAAGTCCCTACAAAATATAAGGGTGATTGTAATTCTCTCAAGGCCTTTGAATCTCTAAGGTCTCTTTGGAGCATCAAAGTGGGAACACATCCCCTGCATCCAGGATAGTTTCAGACCCCAACATTGCCCAGCCAGTGGTTCCCTGAGGAAACATAAGGCACATATCCAGAAGGCTGAGAAGAGAATGCTTCTCGCTGTGAATGCAGGTTCATGTTACCCAGTCAGTCAAGGATCTGTCTTGTGTGAATGAGGAGTGGGAGCTTTGAGGATCTGAGTTGGGAGTGAGTCAGTCACCACATGCATGATGCCCCCCTAGGGTCCCTACAGCTGGGGCTCTCTCACTGTGCCTGGAGCCCAGAATAAATAGCCCTGAGCATTGCTTTCCTGCTGCTCCATGGAGGCAGGTCTGCTGATAAAATCGGAACCAGGCTTGAGGGGCAACTGGAAAGAAACTTCCACTCTGATGCTTGCAGACATCTGAAAGCTACCCAGAAGTGAATGCAATGGAGTTTTCTCTCATCTTTCTCTTCCTGGAAGTCTCCTAGTCTGGGAACCAGAATTCCTAGGTCCCAAGTCTTCATTAACTTACCTGTAGCTAAGGTGAGTCATACACCCCAGGGTTCAGTTTCCCATTATTTGGATGAGGGAGACTGCACATGCTCCAGAACACTTTTTTCAGAATAAGACTCAATGCCAATCAGTGGACAAGTGGCTCAGAGGTGGCTGTTGCTTAGGATGATGAGGTTGCCTCTGGTGGGCAGGGGGATGTAACTGTCTGGTGATGTTCATGGGTCCTGGGCTCAGGACTGAGAGGTGTAGACCACTTGGCACACAGCTGCTGTGCCATAGGGGACCTTAGAGGCCTTGCCCCCTGGAACCTACCATCATTTGGGTTCTGTGGGATGAGATCAGGTAGTTATAATTCAGAAGTTACCAAATGGGGAAGCATGTAGATTCCTCAGCAGAACCCAAATTTGGGTGATGAATCATCTCTCCAAAATACTTTGGAAACTACATATGCCAGGACTCTTCTACAAATTTTTTAGTATTTTAAATACAATTTAAAGTAGGTCATCTTTTGGATGACCTGCCATTTGCTCTCTGGCTTGGGATGATACCCACAGTCACAGTGGAATCAAAGGGCCTCTGGAGGATGCTGGCCCTCTCCCTGTGACACATTAGGAGTGAGTACAGCTCTCTCCCTTCTACATCTGGAGCAGGAATTCCAACAGGAAGGACGTGACCTCCAAGTTTAACCGAAAGACTCAAGAAGGTCTGGCCCTCAGGTAGGCACTATTCTTTCCCCAGTGCTTCTTCCTTCCCTCCTGCGTCCTGTGCAAGCTGCCCACCTTCTGGCTACTGGGTTCTGAATTCCTCCTCCCTTCACTTGTAGATATCTAGGCAGTCTCACTTGTGGCTCCCTCCCTACCCAGGCCCAATTCCTCACCTGCAAATCACACTAAAGAAGGGAAAACCAAGACGGGTCTTCCAAGTTCATTCTTTCTAGACATGTCCACATTCCTTCTGCTTCCAGACCCTGTCCTGAGTTATCAACATCTCCAGCTACATGACTGAGCTTAGAAGAAGAATGGAGATGCAGATTGGGGATGGGGGTTGTAAGGGTGTCAGCTGTGGGGGACAGTTTTTAGATGACAAGGGATAAGTTGGGTAAAGAGCTTGTGGTCCTCCAATCACTCATTCATTTGGGACTTGCCTAAATCTATATTCTTCGGCCCTTCAGGATATCACTAAGACAGAACTTTCAAAATGGACTTTCCATAATCATCTTGCTGCCAAACAATTTCAAACAAAATAAATATAAGAAAGAAGAATATCATGAACCCTATATTTCATCATTAAGCATCAATAACTACAAAACTAACCTCTTAGTCCCACAGGTTGTCATAGACTGGAGACTATGCAACTTCAAGGTAGTGACCAATTGAGTTCCCAGTGAAGGCATTCTTGTCTTGCATAGCCTTTCTCTCCTTGCTATGCTCTCACATGTGGTGGTTGAATGGAAGGAAGAAGAGCGAGAATAAGAGAGAAAAAGAAGGGGAGACTAATCCTATCATGAGGGACCACCATCAATATCCCATGTCAACAGGATACCTCCCAAAGGCCCTACTTCCTAATACCATCACATTGGTAGTCAAGGGTGGACATAATTCAATCCATAGCATAGCATAGCAGCTTTCTATTTTTAAATCAAGACAGACCATCATTTTATTCTCTCTGTTTTAATGCTTATTCATTTTCCCTGAAGTATTTTAAAGACAAGATGAACATTTCACCAAATGTTCATAATCAGTATTTTTGGTAGAATGATAGGATATAAAAAAACGCTCTTTTGTTCCCCCCAAAATGAACATTTTATATCCAGTCCATATGCAAATTTCCCTGATGTTCAAAAAGCAGATGTCTTTCCACAGTTTATTGAAAGAATGTAGTCATATGTTGTACTCGGTTGTTCTCCTATAGGACTAAATAACTGTTCCTCTCCCAATTTTAATGTCATTTATTTGTTCAGAAACAGAGAGGAAGCAGGGTGGTTTGTCTTACAGAATGCTGCACTATTGGTTTTAGAGCAGGAGTCCACAATACCAGCACAGTGGGACAGGACCAGTACCAGTCCTTGGTCTATTAGGAACCAGACCTCCACAGAAGGAGATGAGCTGCAGGCCAGTGAGTGAGGCTTCATCTGTATTATAGCTGCTCCCCGTCACTCTCTCATCACCCCCAGAAGGGACAGTCTAGCTTGTTTTCCTGGAACTGTTTGTAGTTACATAACCTAAGCTTAATAGAAACAAAAATAGCTTAAATATTGATGATTATTTTCCTTTCTCGGTGCTCAGAATGGTGAGTTGATGTCCTAGCAGTCTATCATATTGACAAATTGGATGTTGTCTATTAACTTTTGGACACATTCACCCAGCTTAAAATTCAGTATGAAAAAACTAAGATCATGGGATCCAGCTGCATCCTTCATGGCAAATAGGAGAAAAGCTGGAAGCACTGACAAATTTCTTCATCTTAGCTTCTAAAACCACTGTGGATGGTGCCTGCAGCCATGACATCAGAAGACATTAGTTTCTTGGCAGGAAAGCTATGAGAAACATAAACAGTGTGTTGAGAAGCAGAAGCATCACTCTGCCCAACACACTGGTAGATGTTTGGCCTTTTCATTTGGATTCCTCAACTTTCTGTCCAGTTCCCACTGGTCTTTGAAGTTCCTCACTTTTCTGGTCCTTCATGATTCGCAAGATTATTTTGTGCATTTCTTTACTCAGTCCTGAAATCAGTCATCTCTTTAAGATCGTCTGATGGGAAATGTATTTAGAAGCTACATGTTAGACCTCAAAATAGTCACTGTAATCAAGTTGTCACTGCTTCTACGCTTTACAGTGGTCGGAGGAGGAAGTACACATTTTCCTTAAAATTAAAATAAAAAGGAATATAATTAGTTGGTACAAACTTATGCTTTCAGTTCAAGATTTAAGACAGCAGGGTTTGAATTAAACTTGTATATGTTATATGTGAACCTCTTTTTCTAGCCACTGAAAGGCTGACTTTAAAACATTAGTTTTAATTCTTGTCTTGCTTTTACCTCTTAACATGAATATGATTCTGTCACAATAACAGAAACAATATGAAGAACAATAAGTTGTTGAATTATTGCTTGCTGCAGCTGCGATGGTGGTGCAGAAGCATGGCGGCTACAATGGCAGCTCAGAAGCATGGTGGAGAGGAACTACCCAATATCCAAACCATGGGCAGCAGCCTAGAGGAGCTACCCTACGTCCAAGTAAGGAGCAGCGGCTGTGCTTTGCTGGAGAGCAGTGAAGAGACACCCCACGTCCAAAGTAAGAGAAGCCCAAGTAAGACAGTACGCGCTGAGAGAGGGCATCAGAGGGCAGACAAACTGAAACCACATGCACAGACAACTAGCCAATCTGTCACACGGACCACAGCCTTGTCTAACTCAATGAAACTAAGCCATGCCGTGTGAGGCCACCCTAGAAGGGTGGGTCATGGTGGAGAGGTCTGACAAAATGTGGTCCACTGGAGAAGGGAATGGCAAACCATTTCAGTATTCTTGCCTTGAGAACACATGAACAGTATGATAAGCGAAAAGATAGTACACTGAAAGATGAACTCCCCAGGTCGGTAGATACCCAATATGCTACTGGAGATCAGTGGAGAAATTACTCTAGAAAGAATGAAGGTATGGAACCAAAGCAAAGACAACACAGAGCTGTGGGTGGGACTGGTGATAGAAGCAAGATTCAATGCTGTAGAGAGCAATATTGCATAGGAACCTGGATTGTTAGGTCCATGAATCAAGGCAAATTGGAAGTGGTCAAACAGGAGATGACAAGAGTGAACACAGACATTCTAGGAAAACGAACTTAGATGGACTGGAATGGGTCAATTTAACTCAGATGGCCATTATATCTTCTACTGTGGGCAGGAATCCCTTAGAAGAAATGGAGTAGACATCATGGTCAACAAAAGATTCTGAAGTACAGTACTTGGATGCAATCTCAAAAATGACAGTATGACCTCTGTTCGTTTCCAAGGTGAACCATTCAATATCACAGTAATCCAAGTCTATTCCCCTATCAGTAAGGCTAAAGAAGCTGAAGTTGAACAGTTCTATGAAGACCTACAAGACCTTCTAGAACTAACACCCAAAAAAGGTATCATTCTCATTGTAGAGGACTGGAATACAAAAGTAGGAGTCAAGAAACACCAGGAGTAACACGCAAATTTGGCCTTGGAGTACAGAATGAAGCAGGGCCAAGGCATTCTGCCAAGAGAATGCACTAGTCATAGCAAACACCCTCTTCGAACAACACAAGAGAAGACTCTACACATGGACATCACCAGATGGTTGGCACCAAAATCAGACTGATTATATTCTTTGCAGCCAAAGATGGAGAAGCTCTATACAGTCAGCAAAAACAAGAGTGGGAGCTGATGGTGGCTCAGATCATGAACTCCTTATTGGTAAATTCAGAATGAAATTGAAGAAAGTGGAGAATAGCACTAGACCATTCAAATATAACCTAAATCAAATCCCTTAGGACTATACAGTGGAAGTGAGAAATAGATTTAAGGGACTAGAACTAATAGACAGAGTGCCTGATGAATGATGGATGGAGGTTCATGACATTGTACAGGAGACAGGAATCAAGACCATCCCCAAGGAAAAGAAATCCAAAAAAGTCAAATGGCCATCTGAGGAGGCCTTACAGATAGCTGAGAAAAGAAGGGAAGCAAAAAGCAAAGGAGAAGAGCAAAGATTTACCCATTTGAATGCAGAGTTCTGAAGAATAGCAAGGAGAGATAAAAAGACATCCTCAGTGATCAATGCAAAGAAATAGAGGAAAACAACAGAATGGGAAAGACTAGAGAACACTTCAAAAAAATAGAGATACAAAGGGAACATTTCAGGCAAAGGTGAGGTCAATAAAGAACAGAAATGGCATGGGCCTAAGAGAAGCAGAAGATATTAAGGAGAGGTGGCAAGAATACACAGAGGAACTGTACAAAAAAGACCTTCACGACACAGATAATCACGATGGTGTGATCACTCATCTAGAGCCAGACATCATGGAAAGTGAAGTCAGTGGGCCTTAGGAAGCATCACTGTGATCAAAGCTAGTGGAGGTGATGGAATTCCAGTTGAGTTATTCAAAATCCTGAAAGATGATGCTGTGAAAGTGCTGCACTCAATATGCCAGAAAATTTGGAAAACTCAGCAGTGTCCATAGGACTGGAAAAGGTCAGTTTTCATTGAAATCCCAAAGAAAGGCAGTGTCAAAGGTTGCTCTAACAGCCACACAATTGCACTCATCTCTTTACTCATCTTTAGTAAAGTAATGCTAAAACTTCTCCAAGCCAGGCTTCAGCAATACGTGATTCATGAACTTCCAGATAATCCAGATGGCTTTATAAAAGGCAGAGGAACAAGAGATCGTACTGCCAACATCTGATGGATTATCAAAAAAGCAAGAAATTTCAGAAAAACACCTACTTCTGCTCTACTGACAATGCCAAAGCCTTTGACTGTGTGGATCACAAGAAAATCTGGAAAATTCTGAAAGTGATAGGAATACCAGACCACTGAATTGCCTCTTGAGAAGCCTGTATGCAGGTCAGGAAGCAGCAGTTAGAACTGGACATGGAACAACAGACTGGTTCCAAACTGGAAAGGAGTATGTCAAGGCTGTATATTGTCACCCTGCTTATTTAACTTATATGCTGAGTACATCATGAAAACGCTGGGCTGGAGAAAGCACAGGCTGGAATCAAGATTGCTGGGAGAAATATCAATAGCCTCAGATACGCAGATGACACAACCCTATTGCAGAAAGTGAAGAAGAATAAAGTACCTCTTGATGAAGGTGAAAGAGGAGAGTTAAAAGTTGGCTTAAAGCTCAACATTTAGAAAACTAAGATCATGGCATGTGGTTCCATCACTTCATGGCCAATAGATGGGGAAACAGTGGAGACAGTGATTGAGTTGATATTTCTGGGCTCCAAAATCACTGAAGATGGTCATTGTAGCCATGAAATTAAAAGATGTTTACACCTTTGAAGGAAATTTGAGACCAATCTAGACAGCATATTGAAAAGCAGAGATATTGCTATGTCAACAAAAGTCCATGTACTCAAGGTTATGGTTTTTCCAGTGGTCATGTATGGATTTGAGAGTTGGACTATAAAGAAAGCTGAGCCCCGAAGAATTGATGCTTTTGAACTGTGGTGTTGGAGAAGACTCTTGAGTGTCCCTTGGACTGCAAGGAGGTCCAACCAGTACATCCTAAAGGAAATCAGTCCTGAATGTTCACTGGAAGGACTGATGCTGAAGCTGAAACTCCAATACTTGGCCACCTAATGCAAAAAGCTGACTCATTTGAAAAGGCCCTGATGTTGGGAAAGATTGAGGGCAGGAGGAGAAGGGGATGACAGAGGATGAGAGAGTTGGATGGCATCACCAACTCAAGGGACATGAATATGTGTGGACTCCGGGAACTGGTGAGGGACAGGGAGGCCTTGTATGCTGCCATTCACAGACTCACAAAGAGTTGAACACGACTGAGCAACTTAACTGAACTGAAGTTGTTGAATATATTGTCAGAGTTCTTTCCTTTTTTTTCTTTTGATTTTCTTTCGTTTTGTTTTGATTGGCCGGATTTTTGTTTTTCCTTAGAAAATATTCCACTCTGAATGTAGAGTCTGAATTTTAAAGCCACTTGAGTAATGTGTTGTTACAGGTAGCTAGTCAACAACTTGATGCAATTAGATTTATTGGTCTTTATTCTCAATTTGTTCAGTTCACTTCAGTCCTTCAGTTGTGTTCATCTCTTTGTAACATCATAGACTGCAACATGCCAGGCTTCCCTATCCATCACCAACTCCTGGAGCTTTATCAAGCTCATGTCCATCGACTTGGTGATGCTATCCAACCATCTCATCATCTGTCTTCCACTTCTCCTCTTGCCTTCAATCTTTCCTAATATCAGTGTCTTTTCCAATGAGTCAACATGTTCAGAATGCATACAGTCTCTTTTAAAATCAACAAAAATTAAATTCCTCTCTGTCCCCACTGCACTCGCAACTCTAGGCCAGAAACAAAAAACTGCAGAGACTGAAGGCTGATTCCAGCACATCACTGTGGAGATTTTGTTCCCACCTTTTTTGGGAAATAAAATTAGCTGCTAACATTAAAATCACTAGACTGTACATAAATATCCAAAATTCCGATTCTCTTCAAAACATGGCCAACTGGCCTGCTTTACAGCACAGGTGAAGTGCAGAAAATGCTGCTCCCAGAGGTAAGACCTGTGCTGCCCAGATTCAAACATAGCCACCTAGTCCTAGTATCATATTTCCTGCCTCCTGGGGCCATGAGTTTGTGAGAACTAGACTTCTAGCTCTCTTAAGATAAAGACTACTTTTGTCTTGATCAATTTTGATTTTGAAGCCTTTAACCCAGAACCTAGCACACAGTTCTTCCTTGTACAGTTGTTGGATGATAGAAAATATCTTGTGGATGCATATGACATTTCTTCCAATACTGAAAGCATGAAATTGAAGTAATGTTCTGCCCTAAATCTTTGATGCAGTCTGGCATCATAGGTGCCCCTGATGTCTGCCATTAGACCCACTACCTAAACCCAGTTGTATGTCCCTGGGCTGTCCCTAAAGTCTTCATTTTGCCATTTGATGACTTATACCCTAGCAATGTCCTCGCCAACAAAGACAGCAATGCATATCTCATGAAGTGGCTAGGAAGGTTATATGAAACCACGCGTGTCGAGCATGGCCCCTAATATCCATTTTCATAATGTTGTTGGCAGTTTTTCTCCAAGTAGGGAAGATTTTCCATCTTCTTAGATGTCCATGCAGATCAGTATGATTTTCCAGCCAAGATTCAAGGAAGAGATAACAGTTCAATTCTCTGTATTCTGAAAAGCTTCAAAGTCCATTCATCAAGGACACTGATGAAGGCAAAGTTTTTATTGAGACCTTGTGTTTTTTTCAGATCTTTTAGTGGCCTGAAGGGGAAAACTAGGGTAGGTCAGAGCCTATATAACTAGGGACTCCCGGTCTCCACTACATGCTAAGAACCCAAACTTCCCTGAGTACTTGGAGCCGGGAAAGAAGCATGAAGGGGCTTGTGCTCCTCGGGCTGGTGGCCTTCTCAGAGTGTATAGTCAAGTAAGTATGGGGACTGAATGTCACATCATGTTCCTTTCTCGGATTTTCATTTTCATCTGATTATTCTTCCACCCATCAGATTTAGAAGGGAATGGAATAGTTCCGTAAGAGTCTTAAAGTTCAATTCTTACTTATTGATAAGTAACTTGCTATAGGAACTGTGGATCCCAAGGTCTTGGTGTAGATTTGGGTTGCACAACATTTGGGGTCCAGTCATGTCATGACCTGTTGAAAATGAAACAGGTCAGTGCACAGTTGTTCAGTGCACAATCTATGCAGATATTGATGTGGTCCTGTGGAATAGCACTTTTCCACATTTTGTTCAACATGTCTTATTTTTTCCCCGTCTATTTCAGTGTGTATATGCCTATGTCTGCATCTCTGTATCACTGTCATTTATCTCTCCATCTCTTTGGAAGTCACTGGCAGTCTATTTCTCTTTGTGTTGTTTGCTTTTAAATGTTCATTTGACTCTTACTTCCTTGTCAAGCCTCTGAATTTCCCTTACTTTCTTCCTATATCTTGGATTCTTCTTTCAACTCTTTCTTCTCTTTCAACTTGGAGAAAGATACACTGTTTTATATCTGACAAGCAGTGTGACCACACCCAACTCAGAAACCACTTGCATTTCAAATTGCTCCCTTGTAAAATAGAATAAGAGTTCTCCTTCTTTGAGGTCCTTTGAGAAGGAATGAGTGGGATGGCAATAGCAATGCTAATGGCTGTCATTGTTGACACTTCCTGTTTATCAGGTACCTTATATCCATCACTTCACTTATCCTCAAGATATTCTATTTGGAGGGTTTGTACTGTTACATTCCACCATTTTACCAAAGGGGACACTGAGACACCACATGGTCATATGGCTTACCCAAGATTACAGAAAAGAAACTGTATTCAAATATATGTCTTTGCCATGGTATATGCATAAAATTCTGATAATAATGTGCCTCATAAAAATGATTAGAAAACACAAAGGGCCATTACAACGACAGTTATACCTTAACACATGCAGCTAATTGTAGCATCTTTGTTTTCTTTGTCAAATGCTCGATGAAAGAATACCTCTAAGGAAAGTGAAGACCATGAGAAAAACCCTCAGTGGAAAAAACATGCTGAACAGTTTCCTGAAGGAGCATGCTTACAGACTGTCCCAGATTTCTTTTCGTGGCTCAAATCTATTCACCCACTGAGAAACATCAGAGATGTGAGTATTTTGGGAGGATGGCGCTCCACAGAGCTACCCTGGTGCTCTAGCTTAGCATGGGGTTCATCTAGAGGTGCCAGGTGGGATGTTGGAGCTGGGGTTCCTGCAGGAGGCCGAGACACTGGAAAGCAGGGGCCCCACTCAGAGGAGAAGGCACTCTCATCCTCAACTGTTGGTCTTTGTGACTGGGCCTGGCAACTACCAGGTGGCAGGTAAATATCCATTTCTGTGCCAAACATGTGTCATTAGTTTGAGGGTGATTGTTCCTTCTGAAATAAGTGAGCACCTCAGTTACAGATGAAGAGTGAACCATCACTGATCAAAAGGTAGAACCAAATGCAAAGCAACTGTGAATCCCCAGGTAGAGAAATTCGGTTTCCACAGATGCAAGAACAACAGCACGAAAAAGTTACTGAACCTATATTCCAAGTATGGCCATAAGAATCTAACACAGTGCTTACTGTTTTTAAATTAGAAAAAGGCTTATTTTGTCTTCAAAAATGCCCATGCCAGCCTGAGAGATAGGCAAAGAGTATATACATGTCAAATGAAAGGGTCACCTGTGTGGTGTTGATTGGATGTGGTCTGAGTTTGGAGGGAGTGGCTGGGGTTGATCAAGAAGGACTTCTTGGAGAAGAAAGTGCTAAGACTTGGTTTGAAGAGACTACAGAGCATCTCAAATCAAGGCACCAGGACTTCCCTGGGTGTCCAGCGGTCCTGGAGGCCCAGTGGTTATGCCTCTGGGCTTACCATGCAGGAGATACCACTTCAATGCTTGGTCATAGAGTCAATATCCTGCATACAATGTAGCACTGGAAAATAATATATCAAATGCAGATACCTCTGTGACCAAAGTCTGTGAGCTGCATGGTGGTTAGAAAGTGGTCTCAAGAGATATGTGACTCCCAGAGGGAGGCATCAGTGTAGGAGTAGAGGGTAGCCAGTTCTGCACTAACCCACTCCCTCCTTCCACCTGTAGTTGGTCTACATGGGTAATATCACCATTGGAACACCCCCTCAGGGATTCCAGGTTATCTTTGACACAGGCTCATCTGACTTGTGCGTGTCCTCTGACTTTTGCACCAGTCCAGCCTGTTGTGAGTAGAGACACTCCATACCCGGACAATCCTTCACTTGCCCTGCCACCCTTTTTCCATCCTTGGCACCTAATGACACTCATCTCTTCTGTCTGCAGCTACAAAGATTATGTTCAGACATCTTCAGTCTTCCACCTTCCAGCCTACCAATAAGACCTTCAGGATCGCCTATGGATCTGGGAATATGGAAGGAGTTGTTGCTCATGACACAGTTCGGGTAACAGTGTAACAAATGCTGAGTCAAGACTGGATATGAGGCGACCACTGCTTGTGAAACAGATGCAGGACCATCTGGCAGGACACTTCCTAGCCTAACTCCAATAGATATTGGCCATCTTATCCACAGGATCATGTCTCTGGGTGGCTGTGCCCATGATGACACATGAGTAAACAAATTAGCTAACCCAGAGAGTGGCTTGAGGTGTGGACTTGCAGCTTTAATGCCCATGAGCAGTTTAAGGTTGATTTAGCTGGGAGTGAGAAGGGATAAAAGCACCCACTTTTATATTAACAGACTGTTCCCATCACTATCTGGTGAAAACTGGTTTAATTCTGCAACAACCCCACACAGCAGTTACTCTGATTAGCTCATGAGAAATATGAGGAAACTGAGGTCCAGACAGCAAGGGCCTTGCTGAGAGCACACAGGTGATAAAAGGTGGAGTTAGGCTGGCTTTTCAGGACTGAAGTTGCTGTGGGGTGTTTGGGGACAGGATAAAACTGATCTGGGGACCCTGGGGGGCAGTCAAGGGCTTCAGGTGTCCAGAGTGGAAAACTGGAGGCCTGAGAAGTCAAGGGGCCTGATAAATGAGTTCTCACTCTAGAGGACCCTTCAGAGTGTGATAAACCTATGGCCTGCCTCCCCAAAAAATACTTGAGTAGTTGACCTCTCTCTCTTTATCTCTCATACACAGTCACAGAAATATACACATATCTCCAAAAGTGAATTCCCCAGGCAGTAATTTCATAGAAACCTGCAGGCAAGATTGTGTTTTCGGCTTCTGTCTTCCTGGACAAATGCAGAATCCACAGTACCTTACAGATAATTCAGTCCACTCCTGTCATTAGGTCACAGTGATG
This sequence comes from Ovis canadensis, assembly GCF_042477335.2. Taxonomy (NCBI): domain Eukaryota; kingdom Metazoa; phylum Chordata; class Mammalia; order Artiodactyla; family Bovidae; genus Ovis; species Ovis canadensis. Next base: position 53,832,024 of record NC_091265.1, on the reverse strand, counting down.
CCAAAGAGAAGGCTATCTTATTCTCGATAGTGTTCTCCATAAGGTGGCGCCAGTGGAACCTGGTCTTACTCTTGGTTGCCCCACCTGGACAGAAATCAAGAGACCAACTTGACTCACTCAGGTGGTCTTTCTCAGAGGGGCAGATGTTTTAAAATTCACAGCCTCTCTCAAATGGAACCCAAATTCCCCTTCCACCTTGTTTTAACCGTCTGTGGGCAACCTAAGACAGAGCCCAGCCTCAATTCTTCTCTGAGGATCTAATGGCAATGCACCCCAGCCCAGTCCTAGCCCCACTTCACGTATCTGTAAGTGGAAACACTCTTCTCTCCCACAGATTGGGGACCTTGTAAGTACTGACCAGCCATTCGGGCTAAGCATGGCAGAATAAGGGTTTCAGGGCAGAAGATTTGATGGTGTCTTGGGCTTGAACTACCCCAAACGATCCTGGTCTGGGGCCATACCCATGTTTGACAAGCTGAAAAATCAAGGTGCCATTTCTGAGCCTGTTTTTGCCTTCTACTTGACCAAGTAAGTCTGAGATAGACAACTGCCTTCTCCAAATTAACTGTAAGATGCTTTCAGTTGCACAAAAATTATAGAACACTTGATAAAGAAGTATCCTGAGAGTGATATAACCAAGGATAACTATGGCCCCAGGGCCCTAGCTGGCTTTGCCACTGGCTTTTATAAATAAAATTTTATTGGAACACAACCCTACTCCTGGGCTCAAGACCAGTAACTTGATCTAGCTGGGTGAGTTATAAGGGAGGCTAATGGAAGGCAACAGGAAACAAGCTGGAGGAAAAAGCAATATGATTTGTTTATGAATTCCATAAGGAAGGAAGGAGAAAGATGATGGATATCTTTCCTTCCTCATTGGCACTTCACTGGGAGCCCAGGATAAGCTCCCCTACTTGTGGAGCCAGTGAGATATGAAAGTGTGGGACACAAAAGTGCGGGACACCTTGTTCAAGAAATATTAGGCATTTCAACACAAGGAGAACAGAGGTGGGGCCCCTTCTGAGTGTGGGGCCCTTTGGACAGTGGAGGTCACAGGCCAGTGGAGCCAACACTGGGTAACCTGAACCCACACCCTTAGAACTCCCAGGCCTTGATTTTCCTGAAAAAAATGACAAGGTGGACATGCAGAAAGCCAAAACACTTTAGCACCCTGTCCTATGAGGGTGTCTGAGCACTCAGGTCACTGGAGGTCCAGGGCCTCTTCAGAAGACATAGGGGATGGAGCTCAGACAAGTGATTCAGCTTCTAACCTCCTCACTGCCATTCATGAGACAGTAACAGACCTCAGGCTGAATCTCTGTCTCTCCTAGACTCTATTTCTGCATCTGTACACGGGGACCTTATTAGGGCATTGATGGTTGAACAAGCACAGCTCTCAGACAGTGCTGTTCTTACTGTCTTCCAAGGATCACACCCTCACTTCTCTCTACAGAGACGAGCAGGAGGGCAGTGTGGTGATGTTTGGTGGGGTGGACCACCACTACTACAAGGGAGAGCTCAACTGGGTACCATTGATCCAAGCTGATGACTGGAGTGTACACGTAGACCGGTAAGCCTCTCACTCTGAGGGTCAGCCCAAGTGATGCTCTCACTACTGTACATGGACACAGGCAGACACACAAATGCATTCTCAGACACACAGTCACACAGACATATACACCACCCACAACAACACAGACAGACACACAGACACTTGGAAACATACAAGCAGACACATATAAACCTACACAGAGACACATAAAAACATGCATAGCTAGTCAGAGACACACAAGCACACACAGAGATACATACAAACACACATACAAACAAATACACAAGCACACAAATACACAAACGACCCATGGCTTCATAATCCCCAGGCCTTCTGAGCATGGCTCTGACCAGGGTCCTAAAAGGGACCAGAGAGGTTTGTGCAGATCAGAGAGGCCTTCACCCACTGCCCTTTGAGGTGGGGAGCATGGTTAGAGGACTCTACAGTGTGGTGAACAGAGGATCATGGAGAATTTCACCAGCCTGAACAGAGTTATGATAAGATGACCAACTGTCCAGGGCTACAGAGATATCGAAGTTCTCAGTACAGATAAATGTCATTTAAAAAACAGGGACAGTCCTGAGAAAATGGGGAAAACTTGTCTTCTTAGGGAGCAGCTACCCAGCAGTGGAGAGAGGTTGCCTGCAGTTTTAAGACGTGAAAGCAACTAAAAAAAAAGTGCCAAGTTCTTGGGCACACAGTGGGACAGGGGCTATTACAGAGAATCAGGAAGGTGGGATCCAGGGGTGATGTGAGGACAAGAGGCATAATTGACAGGATTCTGTGTGACACCCTCAGATAAAATCTGACCTTTCCTTTGGAGTTTCTGTGGGCTAGTCATGTATTTCCTGGCCAGGGTCTCAGGGTCTGAGCTGGTTGTAGGAGCGGAGCTGGGAGATACCCTCTCCCAGAGGAGCCCTTCTATATCCCTCCTATGAGAATCTGCTGCCCTTGCGAATCTCCATCTTCACTCTGTGTGCAACCCGTTATTTGTTCCCCACCAGATACAGCTCTTTTGAGGTTTCTTATTGTTTTCTCATTCTTTATTAACTCATTGAACAGATAAGCACTGGGCATCCACTGTGCATCAGGCACTTTAAGGAGGCAATGAAAGATTGTTGTTGAATCATGCAAAGACGCCGAGATTCTTGGCCCTGAAGGAGAAGAATTCAATCCAGGGCCAGAGATGAGGCTTGATCACTCAGAGCTTTTGTGTAATAAAATTTTATTAAAGTATATAGTAGATAGAGAAAGCTTCTAACAGGCATCAGAAGGGGGCAGAAACAGAGCCCCCCCTGCTAGTTGTCAGTTGGATGTTACACAGTAACTCAGTTCAGTTCAGTCACTCAGTCATGTCTGACTCTTTGCAACCCCGTGAACTGCAGCACGTCAGGCCTCCCTGTCCATTACCAACTCCCAGAGTTCACTCAGACTCACGTCCACCGATCAGTGATGCCATCCAGCCATCTCATCCTCTGTCGTTCTCTTCTTCTCCTGCCACCAATCCCTCCCAGCATCAGAGTCTTTTCCAATGAGTCAACCCTTCGCATGAGGTGGCCAAAGTGCTGGAGTTTTAGCTTTAGCATCATTCCTTCCAAAGAAATCCCAGGCTTGATCTTCTTCAGAATGGACTTGTTGGATCTCCTTGCAGTCCAAGGGACTCTCAAGAGTCTTCTCCAACACCACAGTTCAAAGGCATCAATTCTTTGGCACTTAGCCTTCATCACAGTCCAACTCTCACATCTATACATGACCACAGGAAAAACCATAGCCTTGACTAGATGGACCTTAGTCTCTGCTTTTGAATATGCTGTCTAAGTTGGTTATTACTTTTCTTCCAAGGAGTAAGCGTCTTTTAATTTCATGGCAGCAGTCACCATCTGCAGTGAGTTTGGAGCCCCCAAAAATAAAGTCTGACACTGTTTCCACTGTTTTCCCATCTATTTCCCATGAAGTGATGGGACCAGATGCCATGATCTTCGTTTTCTGAATGTTGAGCTTTAAGCCAACTTTTTCACTCTCCTCTTTCACTTTCATCAAGAGGCTTTTTAGTTCCTCTTCACTTTCTGCCATAAGGGTGGTGTCATCTGCATATCTGAGGTTATTGATATTTCTCCCAGAAATCTTGATTCCAGCTTGTGTTTCTTCCAGTCCAGCGTTTCTCATGATGTACTCTGCATAGAAGTTAAATAAGCAGGGTGACAATATACAGCCTTGACGTACTCCTTTTCCTATTTGGAACCAGTCTGTTGTTCCATAACCAGTTCTAATTGTTGCTTCCTGACCAGCATACAGATTTCTCAGGAGGCAGGTCAGGAGGCCTGATATTCCCATCTCTCTCAGAATTTTCCACAGTTTATTGTGATCCACACAGTCAAAGGCTTTGGCATAGTCAATAAAGCAGAAATAGATGTTTTTCTGGAACTCTCTTGCTTTTTCCATGATCCAGCAAATGTTGGCAATTTGATCTCTGGTTCTTCTGCCTTTTCTAAAACCAGCTTGAACATCTGGATGTTCACGGTTCATGTATTGCTGAAGCCTGGCTTGGAGAATTTTGAGCATTATTTTACTAGCATGTGAGATGAGAGCAATTTTACAGTAGTTTGAGCATTCTTTGTCATTGCCTTTCTTTGGGATTGAAATGAAAACTGATCTTTTCCAGTCCTGCAGCCATTGCTGAGTTTTCCAAATTTGCTGGCATATTGAGTGCAGCACTTTCACAGCATCATCTTTCAGGATTTGAAATAGCTCAACTGGAATGCCATCACTTCCACTAGCTTAGTTAGTAGTGATGCTTTCTAAGGCCCACTGGACTTCACATTCTAGGATGTCTGGCTCTAGATTAGTGATCACACAATCGTGATTATCTGGGTCATGAAGATCTTTTTTGTACAGTTTTCCATGTTTTCTTGCCACCTCTTCTTAATATCTTCTGCTTCTGTTAGGTCCATACCATTTCTGTCCTTTATCGACCTCATCTTTGCATGAAATGTTCCCTTGGTGTCTCTAATTTTCTTGAAGAGATCTCTAGTCTTTCCCATTCTGTTGTTTTCCTCTATTTCTTTGCATTGATCGCTGAAGAAGACTTTCTTATCTCTTCTTGCTATTCTTTGGAACTCTGCATTCAGATGCTTATATCTTTTTTTTTTCTCCTTTGCTTTTCACTTTTTTTCTTTTCACAGCTATTTGTAAGGCCTCCCCAGACAGCCAGTGTGATCTTTTGCATATCTTTTCCATTAGGATGGTCTTGATCCCTGTCTCCTGTACAATGTCACGAACCTCATTCCATAGTTCTTCAGGCACTCTATCAGATCTAGTCCCTTAAACCTATTTCTGACTTCCACTGCACAATCATAAGGGATTTGATTTAGGTCATACCTGAATGGTCTAGCGGTTTTCCCTACTTTCTTCAAATTCAGTCTGAATTTGGCAATAAGGAGTTCACGATCTGAGCCACAATCAGCTCCTGGTCTTGTTTTTGTTGACTGTATAGAGCTTCTCCATCTTTGGCTGCCAAGAATATAATCAATCTGATTTCGGTGTTGACCATCTGGTGATGTCCATGTGTAGAGTCTTCTCTTGTGTTGTTGGAAGAGGGTGTTGACTATGACCAGTGCATTTTCTTGGCAAAACTCTATCAGTCTTTGCCCTGCTTCATTCCGCATTCCAAGGCCAAATTTGCCTGTTACTCCAGGTGTTTCTTGACTTCCTACTTTTGTATTCCAGTACCCTATTATGAAAAGGACATATTTTTGGGGTGTTAGTTCTAAAAGGTTTGTAGGTCTTCATAGAACTTTCAACTTCAGCTTCTTCAGCATTACTGGTTGGGGCATTGACTTGGACTACCATGATATTGAATGGTTTGCCTTGGAAATGAACAGAGATCATTCTGTCATTTTTGAGATTGCATCCAAGTACTGCATTTTAGATTCTTTGTTGACCATGATGGCTACCCCATTTCTTCTGAGGGATTCCTGCCCACAGTCATAGATATAATGGTCATCTGAGTTAAATTCACCCATTCCAGTCCATTTTAGTTTGCTGATTCCTAGAATGTCGACGTTCACACTTGCCATCTCTTGTTTGATCACTTCCAATTTCCCTTGATTCATGGACCTGACATTCCAGGTTCCTATGCAATATTGCTCTTTACAGTATCAGACCTTGCTTCTATCACCAGTCACATCCACAGCTGGGTATTGTTTTTGATTTGACTCCATCCCTTAATTCTTTCTAGAGTTATTTCTCCACTGATCTCCAGTAGCATATTGGGCACCTAATGACCTGGGGAGTTCCTCTTTCAGTATCCTATCATTTTGCCTTTTCGTACTGTTCCTGGGGTTCTCAAGGCAAGAATACTGAAGTGTTTTGCCATTCCCTTCTCCAGTGTACCACATTCTGTCAGACCTCTCCACCATGACCCACCCGTCTTGGGTTGCCCCGCAGACATGGCTCAGTTTCATTGAGTTAGACAAGGCTGTGGTTCTAGTGTGACTAGATTGACTAGTTTACTGTGAGTATGGTTCCAGTGTGTCTGCCCTCTGATGCCTTCTTGAAATACCTACCATCTTACTTGGGTTTCTCTTAACTTGGGTGTGGGGTATCTCTTCATGGCTGTTCCAGCAAAGCGCAGCTGCTGCTCCTTACCTTGAATGAGGAGTATCTCCTCACTGCTGTCCTTCCTGACCTTCAATATGGGATAGTTCCTTTACGCCCTCCTGTGCCTGAGCAGCCATGGCTCCTTGGACATGGGGTTGCTCCTCTCAGCTGCCGCTCCTGGCCTCAGGCGTGGGTGGCTGCTCCCAGCCTCCGCCCTTGGCCTCAGACTCGGGGTAGCTTACTTGGCCGATGCCCCTGACCGTGGACGTGGGATAGCTCCTCTCGGCCGTTCCTGTGCCATCGCAGCCTGGCACTCTCGGCCACTGTCCCTGGCCTCGGACGTGGGGTAGCTCCTCTCGGCTGCACTTAGTGTGCCAGTCGCAGCCGCCTGCGCTTAGTGCGCTGGTGGCAATCACTAGCAGTCTGTTAACGAAAGAAAGCAATGGAGCACCAGGCCCCTCACCCATAAGATGCATTTTGGGATAATCTTGGCACCAAATGGTTCATCCTGGCCATAAAATTATTAACCTGAATCTTGAAGAAAGGCAGATCACCATACAAATAGTTTTACTTACATAGATTAGGGGAACAATATCTGAGTATAACATACTGGTTTGTCAAGTAGGGTCTGAGCCTAAAGGCAAAACCGACTTGAAGACAGAGTTTGGGGTAAACGTATAGTACATTAGCATCAGTTCAGTTGCTCAGTCGTGTCTGACTCTTTGCGACCCCATGAATCGCAGCATGCCAGGACTCCCTGTTCATCACCAACTCCCGGAGTTCACTCAGACTCACTTCCATGCCATCCAGCCATCTCATCCTCGGTCATCCCCTTCTCCTCCTGCCCCCAATCCCTCCCAGCATCAGAGTCTTTTCCAATGAGTCAACTCTTTGCATGAGGTGTCCAAAGTACTGGACCAGCTTTAGCATCATTCCTTCCAAAGAAATCCCAGGGTTGGTCTCCTTCAGAATGGACTAGTTGGATCTCCTTGCAGTCCAAGGGACTCTCAAGAGTCTTCTCCAATACCACCGTTCAAAAGCATCAATTCTTCGGCTCTCAGCCTTCTTCACAGTCCAACTCTCACATTCCATGACTACTGGAAAAACCATAGCCTTGACTAAACGGACCTTTGTTGGCAAAGTAATGTCTCTGCCTTTGAACATGCTATTGAGGTTGGTCATAACTTTCCTTCCAAGGAGTAAGCGTCTTTTAATTTCATGGCTGCAGTCACGATCTGCAGTGAGTTTGGAACCCCCCAAAATAAAGTCTGACACTGTTTCTACTGTTTCCCCATCTATTTCCCATGAAGTGATGGGACCAGATGCCATGATCTTCATTTTCTGAATGTTGAGCTTTAAGCCAACTTTTTCACTCTCCTCTTTCACTTTCATCAAGAGACATTAGCATAGCTTAAGATAAACATTTCCATAAGAAAAAGGCATTGGTTATCATAGCTTAAGATAAACATTTCCATAAGAAAAAGGCATTGGTTATCTCTAGGTTTGAGAATATTTAACTTCAGGTGAAACCAGGTGTCATTATGGCAACACAGTATTTTATGAGAAAATTCCTTTTAAACTTGTATAGAGAAGGAAAAAATATCCCTAGTTTGTTTCCTCCTCCCTCTTAAGAGAGATAAAAATGTCTGACACTTGCAGGCTATTTCCTCCTGTTTGGAGACCCATTGCCTTCCTGCCTGTTACCCTCTCAGTAAGGAGAATGAAACTCGCCCTCACATCTAAAAAGGCAGATGTACATGAAGTGTCTTGCCCACATAGTGAATTGTGACTTTGGTACATGCTAGACATGAGGAGGAGAAGGCAATGGCAACCCACTAAAATACTTTGCCTGGAAAATCCCAGGGACAGCAGAGCCTGGTGGGCTGCTCTCTATGAGGTCGCACAGAGTCAGCCACGACTGAAGTGAATTAGCAGCACCAGAGCAGCAGTCATGAGGAAGGGTCTATCTACAAAGTGACCAAGACAGGAGACTGATAAACACCAGGGGAAAGACTTCCTGAAAACAATATAATTAAGCTGGAATCTGGAAGATGAGAAGAAATTCGCTAGTCAAAGGGGAGTGGAATCTTCTAGGAAGGAAGACCAGCTTGTGTCAAGGTACAAAAGATCCTTGTGTATTCAACTACCACATTTGAGGATTTCAGGAAAGGTGCTGTGTCAAGAGCAAAGGAAAAGAGGGCAAGAGAAGAAGAGGTATTTAGGAGACAGTCAGGAAGGGGGGCAAAACTGGGGAGACTCAGAATGACCTTGATGCCCGCTTTCTTCCTTTGCCTCTCAGCATCACCATGAAAAGAGAGGTTATTGCTTGTTCTGATGGCTGTGCGGCCCTTATGGACACTGGGACATCAGTTATCCGAGGCCCAGGAAGACTGGTCAATAACATACAGAAGCTCATTGGTGCCAAGCCAGTGGGTTCCAAGGTGAAGGGTCATGCCCCAGGGTCACTCCCAGTCCCCACACACAACAAGGATCACCATGGCCAACCTCTAACCCCCTCTAACAGCACTACATTTCATGTTCTGCAGTCAATACTCTGCCCTCTATTATCTTCACCATCAATGGCATCAACTACCCAGTGCCAGCTCAAGCCTACATCCTCAAGGTGAGGGGAAAATACTGATGGTTGGTTCTCAGACTGGAACTGGCAGGAAACCTCGGGCTGCTGCTGAGAGGAGAGCGCCCTTTGGAGGCCATGTCAAACCACTGCAGATGCTACTGAGCCCTGTGGCTGGGCCAGTGCCTCCCACAAAACCAATCACTTGAGAGTAAAGGGTTTGTGGGACACTGATCTTTCTGAAATAAATGTGGAGAGGCCACATCATATGGAATGGTGAGAGTCAGGGAGAGGAGAATACTAAGGTCCTCAGTCCTCAAAGAGCTTCAATTCAATCTGAACCCTTAGGTGCATGAACATGAAATTCAGCTGTAGCAGTCCCTGAAATAGGTCATGTTACAAGGAGAATGGCTGGGGACAGTCCCTGTGTGATGTCCCAACATAAGTTAACAGTCTGCCTTCCCTTCTCAAGATTTTTCTGGTCTGGATGATAAATTACATGGTCAGCCTAGTCCTTGCCTGCATCTTCCCCTTGCTCTGGACAGGTGCCTCCTTTCTCAGTTAGGATACCCAACCTCTCTGTCGGGAGGTTGGATAATAAGGTGAATAAATGGTGCCCAGTGACTGCTCAGCTCCGGCACAGGGTGGAGCCTTCATGTCAGCTCCCTGGAGAGTTCAGGGCAGGCTGATGGACTCAAAGAAGGCTTTGAGGAAGAGAGGGAATTTCAGGAATTCTAAAACGACAAACTCATTGAGCCATTTTGAGGATTGCTTGGTTCTAGGCAAAAGTGCACTGGATTCTAAGCAAATGGCATCTCAAGGTGGCCTGCACTAAGGCACTGGGGACTTACTAGGGCTGATGAGGGCTACGGACTTACCAGTGGGGATGGGGAACCAGAGTACGTTACCCACCCAAGCTTGGAGTGGCCAAAGAGGGTGAGTGTGGGCCAAAGGAGGCTTCTCAGAGTTCCTGAGTTAAGTGTTCAAGAACATGTTGTGGGCACTGCTCTATTTAAGATGGATAACCAACATCGAGGTACTTTGTACCACAAGGAACTTCACTTAGTTATATGACAGCCTGGATGGGAGTAGTGTCTTTGGGACCAGGATACCTGGATACATACTGTTGAGTCCCTTTACTATCCACCTGAAACTCAGAATATTGTTAATCAGCTATACTCCAATACAAAATAAAGTTTTTAAATAAAGTACAGATTGTGGGTATGCAGGAAGAGAACCAGCATTCTCTGCAGAGTAAATAAGGAGCAGGAGTCAGAAGGAAGAAACAGGGAGTGAGGGGAACTATGGACACACTTGTTCTTTTCTAAATAATTATTTTGATGTGTGGCTAATCTTCAGTGTTTCATTAAGTTCTACTGAACAACAATATTACTCAGTGATACACATAAAAATATTTTTTCTTATTGTTTTTCATGCGGCTTATCAGTGAATATTGAATATATACCTGACGTTCTACAGTAGGACGTTGTTGTTTTTCATTCCTCTGTTTCTCCAATCCCAGTCCTCCACTCACCACATCCTTACTCATGGCAACCTCATGTCTTGGCCCTTTTTGGTTGTAGATGAACTGTCATATCTCCTGCTGCTGAGAAAACCCCTTGATACTTACTAAAAGAGGGAAATAAAACAAAGAATTTTGCTGGGTCTGGATATTGGGGGGAGGTACTGGTAAGGGCTCATGCTGACTTGTGCATGTCTCTGACTTCTCCAGGATTCCAGAGGCTACTGCTATACCACCTTTAAAGAGAAAATAATGAGGACATCTACAGAGAGCTGGTTACCGGGTGACGTCTTCCTGAGGCTGTATTTCTCAGTCTTTGATCGAGGAAATGACAGGATTGGCCTGGCACCAGCAGTGTAAATGCTTGAAGTGGTTCAGGAATCAGTAAGGCTGCTCCAACACACACTCACTTACACTTTGGATATTCCTGCCCAGGATGCTGGTGAACTGTATTTGGTGGTCTGTACACCCTATTCTCAGTAAAGAATAAAGTGTTTCACTCTTAATGGTGCTGAAAAAAATGTTGTTTCTGTATGTGTCTGGGTATGAAGGTTCTAGAACCAAGTCTGAATCAAAATTGAGAGCAGCCCTATTCCAACTGGCTTCAAGGAAAAGGGAGACTCATTGAAATGATTCTGGGAATCCAGGATACAAGAATCAGAGCAAATACAAAGATCTCAGTGATTGGTCCCAAGAAATCAGAAGTCATCAATTCTCTTTAACCCTTGCTATTTCCCTTCGGTCTCCTTTGATGGTCTTAGCCTGACAACTTTTTTCCTTAAGGCTTCTACACCTAGTGAGGGAGTTCAAGCTACCTGCTCTAAGGTTTTAAATCCTGAAGGCATCACCTAGTAAGGAAAAAAGTGTGCAGACTTCAGAGTTCAAGGGTGTTCACTGAATGACCTACCTCAGTTCACATGTACAGCCCTAGATCAGGCATCCTGGCAGGGACATGGGGTCTTATGACTGGCTTTTCATGGTCTTTGGCCCTGACCCAGAAGGACATATGATTGTCAGTTTCCTCCAGAACTACATGACTGAAGCTGGGGAGAGGCAGCCCCAAGGATATAAACTGGCAGATGGTCTATGCCATGGAAGAGATCGTGATGACCCACAAACTCCACCACCTCCTCATTCAGAGGAATTAAAAGGGGTAATAAAATAGACTCTCTTCATCCCATCTCAGACAAATGTATCAATGGGCTTCTCCTCCAGGTGATTTTTGGGTGAAGTACTTCATGCAGAGATGGTTCCCTCTTGTTCCCACACCCCAGTCACCAGCACTCTGCCACATATGCCTGCTCTGTCCTTTCCAGTCCTACTTGGCAAGTGGTGGGCCCCGGGGATCCCTCAGCCATCTCCCTCCTCCAGGGCCCAGAATGCCCCTTCCTTGGCCTCTAATGCTGCTGGGGAAAATGCAATGCATGTATCGGGGGACCCAGGGTACACAGAGCCTTCAGCCTTTCTGAGCTTCCTCCAGGGATGGAGCTACAAACTATTTGCTTGGAGCTGCCTTGGTTAAGCACCTTTGCAGTGGAAGCACCCGTTCTTTGCACCTGTACCCCTCAGTACATTCCTCAGCTAAGACAGCAGGCGTCAGAGGTTGGTTTCCTTTCTGATTGACTGGTTTGATCTCCTTGCTTTATAAGAGACTCTCAAGAATCTTCGCAAGCACCACAGTTCAAAAGCTCAATTCTTTGGCATTCACCATTTCGTATGGTCCAGATCACTCATCTGTACATGATTACTAGAAATATCATAGCTTTGACACTACAGCCCTCTGTAGCCAAGTGAGGCTCTGCTTTTTAATACACTGTGCAGGTTTTTCATAGCCTTTCTTCCTTCCAAGGAGCAAGTGTCTTTTAATTTGGGGCTGCAGTCAAGGTCCATTGTGGTTTTCAACCCCAAGAAAATAAAATCTACCACTGTTTCCACGTTTCCCTCATCTATCTGCCATGATGTGGTGGGACCAGATGCCATGAATGAGTATATTTTTGTGAACAGTTTCTTGAATGTTGAGTTTTAAGCCAGTTTTTGCATATCCTCTCCTCATCAAGAGGCTCTTTCGTTCTTCTTTGCTTTCTGCCATTAGAGCAGTGTAATCTTCATTGTGCCTGGTTTAAGAAAATACACCCTTGTAAAAAATAAGTTTTTTGGTTATCAGAAAGAAAGGGTCATAAAATGTCAGCAGGTCTCATGGCCAGAAGATGATGTAAAACCCCTAAGAACTTTTTTTATGTAAAGCACCTGATTTTGATAAAGGTCAGGACTGCTGACCCCCACATGACTCTGTATTCATCCCTATGTATAACAAAAGGTATATAAGCAAACCTAAAAATAAAAAAATAAAAAAAAAATGGGATCAGTTTCTAGAAAGACTAATTCCCCCATGTCGTTCCTTCTTGCTCCCCATTTTTCTGGCTGAATTCCCATCTGGAGCATGGATGCTATTCCACATAAACCAAGTTATTCAGCCTCTTTTTCTCCACTAATATTTCCTACTACACTATCCATTTCTAATCTCTCTCTATGTCTGTAATTAAATATGTATTTTTCCAAAGACACCGACTCCATCCCCACCTTCAAATCACCCTGGATCCACTGGGGCTGGACCCCAGCAAGTGGCGCCCGGAACAGGCTATTTAAAGGTAAGTTCTTCAGAGCAAAAGCTCTCCCTGAAGCACTCTCTGTTGCTCCCCCTAAAATATTCTCTGTTGCTCCCCCCAGAGTGATTCAATCACTCCCCGCCCCCCCCCCCCCGGAGTAATTTCAGTTACTCCCCCGTGTTGAGTTCTTGGGACGGATAGGACCCCACTTAGGGTGTTGCAGACCCCCCTGTAGGATAGACAGGGTGAGTAGGAGTGGGAAGTGTTGATGGGTTGAAAAGAAACCCGGTTGATAGGTTCAAAAGAAACCTGAAGTGTTGATTCTTGACAACAAATCTGTACTGAAATCTTAAACCTTTCTCTATAGAAACTTTCTGACATGGGTAACAATGAGTCAAACTAAAGACAGCTCTTCATAGGAGTAATTTTACAGTTATTAAGTAAGAGAGGAATTAAAGTTAAGAAATCCAATATTCAGTCATTTTTTCATTTGTACAAGAGCAATGTCCTTAGTTTCCAGACAAGGGCTCTGTTAACTTAGATACTTGGTTGAAGCTAGGAAAACAGCTAAAAACTTATTATACTTTGCATGGGCCTGTAAATGCTTTTGCTCTGTGGAATATGATTAAAAATGTTCTGGATCCCTGTCATGAGGTTGTTAAATAGACTATGAGAGAGGCTATGAAGGTGGATGGTAATGGATCTCCACCTTCTATGCAGATCTTATTTTCTGCCATTGGCGAACAAAAGGAGGGATACTATGCTCTACCTCCCGAGGAAGGAGAGGACTTACAGGACGCTGCGGCCCAGCGCCCTGGTGAGCCCCCTCCCCCTCTATGCAAGCCCTTAAAAATTTATCCAACATTTTCTAATTTAAGGCGACCACCCCACCTCCACTAGCGCCTCCCAGAACATTGCCTAAGGTTGAAAAAGATAGGGTAAACAAAGGAGGGTTTAAAGCAGAGCCTGCTCCTTGCAGAAAACCCCCTCAGGGGGACCTCACCCAAGCCAAAAAAAAAAAAGAGTAAATGACAAAAAAAAAAAAAAAGAGAGAGAGAGAGAAAGAAAACAAAATAGGAGAAAAAGAAAGAAAAGTGATCATAACAAAAAGGATTTTACAAATAGAAAATATTTTTCTTGAGGCCAAATGGGTGCATTTTTGCTGGCAATGTCCTGCTAAACAGAGACAACAAGCCATGCCAATTAACCCCAGGTAGCTCAGGACTAGGCCTCAGTTCCACCATGGCAACAATATTAACCCCTGACATGCTGGTTACTGATTCCAATGGGAGCGGCTAGCACTCTGCCTGAGGATATTCTGGACTTGTGCCAGGGCTTAGCTCGCTTTCTTTTCAAGGAATTTCGGTAGTACCTGGTGTAGTAGATTCTGATTATACTGGGAAATTAAAGTTTTGATCTCGCCACCTACTAAAATTGTGCAAATTAATAAAAGTCAAAGAATAGCACAGCTTTTGCTTTTACCTTATTATCAGACAAGAAAAACCTTGACTTCTCAAGCTAGGAGCCCCAGAGGATTTGGATCTAGTGATCTAGGTTTTTGGGTGCAGGAAATTACCACTTCTAGGCCTTTAAAAGATCTTTACTGGCCCAGCTCCTGGCCATTTACTACTGAAAATGAGTTGATGGGATTAGAGAAAGTGGTATGTGGAGAGGGAATGCTGCAGAGGAAAAGGTGAGGGAGAGTTTAAAACCTTGGAGAGTAGTGAGTTCCCCGTTGCTGGAGATATTCAATCAATGATTAGATAGTTGCATGTCATCTAAAAAACTATAGACCAGATTTGGGTTATGGAAGGATAACTGGAAAAGCTTATAAAGATATTGTGCAACAGCTCTTTACTTGCTTCTCATATTTAAGTCTGCCAAAAATTTTGAAAAATGATAATGCCCCTTTGAAGCTGCGGAGAAGTTGTTTACTAACTTTAAATGATTTCCAGTAATTATTAGGAGATATTAATTGGTTACGCCCACATTTAAAACTGACTACTGCAGATTTAAAGCTTTTGTTTGATTGCTTTAAAAAGGCGATCCTAATCCCAGTTCTAAGAGAAAGTTGACTAGTGAGACAGGGTCAGCTCTTGTTAAAGTGGATAAGGCTTTAAATGATCAGTTAATTAGGATTAATATTACCAAAAGATGAGATTAAATTATTCCAGGGTGCTTGTGACAAGAAGGCCCATTGGTTCCATCTACCAGTGACCCCAAGAAAAATAGTTTTATCTTATCCCAACTTGGTGGCACAATTAATTTTAAAAGAAAGAAAAAGAAGTGTGGAACTTCTTAGAAAAGAAGTAGCAAATATAGTAATTCCATTCAATAAGGATCAACTGCAAGTCTTTTACACAATAGTGATGATTGGCAAGTCTCCCTGATAGATTTCAGGGGTCAAGTTTTGTTTCATTTGCCCTCAAGCCCCCACAGTAGCTAAAAGTGCGAAAATGTTAGATTGGTGGTTTAAAGATACCTGTGGAACTTTTCAACCATGTGTAGTTCCTTCACTCCCCATTACCCTGTGGGGGAGGGATGTGCTGTCTCAAATGGGAGTGTTACTTTTTAGCCCTGATGACTTCTCAAATGCTACAGATGGGCTAGGATCCATCAAAAGGATTGGGTAAACAACAAACCGGTATAATTGAGCCAATTTCCCCAACTCCTAGAAACTTACATACTGAACTGGGGTATCCAAATTTATAATGGAGGCTATTGTTTTTGCTGCAACCCCATTGCATGGAAATCTCAGGATCCAGTGTGGGTGAAACAATGGCCTCTACCTAAAGAAAAGTTGCAGGCAGCTGAAATGTTAATTATTGAACAACTAAAATTGGGGCATACTGAGCCCTCAGATAGTCCCTGGAACACTCCTATTTTTGTCATTAAGAAAAAAAAATCTGATAAATGGCGACTTTTACAAGATTTAAGAGCAATTAATGCCACCATAGAGGACATGGGAGCTTTACAACCTGGGCTCCCCTCTCCAATAGCCATTCCAGAGGGATATAATTGTAATTGATTTACAAGACTGCTTTTTCACCATTCCCTTAAATGCTGAGGATAAAAAGCGATTCACCTTTAGCCTGCCATCAAATAAACTTAAACAGCCTTACCTACAGTTTCAGTGGAAGGTTTTGCCCCAGGAAATGAAAAATAGCCCTGCCCAACTTCATACTGATGGAGAATGTTAGCAAATGTATATTGAGATGTACGCTAATATATTATCTACTAAAGCATAAGAATTTGTGCTGTGACTTTTAATGCCAAAAGAAAAATTACCAGATTTTATAATTTATATTAATAAGTTTGGCCTTTTTTGCCTTAAGAACTGAATATGCTGGTTCAGAACTTTAAGACAAGGTGTTAAATCATGAGAAATAGTCATTTTTTGTTGATTTCACTTATTTTCCAATTATTAAAACATTATCTACAATGGCGACTTAGACAAAAGGATAAATTAGGATTCATAGACTTATTTATGTGACACCTAAATAGCTAGGCAAACATAGATCTGACATTTGCTGCCTCAACATTACAGTTTAATTGGAAATGTTTTTAAGTTATATTAAAGCCTGTTTGTGCTGAAAGTTTGATCTAAAAAACTAATGATATCAATAAGTATATTCAGTTTAACATTTAATTTCAATGATGAATCACTTAGTCTGCAGGTCTTATCTTGCACATTCTTTATGTAATTACAAAATCAGTGTCAAGTTTATCAAAAAGCTCATAGTGTTTTAATATTTTATTAACATGGACGCTTAAAAGTTTTTTAATCTTTAGAACTTAAGTTGCTCAAGGAGAATTTTAAATATTTTCTGTATATAATTATAACATTATTGTCACACAGATGTTGCACATTTTATGTGCCAGAAGCCTTAAAATTCTTCCGTGAAAATGTTGATATATTGTTACAGTTATTTCAAATTTGATATGTGGAGAAAAATAGGGATTAGTTTATGTCCATATTGGAAAACTTTAAAAGATTACTTGGAGGTTTCAGAAATCCTGGTTTTAATTAGAGTGATAAAGTCATTATGTAGTTCAGAAGCTAATATTCTAAATAATATATATTCACATTAAAGTTAAAATGGTTAAGCAAAACAATGCCTAACTTGTTGGCTTGTAACTATTCTGGGATCTGAAGCTTGTTGATGTTCTGTTCCTACCTGAAGAATTTAATTGCTTGCTAATTCTAAATGGCTTGTCAAACAAACTGATGTTACTTTAGTTACTGGGATATCTGCCTATTTGGAAAATATGTTGATTTTTCCCCTGTTTAATAAAAGCAAGTTCTATATCTGGGTTGCTTAAAAAATAAAAAATAGCCCCACCCTATGCCAGAAATTTGTTAATGCTGCCCTAGAAGATACTAGGACTAAATATAAACAGGTATATATGATTCACTACATGGATGTTATTTTAATAGCTCATACTAATAGAGCTCATTTGCAAACTGTCCTCCAAGGTCTGACCAAGGCGTTGACAGCTAGAGTTTTAAAACTTGCCCCAGAGACAATTCAAACTAACCCACTCATAACTTACTTAGGAAGGGTTATCAATTCAGAAACTGTGACTCTTGCCCCTCTGCAATTGAAATAAGACCATCTTGCTACTTTAAATGTTTATAAAAAACTTTTAGGTGATATTAACTGGATTAGACCTTATTTAAAATTAACCACTGCTGAACTAAAATCCTCTTTTTAACATCTTACCAGGAGAGTCTAACCCTACTTCTAAAAGACAATTGACTGCTGAGGCTTGGGAAGCCCTAGGCAAAGTAGAAGCAGCTTTATCTGATAGTTATGCAAAAAAAAAAAAATTGACTTAACAGTAAACTGGCAATTCCTTTGCCTAGCAACCCTGACAGCACCTACGGGAGTTCTGTGGATCCCTTAGAATGGATCCATCTTCCCGCCCAAGCTAAAAAAGTAGTGGCTCCTTATCCAGGCTTGATAGCAACATTGATCTTAAAAGGGAGAAAACAAAGTATTAAATTGTTTGGTAAAGAGCCAGCAGAGATTGTAATTCCATATAAGGAACAACTTGATGCTTTTCTAATGTTTGATGAAGATTGGCAGATTACTATAGGAAATTAATGTGGTGAAGTTTTGCATCATTTACCCTCACACGCTTTGTTAATTCAAAAACTAAAAGAAGGGGAGTTTAAGTATAGCTCTCCCCATCAAACCTTGCAACATACTCTTTTCTATTCAGCCTTTGAAAGGGGCTACGACTCAGCCTCTGGTTAAATAAAAAGATCTCCTTACAGGAGAGTGAAAAGGGCCAGCTATACTGCTAACTTGTGGGAGAGGATGTGCTTGTATTTTTTCCACAGGACGCAGATTCGCCAATTTGTTTCTCGGACAGATTGATCCCCCATTGCTTCAAAGGGCACTCCTCTGCCCCTGCTGCCGCCGACGCCAAAGGGAACAGCAGTGCCCCGGGAACCATGGGCGGGGCCAGCCTGGCTGACCAGACCCAGTGCAACGCGCCTGCAGCCAGCAGCCCTGCCAGAGTCTGTGCTCGCTTGGCCGCTGTGCCCACCGGCAAAAGAGGCGACATAAACATAGGGATCCCGGCGGGACTGACAGCTGCTGCAGCGTGAACTCTGACCAACAAATGATTCTATTTACTCTATTGTAGCTTGTTTACCCTCTCCTTACGTTTTTCTCTTTGTTAATGATTCTGGGAAACTTAATGTTCATATGAATTACACAGGTGGACTTAATGTAGTGTCTTGTAAACAATGTATGCTCTCATCTTGTTAAGATTTAATGCAATCAGGACGGTTAGTGGGCTTACTAATTTTAGGGAATTCAGCTTTAATAACAACAACTACTACTGTTACTGTGGCAGCATATCATTGACTCAATAAGTGCAAATGCCCAATGTGTTGAAAAATCATAATTCAGGTGTTTGGAACAGCTCTGATATTGGCCTGGACTTAGGAAAACTTCATAATCAGATACAGACCTTGGAACACTCTCGTTTGGATTTTACTGCCTCTGGAGCCGCTAATGACTTTTTCCACACCTTCTCTAACTTTATTTCTGGAAAAAACATTCTGGCTAATGTCTTCAGTTATGTTGCTGTTGGTTTAATTTTGCTTCTTATAATCATTCTTCCTTGTATTGTCAGGATTCTTTGGCAGAGCATTCAGAAGCTCTCGACTGAGCTGCACCTGATTATTAAAAAAATAAAGGGGGGGAGATGCCGGGGGCCAGCGTGAGGAACTCCGCCCAAGGCAAAGGTCATGAGGAAGGAGGCTTCGGCATACACAAAGGCGTGATTAAGCCTCAGGATACCCCCTGTTCCCAAGCATCTACCCCCCAAAACAGAGTACTTTATGGGGGGCTCTCCCCCATAACCATTTCTCTCAGAGGAGTTAACTTGCAGCTCCAAGTTAATAAAAATTCTTGGGCATGACATGAGTGTTTCAACTTACGAACTCTGAAGGTTACCTAGCCTGCCTGTACAGGTTCGTCCAGCCCACATGTGATTGTTTATAACCCCCCAACTGTGAGAGGCACGAGATGTTTTAGACTTACTAAAGGCAAATTCTTTGGGGAAGTTAGAAATTATTAGTATAGTGGGTTGGTTAGGAATTATATTGGTGAAGGGTTTTTCATTTGTTGTGCCAATAATTGCTGCTAACTCCCTGCCTTGGGTGTGACAAGGGTGTCTCAGGTCAAACCTCTTTGCTGACAGACTAGCTTGTGTGACAGCCTCTCAACCATAAACAGCACAGAGAGTTTTGGAGTATTTTGAGAGTCTTAATTAGCATAGGGCTTTTCTCATCGTTGAGTCAATGATTGCCGCCAGGCTTCCATATCCTTAGGCACCTGGGAATATATTAATCAAAGTATTTGGAATATAGAAAAGGAAATATAGTAGTTTTTGACATTAGCAATACTAGACTTTTTGAGTTAATGAATTTTCTCTTTTGTAATAGATCACTATACTTTGTTATAAATCACTGTGTCCTTGCTATGTAAAAATGCAACTTTATCACTATCTTAAGACTAAATAGATCTTAAGGGGAACATTGGTGAAAGGATTTTCATTTGTTGGGCTGATGTTTTGCTGCTAAATCTGCATATTCCCTGCCTTTATAATGAATATAACTAGCATATAGGAGAAATAAGTATTAACCTTTAAGATTGATCATGTTAACCTTGGGTTAAATAAATTCCTTTCTTGATTGTAACTTACTACACCCTCACCCTATAGGAATGCAACTTTATTTGGAGGGTGGTGCCTGGTTTAAGAAAAAACACCCTTGTAAAAAATAAGTTTTTGGTTATCCGAAAGAAAGGGTCATAAAATGTCAGCAGGTCTCATGGCCAGAAGATGATGTAAAACCCCTAAGAATTTTTTTTTTTATGTAAAGCACCTGATTTTGATAAACGTCAGGTCTGCTGACCCCCGCATGACTCTGTATTCATCCCTATGTGTAACAAAAGTTATATAAGCAAACCTAAAAATAAAAAAATGGGATCAGTTTCTGGAAAGACTGATTCCCCCATGTCGTTCCTTCTTGCTCCCGTTTTTCTGGCTGAATTCCCATCTGGAGCATGGATGCTATTCCACATAAACCAAGTTATTCAGCCTCTTTTTCTCCACTAATATTTCCTACTACACCATCCGTTTCTAGTCTCTCTATATATCTATAATTAAATATGTATTTTTTAAGGATGCTGACTCCGTCCCCGCTTCGAATCACGCTGGATCCACTGGGGCTGGACCCCGGATCTGTGGATGTTGATATTTCTCCCAGCAATCTTTATTCCAGCTTGGGATTTATTCAGTCCAGCATATTGAATGATGTATCCTATATAGAAGTTAAATAACTAGAGTGAGAATGTACACCTTGTCCACTTCTTTCCCAGTTTTAAATCTTTCACTTGTTCCATGTCTGATTCTAACTGCAGCTTTTTGACATACATACAGAATTTCCAGGAGACAGGTAAGGTGATACTGTACTCTCATTTCCGTAAGACTTTTCCACAGTTGGTTGTGGTCCACACAGTGAAAGGCTTTAGTATAATCAGTGAAGCAGATGGAAATGTTTTCTGGGATTCCCTTGCTTTTCTCTATGATCCAATGGATGTTGGCAAATTGATCTCTGGTTCCTCAAACCAGTTTCTACATCTGGAAGTTCTCAGTTCATGTAGTGTTGAAGCTTACCTTGAAGGATTTTGAGCATTACCTTGCTAGCAAGTGAGATGAGTGCAATTGCATGATAATTTGAACATTCATTGGAATTGCCTTTCTTTTGGATTGGAATGAAAATTGACCTTTCCCAGCACTGTGGCCACTGCTGAGTTTTCCAAATTTGCTGACATACTGAATGCAACAATTTTACAGCCTCATTCTTTAGGATTTTTAAATGGCTCAGCTGGAATTCCATCACCTCTCCTAGCATTTTCTAGTGATGCTTCCTAAGGCCCACTTGACTTCATACTCCAGTATATCTGGCTTTACATGAGTGACCCAAGCATCGTCCCTATCCCGGTCTTTATGACCGTTTTTGTACAGTTCTTCTGTGTGTTCCTGCCACCTCTTCTTAATCTGATCTGCTTCTATTAGGTCTTTGATTTTTCTGCCCTTTATTGTGCCCATCCTTGCATGAAGTATTCCTATGGGAGCTCCAATTTTCCTGAAGTGATCTGTACTCTTTACAATTCTATTATTTTCCTCTAATTCTTGCAGTGTTCACTTATGAAGACTTTCTTATATCCCCTTGCTATTCTCTGGAAATCTGCATTCCATTTAGGATATCTTTCCCTTTCTCCTTTGCCTTTCACTTCTCTTATTTTCTCAGCTGTTTTTAAGGCCTCTTAGGTAATCACTTATCCTTCTCACATTTGTTTTTCTTGGGGATGATTTTGGTGACCACCTCCCGTAAAATGTTACAAACCTCCATCCATAGATCTTCAGGCTTCCAGACCTAATCCCTTGAATATATTTTTCCTCTCCACTATAAAATAATATGGTATTTTATTTAGGTCATAGCTGAATGTTTTAATGGTTTTCCTTACTTTCTTCAATTAAAGCCTGAATACTTCTTGCTTCTGCCTAAACATTGTTGCCAGATCACCTCCCACCACTCCCAGTGGGTGTAGAGCAAAAACACACAATTTGAGGACTGTTACCCTGGGTTTTTGCATGGCTTTTCACGTGCTTAGCTGTATGACCTTGATCAAGTCCCTTAACCTCAGTTTGCTCATCTGGTCAATGGGCATGATGATGATAATTCCACCTCTAGATGCATGTGTGCCTGCTAAGAAGAGGTGGCCCTGAGAGGGCTTACTGGGTTCCTGAGTCTGGAAAAAGTATTAATTATTTTGCCACCTGGGGAAATGGAAATCTTCTGTGTAGAGGTTATGGCTGCCATCCCCAAGGCTAAATACTGATTCAAGCCAAATGACATCTATCTCTGAACCTGACCCAGAACTCTGACTGAGCCAATGCTTCTGTTTTCTGGGCCCCAACAAGAGCTAATCATTACTGGCTCAGATTGCTCCCTTCTCAGGCTTACCAGTCAGCCTTTCCTCGTCAACTACTTCTAGCCTGAAATCACACTGCAAGGAGAGTTGTAAGGCTGTTGGTCTCTTTTCGGTTTCCCACATCTCCAGCGTAGCAAGAAGTTGCTGTTATGGCTACTTGTCATAGAAACAGCTATGGCAACCTGTACAGTCCAGTCTCAGCCTGTTAAATGTAACTGTCTCCATTTGGCGCCTCATGTTTAAATTACCTACAGTTGCCTTAGAATCGTTCCTATGCTTTCTGTTTAATGACCAAATATGTGTGGACTTGATCTAGTTTTCTTTCCCAAGTATGATTCCAACCATGCAATGAAGTAACCAGACATTTAGTCATCTAACTACCCACAGGAATTGACAAAAGCAAACCACCCATCCGTTTCTTGCTTGCCCCAAAACAACTTTGAAGTGATCTCCTGAAACACTGTGATACATTGGCATGTACACTCCAGAAGGGACACTTTTTCTCTGGATTTGTTTTCTACCTAATGCAGAATGTCTACAATAATCCTGGCCTTCCAGTAGCTGGTCACCTAATTTTTGCAGACTCAGCCCACTCCAAATCCCTTCAACATCCCTCAGTAAAATTTAGAGAACAAATTCAGTCAAAGCTCTCTCTCCTACAGAAAAGTTTTGTTTTTTCTTTTTCTTTTTATTTTTAGAGAACAGTTTTTGGTAACACATTCAAATTCTTGTGCTCCTTGCCTTGGATTCAAGGACCTGCACCAGAGGATGGGAAGCCTCTCTTTCCAACAAAATCTTTCTCCACTCCAACCAGGACCAGAGCCTTCCCTGGACCCTGTGTCCTCATTGGTATCGTTCAGTTGCTAAGCCATGTCTGACTCTTTCTGATTACATATTCGGCAACAAAACAGGCTCCCTGTCTTTCAGTATTTCGTGTAGTTTCCTCAAACTCATGTCCTTTGTGTAGGGGATGCCATCTCATACTCTCATCTCTCTCCTTCTGCCCACAATCTTTCCCAGCATCAGGGTCTCTTCCAAAGAGCTGGGTCTTGACATCATTGGCCTAAGTGTTGGAGCTTCATCTTCATCATCAGTCCTTCTAATGAATATTGTTCTACCACTTCCAAAACAAAACTCATGCTTCCAATCACCTAACAATATTGAACATTGATAAAGTTTAATAGAAGTGGGATCTGGTCCTCTGGGAAATCCCAGCACTGCTGCCCTGCCTTTCTCTTACCATTCTTTCCACCTGGCATAGAATTGCTTCCCTACAGCTTCTCCAGCTTGAAATGGCCTGCTGACCCAAAATTGTCAGCTATCCAGGACTTGTTCCTTCCTCCTTCCTTAAAGACTTCTGCCTGCTCCCTGATTGTCCTCAGTACATCAGTTCAGTTCAATCTCTCAGTCATGTCCAGTATTTGCTATATCATGGGGTGCAGCAAGCTAGGCTTCCCTGTCCATCGCCAACTCCCAGAGCTTGCTCAAACTCATGTTCATCAAGTTGATGATGCCACCCAACAATTTCGTCTTCTGTCTTCCCCTTTGCCTCCTGCTTTTAATCTTTCCCAGCGTCTGGGACTTTTATAATGAGTCAGTTCTACCCATCAAATGGCCAAAATAATAGAGGTTCAGCTTCAGCATCGATCCTTCCAATGAATATTCAGGACTGATTTCCTTTAAGCCGGACTGGTTTGATACCCTTGCAGTCCAAGGGACCCTCAAGAGTCTTGTTCAGCACACAGTTCCAAAGCATCAATTCTTTGGTGCTCAGCTTTCTTTATGGTCCAACTCTCACATCCACTCCCGACTTCTGGAGAAGACACAGCTTTGACTCTACAGATCTTTGCTGGTAAAGTAATGTCTATGCTTTTTAGTATTCTGTCAAGGTTTTTCATAGCTATTCTTCCAAGGACCAAGTGTTTTGTTTTATTTTTTTTGTTGTTGTTGTTTTTTTTTTTTTGTTGTTGTTGTTGTTTTTCCCCACAGCTGCAGTCACTATCTGCAGTTATTTTGGAGCCCAGGGAAATCAACTCTGTCACTGCTTTCATTGTTTCTCCATGTGTTTGCCATGAAATAATGGAACTGGATGCAGTAATCTTCGTTTTTTTTTTTATCTGTACATACCTAATCAAGACCATCTCCAATAAAATGAAATGCAAAATGGCAAAATGGTTGTCTGATGATGCCCTAGAAATGTTTTGCCCAGTGTCCGAGTCCCCAAAACTGAGAGAATAAGACACCCACAGCAATGCAAAAGCATAAAAGGGTTTATTGCTAGCTCGAGCCAGGGCTCCCCGCCACATCCAACACAGTGGAGTGGAGCAACAGCCCCGAGCCCAGATTTACAGCAGTATTTATAAGTTTTGAACAAAGATGGGGAGTTGGCAAGGGTTGACCGGCTGCAGGGGTTTCCTGGTATTTACTGATTGGCCAGTTATCATCCCTTTGATTGGCCAGAGTTATCATCTCTCTGACTGGCCAGAGTTATCATCCCCGGAAGCCCCAGAAGCATGACTCAGGGATTATTTTTGGCCTAGTGCACCTCTCTGAGCCTGTCATGGCTCTGGTGAGGTTGTAACGTTCCCCCCTTGTCTTTAGATCATATAGAGGAATCTTCCTCTTTGTTCTGGGGTACAGTTTGATATTGCTGTCTAAGCACAAATAGTTGAACTGTATTAATATGCTCTTTTATAAACGTAATGAGCCTGTTGAGGATGCATGGGCCAAAGGTGAGTATTAGTAAAAGCACCATAAGAGGTCCCACCAGGGTGGAAATTAATGTCATCAGCCACGGAGATTGTTGAAACCAAGATTCAAACCATCCCTGCTGGGCTTCTCGCTCTTTCGCTGGGCTAGTCCTCCTCTCACCTTTGCCATAGATTCTCTTATTATCCCGGTGTGGTCTGCTTAGAAACAACATTCTTCTCCCAGGGCCGTGCAGAGCCCCTCTTGCTGCAGAAAACTTAGATCTAGCCCTCTTCGGTTTTGCAAGACCATCTCGGATAGGGAGGTCAGCGATTTTTCTAGGTGACTAATTGACTCTTCTAGGTGGGTAATGTCTTCATCTATGGCTGCAATGAAGTAAATCCCTGGCCTTGGAGGGACAAGGCTGCTATCCCAGTCCCTGCCCCAGCGATCCCAAAGCCGAACATGGTTGCTATGGTGATGGCTGTAATAGGTTCTCTCTTGGTTCTGCCTTGTATCATTTGACTGGGGGTTTGTTTTTTGGGCCCAGTAGTCGTACGTTATCTTTTCAGGGTGGTACAGGATTTTTGGCACAACTGCCACCAAGATGCAGAACTCTTCTTTAGGATTGAATACTGAGATGTGTAAACAAGGGGTTAGACCAGTACGTGAGCAGACCCACCATCCCCCCACCTCTGGGATAATCCATTTAATCTCAGTTAGCTCTGTGGGTTTGGTTGTGTAGGCACATAAGGGGGAATTTTCAGGTGGAACTCTGCCCACACAGAGTCCCTTTCCCCAAACCTTTTTCATTGTGAGGCCCATTTTCCATTCTCTCCAGCGACATTGAGGAGGATCTATACTATCAGTGAGGCCATAAGAGGCGTTAAGACACATTGCTTCATAGTAAGGAGGGGGGGGTATAGATTATAGCAAAGCCAGCAAGATTTAGTTGCTTCCGGGTTAGTTTGATTTAAGGTTATATAGGCTGCCTTAACTAATTTTCATAATGGGTCTAAGTTTTTGAGGTTGCGGATGGGACCCAGAGGATCAAGTGAGACTAAGGATGTGGAAACCGCTGTGGTCGGGCTGGGAGTTACGTCAATTTTCTCCACTGGGTTGGGACCTATACTGTGTATCTGTGTTGGTTCTAGAATCTGGCTTATAATTATAATTCCTCCGTAAATTTGCGCGCCTGCCACCGTTCTTGTTTGTATTCCCCAGGATAAGCCAGAAATCCAAGCCCTCTCTTTTTTGTGCTTTTTTCTGATTGAACCTTGTCTTAACCTGTGCATAGTTACAACTCTCTCCACATTCAAAAGTTGGGTCCCCAGGGGCTCTGGGGGTGGACTTTGCGAACGAGATGTTAAGTAGGTCCCGATTTCCTACTTCCCAGCCCCGAGGCCCATCATCAGAAGTAATACAATCCCATGATTTACAAAAATAATCTTGTGCCCCCCCACAAGTCTTCCATTTGGTCCTCTGGTAGCCCGGGCATGCCCAGAACCTCTGCATCCGGAGGAAACCCCTTGCCCAAGGTACACCCACCACCAGCTTTAGGTCAAAATATAGGTCTGGCTACCAGGTGTTTGGAGGATGTATTTCTGTGGTTAAGTTGAGCATGTCTCGTGTTAGTCCGTCTTGAAGCTTCCAGGTGATTTTGGCCGGCTGGTGCAGGTTGTTATGGGTGGCTCCAGGGTCGAGAAGGATGGTCACCAATAGGACAGTCAGGATGACTTGTCTGTTGGCAGATGAGCTTTATCTTGAAGGGGTTTGAAGGGTGTGGCGTTACCTCCCATTCTTTTTGGGCCTTTTCTTGCTCTTCTGGAGTGGCTTGGCGTACATGGTTGCAGTGCACCCAAGGTCCGATACCGTCGACCTTTAAAGCAGTGGAGGTGGTAAGAAGAACAACATAAGGAGCTTTCCATCTAGGTTCTAATGTCTTGGGTTGATGTCGCTTGACCCAGACCCAATCTCCGGGACCAACATTATGTGAGGGGATGGTCCCCTTGTTCTGACCCTCGTGGATTTCCCTGATCAATTTCCAGACATGCATATGCACCTTGCCTAATGCCATCAGGGCTTCCTGGAATTGTCCTAAAGTAGGGGGTGGTTGTTTTCTTCCCTCAAAGATAGGGCATATGGGAGGGAGCCTCCCATACATAATTTCAAAAGGGGTTAGGTTCAGCTTGTAGGGGGTATTACACGCACGGAAGAGAGCGAAGGGAAGGAGAGTCACCTAGTCCCCGCCAGTCTCTATTGCCAATTTTGCCAAAGTTTCTTTTAGAGTCTGATTCATCCTCTCAACCTGTCCTGAGCTCTGGGGATTGTATTCAAAATGCAGCTTCCATTTGGTCCCCAGAGCTAAGGCCAGTCCCTGTACAATCTGACTCACAAAGGCAGGCCTGTTATCAGAGCCAATAGTCACCGGCAGCCCAAACCTAGGTTCTATTTCTTCTAGGATCTTTTTAGCTACTATCATTGCTGTTTCCCCCTTAGTAGAGAATGCTTCCACCCACCCAGAAAAATTATCCACCAAAACTAACAGATAACGGTACCCATACTTGCCTGGTCTTACCTCTGTAAAATCTATCTCCCAGTGTTGCCCTGGCCTTTCTCCGGTCGTTTGCATAGGTAGGCCACTGGTCGCCTCCAAGGCGACCTTTCCCATCAAGACTCCTTTTCCCATTCCCCGTTTTTCATCTACAAACAATTGGAAGGGCTTGGACGGCTCAGGGAGAGCAAGGGCTGGGGCTTCCAGCAGAGCCTGTCTGAGTTCTTGAAAATTCCGTTTCATTGGTTCAGTCCAAGTCCAGTTTTTATTTTCTCTACTTCCTTCATATCGTGGCCGGGCCTTTTCAGCAAATCCCAAGATCCATAGCCAGCAATACCCAATAGCCCCAAGAAATTCTCTCACTTGTTGAGGAGTTGCCGGATCAGGGATCTGCAATATGGCCTCTTTCATGGCCTGCATCAGCCATCTCCGTCCTTGTTTTATTTTATACCCTAGGTATATGACTTGCTGCTTAGCAATTTGAGCCTTCTTTGCACTAGCCCGGTACCCCAAGGTCCCCAAAGTTTGAAGGAGGTTGCCTGTTGCTTCTAGGCATGCCTCCTCAGTGGTTGCGGCTAGCATAAATCATCAACATACTGCAATAGAACAATGTTGGGGTGATTGACCTGGTACTCATGGAGGTCTTCACCCAGAGCCTCATTGAATAGCGTTGGTGAATTCTTGAAGCCTTGCGGAAGTCGAGTCCAAGTTAGCTGTCCTGAGGTCTGGCTGCCTTCTTCTATCCATTCGAATGCGAAGATCTCTTGGCTCAAGGGGGCCAAGGGTAAACTGAAAAAAGCATCTTTCAAGTCCAGAACAGTATACCAGACGTAGTCTGGAGGAAAGCCACTCAAAAGGGTGTACGGGTTAGGGACGGTTGGATGTATATCATTCACCCGTTTGTTGACTTCACAAAGATCCTGCACAGGCCTAAAGTCCGTTCCCCCTGGCTTTCTCACAGGTAACAAAGGAGTATTCCATGGAGATCGGCACCTTTTAAGAATTTTTGCCTCCAGAAGCCATTGTATATGTGGTGTGATTCCTCACCGGGCTTCTAGGCTCAAAGGGTATTGTTTTACCTGGATAGGGGTGGCGTCTGACTTCAGTTTGACAATGATGGGAGGCCTCTGTTTGGCTAGTCCTACCCCCGCATTTTCTGCCCAGACTAGAGGGTATTTTTGGACCCAAGGTTGTACATTGGGGTCAATGGCCATGAGCGGCTTTGGCTGATACAGTCTGTATTCGTCTCTCAATGCCAGAGACAAAACGTGTATGGGATGTCCGGTCCCATCTAGAACTGATATCTCTCTGTGGTCAAAGTGAATGTGGGCATTGAGTTTAAATAGTAAGTCTCTTCCCAGCAAGGGTGCTGGGCATTCTGGTATCACAAGAAAAGAGTGGGTCACCTGCTGGGCCCCCAAGTTCACTTGATGTTTAGTAGTCCGTCCATATCATTTAGTCCCGGTGGCCCCTTGTACCCAGCTGGTCTTTTTAGACATTGGTCTGTCTTTCTGGTTAAGGACCGAGTATTGAGCTCCTGTGTCCACCATGAAGCCAACCGGTTTCCCCTCCACATGTATAGTTACCCAGGACTCAGGGAGGGGTGCCGGGCCCTGACCCCCCTAATCACTATCCTCTCCTGCATATAGGATGTGGGCCCCTGTGGAGGACGCGGAGGACACCTCCTGCTTGGTGGGTCTCTCCCTTAGGTTTCTCTTGGGGCATTTACTCTTCCAGTGTCCTATCTCCTTGCAAAAAGCACACTGGTCCTTTTTAAGTCCTTGCCTCGCTGGCTTCCCTTCACCCTTCGAATGGACTTCCCTTGTTCTCTGAGAACTAGCTCCCTGTTCCACCCCTGCAAAGAATATCTGGGCTAATTCTTTCTGATTCTTACAGTTTTCTTTGGCCCTGAATTCTCTTTCCTCTAGCCTAACACATTCCTCCCTTTCCTCTGGAGTCTCTCTATGATTAAAAACCCTCTCTGCTGCTCTCACCAGGTCTTGCAGGGATTGCTCTCCCAACCTCTCTATTTTTTGTAGTTTTCTCCTGATATCCGGGGCTGCCCGATTCATGAATGCTAGCATGACTGCTGCGTGCGACTCATCAGCTTGTGGGTCCGTGGGGGTATACTGCCTAAAAGCTTCCATTAATCTCTCAAGGAAAGCTTCCGGGCTCTCATTTGGCTCTTGTCTAAAAAGATTTACTTTAGCCAAATTTGTTGGCCTCCTGGCAGCCACTCGGAGGCCGGCCATGAGAGTCAGGCTGTACACTCGGAGATGCTCCCTACCTTCAGTGCTCTCGAAGTCCCAGCAGGGCCGCGTCAGAGGAAATCCCTCATCAATCATGTTAGGCTGTGTAGTGGGTCTCCCATCTACCCCTGGCACATTCTTTCGTGCTTCTGACAAGATCCGTTTGCGTTCCTCTGTAGTAAAGAGCACTTGTAACAACTGTTGACAGTCATCCCAGGTGGGGTTATGGGTGAAAAGGATAGATTCTAAAAGGTCAATGAGGCCCTGAGTTTTTTCAGAGAATGAAGGGGTCTGAGTTTTCCAGTTGTAAAGATCACTGGTGGAAAAGGGCCCGTACTGGTATGTCTGTTCTCTGTCTGCTCAGGCAGGCCCCGCCCGAACTGGAAATGCCCGGACTGTGGAGGAGGGGGCCTCTGGGTTGTTTTCTTCCGCCATATTGGTGATGCCCCTGGTTCTTCCCCGAGTCCCTTGGGCGGGGCCTCCTTCCCAGGCTGGGGCTGAAGGCTCGGTGTCCCTTTGTATCCCTCCAGAAGAGACCTGAGGAACCTGCGGGGGCAAAAGTGGATCCCCATAGCGGGGCGGGGAGAGTTCTGTCTCCAGGTCGAGTAAACTGGGGTATAGTGAGGATTCCTGGAATACCAGTTTCACCAGGTTGCTGTGCTTTTTGTCTTCTTTCTCTTTGGATGCTTCCACAACTAGTACCTGTGGACATAATGAAGCCGAGGACAGGGAAGAGGGAAGGGAAGTGAGGGGCTGAAAAACAAAAGGTTTTAGCCAGGCCGGGGGTGTTTTCCACCAGGTCCTGCCAGACCAGAATGTATGGAGTTTGGGCTGGGTGCCCCAAAGGGTAAGGGGTGAGCACCTTCTCTCTGACCACTCGAATAGCAGGCAGATTGAAGGTACCTTCTTGTGGCCAGCCAACATCAAAAGCAGGCCACTCGGCAGAACAAAAAGTTACTAACTTGCTTTTCTTCAGCAGCAATGATAGATTCTGTGCTCTAGACTTAAAATCAGAGAAGTGGTTAGTCATAAGATATAAAGGAGTAGAAGTTGTTTGTCCCATGATCACAGAAAAGTACACTGGGAGCCAACAGAGCACACAAAGACCAATGCAGACACCACAAGTAGACCAACAGATAACAAACGCAAGGTGGCCACCAACAATGCACTCAGTCTTACCTGCAGGATGTTCACAGAGCCAGCTGCCCCCCCACCCCCACCCCACCAGCTCGATGCTGGGCCTTGGCCTTACGTTGGACTTAATCCAAAACTAACACCGGTGTTCAGATATCTCTCCTCCTAGTGAGGAAACCCCTTCTACCGGGAGAATGTTATTCTTCCCAGTTAAAGGGATCCCGGATGAGCCCCCAAATGTTTTGCCCAGTGTCCGAGTCCCCAAAACTGAGAGAATAAGACATCCACAGCAATGCAAAAGCATAAAGGGGTTTATTGCTAGCTCGAGCCAGGGCCTCCCACCACATCCAACGGAGTGGAGTGGAGCAAGAGCCCCGAGCCCAGATTTACAGCAGTATTTATAAGTTTAGAGCAAAGACGGGGAGTTGGCAAGGGTTGATTGGCTGCAAGGGTTTCCTGGTATTTACTGATTGGCCAGTTATCATCCCTCTGGTTGGCCAGAGTTATCATCTCTCTGATTGGCCAGATTTATCATCCCCAGAAGCCCCAGAAGCATGACTCAGGGATTATTTTTGGCCTAGTGCACCTCTCTGAGCCTGTCATGGCTCTGGTGAGGCTGTAACAAGAAATAACTTAGAAAAGAAGAGTAAGGAAAGACAAAAGGGAAAAGAAACACAAATCTGAATGCAGAGTTCCAAAGATAGCAAGAAGAGATTCTAAAAAAGCCTTCCTAAGTGATCAGTGCACAATATAGAGGAAAACAACAGAATGGGAAAGACCAGAGATCTGCTCAAGAAAATTAGAGGTAGGGAAGGATCACTTCATGCAAAGATGGGCCAAATCAAAGACAGAAATGGCACGGACCTAAGAGAAGCAGAATATATTAAGAAGAGGTTGAAAGAATATATGGAACAACTATACAAAAAGGATATTAATGACCCAGATAATCACGATGGTGTGATCACTCACCTAGAGCTAGACAT
This sequence comes from Ovis canadensis, assembly GCF_042477335.2. Lineage (NCBI taxonomy): Eukaryota > Metazoa > Chordata > Mammalia > Artiodactyla > Bovidae > Ovis > Ovis canadensis. Next base: position 53,800,041 of record NC_091265.1, on the reverse strand, counting down.
CCTGAAATGTGATGTCAAGAGGGCCTTAAGCAGTGTCACTACGAGTAAAGCTAGTGGTTGTGATGGAACTGCAGTTGAGCTATTTCAAATCATAAAAGATGATGCTGTTAAAGTGCTTACTTAATATGCTAGCAAATGTGGAAACCTCAGCAGTGGCCACAGGATTGGAAAGGTTGTTTTCACTGCAATCCCAAAGAAAGGCAATTTCAGAGAATGTTCAACTACCACACACTTGCACTCATCTCACATGCTACCAAAGTAATTTCTCCAAGCAAGTTTCAACAGTACATGAACTATAAAATCCCATATGTTCAAGCTGGATTTGGAAAAGGCAGAGGAACCAGAGGTCAAATTGCCATCATCCATTGGATCATAGAAAAAGCAAGAAAATTCCAGAAATAAACCTACTTCGGTTTTACTGACTATGTAAAGGCCTTTGGCAGTGTGGATCACAACAAACTGGAAAACTTACTGAGATTGGCATATCAGACCATCTTGCCTGCCTTCTGAGAAATCTGTATGCAGGTCAAGACAGAACAGTTAGAACTGAACATGGAACAGCAGATTGGTTCCAAACCAGGAAAGGAGTAAGTAAAGGCTGTATATTGTTACCCTGTTTATTGAAATTATATGCTCAGTACATCATGCAAAATGCCTAACTGGATGAAGCACAAGCTGGAATCACAGTTGGTGGGAGAAATATAAATAACCTCAGATATGCAGAAGAGACCAGTCTCATGGCAGAATGTGAAGAGAAACTAAAATGCCTCTTAATGAAAGTGAAACGAGAGAGTGAAACAACTGGTGCTGAGGTCCAGCCCCGGTGGATCCAGGGTAATTTGAAGTGGGGGAAAGAGCCGGCGATTGATTTAGAGAGAGATAAGGAAAGAATGTTGTAGATAAGAAAATAGAGGAGAGAAAGAGGCTGATATTCCTTGGTTTACATAGAAAGCCAATAAAACCCCCAGACATGGAGTTTGCCCTGTTCACAGAGGCCACAGGTGCCCTCCGGTCTCCCGAGGGAGTGAAGACATAGAACGTCTTCCTGTTCAGGTCTTAGAAACCCGGGCAGATAAGTGAACGCAGGGAGCCTCTATGCTCCAAGGGATCAGCCTGAAAAAAGAGTAAATGAGAGGGAAAAAAAAAAAACACAGGGTTACCAAGCTTCTTCGAGTGAAGCCCGTTACTTTTATTTTCAAAAAGATTTTTATACCTTTCCACAAATGATGTTGTGTACGTTATCTTCTGGCCTTCAGGCCTGTGAAACATTTTATGACTCTCTTTTGATAAAGGCTGCTCAACCAGAAAACTTATTTTTCCCTTGAAGTGTTTTTTCTTTATATTTCTAATCTATGTTAGCCTCAGAAAGGATCAAAGTTACATTTCTCACGGAGCAAAGGTGCAGTAAGTTACAACAAAGAAAGAACCAATTAGCTCAAATTCTGATGTGGTTAATTTCAAGGCTACTATTTTGTCTTCTTACATTCCAACTATGTTAACTAATGCACTCCAAGGTTCGCAGTGGATAAGAGATATGGGAACTTAGCAACAGGCATTGGCCCAATAATGAAATCTTACACCAGCACTACTCTAATAACTTTTAACTCTTTGAAAGGCTCTATGATTCAGGCTTCCCATGCTGCTCACAGTTGGGGGGCTGTAAACAATCACATGCGTAGTTGTAAAAGTCCGGGTAAGGCAAGTTAGAGAACCATCAGAGGGGTTTGAGCTGAGACACTCCTTTTATATGCAGGAGACTGTTAACTGGAGCTCTAAGTTAACCTTTTCCAGAAAAAGGTGGTCAGAGATAGTCCCTCTGTAATGTCAGAAGAATAGGTGGAAAGCATAATGCAGTAAGGCAGGCAGACTCTGGTTTTGGGGGTAGATGCTCGAGAAAGCCCAGAGGAGTTTCCTTGAGGCCTGAACTCACCTTTGCGTTTTGTTAGGACCCTTTCTTCATGACCTTTGCCATGGGCGGAATTCCCCACGCTGGCTCCTGGCAATCTGGCTTAAATTCCACATTCAAAAAATGAAGATCATTGCATTTCGCCCCATCACTTCATGGCAAATAGATGGGAAAACAATGGAAACAGTAACAGACTTTATTTTTAGGGGCTCCAAATTCACTGCAGATGATGACTGCAGCCATGAAATTAGAAGATGCTTGCTTGTTTGAAGAAAAGTAATGACACACCTAGCAGCATTTTTAAAATCAAAGACATTTCTTTGTTGCAAAAGTTCAGTATAATCAAATCTATTTTTCCAGTTATCATGCATGGATGTGACAGTTGGAGCATAAAGAATGGTGAGTAACGAAGAATTGAAGGTTTTGAACTGTGCTGTTGGACAAGACTCTTGAGAGTCCCTTGGACTACAAGGAGATCCAACAAGTCCATAGAAAAGGAAATCAATCCTGAATATTCATTGGAAGGACATATGCTGAAGCTGAAACTCCAATACTTTGGCCAACTGATGTAAAGAACGTACTCATTAGAAAAGACCCTATTACTGGGAAAGATTGAAGACAGGAGGAGAAGAGGATGACAGAGCATGAGATGGTTCGATGGCATCACCGACTCGATGACATGAGTTTGAGCAAGATCCAGGAGTTGGTGAAGGACAGAGAAGCCTGGCATGCTAATCTATGGGGTTGCAAAGAGTCAGACATGACTGAAGCAACTTAGCAGCAGCAGCAGCAGTGGGGAATAGTAAACCTGGTCTAAAGGCTCGTCTTATATCAGCTAAAACCTGAACAGCAAGCCTTCAATAAATACAATTGTTTCTAAGAAATTAACAGTGTCTGCAAACAGTGCCATGAATAGTTTTTAAAAATTAAGAATATCCAGCATCCAAAGGGTAAAAATTGCCATATCCAATATCCAACTTAAAAGTTCCATATGAATTGTGAAAATATTTGTCCTACATTAATCAAAATATGGTAAATTTATTATCCTCTAATTAAGATAAATAAATAAATTTAAGAAGAAAAATTTTTTTCCAATGTGTAAAGAAGCAAGAAAATATCCAAAATGAGGGGGAAATCAACTAGCAAAAACACTGTTAAAATATACATTACATAATTAGCAGGGAAGGACATTAAAATGCTTCCTAGAATAATAATCTTTAGAGTCATGAAGCTGAAGAATATTGAGTATGTTAAATAGAGACACAAAAAATAGGAATGAAAAGACTGTGGAAAACAATTAATTGTGCATCATGGAGACTTGAAACAAGTTTAAGAATACTGAAATATATGTAAATAGAATCCCACAGGAAGTGAAGGAAGGAGAATAGAGAAAAGAACGTCCTAATTATTGGCTGAAAATTTTCCAGATATGATGAAAGCTTTAAACCCATTAACACAGAAGTTCAATTAACTCAAGGACAAGAAATAGGACAACTATTCAAAGGTGCATGATAATTCATTGTTTAAAACAATCAACCAAAGAAATGTAATCAGAAGGAAAAACAGACACGATAGAACAAAAATTGGAAAGACAGCAGAATCAGTTCAGTTCAGTTCAGTCGCTCAGTCGTGTCCGACTCTCTGTGACCCCATGAATCACAGCACGCCAGGCCTCATCTCCTGGAGTTCAACCAAACTCACGTCCATGGAATCCATGATGCAATCCAGCCATCTCATTCTCGGTCGTCCCCCTCTCCTCCTGCCCCCAATCCCTCCCAGCATCAGAGTCTTTTCCAATGAGTCAACTCTTCGCATAAGGTGGCCAAAGTACTGGAGTTTCAGCTTTAGCATCATTTCTTCCAAAGAAATCCCAGGGTTGATCTCCTTCAGAATGGACGGGTTGGATCTCCTTGCAGTCCAGGGGACTCTCAAGAGTCTTCTCCAACACCACAGTTCAAAAGCATCAATTCTTCGGCGCTCAGCCTTCTTCACAGTCCAACTCTCACATCCATACATGACCACAGGAAAAACCATAGCCTTGACAGGACGGACCTTAGTCGGCAAAGTAATGTCTGCTCTTGAATATACTATCTATGTTGGTCATAACTTTTCTTCCAAGGAGTAAGCGTCTTTTAATTTCATGGCTGCAGTCACCATCTGCAGTGATTTTGGAGCCCCCAAAAATAAAGTCTGACAGTTTCCACTGTTTCCCCATCTATTTCCCATGAATGATGGGACCAGATGCCATGATCTTCGTTTTCTGAATGTTGAGCTTTAAGCCAACTTTTTCGCTCTCCTCTTTCACTTTCATCAAGAGGCTTTTTAGCGCCTCTTCACTTTCTGCCATGAGGGTGGTGGCATCTGCATATCTGAGGTTATTGATATTTCTCCCAGCAATCTTGATTCCAGCTTGTGTTTCCTCCAGTCCAGCGTTTCTCATGATGTACTCTGCATATAAGTTAAATAAGCAGGGTGACAATATACAGCTTTGACGGACTCCTTTTCCTATTTGGAACCAGTCTGTTGTTCCATAACCAGTTCTAAGTGTTGCTTCCTGACCAGCATACAGATTTCTCAAGAGGCAGGTCAGGTGGTCTGGTATTCCCATCTCTTTCAGAATTTTCCACAGTTTATTGTGATCCACACAGTCAAAGGCTTTGGCATAGTCAATAAAGAAGAAATAGATATTTTTCTGGAACTCTCTTGCATTTTCCATGATCCAGCAAATGTTGGCAATTTGATCTCTGGTTCCTCTGCCTTTTATAAAACCAGCTTGAACAACAGGGTGTTCACGGTTCATGTATTGCTGAAGCCTGGCTTGGAGAATTTTGAGCATTACTTTACTAGCATGTGAGATGACTGCAATTGTGTGGTAGTTTGAGCATTCTTTGGCATTGCCTTTCTTTGGGATTGAAATGAAAACTGGCATTTTCCAGTCCTGTGGCCACTGCTGAGTTTTCCAAATTTGCTGGCATATTGAGTGCAGCACTTTCACAGCATCATCTTTCAGGATTTGAAACAGTTCAACTGGAATGCCATCACCTCCACTAGCTTTGTTCATAGTGATGCTTTCTAAGGCCCACTGGGCTTCACATTCCAGGATGTCTGGCTCTAGATTAGTGATCACATCATCATGATTATCTGGGTCGTGAAGATCTTTTTTGTACAGTTCTTCCATGTATTCTTGCCACCTCTTCTTAATATCTTCTGCTTCTGTTAGGTCCAGACCATTTCTGTTCTTTATCGAGCTCATCTTTGCCTTAAATGTTCCCTTGGTATCTCTAATATTCTTGAAGAGATCTCTAGTCTTTCCCATTCTGTTCTTTTCCTCTATTTCTTTGCATTGATTGCTGAAGAAGGCTTTCTTATCTCTTCTTGCAATTCTCTGGAACTCTGCATTCAGATGCTTATATCTTTCCTTTTCTCCTTTGCTTTTCGCCTCTCTTCTTTTCACAGCTATTTGTAAGGCCTCCCCAGACAGCCAGTTTGCTCTTTTGCATTTCGTTTCCATGGGGATGGTCTTGATCCCTGTCTCCTGTACAATGTCATGAACCTCATTCCATAGTTCATCAGGCACTCTATCTATCAGATCTAGGCCCTGAAATCTATTTCTCACTTCCACTGTATACTCAAAAGGGATATGATTTTGGTCATACCTGAATGGTCTAGCGATTTTCCCTACTCTTTTTTTTTAAAATTTAAGTCTGAATTTGGCAATAAGGAGTTCATGATCTGAGCCACAGTCAGCTCCTGTCTTGATTTTGTTGATATAGAGCTTCTCCATCTTTGGCTGCAAAGAATATAATCAATCTGATTTCAGTGTTGACCATCTTGGTGATGTCCATGTGTAGAGTCTTCTCTTGTGTTGTTGGAAGAGGATGTTTGCTAAGACCAGTGCATTTTCTTGGCAAAACTCTGCTTGTCTTTGCCCTGCTTCATTCTGCATTCCAAGACCAAATTTGCCTGTTACTCCAGGTTTTTCTTGACTTTCTACTTTAGCATTCCTGTCCCCGACAATGAAAAGGACATCTTTTTTAGGCGGTAGTTCTAAAATATCTTGTAGGTCTTCATAGAACCGTTCAACTTCAGCTTATTCAGCATTACTGGTTGGGCCATAGACTTGGATAACTGTGATATTGAATGGTTTGCCTTGGAGGTGAACAGAGATCATTCTGTCATTTTTCAGATTACATCCAAGTACTGCATTTCGGACCCTTTTATTGACCATGATGGCTACTCCATTTCTTCTGAGGGATTCCTGCCCACAGTCGTAGATATAATGGTCATATGAGTTAAATTCACCCATTCCAGTCCATTTTAGTTTGCTGATTCCTAGAATGTCGACGTTCACTCTTGCCATCTCTTGTTTGACCACTTCCAATTTGCCTTGATTCATGGACCTGACATTGCAGGTTCCTATGCAATATTGCTCTTTACAGCATCAGATCTTGCTTCTATCACCAGTCACATGCACAACTGGGTATTGTTTTTGCTTTGGCTCCATCCTTTCATTCTTTCTGGAGTTATTTCTCCATTGATCTCATAGTAGCACATTGGGCACCTAATGACCTGGGAGTTCCTCTGTGAGAGCCATTCGGCACTCTAAGCGCAGGCTGCTGCAAGAGCCAGCCGGCACACTAAGCGTGGCTGAGAGGAGCTACCCCACATCCATGGTCAGGGGCAGCAGCCTAGAGTGCCAGGCTGCAACAGTGCAGGAACAGCAGAGAGGAGCTACCCTGTGTCTGAGGTCAGGGGCGACAGCCTAGAGGAGCTACCCCGCATCCGAGGTCGGGGCAGTGGCCAGGAGGAGACACCCCACTTCTGAGGTCAAGGTGGCGGCCAGGAGGAGCTACCCCGCGTCCGAGGCCAATGGCGGCCGGGAGGAGACACTCCACATCCGAGGGCAGGGGCAATGGCTGGGAGGAGCTATCCCACGTCCCAGGTCAGGGGTGGCCGGGAGAAGCCACCTCGCACCTGAGGCCAGGAGTGGTGACCATGAGGAGCCACCCTCAGCCCAAGGCCAGGGGCAGCAGCTGGGAGGAGCTACCCACGCCCGAGGCCAGGGCCAGCGGCCAGGAGGAGCAACCCGAGGAGCAGTGGCTGCACAGGCACAGGAGGCCTTAGAGGAGCTATCCCAGTCTGAAGGTTAGGAATCATGGTGGTAAGGAGATACCCCTCGTCCGAGGTAAGGAGCAGCAGCTGTGCTTTGCTAGAGCAGCCGTGAAGAGATACCCTACCCCCAAGTTAAGAGAAACTGAAGTAAGATGGTAGGTGTTTCAAGAGGGCATCAGAGGGCAGACACACTGAAATCATACTCACAGAAAACTAGTCAATCTAATCACACTAGGACCACAGCCTTGTCTAACTCAATGAAACCAAGCCATGCCTGTGGGGCAACCCAAGATGGGCTGGTCATGGTGGAGAGGTCTGACAGAACATGGTCCACTGGAGATGGGAATGGCAAGCCACTTCAGTATCCTTGCCTTGCGTACCCCGTGAACAGTATGAACAGTGTGAAAAGATAGCAGATTAGGCATGTGAAACAATGTTAGACAGAGGACACTGGCACCACATCTTAAAATGCTGAGAGAAATATAATTGACTCAGAATTCTATACCAAAGAAAAATACATATCAAAAACAAGATAAAATACTTTCTCATACGTACAACAACTATGAGACTGCATCACCACCAACAACCAAAGTAACAATAAATGTTTTTTACCAGGCCTCAAACGTGAGATCTCCAGAATTCTAGCCATCTCAGTCCCTCAAAAGACCTCGATAAGGACAAATATTAAAGTAGAAATAGTCATTGTGTTTCTATCCACTTTGAGAAAGTATTGCTAACTCCTCAGTTCTGGATCTTGCAATGCTGGTGGACTAGATGGAGAAGTGATGTGAACAGAAATAAGGAAGGTGAGACAGGTAGGTCAGAATGTGAGGTAACAATGACAAGGTATTTAGAAGCTGAAGAATTGGGAGAGATTTGGGACCTGGGTTGGAAAAGCAGTTTTCAAACCAAATTGGGTCATGTGCTGTGTAAAATCCTCACTTCAGTCCTTAGAAGATCTCTACTGACCAGTCTGCCTCTTTTTTTCTGGTGCACAGTAGTTCAGGTCCATCTAGCTGTTTCTCATTGCTGTTCCTTTCTCCTGGCTTCCACACTGTGCCCAGCCGTTTAGCTTAATCCCATTCAGAAAAGGTTTGTTCTTTTAGGCAGGCGATGCAGGCTACCTATAAAATGATCTACTCTCTGATTCTCTTTCAAAACTGAAATAGTTTGTTATATAGCCATGAGCCTAGTAATTACAGGACCGCATTTCCTACCCAGCCGTGCTCTTAGTCATGACTACCGACTGATATGCAAGCAGATATTTAAGAGGGATTTCTTTAAAGACTTCTTTCAAGGAGCTGATTTAGCTGAGAGATGGGACTCTTCCCTTACCTGCTTTCTTCCTAACTGTTGTCTGGATTTTAGTTGTGATGGCTGGAACTCCTGCAGTTGTATTGGACAATCATGTATCCTAGGAGATGGATACCACACAAGCTCTGGCTGGCTCACCTTCAGCTTTGTTTCAGTGGGAGAGAAAAATCAAGTTTACCTTGCTAAAGTTATAGTTCTTTTAGTTTTTTGCAATGTGCATCCAAACTTAATCCCGATACTACTATGTGTTTAATACGATATAGCCTTATTATTTTGTTGGGTTTAGTGAATAAATTTGTTTTACATTTCTCGATTTTTTTATTTTATAAATTGATTCATCAACCATTATACCTAAATTGTATAAATGCAAAATTATGATTATAAGCATGCTCTCTTTTAGATTTTGAATTTTTATAATTTCTTATCTTCTTTCCTTCCTTGTTTTTTCCATATTGGTACAGCCTGGATCATGTCCTCTCTGTTAACCTCATCCATATCCATATCTGCAAGCCTAAACAGACCAAGTGCTCTGTGGGGAGAACCAAACAAGAATGAATACAGGGACATGAATGAAGGGTGGTGGCACTTGTTACTCCTCATAACTGTTCTGAAGTAGGATCACATTCCCCTGCCCTTCTGTGTGCCCAAAACCCCCAAGTTTTCCATGAACATGGAAGATACTTTGACCAGTGGAATTTGAGAAGAGGTGATATGTCACTTCCAAACTGAAGTATTTTTTTCTGTCCAACTAGCTGGAATGAAGATGTAATGACAGTAGATGGAGCAGCCATGCTAGACCAGAAGTAAGTAGCACAGGTGGAAGATATGACAAGAAAGAAGTGGACCCTCATCTCTGTGACGAGACCTGCACTAACATTGTATGAAAGAGAGTTGAAATGGTATTGTGTTTAAGATAGTGTTATTTAGGGTTTGATTACAGTCATTGAAACTGTAACCTAACACTCATAATAGAATAACTGATCTTTGTGTTAGCCTTGTCTTGACATTAGGATCTGAATGAGACAGTATCTACTGATGTATACTTAGAAGTGAGTCAAGTGACAGCCCTGCCCTCTGGAAGCTATGCTCTAGTGTGGGATTCAGAAATTGAAGAAAGAACAAACCATATGACAGGACAGCTTCAAGATCCTGTTTTAACCCTTGGGAGGGGAATCTCAATCAGTCCTGAACTCAGGAGGTTGCTTGAAGCAGGGACAATCCTCTCTCAGTCTCCTCATAAATAGGCCACGGTGCCATGTTTCATGTAAAAGTGATTTATTTCAAATTCCTTCCAGAGGGTTTTCCCTTCTGAGCCAGTGCTTAAGATATGCATTTGAGACCTGCTTTGGGAAAATCGCAAATACCCCAGGGCAACTAACCCGGTGGGCCAAAACTAAAGAGCCTGAGTGCCCTAGAGACTGATCTACATCAGGAGAAGCACAGGATTGTAAAGCCAGTGCACTGCAATTACAGAGTAGCCCCTGCTCACTGCAAAGAGAGAAATCCTGAGCAGCAATGAAGGCCTAAGGCAGCCAAAATTTAAAAAAAAAAAATTCTGGCATAGAAACCAGTGAGGTCTCAGTGGAAGCAGGACATGAAAAAGGATGAAACCAGTCTGGGTCTGATATCATGCAAGTCATGGAGAGGGAAGCAAGAGCCTGTTTTCACTGTTTTCACTTGGGATGTTAGTTGTGCCTCAAACGTGCACCAACCTAAGGCTAGGGAGCTGGAATTTCACTCTCCCACTAGCGCCTCCCTCACACCTTCAACTAACACGCAGCTGGTTTCTCCAAACCCTTGTATTAGATCCTCCAAAGACAAATCAAAGGTGACACTAGAAACAAAAGACATCAAAGCTCAGGAAAATGCAACCTCAGAAAACGTCTAGATTTCTGCACCCATTCTGCATATCCAGCATCATATCTGAAATCCTGCGAGTCTAAATAAATACATGGATCTCTACATGTAAGCATTAAAAACAAAATCAGCTTTTAATCTATATAGTAGTATAGTTGATTTACAGCATCGTATTAATATTAGTTGTATGAGAAATTAATCAGCCTTTAATCTATATAATAGTATAGTTCATTTACAGCTTTGTATTAATATTTGTTGTATGAAAAGTTAATTCCCTTATACATAGACATGTGTCCATTCTTTCCTAGATTCTTTTCCCATACAGGATATTACAGACTACTGAGCAGAATTCCTGTGTTGTGCAGTAGTCTTTGTTGATTATCTATTAAATAAAGTAGTATACATATATTAATCTCAAACTCTCCATTCATCCCTCACCCACATTTCTACGTTGGTAACTATAATTATTGTTTTGAAGGAGGAAAGTGTCTAGGCAATTTTTGGTTCAGTGTCTGTGCTTGTGAGAGTGGAATGGCCAGGGAAAGAAAGCCTGAGAGAGACTCATTTGAGATGATGCTAAATGTTGAGAAGGACCTGGCCATGCAAAAAGCAGGGAGAAAAACATTCTAGATGTGGGAAGTAGCCTCTGCTAAGAACCAATGTAACCAAGTTTAATGAATGGCTATCATTCCACTGGCAATCTTCCTTCCAACCTTGGAACTTGGCCTACAGGTCAACCACCATCACCTCATCCTATGCTTCGGTTGTGAGTTAGCAACAATGAGCCATGTCAGCCTTCCCAAATAGGAAGAAACTGGGTTATTATGAAGCTGAATATGCTCTGGACTCAGGGATGTGCCCACAAACTGGTTATCACCAGGAGCATCAGGTGCCAGGGGCATCACCAATGCTCTGACTATCTCCATGTACTTGTTCTCAAAAGTAGAAATGCAAAGGAACTGATAGAGCAAAGAAACAAATAATGCTTCTTGTTTCATCTTGCCCCGTGTGATTCCCATGGCCCTTTGACAACACTATTCTCTGTCCAAAAACTCTTTCCTCTTTGGCTTCCTCAAATTCGGCTTGTGAATAACATCAGCACCTGACTCTGAAGGGTGGTGGCTGGAACTCAACTCACAATCAGCTGGGACCCAGAAATGCCCAGCCTTGTCCTGAGTTTCTGTCCTTTTTCTCCAACCAGATTCATAAAGCAAAGTCCCTAAAAAACACAAGGGTGATGGTAATTCTCTCAAGGCCTTTGAATCTCCAAGGTCTATTTGGAGCATCAAAGAGAGAACATATTCCCCTGCATCCAGGCTAGTCTCAGACCTCAGCCTCCCTCAGCCAGGGGTTCCCTGAGGAAACATAAGACACTTATCTAGGTTGCCAGAAGGCTGAGAAGAGAAAACTTCTCACTGTGAATGCAGGTTCATGTTATCCAGTCACCAAAAGGTCTGTGTTGCCTGAATGAGGATTGGGAGCTCTGGGGATTCTGAGTTGGGAGTGAGTCAGTCACCACTTGCACGACGGCCTCCTTGGGTCACTACAGCTGGGGCTCCCCACTGTGCCTGGAACACAGAAGAAACAGCATGCAGTATTGCTTTCCTGCTGCTACAAAAAGGTAGGTCTGCTAATAAATTCAGAACCAGACTTGAGTGGCAACGGGAAAGGAATTTCCATTCTGGTGCCTACAGATATCTGAGAGCTGCCCAGCAGTGGATGCAATGAAGTTTTCTCTTATCTTTCCCTTCCTGAAAGTCTCCTAGTCTGAGAACCAGAGTTCCTAGGTCCCAAGTCTTCACTAACATACCTGCAGGTTTAGAGTGAGTCAACAACCCAGGGTTCAGTTTCCCACCTCTTGGATGAGGGAGACAGGACTTGCTCCAAAACACTTGTTCCAGGCTGAAGCTCAGGGCCAATCAGTGGACAGAGGCTCAGTGGTGCGTGTTGCTGAAGATGCTGAGGCTGCCTCTGGTGGCAGGGGGCTGTAACTGTCTGGTGATGTTCATGGGTCCTGGGATCAGAACTGGGAGTGGTAGACCACTTGGCACACAGCTGCTGTGACACCGAGGAACTTATACGCCTTGCCCACTGGAACTTACCATCATTTAGGTTCTGTGGGATGAGATCAGGTACTTAAAAGTCAGAAGTTACCCATGGGGACGTTTGTAGATTCCTCAGCAGAAACCCAAATTAGGCAATGAATCGTATCAGCCAAAAACCTCAGGGAACTAGATATGCCAGGACTCTTAGACAAATTTTATAGTATTTTAAATACTATTTAAGGTAGGTCATCTTTTCGATGACCTGCCATTTGGACTCTGGCTTGGGATGATACCCACATTTAGAGTGGAATCCAAGCGCTCCTGGGGGAGGCTGTCCCTCTAGCTGTGACTCAGTAGGAGTGAGTACAGCTCTCTCCCTTCCATATCTGGAGCAGGAATTCCAGAAGGAAGGGCGTGACCTTCAGGTTTAACCAGAAGACTCAGGTAGGTCTGGCCCTCAGGTAGGCACTATTCTTTTCCCAGTGCTTCTTCCTTCCCTCCTGCATCCTGTGCAAGCTGCCCACCTCCTGGTTCCTGGGTTCTGAATTCCTCCTCCCTTCTCTTGCAAATAACCATGCAGTCCCACTTGTGGCTTCCTCTCTACCCAGGCCCAATCCCTCACATGCAGATGGCACGAAAGAAGGGAAAACCAAGGAGGGGTCTGCCCAGTTCATTCTTTCTAAAAATGCCCGCCTTCCTTCTGCTTCCAGACCTTGTTCTGAATCACTAACATCTCCAGCTAGTTGACTCAGCTTAGCAGGGTAATGGAGATGCAGATGGCGGTGGGGTGGTAAGGTTCTCAGGTGTGGGGGACGGTTTTCAAATGACAAGAGATGAGTTGGAGTAAGGAGCATGTGGTCCTCCAACCACTCATTCACTGGGGACCTTCCTGAATCTGCTATCTTGTACTCCTCAGGGTATCTCTAAGACAGAAATTTCAAAATGAGCTTTCTATAAACTTACTAAAAAATGATTTCAAACATAACAAATAGAATAAAGAAGAGTGTCATAAATGCTATATCTTATCATTTTGGCAGGAATAAGTACAAAACTAACCTCTTAGTCCCACTGGTTGTCATTGACTGTAAGCTATGCAACATCAAGTTGGTGGCCAGTTGAGTTCCTAGCAGAGACATTCTTGACTTGCATCAGTCTTTCTCTTCTTGCTATCTTCTCACATGTGGTGGTTGAAGGGAAGGAGGAAGAGGGAGAATAAGAGAGAAAAATAGGGAGAGGCTAATCCCATCATGAAGGACCACCATCAAAAGCCATGTCAACCTGGGTACCTCCCAAACACCCTACTTCCTAATACCGTCACAGTGGGAGTAAAGAGTGGACACAATTCAACCCATAGCAGCAATGCAGATCTGTTTTTAAATCAAGACAGACACTCATTTCATTCTCTCTTTTACATCTTATTCATTTTTCCTGAAGTATTTTAGGGACTAGATGAACAATTCACAAAATGTACATAAATGAGTATTTGGGGTAAAATAATGGGATGTCAAAAAAATGCAGTTTGTTCCCAATAAAATTAACATCTAATATCCAGTCCATGTACAAATTTCCCTGATGCTCAAAAAGCAGTTTTCACAGTTTATTGAAAGAATGTAGTCATATGTTACACTTGGTTGTTCTCCTTTAGGACTAAATAACTATACCTCTCCCAATTTTAATGCCATTCATTTGTTCAGAAACTGGGCGGTAGCAGGGTGGATTGTCTTACAGAATGTCCCACTATTGGGTTTAGAGCAATAGTCCACAATACCAGTACAGTGGGTCAGGACCAGTACCAGTCCTTGGTATATTATGAACCAGACCTCCACAGAAGAAGGTGAGCTGCAGGCCAGTGAGTGAGGCTTCATCTGTATTATAGCCGCTCCCCATCACTCTCATCACTCCCAGAATCGACAGTCTAGCTTGTTTTCCTGGAACTGTTTGTAGTTACATAATCTATGCTTAATAGAAACAAAATAACATAAATATTGGTGATTATTTTCCTTTATCAGTGCTCAGAATGGTGAGTTGGTGCCCTAGCAATCTATCAGAGAGTCAAATAAGATGTTGCCTATTAACATTTGGACACACTCGGCCAGCTTAAAATTCAATATTAAAAAACTAAGATCATGGGATCCAGCCCCATCCTTTACGGTAAATAGAAGGAGAAAAGGTGGAAGCAGTGACAGATTTTTTTCATCTTAGCTTCCAAAACCACTATGGATGGTGCCTGCAGCCATGAAATCAGAGGACGTTTTCTTTTTCTTGGCAGGAGAGCTATGATAAACATAAACAGTGTGGTGAGAAGCAGAAACATCACTCTGCCCAACAAACTGGTAGATGTTTGGTCTTTTCATTTGGATTCTTAAACTTTCTGTCCAGTCCCCATTGGGCTTCGAAATGCCTTAGCTTTCTGGTCCTTCACGATTCCCAAGATCATTTTGTGCATTTCTTTACACAGTCCTGAATTCAGCCGTCTCTTTAAGAATCCATGCATCATTGGATGGGAAATGTATTTAGAAGATACATGATAGACCTCAGAATAGTCACTGTTATCAAGTTGTCATTGCTTGTAGGCTTTATATTGGCCAGAGTAAAGTACACATTTTCCTTAAAAAATAAAGTAAAAAGGAATATAATCAGTTGGTACAAACTTATGCTTTCAGTTCAAGATTTAAGACAGCAGGGTTTGAATTAAACTTCTTTCCATCACCTATGAACCTCTTTTTCTAGCCACTAAAAGGCTTACTTCAGACCATTAGTTTTAATTATTGTCTTGCTTTTACCTGTTAACACGCATATGATTCTGTCACAATAACAGAAGTTATGAGGAACAATTAGTTGTTGAATAAAGTTTCAGATTTCTTTCCTCTTTTTCTTTTGATTTTCTTTGGTTTTGTTTTGGATAGGAAGTATTTTCATTTTTCCTTAGATATTCCACTCTGAATATAGCCATAATTCTGAATTTTAAAGCTACTTAAGTAATGTGTTGTTATGGGCAGCTAATCACCAAATTGCTACAATTAGATTTATCAGTCTCTTTGTTCTCATTTGTTCAGTTCAGTTCAGTCCTTTCAGTGGTGTCCGTCTCTTTGCAACGCCATGGACTGCAACATGCCGGCTTCCCTATCCATCACCAACTCTCGGAGCTTACTCAAGCTCATGTGCATTGACTTGGTGATGCCATCCAACCATCTAATCCTGTCTTCCACTTCTCTTTCTGCCTTCAGTCTCTCCTAACATCATGGTCTTTTCCAATGAGTCAGTTGTTTCTATCAGGTCGGCAAATACTTGGAGCTTCAGCTTCAGCATCAATCCTTCCAGTGAATATTCAGGACTGATTTTTTTTAGGATGGACTGCTGTGATCTCCTTGCAGTCCAAGGGGCTCTCAAGAGTCTTCTCCAAAGCCATAGTTCAAAGGGCACATATGTGTGTCATTTGTCAATGACGTCACATTCCCCCTGTTGGGATTTAATCACCAGAACTGAATTTAAACAACATGCAAAAATGAGAATTAAGTCACAGTGCCCCATCTAAACATATCTGGCAAAAGGAGAGGCTCTTGTTGTATTAAAAGGACAGGCATGGATAGATCTCATGCAGGAATAGGCCCTGGAGGGTTGGCTGAGTCATTAAACACGATTGTCATTACTTTGGCTGCCACAGTAGTTTTGTCTTCTTTGATTGGGAAGCCATGTTAAAATTATTTTTTGTATGTTTGGTTTGGCAGACAAAATTTTTCATAAAGAGACCCTACGGGGAAATTATATCAGAAATGTATCCATTTCTCTTCGGCAGTTAAATTTTGTTGGTTTGTATGTCCCTGATGATCTTTCTTTATAAATAGAAAGGAAACACACATGTTCAATATGCACTCAGTCTCTTTTTAAATCAACAGACATGAATTAAATTTCTCTCTGTCCCCACTGCACACCCAACTCTAGGCAAGAAATAAAATCCTGCAAAGACTGAAGGCTGATTACAGCACATTGCTGTGGACATTGTTCCCACTGTTTTTTGGGGGAAAAAATTAGTTGCTAACATTAAAATCAGTAGATTGCAGATAAATATCCAAACTTCCAATTCTCTTGAAAATACGGCCAACTGATCTGCTTTCCAGCATAGATGAAGTGGAGGAATGGCTACTCCCAGTGGTAAGACCTGTGTGGCCCAGGGTTCAACATGGCCACCTAGTCCTGGTATCATATCTCCTGCCTCCTGTGGCCATGCTTTTGTGAGAACTAGAATGCTAGCTCTCTTAAGATAAAGACTACTTTGTCATCATCAACTTTGACTTTGAAGCCTTTAACCCAGAATCTAGCACACAGTTCTTCCTCGTACGTTTGTTGGATGCTATAAAATATCTTGTGGATGCATATGACATTTCTTCCAGTATTGAAACCATGCAATTGAAGTACTGCTCTGCCCTAAATCTTTGATGCAGCCTAGCATCATAGGTGCCCCTGATGTCTGCCATTAGACCTACTACCTAAAGCCAGTTGTATCTGCCTAGGCTGTCCCTGAAGCTTTCACTTTGCCATTTGACAACTTATTCTCCTAGCAATCTCCTTGCCAATGAAGACAGCAATGCATATCTCATGAAGTGGCTAGGAAGATGGCATGACACCACGAATGTCAAGCTTGGCCCTTAATATCCATTTTTATCATGTTCTTAGCAGTATTTTCTGCAACTAGGCAAGGTTCTCCATCTTCTAAGATGTCCATGCAGATCAGTATGATTTTCCAGCCAACCTTCAAGGAAGAGATTACAGTTCAATTCTCTGTATTCTGTGAAGCTTCAAAATCCACTCGCTAAGGACACTGATGAAGGTAAATATTTTATTGAGACCTTTGTGTTTTTTCAGACCTATTACTGGCCTAAAGGGCTAAACTAGGGCATGTCAGAGCATATATAACTAGGGGCTCCTGGTCACCACTACATGCTAAGAACCTGTACTTTCCTGAGTGCTTGGAGCCAGGAAAGAAGCATGAAGTGGCTTGTGCTCCTCAACCTAGTGGCCTTCTCAGATTGCAGAGTCATGTAAGTATGGAGACTGTAAGCCACATCATCTTCCTTTCTGTGATTTTTCCTTTCATCTGATTATTCTTCTACTCATCAGATTTAGTACAGAATGGCATATTTCCCTGACAGTCTTAAAGTTCAACCCTTAAATATTGATAAGTACCTTGCTATAGGAACTGCTGGACCCAAGATTCTTGGTATAGATTTGCATAGTTGCACAACTCTGGGGTCCAGTCATGTCATGACGTATTGAAATTGGAACTCCTTGCAATTGTTCAGTGCACAGTCAATGCAGATGTAGGTGTGGTCCTGGGGAATAGCACTTTTCTAGGTTTTATTTAGCATGTTCTTTGTTCCCTCTCTACTTCCCTTTGTATATCTCAATGTCTGCATCTCTGAATCACTATCATTTATCTCTCCATCCCTTTGGAAGTCTGTGTGAGTGTATTCCTCTCTGTGGTGTTTTCTTTTAAATTTTTTTTTAATCTTCTACATTTCCTGAACTTGTGCCCTATCTCCTGGATTCTTCTTTTAACTCTCCTTCTCTTTCAACTTGGAGAAAGTTAGGGAGAGGTATTTATACACTGTTTTATATCTTACAAGCAGTGTGACCACAGCCAATTCACAAGCCTTTTGCATTTCAAATTCCTCCCTTGTAAAAGAGGATAGGAATCCCCGTTCTAACTCCTTCCCTGAGCTTCTGTGAGAAGGGTACAGTGGGGTGGCAACAGCAATGCTAGTGGTTGTCATCGTTGAGACTTCCTATTTATCAGGCACTTTATATCCATCACTTCCCTTATCCCCAAGATATCCTATTTGTAGGGTTTGAATCATTACATTCCACCATTATAACAAAAGGGAGACTGAGACCACACATGGTCATATGGCTTACTCAACATTACAGAACAGAATCTTTGTTCAAACCTGTGTCTTTGTCATAGAATGTGCATAAAATTCTTATAAGGGGACTAATAAAAATGAGTGGAATGTACACAGTGACATTACTAACACAGTTATACCTTAACACTGAAAGCTAATTGTAGCATCTTTTTTGTTTTCTTTCTCAAATGTTTGGTGAAAGAATATCTCTAAGGTATTCACCCTCTGAGGATCATCATGGATGTGAGTGTTTTGGGAGGATGGTAATCCACAGTGCCACCTGATGCTCTAGCCTAGCACTGGGGCTCATCTGGAGATGCCACATGTGATGTTGGGGTTGGGCTCCTGCAGGAGGCAGAAACACTGGGCAAAAGGGGCCCCAAGCAGAGGAGAAAGAACTCTGATCTTCAACTGTTGGTTTTGGTGACTGAGCCCAGAAATTACCAGGTCGCAGGTAAACATCCATTTCTGTGTCAAAGATGTGTCATTAGTTTGAGGGAGATTGTTCCTTCTGAGCAGAAGGCAATGACGACCCACTATAGTACTCTTGCCTGGAAAAATGCCGAAACGGAGAGGCCTGGTAGGCTGCAGTTCATGGGGTCGCTAAGAGTCGGACACGACTAAGTGATGAAGGGTTAATAGGGTAGCAGAGATGTGCCTGCAAACGGGTCTCTCTGCTTGGGCTGAGCGTCCTTGCATACGAGGCGGTCTGCCAAAGAGTCTGGACACAGCCTTGAGTTTAATGGTCCCTTGCAAACGAGGGAGCATTCCCTTCTTGAGATAAGAAGGAGATGAGGGCTTTGGGCAGACTCTTCAGTAGACAGAGATTCCACTCCCCTTTGCTATATGATAACATGTATGCACCTGCACTGTACTGAAAGGCTTATTCTTACAGTCTGAAATTCTGCCTAAGGAGGGCTTTATAATAATAAATGGCAATTAGTTTGCCCAGTTGTTCCTCTGGCCAGAGTGGTGTCCTGTCTGTCTTTTGTATGTCTTGTATGTTTTATGTCATTTCACTCGTAATCTCCAGAATTCTCCTACAGAGTGACTACACTTTCATTTTTCACTTTCCTGAATTGGAGAAGGAAATGGCAACCCACTCAAGTGTTCTTCCCTGTAGAAGTCCAGGGATGGTGGAGCACGGTGGGTTGCTGTTTATGGGGTTGCACAGAATCGGACAAGACTGAAGTGACCTGGCAGCAGCAGCAGCTTTTTCTGAACTAAGGGAGTCAACTAGTTACAGATGAAGAATGAACCAACTCTGATCAGAAGGTAGAACCAACTGCAAAGCAATTGTGAATAACCAAGCAGAGGAATTCAGTTTCCACAGATGCAAGAACCACAGCAGGAAAAACTTACTGAACCTATATTCCGTGTAAGGCCATAAGAATCTAACACAATACTTACTGTTTTTAGATTAGAAAAAGGGCTTATTTGTCTTTAAGAATGCCCATGTCAGCCTGAGAGATAGGCAAAGAGTAAATACATGTCAAATGAAAGGGTCACTTGTGTGGTGTTGCTCGAATGTGGTCTGAGTTTAGAGTTAGTGCCTGGGGTTGATCAAGAAGGACCTCCTGGAGAAGGGGGTGCTAAGGCTCATTTGAATAAACTACAGAATTTCTCAAATGAAGGCACCAGGACTTCCCTGGGTGTTCAACGTTCCTG
The DNA here is from genome assembly GCF_042477335.2 of Ovis canadensis. Taxonomy (NCBI): domain Eukaryota; kingdom Metazoa; phylum Chordata; class Mammalia; order Artiodactyla; family Bovidae; genus Ovis; species Ovis canadensis. The sequence goes on along the minus strand of NC_091265.1, from coordinate 53,780,239 downwards.
GAGGTCCAGTGGTTATGCCTCTGTGCTTCCAATGCAAAAGGTACCATTTCAACGCCTGGTCATAGAATCAATATCCTACATACCTTGTAGCGCAGGAAAAAAAAAAAAATCAAATGCAAGAACCTCTGTGATAAGAGACTGTGACCTTCACAGTGGTTGGAAAGTGATCTCAAGAGATATATGACACCCAGAGGGAGACATCAGTGTGGGAACAGAAGGTAGCCAGGTCTGCACTAACCCACTCCCTCCTTCTCCATGTAGATGCTCTATGTGGGTAAAATCACCATTGGGATATTCCCTCTGAAATTCCAGGTTATCTTTGACACAGGCTAATCTAACTTGTGTGTGCCCTCCCTCTTTTGCCCCCATCCAGCCTGTTGTGATTACAGACACCTTGAACCCAGAGCATCCTTCACTTGCCCTGCCACCCTGTTACCACCCTTGGCACCTGATGACATTCATCTCTTGGGTCTGCAGCTACACAAGTTAGGTTCAGTCATTACAAGTCTTCTACCTTCGGGCCTACCCAAAAGACCTTCAGGATCACCTATGGATCTAGGAGCATAAAGTGATATCTTGCTTATGACAACATTTGGGTAACGTGTAAAGAGAAGCTGAGTAAGGACTGGCTATGGAGTGACCCCTGTTTGCGAAAAAGATGCAGGACCATTTGGCAGGACCCTTCCAGGCCTAACTGCCATAGACATTGACCATCTTACCCACAGGATCCTGTCCCTGGGGAGGCAGACCCGTGGTGACACATGAGCAAACAAATTAGCTAACCCAGGGAGTGGCTTGAGGTGTGTACTTACAGCTCCTTTGCCCATGAGCAGTTCAAGATTCATTTCGTTGGGAGCAAGAAGACAGGAAAAAAGTACACACTTTTATATTCACAGACTGTTCCAGCCATTTTCCGGTGATAACCAGTTTAATTCTGCAACAACCCCACAAAGCAGTTACTCTGATTAGCTCATGAGACAAATGAGGAAACTGAGGTCCAGACAGCAAGGGCATTGCTGAGAGCATACATGTGGCAAGGGTGGAGTTAGGCTGGCTTTTCAGGACTGAAGTTGCTATGAGGTGTCTGGGGACAGGATAAAACTGATCTGGGGACCCTGGGGGCAGTCAAGGGCTTCAGGTGTCCAGAGTGGAAAACTGGAGGCCTGAGAAGTCAATGGGGCCTGATAAATGAGTTCTCGCTCTAGAGGACCCTTCAGACTCTAATAAACCTATGGCCTGTCTTTCCCAAAATATTTGAGTAGTTCACCTCTCTCTCTTTCTCTCTCATACACACTCACAGAAATATACACATATCCCCAAAAATGAATTCCCCAGTCAGTAATATCATAGAACCCTGCAAGCAAGATTGTGTTTTTGTCTTGTCTTCTTGGGCAGATGCAGAATCCACAGTACATTACAGAGAATATACTCCATTCCTGTCATTAAGTCACAGTGATGCCAAAGAGAAGGCTATCCTGCTCTCAATTGTTTTGTCCATAAGGTGGCAGGAATGCGACATGGCCTAACTCTTGGTTGCCCCACCTGGACAGAAGCCACGAGGCCAATTTGACTCACTCAGGTGGTGTTTTTCAGAGAGGCAAATGTTTTAAAATTCACAGTCTCTCTCAAACAGAACCCAAACTCCCCTTCCACCTTGCTCTAACCATCTGTGGGCAACCAAAGACAGAGCCCAGCCTCAATTCTTCTCTAAGGATCTAATGGCAATGCACCCCAGCCCAGTCCTAGCCCCACTTCACATATCTGTAAGTGGGAACACTCTTCTCTCCCACAGATAGGGGACCTTGTAAGTACTGACCAGCCATTCAGTCTAAGCGTGGTGGAATACGAGTTTGACGGCAGAAGATATGATGGCATCTTGGGCTTGAACCAACCCAACATGTCCTCTCTGGAGCCATCCCCGTATTTGACAAGCTGAAGAATGAAGGTGCCATTTCTGAACCTGTTTTTGCCTTCTACTTGAGCAAGTGAGTCTGAGATGGACAATTCCTTTCTCCAAAATAGCTGTAAGATGCTTTCAGTTGCACAAAATTATAGAACACTTGATAAAGAAGTATCCTGAGACTAATAGAACCAAGGATGACTATGGCCCCAGGGCCCTACCTGGCTTCACTGCTGGCTTTTTTAAATAAAATTTTACTGGAACACAACCCTACTCCTGGGCTCAAGACCAGTAACTTGGTGTAGCTGGGTGAGTTATGAGGGAGGCTAATGGAAGGCAACAGGAAACAAGCTGGAGGAAAAAGCAATACGACTTGCCTATCTGTTTGATAAGGAAAGAAGGAGAAGGAAGGTGGATATCTTTCCTTCCTCATTAGCATTTAAAACAGAGCCCAGGACCAGCTACCCCATTTGTGGAGCCAGTGAAAAATGAAAGTGTGGGACACAAAAGTGTGGGGCCTCTTGTTCAAGAAATATTAGGCATTTGAAGGCAGGGAGAGCAGAGGTGGGGTCCCTTCTGAGTGTGGGGCTTTTGGACAGTGGAGGTCACAGGCCAGTGGAGCCAACTCTGGGTGACCTGAACCCACACCATTAGAAGTCCCAGGCCTTGATTTTCCTGAAAAATGACAAGATGGACAACGGGAAAGCCAAATACTTCAGCACCATGTCCTCTGAGGGTGTCTGAGCACTCAGGTTGCTGGAGGTCCAGGGCATCTTTCAAAGACATAGTGGGTGGAGCTCAGACAAGTGATTCAGCTTCTAACCTCCTCTGTGCCACTCATGAGACAGTAACAGACCTCAGTCTAGATCTCTATCTCTCCTAGACACTATTTATGCATCTGTATATGGGGACCTTATTAGGGCCTTGATGGGTGGACAAGCACATCTCTCAGACAGTGTGGTTGTTTCTGTCCTCCAAGGATTCCCCCCTCACTTCTCTCTACAGAGACAAGTGGGAGGGGAGTGTGGTGATGTTTGGTGGCGTGGACCACCGCTACTACAAGGGAGAGCTCAGCTGGGTACCGTTGATCCAGAGGGTGACTAGATTTTACACATGGACTGGTAAGCCTCTTCCTCTGAGGGTCAGCCCAAGCGATGGTCCCACTGCTGTACATGGACACAGGCAGACACACACCAATGCATTCTCAGACACACAGTCACACAGACATATACGCCACCTTCAACGACAGAGACAGACAAACAGACACGTGGAAACACACAAGCAGACACACATAAACATACACATTAACACATAAAAATATGCATAGCTAGTCAGACACACACAAGCACACACAAAGAAACGTGCAAACACACATACAGACAAACACACAAGCACATAGATACACAAACAACCCATGCGTTCATAATCCCCATTGGTTAAAAGGTCCCCACGGTCCTAAAAGCCACCAGAGAGGTCTGTGTAGCTCGGAGAAGGCTACATCCACTGCCCTTTGAGGTGGGGAGCATGGTTAGAGAACTCTACAGTGTGTTGAACAGAGGATCAGGGAGAATTTCTCCAGCCAGAACAGAGTTATGATAAGATGACCAACAATCCAGGGCTACCTGGACATAGGAAATTCTCAGTACAGATGTCAGTTAAAAAACAGGGTTAGTCCTGAGAAAATGGGGAAAATTGGTCTTCTTAGGGAGCAGCTAACCAGCAGCGGAGAGAGGTTGGCTGCAGTCTTCAGACGTGAAAGCAACTAAAAAAAGACACGCCAAGTTCTTGGGCACCCAGTGGGGCAGGGGCTATTACAGAGAATCAGGAAGATGGGATCCAGGAGTGACCTGAGGACAAGACGCATAATTGATAGGATTCTGTGGGATACCCTCAGACAAAAGCTGACCTCTCCTTTGGAGTTTCTGTGGGCTACTCATGTATTTCCTGGCCAGGGTCTCAGGGTCTGAGCTGGTTGTAGGAGCAGTGCTGGGAGACACCCTCTCCCAGAGGGGCCCGTCTCTCCCCCTACTATGAGAATCTGCTGCCCCTGCGAATCTCTATCTTTACTCTGTGTGCAACCCTTTATTTGTTCCCCACAAGATACAGCTCTCTGGAGGTTTCTTATTGTTTTCTAAGTTTTCATTCACTCATTGAACAGGCAAGCCTTGGGCATCCACTGTGTGCCAAGCACTTTAGGGAGGCAAGGAGAATAAAACTCGCCCTCACATCTAAGAATGTAGATGTACATGAAGTGACTTGCCCACATAGTGAATTTTGACTTTGGTCCATGCTAGACAGGAAGAAGAGAAGGCACTGGCAACCCACTAAAAGGCGGAGCCTGGTGGGCTGCCATCTATGGGGTCGCACAGAGTCGGACACAACTGAAGCGACTTAGCAGCAGCAGCAGCAGCAGCAGATGTGAGGAAGTGTCTACAGAGACTATCAAGGAAGGAGACTGATCAACACTGGGGGAAAAATTTCCCTGAAACCATGACAATTAAGCTGGAATCTGGAAGATGAGAGGAAATTTGCTAGTCAAAGTGGAGGGGACTCCTATAGGAAGGAAGACCAGCCTGTGTCAAGGTGCAAAAGAGCCTGGAGTATTCAAGTACTGCATTCAAGAATGTCAAGGAAGGTGCCATGTTGGGATCAAAGGAAAAGAGGGCAGGAGACAAATGGCTGTTTAGGAGACAGTCAGGAAGGGGGCAGCTCTGGGGAGACTCAGCGTGACCTTGATCCCTGCTTTGTCACACTGTCTCTCAGCATCTCCAAGAAATGAAAGGTTATTGTTTGTTCTGGTGGCTGTGAAGCCTTTGTGGATACTGCGATATCACTGATCCTTGGCCCAAGAACACTGGTCAAAAACATCCAGAAACTCATCAGCGCCACACCACGGGGTTCCGTGGTGAAGGATCATGCCGCAGGGTCACCTCCAGTCTCCACGCGCAAGAAAGGATCCCCAGGGCCAACCTCTCTCCCTCTCTCTCTAACAACACTACGTTTCATGTTTTGCAGTCAATACCCTGGCCTCTATTATCCTCACCATCAATGGTATCAACTACCCAGTCCCAGCTCAAGCCTACATCCTCAAGGTGAGGGGAGAAGCCAGAGGGGTGGTTCTCACATAGGAGCTTGAAATAACACTTGGGCTGCTGCTGGGAGAAGGGCGCCCTCTGCAGGCCATCTCACACTATTGCAGATGTTGCTGAGCCGTGTGGCTGGGCCAGAGCCTCCCACAACATGAACCACTTGAGAGTAAAGGGCCGTCTGGGACACTGATCATCCTGAAATAAATGTGGAGACACCACGCCATGCTGGCATGGTGGGAGTCACAAGGAGAGGGGAACACTCAGGTCCTCAGTCCTCAAAGAGCTTCAGTTCAATCTGAACCCTCAGGTGGATGAACATAAAAGTCAGCTCTAGCAGTCCCTGAATAAGTCATGTGACAAGGAGAATGGCTGGAGACAGTCCCAGTGTGCTGTCCCACCATAGGGATTAACAGTCTCCTTTCCCTACCTGCAGTTTTCCTGATTTGGATGATAAATTACATGGTCACCCTAGTTCTTGAACACATCTTCCCACAGCTCTGGCCGGGTGCCCCCTTTGTGAGTCAGGCTACCGGACCCCTCTGTGGGGAGGATGGATGCTAATGTGAATAAAGGGTTCACAGTGACTGCTCAGCCCCGGCACAGGGTGGAGGCCTCATGTCAGCTCCCTAGGGGAGTTCAGAGCTGGCTGATTGGCTCAAAGAAGACTTTGAGGAAGGGAGGGAATTTCAGGAATTCTAAAACTGTAAACTCATGGAGCCATATGGAGGGTTGCTTGGTTCTAGGCAAAAGTGCACTGGATTCCAAGCAAATGGCATCCCAAGATGCTCTGCATTGGGCCACTGGGGACTTACTTGGGGTGATGAGGGCTATAGACTGACAGGTGGGGATGGGGAACTAGAATACATTACCCACCCAAGCCTGAATTGGCCAAGGAGGGTGAGTACCAGCCGAAGGAGGATTCCCAGAGTTCCTAAGTTAAGCCTTCAAGAACGTGTTGTGGGGACTGCTCTATATAAGGTGGATAACCAACAACAAGTTACTGTGTAGCACAGGGAACTCCACTTAATTATATGAAAACTTGGATGGGAGGGGTATTTTGGGGACCAGAATACATGGATACATATGGTTGAGTCCGTTTACAGTCCATCTGAAACTCAGAATATTGTTAATCAGCTATATTCCAATACAATAAAAATTTTTAATAAAGTATGGATTGTGGGGATGCAGGAGGAGAACCAGCATTCTCTGAAGAGAAAACAAGGAGCAGGAGTCAGAACAAAAGAAACAGGGAAAGAGGAGAACTATGGACACTCTTTCTTTTCTAAAAATGTTATTGCAGTGTGGCTAATCTTCAGTGTTGTGTTAAGTTCTGCTGTACAGCAATGTGACTCAGTTATACATATATGGAAATATATATTCTTTTTCTAATTCTTTTTCATGCGGTTTATGACTGGATAGTTAATATATTTCCTTATAGTCTACAGTAGGACTTTGTTGTTTATCATTCCTCTGTATCCCCAATTCCCAGTCCTTCACTCCCCCACACCCTTCCTCATGGCAACCCCATGTCTTGGCCCTTTTTGGTTGTGGATGAACTCTCATATGCCCTGCTAAGGAGAAACTCCCTTGATACTTACCAAAAGAGGGAAATAAAATCAAGAATTGTGCTAGGTCTAGATATTTGTGGGGGTCTCATATAAGGGCTCAGGCTGACTGGTGTGTGTCTCTGACTCCCCCAAGATTCTAGAGGCCACTGCTATACCACGTTTAAAGAGAACACAGTGAGGACATCTAGAGAGACCTGGATTCTGGGTGACATCTTCCTGAGACTGTATTTCTCAGTCTTTGATGAAGGAAATGACAAGATTGGCCTGGCACAGGAAGTATAAATGCTTGGTGTGGTTCAGGAATCAGTAAGGGTGCTCTGAGCAAACATTAAATCACACAGGGTACTCCTGCCCAGGATGCTGGTGAACTGTATTTGTTGGTCTGCACACCTTATTCTCAGTAAAGAATAAAGGGTTTCACTCATAATGGGGCTGAAACAAAGAAGTGCCTCCGTTTGTGTCTGGGAGGGGTACAATGATTGGGAAGGATCTAGAACAAAGTCTGAATCACAGTTGTGAGGAGCCCACCTCCAACTGGCTTCAAGGATAGGGAAGACTCTCTGAAATGATTCTGGGAATCCAGGACACAAGACTCAGAGCAAATACAAAGATCTCAGTGACCGGACCCAAGAAATTAGAAGTCACCAGTTCTTTATTTCACACCCTCACTCTTTCATTCCCGCTTCTTTGATGGTCTGAGCCTGCAACATTCTTCCCAAAGATTCTACAACTAGTTAGGGAGCCCAAACTACCTGCCCCAGGTTTTTATATCCTGAAGAAATCTCCAATAATGAAAGAAAAGATTGAAGACATCAGAGTTCAAGGGTGTTCTCTGAATAACCCACCTCAGATCATATGTGCAGTCCTAGATCAGCCATCCTGGCAGGGCCATGAGGTCCTATGACTGGCGTTACCTGCTCTTGGGGTCTGACCCAGCAGCACACATGATTGCCAGTTCCCTCCAGAACTACATGACTGAAGCTGGGGAGAGGAGACCCAAAGAAAGTGACTGGGAGATGGTCTAGGACATGAAAGAGTTTGTGATGACCCATCAACTCCACTACCTCCTCATTCAGAGGAATTATAAGGGGTAATGAAATAGACTCTCTTCATCCCATCTCAGATGATCTTATCACTGGGCTTCACCTCCAGGGGAGTTTGAGTGAGGTACTTCATGGAGAGCTGGTTCCCTTTTATCCCACACCCAGTCACCAGCTCTCTGCCACATATGGCTGCTCTCTTTTTTTCCAGTCCTACTTGGTAAGTGATAGCCCCAGTGGATCCCTTAGCCATCCCACTCCCCCAGGGCCAAGAATCCCCCTTCCTTGGCCTCCAATGATGCTGGGGAGAATGCAATGGATGTATCAGGAGACCCAGGGAACACAGAGCCTTCAGCCTTTCTAAGCTTCTCCATGAGTGGGGCTACAAACTGTTTGCTTGGAGCTGCCATGGTTAGGCACTTTTGCAGTGGAAGCATCCGTTCTTTCCACTTAGACGCCCTCAGTAGTTGCCTCAGCTGAGACAGCAGGGGTCGGAGGTTGATTTCCTTTCAGATTGACAGGTTTGATCTTGTTGTATAAGGGACTCTCAAGTATTTTCTCAAGCACCGCAGTTCAAAAGCTCAATTCTTCAGCATTCACCCTTTCTTATGGTCCAGATTGCACATCTGTACCTACTTACTGGAAAAACCATAGCTTTAACACTACAGACCTCTATAGCAAAGTGTGTCTCCGCTTTTTAATACTCTGTGCAGATTTTTCATAGCCTTTCTTCCTTCAAGGAGCAAGTGTGTTTTAATTTTGTGGCTGCAATATAGGTCCATAGTGATTTTTGAGCCCAAGAAAATAAAATCTGCCACTGTTTCCACTTTTCCATCATCTATATGCCATGAAGTGGTGGGACTGGATGCCATGAATGTTGAGTATCTTTTTGTGAATAGTTTTTTGAATGTTGAGCTTAAGCTAGTTTTTTCATCTCCTCACCTCATCATGAGGCTCTTCAGTTTTTCTTTGCTTTCCGCTATTAGAGCAGTGTCATCTTCATATCTGTGGATGTTGATACTTCTCCCAGCAATCTTGATTCCAGCTTGGGTTTATCCAGAACAGCATATTGAATGATGCATCTTACATATAGGTTAAATAACCAGAGTGACAGTGTATACCTTGTCATGCTCCTGTCCCAATTTTAAATCTTTCAGTTGTTCCATGTCTGATTCTAACTGCTGCTTTTTAACCTACATACAGACTTGTTAGGAGAAAGGTAAGGTGACCTGGTACTCCCATTTCCTTAAGAATTTTCCACAGTTTGTTGTGGTCCACACAGTGAAAGGCTTTAGCGTAGTCAGTGAAGCAGATGGAAATGTTTTTTTCTGGGATTCCCTTGCATTCTCTATGATCCAATGAATGTTGGCAATTTGATCTCTGGTTACTCAAACCAGTTTGCATATCTAGGAGTTCTCAGTTCATGTACTGTTGAAACTTAGCTAGAAGGATATTGAGCATTACCTTCCTAGGAAGTAAGATGAGCACAATGGCATGATAGTGAAAGATTGTTGCTGAATCACGACACCGGGATTCTTGGCCCCTGGAGGAGAAGAATTCAATCCGGGGCCAGAGACAAGGCTTGATCACTCAGAGCTTTTGTGTAATAAAGTTTTATAAAAGTATAAAGGAGATAGAGAAAGCTTCTGACATAGGCATCAGAAGGGGCAGAGAGTACTCCCTTGTTAGTGTTAGCAATGAGTTTATATACTCTCCAATGAATCCAAAGAATGTCTGGAGGTTGTAAAGACCTCACCAGACCTACTCCCATATTTCACATTTTAAGTTAACAGAATTAGCCAGAAGGTTTAATCCAGAGACTGTCCTCAGGCAGAATACATTATTTTTATATAATCCTTAGGAATGTAGAGAAGGAAAAAATGTTTGTCCTTTCTTCCTCCTTAAGAATTTCAGACCCTTCTCTCCTTGGGGACCGCTAGACTTCTTATCAACCTGCCTAGGAAATGACTCTCTCATTCCTCCCTTTTATTTTAGTAGAATTATGTTGCCTAGGGAAAAGGGGCTTCGTTCTCCTTCTATAACTGCTTCCGAGCTGAGAAGGGGCATTGTCCCTAAATTGGTGAGGTAACATATTCTTCTAATCCTCATATTGAGGATATCTGATCCAGGGGCCCCAAATAGTAGTGGAGGAAGGTGCAGCAGTAGCAGGAGTTTGAGCAACCATTTGTAACTTAAACGCTTTCATGTGGCTAGAAAAAAATCCAGTTACACAGTTACAGATGTAAGGCAACATAGTCAAAATTAAAAGTCACATTATGTCCATAGTTAAAGTACAAAGTGTTGCACCAGTCCATTTTAGGGTTGGTAGATGTCATCAGATGAAGAAGAGGCATCGCATGTGATTGTTGTCGAAGGTATTCACAGACTTGGAGAAAGTCCTTTCCTTGAAGTGGAGATGTCCACCACGGGAAGCCTTCCACTGATGAAGAGAATCTTTATAACCTCCTTAGCCTGTTCACTACGACAGAGAAAAGCCTCAGTCTATCTAGTAAAAGTATCTACCCAAACCTGTGAGCAAGAATATCCATTAGCTTTTGGCACATGAGTAAAATAAATTTCCCAGTCCTCTCCAGGATACATCCAGATGAGAAAGAGATTTTGCTTCCAAAACCTGTTCAGCAGTCACCACGGCATAACCTGCTTTATGCTCTCCATCCCGAACAAAAGAACTGCCATCTCTAAATATTTCCATGTCAGGATTGTCTAATGGGGTATCCATTAGATCTTCCTGAGCTGCATAAAGTTAGGAACTGAGAATGGTTTTCCTTACTTTCTTCAATTTAAACGTGAATAATGTTTGCTTCTGCCTAAGCATTGCTTCCAGATCACCAACCACCACTCCCAGTGGGTGTGGAGCAAAAACACACAATTTGAGGACTGTTACCCTGGGTTTGTGCTTGGCTTTTCACACGCTGAGCTGTGTGAGCTTGCTTACCTTAGTTTTTCTTAACTTCAGTTTTCTCATCTGGAAAATGGGCATTATGATGATAATTCCACCTGATAGATTGCATGTGTGCCTGCAAAGAGCAAGTGGACCTGAGAGGGCTTTTTGGGTTCCTGAATCTGGAACAAATATGAATTATTCCGCCAGCTGGGGAGAAAGAAATCTTCTGTTTAGAGGTTATGGCTGCCATCCACAAGGCTAAATATTGATTCAAGCCAAATGACACCTATTTCTGAACCCTGACCCAGAATTCTGACTAAGCCTATGCTTCTGTTTTCTGGGCTCACATGAGAGCTAATATTTATTGTCTCGGATTACTCCCTTCCTCAGCCTTACCAGTCTGCCTTTCCTTATCAACTGCTTCTCCCCTGAAGTCACACTGCAAGGAAAATTGTAAAAGCTCTTGCTCTCTTATCAGTTTCCCACATCTCCAGCTTAGCAACAAGTAGTGTTATGGCTACTTTTAATAGCAACAACTATAGTAACCTGTACAATCCAATATCAGCCTGTTAAGTGAATCTTTCCCCATTTGGCCCCTCATGTTTAAATTACCTATAGTTGCCTTAGTAATCATCCCATGCTTGCTGTTTAATGTCAACAAAATATGTGTTTTCTTTCCCAAGCATAATTCCAAACATGCAATTAAGTAACCAAACATTTAGTAATCTAACTACCCACAGGAATTGACAAAAGCAAACCACCCATCATCCATTTCTTGCTTGCCCAAAAACACCATTGAACTGATCTACTGAAACAATGTGATACATTGCCATGTACACTCCAGAAGGGACACTTTTTCTCTGGATTTGTTTTCCACCTGATGCAGAATTTCTACCATAAGCCTGGCCTTCCAGCAGCTGGTCACCTAATTTTTGCAGAGTTAGCTCACTCCAGATTCCTTCCACATGCCTCAGTAAAATCTAGAGAACAGACTCAATCAAAGTTCTCACTCCTGCAGAAAGCAAGTTTTTTTTTTTTTTTTTTAATAAGAAAACAATATTTGGTAACACATTCAAAATCTTGTGCTCCTTGTCTTGGATTCAAGCACCTGCACCAAACGATGGGAAGCCTCCCCTTCCACCTAAATCTTTCACCACTCCCACCAGGGCCACAAGCTTGACTGGACCCCAAAGGCTTCTGCCTGCTCCGTGATGTTTTCTGTACATTGGTTCAGTTCAGTCTCTCAGTCATGTCCAACTCTTTTCTATATCATGGGATGCAGTATGCCAGGTTTCCCTGTTCATCACCAACTCCCGGAGCTTGCTCAGACTCATGTTCATCAGGTCGGTGATGCCACCCAACAATTTCATCTTCTGTCTTTCTGCTTTGCCTTCTGCCTTTAATCTTTCCCTGCATTAGGGTCTTTTCTAATGAGTCAGTTCTTCCCATCAATTGGCTAAAGTATTGGAGGTTCAGCTTCAGCATCGGTCCTTCCAGTGAATATTCAGCACTTATTTCCTTTAGCATGGACTGGTTGAAACTCCTTGTAGTCCCCAGGACTCTCAAGAGTCTTATCCAACACCACATTTTAAAACCATCAATTCTTTGGTACTCAGCTTTCTTTATGGTCCAACTCTCACATCCACTCACGATTTCTGGCAAAACCATAGGTTTGACTATACAGACATCTGCTGGTAATGTAATGTCTCTACTTTTTAGTGTGCTGTATGGTTTTTCATAGCTTTTCTTCCAAGGAGCTAGCGTCTTTTTTTTTTTTTTTTTTTTTTCCACAACTGTGGGCACTATCTGCAGTGATTTTGGAGCCCAGGTAAATAAAGCCTGTTACTGTTTTCATTGTTCTTCCAGGTATTTACCACGAAGTGACGGAACTGGATGCCATGATTTTCATTTTTTGATCTGTACATAGCACATCAAGACCATCCTAAAGAAAAATAAATGAAAAAAAGCAAAATGGTTGCCTGAGGAGGCCTTACAAATAACTTTGAAAAGAAGAGAAGCAAAAGGCAAAGGGGGAAAGAAAGACATACCCATCTGAATGCAGAGTTCCAAAGAATAGCAAGAAGAGATTTTAAAAAAGCCTTTCTAAGGATCAGTGAAAGAAATAAAGGAAAATATTAGAATGGTAAAAAACAGAGATCTATTCAAGAAAATTAGAGATAGGGAAGGAATGTTTCAGGCAAAAAATGGGCATAATAAAAGAGAGACAGGGATGGACCTAACAGAAGCAGGATATATTAAGAAGAGGTTGAAAAAATACACAGAAGAACTACACAAAAATATATTAATGACCATGATAACCACGATGGTGTGATCAATCACCTAGAGCTAGACAATCCTGAAAAGCGAAGTCAAATGGGTCTTCAGAAGCATCACTAAGAGCAAATCTAGTGGGTGTGATGGCATTGCAGTAGAGCTATATCAGATCTTAAAAGATGATGCTTTTAAAGTGCTGCACTCAATATGCCAGCAAATGTGAAAAACTCAGCAGTGGCCACAGGACTGGAAATGTCATTTTCCTTACAATCCTCATAAAATTGATTTTAAAGAATGTACAACTACTGCACAGTTGCACTCATCTCACATGCTACCAAAGTAATTTATCCAGGCAAGTCTTCAACAATACACAAACTGTGAAATTCCATATGTTCAAGCTGGATTGAGAAAAGACAGAGGAACCAGAGATCAAGTTGCCAACATTCGTTGGATGATAGAAAAAGCAAGAGGATTCTAGTAAAACACCTACTTCTGCTCTATTGACCATGCAAAAACCTTTGACTATGTGGATCACAACAAACTGTGGAAAAACTTACAGAGAAGGGAATACCAGACCACCTTACCTGCCTTCTGAGAAATCTGTATGCAGGTCAAGAAACAACAGTTAGAACTGAACATGGAACAACAAACTGGTTCCAATTTGGGAATGGAATACGTAAAGGCTGTATACTGTCACCTTGTTTATATAACTTATTTACAGAGTACATCATGTGAAATGCCCAACTGGATATAGCACAAGCTGGAATCAAGATTGCTGGGAGAAATATCAGGAACTTTAGATATGCAGAAGACACCACCTTCATGGCAGAAATTGAAGGGGAACTAAAGAGCCTCTTGATGAAAGTGAAAGAAGAGAGCGAAACATCTGGTTTAAACTTCACATTCAGAGAATGAAGATCATGGCATTTGGTCCCATCACTTCATGGCAAATAATGGGGAGACAAAACAGTGACAGACTTTATTTTCAGGGGCTCCAAAATCACTGCAGAGGATGACTGCAGTCATGAAATTAAAAGATGCTTGCTCCTTTGAAGAAAAACTGTGACACAACTATACAATTTTTTTTTAAAGCAGAGACATTACTTTGCTGAAAAAGTTCAGTATAATCAAAGCTATTATTTTTCCAGTTGTCATGTATAGATGTGACAGTTGCCTCATCAAGAATGGTGAGCGAAGAATTGATGGTTTTGAACTGTGGCGTTTTACAAGACTCTTGAGAATCCCTTGGACTGCAAGGAGATCCACCCAGTCATCCTAAAGGAAATCAGTCCTGAATACTCATTGGAAGGACCAATGTTGAAATTGAACCTTCAATACTTTGGGCCAACTGATATGAAGAACTGACTCATTAGAAAAGACCCTGTTACTGGGCAAGATTGAAGGCAGGAGGAGAGAGGATGACAGAGCATGAGATGGTTGAATGGAAGCACCAACTCGATGGACATGAGCTTACCAAGCTCCAGGATTTGGTGAAGAACAGTGAGCCCTGGCATGCTGCAGTCCACAGGGTTGCAAAGAGTCAGACATGACTGAAAGACTGAACTGAAGTGAACATACCACATAGCAAATACTATTTGTAATGGGCATGTTTCTCCAGCAAGACTGGGGCTCCCTATGGCCCCAACATATATTCCCAATCAAGTTTGCACCCATGCACAGAAGTCAGTGCCTAGCATTCACAAGCCATTCAGTGAGTTCTGATTGCAGGGGGACCTTCATTTCAGTCGACAGAAAGGATTAAAAAACACATTTATCCCCCTGTCTGTAATAACTCCAAAGTAGGAAAGACAAATGAAAGAGCATTGTCTTACATCAAGCATCTGTCAGCAGACAATGGATTCTTGAGGTGGGGAGCAAGCAAGGAGAGTTCTACAATTGCCCCAACTCTAGAAATAGTTTCCAACACATACATGGAAGTTGAACCTAGGCAGAGACAAACAGTCTCCCCAAGAAGAGAGATTTATGACTTTATATAACTAGAGTCCACAGGAGAGAGCTACACACAGAGAACTGTAGGAAGCTACAGGTGATACTCTTCCAGTTTTCTGCAGAGAGTTGATAGTACTGGTCTGAATTATAGGGAACAATCCTTGAGTCTCAGATTGCACCAGGCCTAATTGTGTCCCCACCCACCAGTGTGTAAATTACTCATTTTTAATATAAATTTATTTATTTTATTTGGAAGATAATTACCTTACAATATTGTATTGGTGTGTCATACATTGACATGAATCCATCATTGGTATACACATATTTCTCATCCTGAACCCCCCTCCCACCGCCCTCCCTATAGTATCCCTCTGGGTCATCCCAGTGCACCTGCCCCAAGCATCCTGTATCATGCATCAAACCTGGACTGGTGATTCGTTTCACATATGATAATATACATGTTTCAATGCCATTCTCCCAAATCATCCCACCCTTGCCCTCTCCAGAGTCTAAAAGACTATTCTATATATCTGTGTCTCTTTTGCTGTCTTGCATACAGGGTTATCATTACCATCTTTCTAAATTACATATGTATGTGTTAGTATACTGTATTGGTGTTTTTCTTTCTGGCTTACTTCACTCTGTATAACAGGTTCCAGTTTCATCCACCTCATTAGAATGGATTCAAATGTATTTTTTTAATGGCTAAGTAATACTCCATTGTGTATATGTACCACACATTTCATATCCATTCATCTGCTGATGGACAACTAGGTTGCTTCCATGTCCTGGCTATTATAAACAGTGGTGCTGAGAGGGTAACAGGCAGGAAGGCCAGGGGTCTCCAAATGGAGGAAGTAGCCTGCAAGTGTCAGACATTTTTATCTCTCAAGCGGCAGGAGGAAACAAACTAGCAATATTTTTTCCTTCTCTATACAAATTTAAAAGGAGGTTTCTCTTAAAATTCTGTGTTGCCATGACACCTGGTTTCACCTGAAGTTATCCATTGTCTTTTTCTTATGGAAATGTTTATCTTAAGTTATGCTAATGTACTGTGCATTTACCCCAGACTCTGTCTTCAAGTTGGTTCCACCTTTTGGGCTCAGAACCTACTTGATAAACCAGTATGTTATACTCCGATATTGTTCCTCTAATCTATGTAAATAACACTATTTGTATGGTGCTCTGCCCTTCTTCAAGATTCAAGTTAATCCTTTTATGGCCCAAGATGAACCATTTAGAGCCAAGATTATCCCAAAATACATCTTATGGGTGAGGGGCCTGGTGCCATTCTTAGTTTTGTGACATTCCTTTCTTTCATTAACAGACTGCTGATGACTATATGACACCCAGCTAAAGACTAGCAGGGGGCTACTCTTTCTGCCCCCTTCTGATACCTATGTCAGAAGCTTTCTCTATCTCCTTTATACTTTAATAAAAGTTTGTTATACAAAAGCTCTGAGCGATCAAGCCTCGTCTCTGGCCCCGGATTGAATTCTTCTCCTCTGGGGGCCAAGAATCCCGGCGTCGTGATTCAACAACAACCTTTCGTCTTGGGGGCTCATCCGGGATCCTTCAGGACAAGGTAAGGATGCTTGGAGCTCTAGTTCTTTGTTCTCTTAGCGAACACATTTTCTGCTGTGCTTTACTAATTCTATGGTTTGCTTGTGTGAATGAATGAAATGCCCTGCATGAAGCAAGTGAGGAGCCTTGCTCTGAGGTTCCACGGTGATCTCATACGGCTTATGGCAGAAACCTGTCGGGGGTCTCTACCGACCTGCCAAGGCCAAGAGGCACCCAATGTCTCCTTTGGGAACCGACCAGAAATGGGCAAAGTGTGTCTCCTTTCTCAGTCAAACTTTTCGGTCTCTTTGACCATTTCATAACTCCTTGGGAATTAGAAGCACTAACCTAATCTATCGGATCATAGACTTTCCAGGGACTTGTGATCTATACTGTTACTGTGTACTGTGGCAAACTTGGATTGGTAGTCAAGAAAGCGCCTAGCCTCGCTAGGAATCGGAAGTTCGGAAACTAGATGGAGTTTTAGCCCCAAGAACATCTCGGAGGTTAAAGGTTACTCAGATTGGGAAGGCAATGGGTTTTTTCCTTTGGTAACACTGGCTCTTAGTGGACTAGAGGAGGCTGTCATATTGGTGTGGAGATGCTTGAAAAGAACATCTCAGCTTTATGTTCATATCGGTCTTATTATGGTCAGGAATATACTCAGGGTCATGCACAGGCACTCAGGTGATGAATGTTTCCCCCAGCATTCTTAGCTTGGGAGGCATTCCGGAAGATTACTCTGATTGCACCTCAGGTGGCATCAGAGGCAAGCAAGGTTAAAGG
Organism: Ovis canadensis; assembly: GCF_042477335.2. Classification (NCBI taxonomy): domain Eukaryota; kingdom Metazoa; phylum Chordata; class Mammalia; order Artiodactyla; family Bovidae; genus Ovis; species Ovis canadensis. Next base: position 53,763,164 of record NC_091265.1, on the reverse strand, counting down.
TGAAGAGCTGGACGTCAGGTAGAGATGCTATCAGGTCTACCCCTGGTACATCCCCACCCCGTCTTGGTGGTAGAACCGAGAGGGTCGAGAAGGCGCCTGTGTCAGTAAGGGACAGATTAAGTCCGATCAGGAAGGAAAAGCTTTTGGTGTAAAGTCTGTCTACACCCCCATCTAGAGCAGGGAGGGACGCCTCCGGTAGAAAAATGGCAGTGGTCGCTTTTTTCTCTCTTACAGATGGGAGCTAACAATTCCAGCCTCACTCCTTTGAACTGTATCCTGAAAAAAACTGGGATAGATTTGATCCCCAGGCCTTAAAGAAGACACACTTGGTCTTCCTATGCGATACTGCATGGCCACGGTATCCATTGGAGGATGGCAAACGGTGGCCTGTTGGAGGGTCTCTTAAATATAATACTGTTTTACAGTTAGACCGGTTCTGTAAAAAACAAAGGAAAAGTGATCTTAAAAGATAGATTTATCACTCAGTCTGCTCCAGATATCCGCCATAAGCTATAAAAACGGGCGTATGGTCCAAATCACGCTTTAGTGACTCTGTTACAACTGGCTCAGATGGTCTATGACGGTAGGGAATATGAGGAAAAGAAAGAAAGGCAAAGAAAGACAAAGGAAAAGGCAGAAGCCTTCGCAATGGCTATGAAAAATGCTCTTAAACAGCTGGAGAAAAATGCCCAGAGGGACCCAGGTGAAAAGGGATGGTCTTGCTATTCCTGTGGAAAGGAGGGGCATCTCAAGTGGGATTGCCCTCAGGCATCTAAGCTGCCGCCCCCCCCCCCCCCCGCCCCCCCACTCCATGTCCAGTCTGCAAAGGACCACACTGGAAGAGAGACTGCCCTCAGAGGCGTAGGTCTCCAGGGTCGGACTCTCAAGACAATCAGGACTGAAGGTGCCCGGGGGTCCCCACACAAGCTCCGGTCCTAATTACACCTGAGAAACTCCGGGTATTAATAATTATGGGGGCCCAATCCATCGATTTCCTTTTAGATACTGGGGCAACTTACTCTGTGCTTTCTGAAGCCCCTGGCCCACTTTCTTCCTGATCCGCTTCCGTAATGGGGCTGTCTGGATGAGCCAAAAGGTACTATTTCAGTTATTCTTTATCTTGTAACTGGGATTCTGTGCTACTTTCACACGAGTTTCTGATCGTGCCAAAATCTCCCTCACCCCTTTTGGGGAGGGATATACTGAGCAAGGTCCATGCCTCTGTTTTTATGAATATGGAGCCCTCCCTTTCTCTTCCTCTAGTTCAACAAAATGTAAATCCTAGAGTATGGGCTGATGGAAAATCTGTGGGTCAAGCACAAAATGCTATTCCTGTAGTTGTCAAGCTCAAAGACCCACACTTATTTCCACATAAGAAGCAGTATCCTCTGAAACCTGAGGTTAAGGAAGGGTTAAAACCCATCATCGAAAATTTAAAGGAACAAGGACTATTAATTCCCTGTAACAGTCCTTGCAACACTCCTGTTTTGGGTATAAAGAAATCAAATGGTAAATGGAGACTAGTTCAAGATTTACATATAATAAGTGAGGCTGTAGTTCCTTTACACCCCTTGGTGCCTAATCCTTATACTCTTGTCTGAAATTCCTGAACAAGCCAAGTATTTCTCAGTAATTGATTTAAAAGATGCCTTCTATTCAGTGCCTTTGGTGGAGGAAAGTCAATTTCTATTTGCCTTTGAAGACCCTATGCAGCCAGCTTCTCAATTAACCTGGACAGTTTTGCCCCAGGGATTTCGTGACAGTCCTCACTTATTTGGACAAAGTTTGTCACGGGATCTCCAAAACTTCAATAGCTCTGAAGCAGTGGTGTTACAATATGTAGATGATATTTTGCTCTGTGCTGAGACAGAGGAAGCTTGTTCGCGAGCCTCGAAGATTTCTTAAATTTTCTGGCAGGCTGTGGTTATAAGGCAGCAAGAGAAAAGGCTCAGCTTTGTCAACAATCAGTTAGATATCTGGGCCTAATCATATCAGAAGGGACTATGGCCATAGGCCCTGATAAAATTAAGGCTATACTAAATCATCCCCTACCTATGACTTTAAGACAATTGAGAGGATTTTTGGGAATCACAGGTTACTGTTGCATTTGGATTCCTGGTTATGGGGAACTTGCCCGGCCTTTATATAAACTTATAGCTGAAACTCAGAAGGCCCAAACTAACCACCTGGTTTGGTCACCAGAAACTCAAAAGGCTTTTAAGGTTCTTCAGACTGCTCTCCTGCAAGCTCCAGCTCTGAGCTTGCCCACAGGGTCAGAATTTAATTTGTTTGTCACTGAAAGGAAAGGTGTGGCCTTGGGAGTTTTGACACAACCCTGAGGGCCTCATCAGCAACCTATTGCTTATCTAAGCAGAGAATTAGATGTAATTTCATGTGGGTGGCCCCACTGCCTAAGAGTAATTGGGGCAGTGGCTTTATTAGCACCTGAAGCTTTAAAAATAATTAATGGACGAAACCTTACTGTACTGACTTCTCATGTTGTGAGTGGGATCTTAAATTCTACGGTTACTATTTGGGTAACAGACAGTAGGCTTCTTAAATATCAGTCATTGTTGTTAAAAGGACCAGTAACTCAGCTTAAAGTTTGTGGAAATTTAAATCCTGCCACTTTCCTTCCTGAGAAGGAAAATAAAACACCTGATCACGATTGTTCTCAATTCCTAACTTTAAACTATGCAGCTCGGGAAGATCTAATGGATACCCCATTAGACAATCCTGACCTGGAAATATTTAGAGATGGCAGTTCTTTTGTTCGGGATGGAAAGCATAAAGCAGGTTATGCCGTGGTGACTGCTGACCAGGTTTTGGAAGCAAAATCTCTCCCCCAGGGAACCGGTGCTCAGTTAGCAGAGCTTGTGGCTGTGACCCGAGCTCTAGAGTTAAGCAAAGGGCAGCGGGTAAATATCTACACGGATTCTAAATATGCTTATTTGACTTTACATGCTCATGCTGCAATATGGAAAAAAAGACAGTTTAAAACAACAACAGGTGAACCTATTAAGCATTTCAGAGAGATCGAAAGACTTTTAAATACTATATATTGTCCTAAAGACATAGCTGTTATGCATTGCAAAGGGTACAGCTGGGATGGGCGTAAAGTAGCCAAAGGTAATCAGTTGGCTGACTGTCAAGCCAAAAAAGTGGCACTTTATGAAACCCCTTCACTGCAGACGCCTTTGATCTGGACAGGTCCTGTGAAACAGAAAAAACTACAATATACTATAGAAAAATTAAAAAGATATGAAAAAAGAGGAGCAAAGATTACTGATAAAGGATGGTTACAGTCTGAGGATGGACGATTAATAATTCCTGAAAATGCTCAATGGAAAATTCTTAAGGGTTTACATCAGAGTTTTCATTTGGGTGCAGAGAGTACTTACCAAATGGCTTGTCGTTTGTTTGAAGGTAAAAATGTAACGAAAACTTTAAAGAATATTAACAAAAGGTGTAAAGTTTGTCAGAAAAATAACCCAAAGACTGAAAAGCTTGCAAAATCTGGATTACAAAGAAGTGGGAAGTATCCTGGAGAGGACTGGGAAATTGATTTTACTCATAAGCCAAAAGCTAATGGATATTCTTGCTTACAAGTTTGGGTAGATACTTTTACTGGTGGATTGAAGCTTTTCCCTGTCGTAGTGAACAGGCTAAGGAGGTTATAAAGATCCTAATCCATGAAATTATCCCCAGGTTTGGGCTGCCACGGAGCCTTCAGAGTGGCAATGGCTCCGCCTTTAAAGCTGCTGTAATTCAGGGGGTATCTAAAGCTCTAGGAATAGAATATCACTTACACTGTTCCTAGAGACCCCAATCCTCGGGAAAGGTTGAAAAAGTTAATGATATTATCAAAAGACATCTGCGCAAATTAACTCAAGAGACACAGGACAATTGGATTAAAGTCCTACTCATAGCTTTAATGAGGGCTTGAACTGCCCCCAGAAAGGAGGTACTGTCCCCCTTTGAATGTATTTATGGAAGGATTTTCTTATGCACAGACATCGTTATAGAACCTGAAGCCTTGGAGTTAACTAGTTATGTAACTCAGCTCTCAGCTTTCAACAGGCATTAACAGAACTCTGGGAGATGACTCCCGACACTGCCTCTGAGTCAAGCAAGCGTCTATTTGAGCCAGGAACTGAGGTCCTCATAAAAACTTTGGGATCTGGGGGCCCATCCCTCGAGCCCCTCTGGGAAGGCCCTCTGGAAGGCCTTATTCTTTCTTCTCCCACAGCTGTCAAAGTGCCATGAATTGATTTCTGGGTACATCACACTTCAGTTAAGAGGTGGCACCCTGACCAAAATTAAGTGACATCGTTTTATGTCTTTATTTTCTATGCTCTGACTTTGTACTTTTCAGATGGGCCTAATAACTTATGTGAGCTAACTTCTGCTGACTCCAAATATCCTGAGTCTGCCGTTTGATCCTCAAGACAATGCCTTCCTCTCCTGGGCTCACTCCTACGCTTCATTCCACAATCGGTCTAACTGCTGGGTCTGTGGAGCACTCCCCTCTTCATCAGTGGAAGACTTCCCGTGGTGGACATCTCCACTTCAAAAAAAAGACTTTCTCCAAGTGTGTAAATACCTTTGAAAGCAATTACATGCAATGCCTCTCCTTCATCTGATGACATCTACCAACCCTAAAATGGACTGGTGCAACACTTTGTACTTTAACTATGGACATAATGTGACTTTTAATTTTGATTTTAACTTGTTTAAATGACTATGTTGCCTTACATCTGTAACTGTATAACTAAATTTGTTTCTAGCCACATGAAAGCTTTTAAGTTACAAATGGTTGCTCAAACTCCTGCTACTGCTGCAGCTGCCTCCAGCTACTATTTGGGGCCCCTGGATCAGATATCCTCAATATGAGGATTAGGAGAATATGTTGCCTCGTCAATTTAGGGACAACGCCCCTTCTCAGCTCCAAAGCAGTAATGGAAAGAAAGCGATGCCCTTTTTCCGTAGGCAACATAATTCTCCTAAAAGAAAAGAGGGGAATGTGAGGGTAACAGGCAGGAAGGCCAGGGGTCTCCAAATGGAGGAAGTAGCCTGCAAGTGTCAGACATTTTTATCTCTCAAGCGGCAGGAGGAAACAAACTAGCAATATTTTTTCCTTCTCTATACAAATTTAAAAGGAGGTTTCTCTTAAAATTCTGTGTTGCCATGACACCTGGTTTCACCTGAAGTTATCCATTGTCTTTTTCTTATGGAAATGTTTATCTTAAGTTATGCTAATGTACTGTGCATTTACCCCAGACTCTGTCTTCAAGTCAGTTCCACCTTTTGGGCTCAGAACCTACTTGATAAACCAGTATGTTATGCTCTGATATTGTTCCTCTAATCTATGTAAATAACACTATTTGTATGGTGCTCTGCCCTTCTTCAAGATTCAAGTTAATCCTTTTATGGCCCAAGATGAACCATTTAGAGCCAAAATTATGCCAAAATACATCTTATGGGTGAGGGGCCTGGTGCCATTCTAAGTTTTGTGACATTCCTTTCTTTCATTAACAGACTGCTGATGACTATATGACACCCAGCTAAAGACTAGCAGGGGGCTACTCTTTCTGCCCCCTTCTGATACCTATGTCAGAAGCTTTCTCTATCTCCTTTATACTTTAATAAAAGTTTGTTATACAAAAGCTCTGAGCGACCAAGCCTCGTCTCTGGCCCCGGATTGAATTCTTCTCCTCTAGGGGCCAAGAATCCCGTGTCGTGATTCAACAACAACCTTTCAGTGTGATGAACATTGGGGTACATATGTCTCTTTCAATTCTGGTTTCCTTGGTGCGTATGCCCAGTAGTGGAATTACTGGGTCACATGGCAGTTCTATTTCCAGTTTTTTAAGGAATCTCCACACTTTTCTCCAGAGTGGCTGTACTAGTGTGCATTCCCATCAACAGTGTAAGAGGGTTCCTTTTTCTCCACACCCTCTCCAGCGCTTACTGCTTGTAGACTTTTGGATAGCAGCCATTCTGACTGGCATGAAATGGAACATCGTTGTGGTTTAGATTTGCATTTCTCTGATGATGAGTGATGTTGAGCATCTTTTCATGTGTTTGTTAGCCATCTGTATGTCTTCTTTGGAGAAATGTCTGTTTAGTTCTTTGGTGCATTTTTTGAATGTGTCGTTTATTTTTCTGGAATTGAGCTGCAGGAGTTGCTTGCATATTTTTGAGATTAATTCTTTGTCAGTTGCTTCATTTGTTAATATTTTCTCCCATTCTGAGGGCAGTATTTCCACCTTGTTTATAGTTTCCTTTGTTATGCAGAAGCTGTCAATTTTAATTAGGTCCCATTTGTTTTCTTTTTGCATTTATTTCCAATATTCTGGGAGGTCGGTCACAGAGAATCCTGCTGTGATTTATGTTGGAGAGTGTTTTACCTATGTTCTACTCTAGGAGATTTATAGTGTCTGGTTGTGCGTTTAGATCTTTAATCCATTTTGATTTTATTTTTGTGTATGATGTTAGAAAGTGTTCTGATTTCATTCTTTTATAGGTGGTTGGCCAGTTTTCCCAGCACCACTTAAAGAGATTGTCTTTTCTCCATTGGATATTCTTGCCTCCTTTGTCAAAGAGAAGGTGTCCATAGGTGTGTGGATTTATCTCTGGGCTTTATATTTCATTCTGTTGATCTATATTTCTGTCTTTGTGCCAGTACCATACTGTCTTGATGACTGTGTCTTGCAGTAGAGCCTGAAGTCCGGCAGGTTGATTCCTAGAGTTCCATTCTTCTTTCTCAAGATTGCTTTGGCTATTCGAAATTTTTTTGTATTTCCATACAAATTGTGAAATTTGTTATTTGTTCTAGCTCTGTGAAAAATACACTTGGTAGGGTTTCCATTGGATCTATAGATTGTTTTGAGTAGTATACTCACTTTCACTATATTGATTTTTCCGATCCATGAACATGGTATATTTCTCCATCTATTAGTGTCCTCTTTGATTTCCTTCACCAATGTTTTATATTTTTCTATATATGTCATTAGTTTCCTTAGGTAGATATAGCCCTAAGTATTTTAATCATTCATTGCAATGGTGAAAGGAATTATTTCATTAATTTCTCTTTCTATTTTCTCATTATTAATATACAGGAATGCAAAGGATTTCTGTGTGTTGATTTTATATCCTGCAACTTTACCATATTAATTGTTTAGCTCTAGTAATTTTCTGGCGGAGTCTTTAGGGTTTTCTATGTAGAGGATCATGTCCTCTACAGTGAGAGTTTTACTTCTTCTTTTCCAATTTGGATTCCTTTTCTTTCTTTTTTTCTTGGATTGATATTTTGATCATTATGTAGTGTCCTTCTTTGTCTCTTTTCACAGCCTTTGTTTTAAAGTCTATTTTATCTGATATGAGTATTGCTACTCCTGCTTTCTTTTGGTCTCTATTTGCATGGAATATCTTTTTCCATCCCTTCACTTTCACTCTTTATGTGTACTTTGTTTCAAAGTGAGACTCTTTAGACAACATATATAGGGGTCTTGTTTTTGTGTCCATTCAACCAGTCTTTGCCTTTTGTTTGGGGCAATCTGCTGCTGCTGCTGCTGCTGCTGCTAAGTCGCTTCAGTCGTGCCCGACTCTGTGCGACCCCATGGACAGCAGCCCAACAGGCTCCCCCATCCTTGGGATTCTCCAGGCAAGAACACTGGAGTGGGTTGCCAGTTCCTTCTCCAATGCGTGAAAGTGAAGTCACTTAGTCATGTCCAACTCTTAGCAACCCCATGGACTGCAGCCTACCAGTCTCCTCCATCCATGGGATTTTCCAGGCAAGAGTACTGGAGTGGGGTGCCATTGCCTTCTCCATTGGGGATTCTATCCATTTGCATTTAAGGTAATTATTGATAAGTATGATCCCGTTGCCACTTACTATGGTTTGGGTTCGAGTTTCTACACCCTTTGTGTGTTTCCTGTCTAGACAAGATCCTTTAGCATTTGTTGGAGAGCTGGATTGGTGGTGCTGAATTCTCTCAGCTTTTGCTTGTCTGTAAAGCTTTTGATTTCTCCTTCATATTTGAAGGAGATCCTTTCTGGGTACACTCATCTGGGCTGTAGGGTTTTTTTCTTTCATCACTTTAAGTATGTCCTGCCATTCCCTCCTGGTCTGAAGAGTTTCTTTGAAAGATAAGCTGTTTTTCGTATGGGAATCCCCTCGCATGCTATTTGTTGTTTTCCCTTGCTGCTTTCAATATTTGTTCTGTGTGTTTGATCTTTGTTAATTTGATTAATATGTGTCTTGGGGTGTTTGGCCTTGGGTTTATCCTGTTTGGGACTCTCTCGATTTCTTGGACTTGTGTGATTATTTCCTTCCCCAATTTAGGGACGTTTTCAAATATTATCTCAAGTATTTTCTCAAGGTCTTTCTGTCTTCTTCTTCTGGGACTCCTGAGATTCTTATGTTGGGTGTTTAACATTGTCACAGAGGTCTCTGAGATTGTCCCCATTTCTTTACATTTCTTTTTCTTTTTCCTCTCTGTTTCATTGATTTTTGCCATTCTATCTTCTACCTCCATCATGCTACTCTTGGTTCCCACCAGAGTGTTTTTTATCTCATTTATTACATTATTCATTATATATTGACTTTTTTATTTCTTCTTTGTCCTTGTTAAACCTTTCTTGCATCCTCTCAATCCTTGTCTCCAGGCTATTTATCTGTATTTCCTTATTGTTTTCAAGATTTTGGATCGTGTTCACTATCATTATTTCGAATTCTTTATCAGGTAGATTCCCTATCTCTTCTTCTTTTGTTTGGTTTGGTGGACATTTATTCTGTTCCTTTACCTGCTGGGCATTTCTCTGCATCTTCTTCTTGTTTATATTGCTGCCTTTGTGGTTGCCTTTCCGTATTCTGGCAGTTTGTGGAGTTCTTTTTATTGTGGAGTTTCCTTACTGTGGGTGGGTTTGGAGGGATGGCTTGTCAAGGTTTCCTGGTTAGGCAAGCTTGTGTTAGCGTTCTTGTGGGTAGAGCTGGATTTCTTCCCTCTGTAGTGCAATGAATTGTCCAGTAATGAATTATGAGATGTCCATGGATTTGGAGTGAGTTTGGGCAGCCTGTATATTGAAGCTCAGGGCTATGTTCCTATGTTGCTGGGGAATTTGCATGGTATGTCCCTCTCTGGAGCTTGTTGGCCCTTGGGTGGTGCTTGGTTTCAGTGTAGGTATGGAGGCATTTGATGACTTCCTATGGATTAGTGTTCCCTGGACTCAAGAGTTCTCTGGTGTTGTCAGGATTTGGACTTAAACCTCCTGCCCCTGGATTTCAGTCTTATTCTTACAGTAGCCTCAAGACTTCTCCATCTATACAGCACCAATGATAAAACATCTTGGTTAAAGATGAAAAGTTTCTCCAGAGTGAGGGACACCCAGAGAGGTTCAAAGAGTTACATGGAGAAGAAGGAGGAAGGAAACAGAGGTGGCCAGGGGGGATAAAGGGGGTAATCAAGAGGAGAGAGACAGATCCAGCCAGTAATCAGTTCCCTAAGTGTTCTCAGCTGTCTGGAACACACAAAGAGAATCACAGATTTGGGTAGAGAAGAGAAGGGGGAGGGAACAGATAGAGGCGACCTGGTGGAGAAAAAGGAGATCCAAAGGAGGAGACAACAATCAGGCCAGTGATCTCGCTCCCAAATAAAACTGGTTACTGAAGATTGGGTTCTTAAAGGTACAAAATTGATAACAAATACCAAAAAGCAAAGATTAAAAATCTAGAGTAAAGGTTGGATTCTCAAAAATACAATATTAAAGAAAAAAACTCACAAAATTATATATATATATATATATATATATGAAATTTGCTTTAAGAAATAGGGTCTCTTTTTTGTTTAAAGTAATAGTAGGTTATAAAAATGAAATTTAAAGGAATAGTAATCAGTTGTAATGAAGTGGATGAAACTGGAGCCGATTATACAGAGTGAAGTAAGCCAGAAAGAAAAACACCAATACAGTATACTAACACATATATACGGAATTTAGAAAGGTCGTAATGATAATCCTGTATGCGAGACAGCAAAAGAGACACAGATGTATAGAATGGACTTTTTGACTCTGTGGGAGAGGAAGAGGGTAGGATGATTTGGGAGAATGGCATTGAAACATGTATACTACCAGGTAAGAAACGAATCCCCAGTCTATGTTCAATACAAGATACAGGATGCTTGAGGCTGGTGCACGGGAATGATCCAGAGAGATGATATGGGGTGGGAAGAGGGAGGGGGCTCAGGATTGGGAACTCATGTACACCCGTGGCTGATTCATGTCAATGTATGGCAAAACCAATACAGTATTGTAAAGCAAAATACAGTAAAAATTAAATACAAAACAAAAACAAAACAATGAACAGATACCAACCTTAAGGGAAAAAAAGTAAAAAATAAAATAAAGAAAAAGGAAAAAAAATGAAATAAAGGAGTAGTATAGGACTTAAAAATTAAAAAAAAAATTTGAAGAATGAAAATTGTAAAAATATACCTAGGACTTTCTCTGGTGTTGTTGTGGACAGTGTGGCATCAGTTCACTTTCAGATAGTTCCTTTTCCAGCATATACTTCTCAAGATCTATGGGCCCCTTGCTATGCAGTCGGTGCTGACTGCAGGGTTTTAATCTATTGCACCTGTCACTTCCAGGGTGGGTCCCTCTGTTGTACCTTCTACTGTTTGCTGGTCTCTTCAGCGTCTAATTTCTGCCCTGACTGAAGGGGTTGGTGGTGGACAACTTTTTAGGCTCACTTGTTCACTCGTGCTATGGGGAGGGAGGAACACTGCAAACAAATATCACTGGCGTGGATGGGGAGTGCTCCCAGTGTCTCAGGCACACTGGGTTTGCCCCTGCTCACGGCATGTGTGCTTTCCCAGTCTACACTGTTCAGGCTCTAGGTTGCTCTGCTGAGAACTGTCTGAGGCGGGCCCTGGGTTGCATGCACTTCCCAGGTCTAAGCCTCTCAGGTTCATTTACTTGGATACTCAACAAAGGCACAGACTTGGTTGGGCCTGCGTTTTGTGCCCTTCCCAGGTCCAAGCCGCTCAGGTGACCATGACCAGGTGTTTGGCGAGAGCAGTCACTCCTACTTATTGCCTCTCCCGTCCCTGCTGCTCAGTTTTCTGGGTATACAACCAGCCTACCTTCTCAGCAGGATATTGACCATCCAGAATCCCAAGAAGACTTGGTTAGAAATGAAGCCTGCTTGCAGTAATCTTGCCTGGAGAATGTCGGGGACAGAGAAGCCTGGTGGGCTGCCGTCTAAGGGATCACACAGAGTCAGACGTGACTGAAATGACTTAGCAGCAGCAGCAGCTGCTTGCAGTTTGGTAGATGATGACTCTCTGGGGCCACGATTGCCCCCTTCCGGTTCTGGCTGCCCTCACTCCCCTGTCCCTGGCAGGGGATGGGCCGGTCCACAGCCAGCTACCTCTGCTCACTCCTTTGACTGTGAGCAGGCCGGGAGGTGTCTTAGTTTAAGGCTTTTCACCAGGGGAGCTATCCCAGGGTCTGGTTTGCTATCTCAAGTTAGTTCCCTCAGATTGCCCTCGGGCCATTCAGGCCCGATCCTTGTTCTAAGCAATGCAGCCCGCAACCCCTGCCCAGTGCCCGCTTGCTGGTGGCAGATGTGGGCGTCTGCACTGCTTCTCTGCCGGGAGTTACCATTGGGCATATAATCTGTGGGTTTAAATTATTTTTCCTCCCAATTATGTTGCCCTCTGAGGTTCCAAGGCTCACCACAGATTCACCATTGAGAGTGTTCCCTGGTGTTTGGAAGATTCTCTATTTTTTAAGACTCTCTTCCCAGGACGGATCTCCATCCCTACCTCGTTTGCCTCTCTTTTTATCTGTTACATTTTTCCTACCTCCTTTCAGAGACAATGGGCTGCTTTTCTGGGTGCCTGATATCCTCTGCCTGTATTCAGAAGCAGTTTTGTGGAATTTACTCAGCGTTCAAATGTTCTTTTGATGACTCTTTTGGGCAGAAAGTGTTCTCCCTGTCCTATTCCTCCACCATCTTAGGACTGTCCCCGAAATTACTCATAATTCTCTTGAGATCAATAGGACCCTGAAGACAATATTGCCTTGCTAGTGGGGAATAGTAAGCCTGGTCTAAAGTCTGGTTTCACCTCAGAAACTTTAAAAAACTCAGAAACTTTAAAAAAGTTTACAGCAAGCCTTCAAAAAATGCAATTGTTTCCAAGAAATTAACAGTGTTTGCAAACAGTGAAAGGAATAATTTATAAAAATTAAAAAATATCCAGCATCCAAATGTAAAGTGACCACATCCACAATCCAATTAAAAATTTCCATATAAATTGTGAACATATTTGTCCTAGTTTCATCTCAATATTGTAAGGTAATTATTCTCTGATTAAGATAAATAAATAAATTTAAAAAGAAAAAAATCCAGATGCATAAGGAAGCAAGAAAATATCCATAACGAGGGCAAAATCAATTAGTAAAAACACAAGTAAGATGTCTGTTACATAATTATGAACAGTAATTAATTAATGAACAGTAATTAATTAATGAATAGTACCCAAAATGATAAACAGGTAATATGTATTGAAAGGTAAATATAGGGACTCCCTTGGTGGTCCAGGGGTTACGGATCTGCTTTGCAATGAAATGCATTTGCAAATGGCAAAGTTTTATTTCTTTGCCAGAGAACTAAGGTGCCACATGCCACTGAGCAACTATGCCTGCATGTCTCAAATAGAGTTTACACACTGCAAGTACTGAGCTTGCCCTCCTCAAATAGAGAGTCCCTACAAACCATTCAACATCACAGTTATCCAAGTCTATGCCCCAACCAGTAACGCTGAAGAAGCTGAAGTTGAACAGTTTTTTGAAGAACTACAAGACCTTTTAGAACTAACACCCAAAAAAGATGTCCTTTTCATTATAGGGGACTGGAATGCAACAGTAGGAAGTCAAGAAACACCTGGAGTAATAGGCAATTTGGCCTTGGAATACGGAATGAAGCAGGGCAAAGACTAATAGAGTTTTGCCAAGAATATGCACTGGTCATAACAAACACCCTCTTCTACCAACACAAGAGAACACTCTACACATGGACATCACCAGATGGTCAACACTGAAATCAGATTGATTATATTCTATGCAGCCAAAGATGGAGAAGCTCTATACAGTCCACAAAAACAAGACCAGGAGCTGACTGTGGCTCAGATCATGAACTCCTAATTGCAAATTCAGACTTAAATTGAAGAAAGTAGGGAAAACCGCTAGACCATTCAGGTATGACCTAAATCAAATCCCTTATGATTATACAGTGGAAGTGAGAAATAGATTTAAGGGCCTAGATCTGATAGAAAGAGTGCCTGATGAACTATGGAATGAGGTTCATGACATTGTTCAGGAGACAGGGATCAAGACCATCCCCATGGAAAAGAAATGCAAAAAAGCAAAATGGCTGTCTGGGGAGGCCTTACAAATAGCTGTGAAAAGAAGAGAGGCAAAAAGCAAAGGAGAAGAGGAAAGATATAAGCATCTGAATGCAGAGTTCCAAAGAATAGCAAGAAGAGATAAGAAAGCCTTCTTCAGTGATTAAAGCAAAGAAATAGAGGAAAACAACAGAATGGGAAAGACTAGAGATCTCTTCAAGAAAATTAGAGATACCAAGGGAACATTTCATGCAAAGATGGGCTCTATAAAGGACAGAAATGGTATTGACCTAACAGAAGCAGAAGATATTAAGAAGAGGTGGCAAGAATACACAGAAGAACTGTACAAAAAAGACGTTCACGACCTAGATAATCATGATGATATGATCGGTAATCTAGAGCCAGACATCTTGGAAAATGAAGTCAAGTGGGCCTTAGAAAGCATCACTATGAACAAAGCTAGTGGAGGTGATGGAATTCCAGTTGAGCTATTTCAAATCCTGAAAGATGATGCTGTGATAGTGCTGCACTTAATATGCCAGCAAATTTGGAAAACTCAGCAGTGGCCACAGGACTGGAAAAGGTCCGTTTTCATTCTAATCCCAAAGAAAGGCAATGCCAAAGAATGCTCAAACTACCGCACAATCACACTCATCTCACATGCTAGTAAAGTAATGCTCAAAATTCTCCAAGCCAGTCTTCAGCAATACGTGAACTGTGAACTCCCTGATGTTCAAGCTGGTTTTAGAAAAGGCAGAGGAAACAGAGATCAAATTGCCAACATCAGCTGGATCATGGAAAAAGCAAGAGAGTTCCAGAAAAACGTCTATTTCTGCTTTATTGACTATGCCAAAGCCTTTGACTGTGTGGATCACAATAAACTGGAAAATTCTGAAAGAGATGGGAATACCAGACCACCTAACCTGCCTCTTGAGAAATCTGTATGTAGGTCAGGAAGTAACAGTTAGAACTGGAAATGGAACAACAGACTGGTTCCAAATAGGAAAAGGAGTACATCAAGGCTGTATATTGTCACCCTGCTTATTTAACTTATGTGCAGAGTACATCATGAGAAACGCTGGACTGGAAGAAACACAAGCTGGAATCAAGATTGCTGGGAGAAATATCAATAACCTCAGATATGCAGATGACACCACCCTTATGGCAGAAAGTGAAGAGGAGCTAAAAAGCCTCTTGATGAAAGTGACAGAGGAGTGCGAAAAAGTTGGCTTAAAGCTCAACATTCAGAAAACGAAGATCATGGCATCCGGTCCCATCATTCATGGGAAATAGATGGGGAAACAGTGGAAACAGTGTCAGACTTTATTTTATGGGGCTCCAAAATCACTGCAGATGGTGACTGCAGCCATGAAATTAAAAGACACTTACTCCTTGGAAGAAAAGTTATGATCAACCTAGATAGTATATTCAAAAGCAGAGACATTACTTTGCCAACTAAGTTGCATCTAGTCAAGGCTATGGTTTTTCCTGTTGTCATGTATGGATGTGAGAGTTGGACTGTGAAGAAGGCTGAGCCCCGAAGAATTGATGCTTTTGAACTGTGGTGTTGGAGAAGACTCTTGAGGGTCCCTTGGACTGCAAGGAGATTCAACCAGTCCATTCTGAAGGAGATCAACCCTGGGATTTCTTTGGAAGGAATGATGCTAAAACTGAATCTCCAGGACTTTGGCCACCTCGTGAGAAGATTGACTCACTGGAAAATTCTCTGATGGTGGGAGAGATTGGGGGCAGGAGGAGAAGGAGACGACAGAGGATGAGATGGCTGGAAGGCATCACAGACTCGATGGACGTGAGTCTGAGTGAACTCTGGGCGATGGTGATTAACAGGGAGGCCTGGCATGCTGTGATTCATGGGGTCGCAAAGACTTGACACGACTGAGGGACTGAACTTAATTGAATTGAACCACAAGGAATATACTGCATGGCACACTAAGACCCAGTACAGACAAAGAAATGATAAATGAATAAATAATTTAATAATTATCATAATAATGATAGACTGCAAGTTAAAGATGCATACCATGGATCTTAAAACTACTTAAAAAACAATTACAGTGAATAAAGTGACCAAAGATATAAAAGGGAATCCGAAAACCTACTCAGTCACAAGGAAGTCAGGGATAAAAAGAGACATGGGAAAAAAGAACATGGGACAAACTGAAGATAAAGAGCAAGATAATAGAGTTAAACCAAGTAGAGTTAACCCCTCAAATGTGAACCCAGACCGAAGATATACCCCAGGCCCCAGACGACAGCAGATCCCCATACACTGCACTATGAAGCTGAAACAGAGCCTTCCAGCCTCCAGGGCCCCATGTGCCTGGGCACAGAACAGCACCAAAAGTTTATAAGGAACAGTAATTTAGAAGACTTCAATCATACAAAGTACACTTCTGTTTATAAAGAAATGGCATTAGAAATCAATGTTCACTGGACAGAAGAATAAGGCGCTAGCATAGTGAAGACCTTCCTACTTTCAAAACACTAATTCTGCCCAGGAAGGAGCAGATAAATTACAGGACTTATATCTCTTCAATACTAGACATACTTGACATACATAGACAATACTAGACATACATGTTTGATTTTCATGGTTAGCCTCCTCTCTTGCTCATCCTGGGCAACAGGGACTGCTCCTCTAAACCACAGCTCAATCACTACACACAAAGCCCGATGATATTTGCCGCGTCTTTCACATAAACCTGTGAAAACATATGTTTCCTCCTATTTCACACCCTTGGCTCTTTTCAACCAACCACAGCTCTTTTCCTACCTCCTGGGATCTTGGTCCTCCGTCATTTGCAGCCATGTTCCCATACACTGGGCCTCACTTACACCCAAAGAAATTCTTATTCAGAGTGGCCATAATACATGCAAAAAGGGAAAGAACAGGCACCTCCTTACTCTCCTCTCTTGTTCCTTCACTACATACATTCACTGAAAACCTGGGTAGCAAGTTTGTTACATACAAACGTTCAAGTTGAAAACATTCAAACATGTAAAAGTGCATTTGCAAATGCAATCACATCAGTTAATTCACAGATCTGATACCCATTGTTGTGGGCACGTCCAAGACAAGTTGGTGTGCATTTGTGTACTTTACTGTACAGAACTGTATGGAGTACAATAGTGCAGGACTTTTATTTCAAGCCTATGCTGTCTGAAAGGAAGCATAAGTGCAGTGGTAATGGAGATGCTACTACTATTCTATTTTTAGAGGTGTACTTCTTTGCTCAGCTGTGTCTGAATTTTCAGTATATGGACTGGAATATGCCAGGCTCCTCTTGCCATGGGGATTCTCCAGACAAGAATACTGGAGTGGGTTGCCATGCCCTATCCAGGTACACAAGTTTTAATATGTTTCTTTTATTGTTTGTGTTTGTTTTTTATGTATTACTTGTGTGAAAAGTATCATAAAGTTATTAAACTACAGTAATATATAGCCAATTGTCTTAGTTGGGTACTTAAGTAACTTTGCTGGATTTATGAAGAAATTGGGATTTTTGAACCCCCCTTTCAAATGGAACTTGTTCACATACAGGGGACTTACTGTTCTGCTAAAACCTGTGGATCCAAAAGAGAACGCATCCCCTCCAGGTCCAAGGAAGTCACATTCTTGGTTGGGATTTTAGAGGAAACATGAGATCTCCATAATTCTAGCCATTTCAGTCTTTTCAAAAGACCTTGATCAGGACAAACAAATAGTAAAGTAGAAATAGTCATTGTGTTTCTACCCACTTCTAGAAAGTGTTGCTAAGTTTTCAATACTGGATCTTGTAATGCTGGTGGACTATTGGAGAAGTGATGTGAACAAAAATAAGGAAGGTGAACCAGGTAGGTCAGAATGTGAGATAACAAAGACAAGATATTTAGAAGCTGAAGAATTGAGAGAGATTTGGGACCTGGGTTGGAAAAGCAGTTTTCAAAACAAATTGGGTCATGTGGTATGTGTAATCCTCACTTCATCCCTTAGAAGATTTCTACAGACCAGTCTGCCTCTATTTTGTGGAGCACAGTTCAGATCCATCCAGCTGTTTCTCATTGCTGCTCCTTTCTCCTGGTTCCCACACTGTGGCCAGCCACTCAGCCTATTCCATTCAATTGTTGTTATTGTAGTTGTTGTTCTTTAAGGCAGGTGCTGCAGGCTACCTACAAAATGATCAGTTCTCTGCTTCTCCTTCAAAACTGAAAATAGTTTGTTATATAGCCATGAGCCCAGTAGCTACAAGACTGCCCTTCTTATACACCCGTGCCTTAGTCATGACTGGTGACTTAGAGATACAAGAAGATATGTAAGAGGGATTTCTTGGAAGACTGCATTCAAGGAGCTGATTTAGCTGAAAGATAGGATTCTTCCCTTCCTTACTTTCTTCTTAACTGATGTCTCGATTTTACTTGTGATGGCTGGAACTCCTGCAGTTGTATTGCACAATCATGTAAACTTGGAAATGGATACCACCCAAGTTCTGGCTGGCCCACCCCCAGCTTTGTTTCAGAGGGAGAGAAAAATCAAGTTTATCTTGGTAAAGTTATAGTTGTTTTAGTTTTTTGCAATGCGCATCCAAACTTAATCCTGATACTACTATGTGTTTAATATGATATAGCCTTATTATTTTGTTGGGTTTAGTGTACATATTTATGTTTTACATTTCTCTAATTTTTTATTTTATAAATTGATTCATCAGCCATTATACCTAAATTGTATAAATGCAAAATTATGATTATAAGCATGCTTTCCTTTGGATTTTTAACTTTTATACTTTCTTATCTTCTTTCCATTCTTGTTTTCTCCATATTGTACAGCCTGGGCCATGTCCTCTCTTATAACCTCATCCATATCCATATCTGCAGGCTAAAACAGACTGAGAGCTGTGTGGGGAGAACCAAAAAAGGATGAATTACAGAGACATGAATGAAGGATGGTGGACCTTGTTACTCATTATGAATGTTCTTCAGTAGGATCACATTCCCCTGCCCTTCTGTGTGCCCACCACCCCCAGGTTTGCCATGACCACGGAAGACAAGTCAGCCGGTGGAATTTGAGTAGAATTGATATGTCACTTCCAAATGGAAGTATTATTTTCTGTTCCACTAGCTGGAATGCAGATATAATGAAGGACTGGAGTAGCCATGTTAGACCAAAGGTAAGCAGCACAGGTGTAAGATGTGACAAGAAAGAAGTAGGTCCTCGTCTCTGTGGCGAGACCTTTACTAACTACATGACAGAGAATTGAAATTGTATTGTATTTAAGACAACGTTATTTCGGATTCGATTACAGTTGTTGAACCTGTAACCTAACAGTCAGAATGTCTGATCTTTGTGTTAGCCTTGTCTTGACATTAGGGTCTGAATGAGACAATATCTACTGATGTATATTTAGAAGTGAGTCAAGTGACAGCCCTGCCCTCAGGAAGCTTTGCTCTTGTGTGGGATTCAGAATCTGAAGCAAGAAAAAGCCACATGGAAAGAGAGATTCATGATCCTGTAGGAACCCTTGGGAGGGGAACCTCAATCAATCCTGATCTCAGGAGGTTGCTTGAAGCAGAGACAATCCTCTCTCAGTCTCCTCATAAATAGACCATGGTGCCAAGTTTCATGTAAAAGTGATTTATTTCGAATTCCTTCCAGAGTGTTTTCCCGCTTGATCCAGTGCTTAAGATGTGCATTTGAGACCTGGTTTGGGAAGATTTCAAATGCTGCAGGGCAACTAAGCTGGTGACCCACAGCTACTGAACCTGAATGACCTAGGGCCTGTGATCTACATTAAGAGAAGCACAGGATTGAAAAGCCAGTTCACTGCGATTACAGAGTAGCCCCTGCTCGCTGACAATATGGAAGTCCTGAGCAGCAATGATCTGCTGCTGCTGCTAAGTCACTTTAGTCATGTTCAACTCTGTGAGTCCCCATAGACGGCAGCCCACCAGGCTACTCTGTCCCTGGGATTCTCCCCACAGTGGAGTGGGTTGCCATTTCCTTCTCCAACAAATGAAAGTGAAAAGTGAAAGTGAAGTCGTTCAGTCATGTCTGATCCTCAGCAACCCCTTGCATTGCAGCCTTCCAGTCTCCTCTGTTCATGGAATTTTCCAGGCAACAGTACTGGAATGGGGTGCATTGCCTTCTCCGCAATGAAGACCTAGTGCTGGCAAAAGGAAAAAAAAAAAAAGATTCTCCGAGAGAAACGAGTGAGGTCTCACTGGAAGCAGGACATGAAAAATGATGAAACCAGTTTGTGTCTGATATCACGCAAGTCATTGAGAGGGTAGCTACAGCCTGTTTTCACAGGGAACTTGGGATATAAGTTGTGGCTCAAACATTTCCCAACCCAAGGCTATGGAGCTGGGATTTCACTTTCCCACTAGTGCCTCCCTCTCATCCTTCAACTAACACCCAGCTGGTGTCTCCAAGCCCTTGTATTAG
This sequence comes from Ovis canadensis, assembly GCF_042477335.2. Taxonomy (NCBI): domain Eukaryota; kingdom Metazoa; phylum Chordata; class Mammalia; order Artiodactyla; family Bovidae; genus Ovis; species Ovis canadensis. The sequence continues at coordinate 53,743,316 of NC_091265.1, read as the reverse complement.
ATCCTCCAAAGACGAATCAATGGTGACACTAGAAGGAAAAGACACCAAAGCTCAGGAAAATGCAAACTCAGATAATGTCTAGATTTCTGCACCCGTTCTGCCATCTCCAGCATCATATCTGGATTTCTGCGAGTCTAAAAAACTCCATGGGTCTCTACATGTAAGCATTTTTTTTAATTCAGGTTTTAATTTATATAGGAGTGTAGTTGATTTGCAACATTGTATTAATCTTAGTTGTATGGGAAATTAATTTCCTTATACATGCACAAGTATCCATTGTTTCTTAGATTCTTTTCCCATACAGGATATTACAGTCTACTGAGCAGAATTCCTGTGCTGTACAGTAGTTCTTTGTTGATTATCTATTAAATAAAGTAGTATACATATATTAACCTCAAACTCTCAAATTATCCCTCTGCCACCTTTCCACATTGGTAACTATAATTATTGTTTTGATGGAGGGAAGTGTCTATAGGCACTTTTTGTATCAGGGTCTGTGCATGTGAGAGTGGAGTGGCCAGGGAAAGCAAGCCTGAGAGAGACTCATTTGAGATGATGCTAAATGTGGAGAAGGACCTGGCCACGCAAAAATCTGAGAGAAAAACATTCTAGATAAAGGAAGTCGACCCTGCTAAGGACTAAGTTAAACAAGTTTAATAAATGGCTACCCTTACACTGCCAATCTTCCTTCCACAGGTCAACCGCCATGACCTCATCCCATGTTTCAGTTGTGAGTTAGCAGGAACGAGCCATGTCAGCCTTCCCAAGAAGGGAGAACCTGGGGTAATCACAAGGCTGAATATGCTCTGGACTCCGGGGCTTGTACACAAACTGGTTATCACCAGGAGCATCAGGTGCCAGGGGGGCCACCAATGCTCTGACTCTCCACGTGCTTGTTCTCAGGGGTAGAAAAGCCAAGGAACTGATAGAGCAAAGAAACAAGTAATGACTCTTGTTTCATCTTGCCCTGTGTGATTCCCACTGCCCTTTGACCACACTGCTTTCTGCCCAAAACTCTTTCCTCTTTTGCTTCTTCAAAGGTTGCTTGTGAATAACATCAGCACCTGACTGTGAAGGCTGGTGGCTGGAACTCACCTCACAGTCAGCTGGGACCCGGAGATGTCCAGCCTTGTCCTGTGTTTCTGTCCTTTATCTCTAACCAGATTCATAAAGCAAAGTCCCTACAAAATATAAGGGTGATTGTAATTCTCTCAAGGCCTTAGAATCTCCAAGGTCTATTTGGAGCATCAAAGTGGGAACATATCCCCTGCATCATGGCTAGTCTCAGACCCCGACTTAACTCAGCCAGGGGTTCCCTGAGGAAACATAAGGCACATATCTAAGTTGCCAGAAGGCTGACCTCTTTCATTTTCATCAAGAGGCTTTTGAGTTCATCTTCACTTTCTGCCATAAGGGTGGTGTCATCTACATATCTGAGGTTATTGATATTTCTCCCGGCAATCTTGATTCCAGCTTGTGTTTCTTCCAGCCCAGCATTTCTCATGATGTACTCTGCCTATAAGTTAAATCAGCAGGGTGACAATATTCAGCCTTGACATACTCCTTTTCCTATTTGGAACCAGTCTGTTGTTCCATGTCCAGTTCTAACTATTACTTCCTGATCTACATACAGATTTCTCAAGAGGCAGGTTAGGTGGTCTGGTATTCCCATCTCGTTCAGTGAAAAATTACATGTTTCCTATTAACATTTGGACACATTCAGCCAGCTTTAAATTCAATATTAATAAACTAAGATAATGGGATCCAGCCTCATCCTTCATGGCAAATAGAAGGAGAAATGGTGGAAACACTGACAGATTTCCTCATCTTAGCCTCTAAAACCACTGTGGATGCTGCCTGCAGCCATGACATCAGAAGACATTAGTTTCTTGGCAGGAAAGCTATGAGAAACATAAACAGTGTGTTAAGAAGCAGAAACATCATTCTGCCTAACAGACTGGAAGATGTCTGGCCTTTTTATTTTGGTTTCTAAACATTCTGTCCAGTCCCCACTGGTATTTGAAGTCCCTCACTTTACCAGTCCTTCAAAATTCCCAAGATTATTTGTGCATTTCTCTATCCAGTCCTGAAATCAGCCATCTCTTTAAGATCTTCTGATGGGAAATGTATTTAGAAGCTACATGTTAGACCTCAGAATAGGTACTGTCATCAAGTTGTTACTGCTTCTAAGCTTTACAGTGGTTGAAGGAGGAAGTACCCATTTTCCTTAAAAGTTAAAATAAAAAGGAATATAATTAGTTGGTACAAACTTATGCTTTCAGTTCAAGATTTAAGACAGCAGGGTTTGAATTAAACTTCTTTATATTATGTGTGAACCTTTTTTCGTAGCCACTGAAAGGCTTACTTTAAAACATTAGTTTTAATTATCATCTTGCTTTTACCTGTTAACATACATACGATCCTGTCACAATAACAGAAACAACATGAGGAACAATAAGTGGTTGAATTTTTGCTCTCTTTAGCTGCGATTGCGGTGCAGATGCATGACGGTTACAATGGCAGCGCAGAAGTGTGGCGGAGAGGAACTACCTTACGTCCAAATCAGGGGCAGCAACCAAGAGAAGCTATCCTACATCCAAGGTAAAAAGCAGAGGCTGTGCTTTGCTAGAGAGCAGTGAAGTGATACCCCACGTCCAAGGTAAGAGAAACCCAAGTAAGATGGTAGGCGCTGAGAGAGGGCATCAGAGGGCAGACGGACTGAAATCACATGCACAGACAACTAGCCAGTCTGGCACAGGGACCACAGCCATGTCTAACTCAATGAAACTAAGCCATGCCGTGTGGGGCCACCCTAGACAGATGGGTCATGGTGGAGAGGTCTGAGAGACTGTGGTCCACTGGAGAAAGGAATGGCAAACTATTTCAGTATTCTTGCTTTGGGAACCCCAAGAACAGTATGATAAGCAAAAAGAACACTGAAAGATGAACTCCCCAGGTCAGTAGGTGCCCAATATGCTACTGGAGATCAGTGGAGAAATAACTCCAGAAAGAATGAAGGGATGGAACCAAAGCAAAGACAAAACACAGTTGTGGGTGGGACTGATGATAGAAGCAAGAGTTGATGCTGTAGAGAGCAAATTTGCATAGGAACCTGGATTTTTAGGTCCATGAATCAGGGCAAATTGGAAGTGGTCAAACAGGAGATGACAAGAGTGAACACAGACATCCTAGGAATCAGCAAACTTAGATGGACTGGAATGGGTGAATTTAGCTCAGATGACCAATATATCTATTATTCGGGCAGGAATACCTTAGAAGAAATGGAATAGACATTATAGTCAACAAAAGAGTCTAAAATGCAGTACTTGGATGCAGTCTCAAAAACGACAGTATGATCTCTGTTCGTTTCCAAGGTGAACCATTCAGTACCACGATAATGCAAGTCTATGCCCCCATCAGTAAAGCTAAAGAAGCTGAAGTTGAACAGTTCTATGAAGACCTACAAGACCTAGAACTAACAGCCAAAAAAAGTATCATTCTCATTGTAAGGGACTGGAACGCAACAGTAGGAGTCAAGAAACACCAGGAGTAACATGGAAATTTGGCTTCGGAGTACAGAATGAAGCAGTGCAAAGGCATTCTGCCAAGAGAACGCACTGGTCATAGCAAATACCGTCTTCCAACAACGCAAGAGAAGACTCTACACATGACATCACCAGATGGTTGGCACCAAAATCAGACTGATTATATTCTTTGCAGCCAAAGACGGAGAAGATCTATACAGTCAGAAAAAAAAAAAAAAAGACTGGGAGTTGATGGTGGCTCAGATCATGAACTCCTTATTGGCAAATTCTGACTGAAATTGAAGAAAGTGGAGAAAAGCACTAGACCATTCAGGTATGACCTAAATCAAATCCCTTATGATTATACAGTGGAAGTGAGAAATAGATTTAAGGGACTAGATCTAATAGACAGAGTGCCTGATGAACAATGGACCAAGGTTCATGACATTGTACAGGAGACAGCAATCAAGACATCCCCAAGGAAAAGAAATCCAAAAAAGCCAAATGGCTGTCTGAGGAGGCCTTACAGATAGCTGTAAAAAGAAGGGAAGCAAAAAGCAAAGGAGAAAATCAAAGATTTACCCATTTAAATGCAGAGTTCTAAAGAATAGCAAGAAGAGAAGAAAGCCTTCCTCAGTGATCAAGGCAAAGAAATAGAGGAAAACAACAGAATGGGAAGGACTAGAGATTACTTCAAGAAAAGTAGAGATACCAAGGGAATATGTCATGCAAAGATGAGCTCAATAAAGGACAGTAATGGTATGGACCTAAGAGAAGCAGAAGATATTAAGAAGAGGTGGCAAGAATACACAGAGGAACTGTAGAGAAAAGATCTTCATGACCCAGACAATCACTATGGTGTGATCACTCACCTAGAGCCAGACATCCTAGAATGTGAAGTCAATGGGCCTTAGGAAGGATCACTATGAACAAAGCTAGTGGAGGTGATGGAATTCCAGTTGAGCTATTTCAAATCCTGAAAGATGATGCCGTGAAAATGCTGCACTCAATATGCTAGCAAATTTGGAAAAAGCAGCAGTGGCCACAGGACTGGACAAGGTCAGTTTTCATTGAAATCCCAAAGAAAGGAGGTGCCACAGATTGCTCTAATTACCACACAATTGCACACATCTCACACACTAGTAAAGTAATGCTAAAAGTTCTCCAAGCCAGGCTTCAGCAATACGTGAATCATGAACTTCCAGATGATCAAGCTGGTTGTAGAAAAGGCAGAGGAACCAGAGATTGTATTGCCAACATCTGATGGATTATCAAAAAAGCAAGAAATTCGAGAAAAACACCTACTTCTGCTCTACTGACTATGCCAAAGCCTTTGACTGTGTGGATCACAATAAAATGTGGAAAATTCTGAAAGAGATGGGAATACAAAACCACCTGAATTGCCTCTTGAGAAACCTGTACTCAGGTCAGGAAGTAGTAGTTAGAACTGGACTTTTGAACGGTGGTGTTGGAGAAGAATCTTGAGTGTCCCTTGGACTTCAAGGAGATGCAACCAGTCCATCCTAAAGGAAATCAGTCCTGAATGTTCACTGGAAGGACTGATGCTGAAGCTGAAACTCCAGTACTTGGCCACCTGATGCAAAGAGCTGACTCATTTGAAAAGGCCCTGATGTTGGGAAAGATTGAAGGCAGGAGGAGAAGGGGATGACAGAGGATGAGATGGTTGGATGGCATTACCAACTCAAGGGACATGAATATGTGTGGACTCCGGGTTGGTGATGGACAAGGAGGTTTGTCTGCTGCCCTTCATGGGCTCACAAGAGTTGAACATGACTGAGGAACTGAACTGAACTGAAGTTGTTGAATATATTGTCAGACTTCTTTCCTTTTTTTCTTTTGGTTTTCTTTGGTTTTGTTCTGATGGGCAGGATTTTTGTTTTTCCTTAGAAGATATTCCACTCTGAATGCAGAGTCATAAGTCTGAATTTTTAAAGCCACTTAAGTAATGTGTTGTTATAGGTAGCTAGTCAACACCTTGATGCAATTAGATTTATTAGTCTTTGTTCTCAATTTGTTCAGTTCAGATCAGTCCTTCAGCTGTGTCTGTCTCTTTGCAACGTCATGCACTGGAACAGGCCAGGCTTCCCTATCCATCACCAACTCCTGGAGCTTTCTCAAGCTCCTGTCCATCGACTTGGTGATGCTATCCAACCATCTCATCCTCTGTCTTTCACTTCTCGTCTTGCCTTCAATCTTTCCTAATATCAGGGTCTTTTCCAATGAGTCAGCATGTTTAGTATGCAGTCAGTCTCTTTTAAAATCAATCAACATGAATTGAATTCGTCTTTGTCCCCACTTCACTCTCAACTCTAGGCCAGAAACAAAAACCTGCAGAGACTGAAGGTTGATGCCAGCACATTGCTGTGGAGATTTTGTACCCCTCCCTTTTTTTTTGGGGGGGGGATGGTGAAATAAAATTAGTTGCTAATTTAAAATCAGTACATTGTACATAAATATCCAAACTTCTGATTTTCTTGAAAACATGGCCAACTGGCCTGGTTTCCAGCACAGGTGAAGTGGAGAAAGGCTGCTCCCAGAGGTAAGGCCTGTGCTGCCCAGATTCCAACATGGCCACCTAGTCCTAGTATCATATTTCCTGCCTCCTGGGGCCATGAGTTTGTGAGAACTGTGGTGTTGGAGAAGATTCTTGAGAGTCCCTTGGACTGCAAGGAGATCCAACCAGTCCATTCTGAAGGAGATCAACCATGGGATTTCTTTGGAAGGAATGATGCTAAAGTTGAAACTCCAGTACTTTGGCCACCTCATGAGAAAAGTTGACTCATTGGAAAAGACTTTGATGCTGGGAGGGATTGGGGGCAGGAGGAGAAAGGGACGACCGAGGATGAGATGGCTGGATTTCATCATGGACTCGATGGACATGAGTCTGAGTTAACTCCGGAAGTTGGTGATGGACAGGGAGGCCTGGAGTGCTGTGATTCATGGAGTCACAAAGAGTCGGACACGACTGAGTGAATGAACTGAACTGAACTGAACTGAACTGAGACTTCTAGCTCTCTTAAGATAAAGACTACTTTTGTCTTGATCAACTTTGACTTTGAAGCCTTTAACCCAGAACCTAGCACACAGTTCTTCCTTGTACAGTTGTTGGATGATAGAAAATATCTTGTGGATGCATTTGACATTTCTTGCAATACAGACACCATGCAATTGAAGTACTGCTTTGCCCTATATCTTTGATGCAGCCTAGCATCATAGGTGTCCCATGTCTGCCATTCGACCCACTACCTAAACCCAGTTGTATGTCCCTGGGCTGTCCCTGAAGTCTTCACTTTGCCATTTGACAACTTATCATCCTAGCAATATCCTCACCAATGAAGACAGCAATGCATATCTCACGAAGTAGCTAGGAAGATGACATGAAACCACACACGTCGAGCATGGCCCCAAATATCCATTTTCATGATGTTGTTAGCAGTTTTTTTTCTCCAAGTAGCCCGGTTTTCCATCTTCTTAGATGTCCATGCAAATCAGCTTGATTTTCGAGCCAAGATTCAAGGAAGAGATTACAGCTCAATTCTCTGTATTCTGAAAAGCTTCAAAGTCCATTCGCCGAGAACACTGATGAAGGTAAAGTTTTTATTGAGACCTTTGTGTTTTTTCCAGATCTTTTAGTGGCCTGAAGGGGAAAACTAGGGTAGGTCAGAGCATATATAACTAGGGGCTCCCAGCCACCACTACATGCTAAGAATCCAAACTTCCCTGAGTACTTGGAGCCAGAAAAGAAGCATGAAGTGGCTTGTGCTCCTCGGGCTGGTGGCCTTCTCAGAGTGCATATTTAAGTAAGTATGGGGACAGTATGTCACATCATATTCCTTTCTCGGATTTTTCTTTTCATCTGATTATTCTTCTAACCATCAGGTTTAGAATGGAAAGGAATATTACTGTAAGATTCTTCAAGTTCAACACTGACTTATTGATAAGTAACTTGCTATAGGAACTGTGGATCCCAAGATCTTGGTGTAGATTAGTGTTGCACAACACTTGGGGTCTAGTCATGTCATGACCTGTTGAAAATGCAGCTCCTTGCAACTGTTCAGTGCACAGTCAATGCAGATGTTGATCTGGTCCTGTGGAATAGCACTTTTCTGCATTTTGTTCAACATGTCTTCCCTGTCTATTTCAGTGTGTATATGCCTATATCTGCATCTCTGTATCACTGTCATTTATCTCTCCATCTCTTTGGAAGTCACTGGGTGTGTACTTCTCTATGTGTTGTTTGCTTTTTTTTTTTTCACTGAAAACAAATATTATATTTAAGGATACAAATATTTTCCATATTAACTCTAGATTTTTCAGCTCGTTACAAAGTATTTTCTCTTAACTTATTCATGGAATAGGCAAAATGTAAATGTCTTTAAAAATAATATGAGAAAGATTCTAAAGATGATAATAAAATATTCTTATGTTTCCTCCAGTACAAAGATATTTTTACTGATAAAAATGGTGATTTACCATAAGATGATTTTCAGTCTTTGTTAACTTATAGAATAAATGATGTGGCTTTTAGAGTCTTGCAGTCTTTCATTTATCAATCCAAGAAGCTAATGAAAGTTTGCCTAAACTTTCCCATATTAAAAGTGTTGTTTGCTTTTAATTTTTCATTTGACTCATCCTTCCTTCTCAAGCCTCTGAATTTCCCTTACTTGTTCCCTATATTTGGACTCTTCTTTCAACTCTCTCTTCTCATTCAACTTGGAGAAAGATACACTGTTTTATATCTGACAAGCAGTGTGACCATAGCCAACTCAGAAACCTCTTGCATTTCAAATTTCTCCCTTGTAAAAGAGAATGAGTCCCCTTTCTACCTCCTTCCTTGAGGTTCTTTGTGAAGGAATGAGTGGGATGGCAACAACAATGCTAACGGCTGTCACTGTTGAGACTTCCTATTTATCAGGTACCTTATATCCATCACTTCGCATAGCCCCAAGATATTCTATTTGGAGGGTTTGTATTGTTACATTCCACCATTTTGCCGAAGGGGAGACTGAGACACCACCTGGTCATATGGCTTACCCAAGATGGCAGAAAAGAACCTGTATTCAAATCTATGTCTTTGCCATGGTATATGCATAATATTCTGATAATAATGTGCCTCATAAAAATGATTAGAAAACACACAGGGCCATTACAATGACAGTTATATCTTAACACTGACAGCTAATTGTAGCATCTTCTTTGTTTTCTTTGTCAAACACTTGGTGAAAGAATACCTCTAAGGAGAGTGAAGACCATGAGAAAAACACTCAGTGGTAAAAACATGCTGAACGATGTCTTGAAGGAGCATCCTTACAGACTGCCCCAGATTTCTTTTCGTGGCTCAAATCTAATTATTCACCCACTGAGAAACATCAGAGATGTGAGTATTTTGGGATGATGGTGCTCCACAGTGCTTCCTGGTGCTCTAGCTTAGCATGGGGCTCATCTGGAGGTGCCAGGTGGGATGTTAGGGTTGGGATTCCTGCAGAAGGCCGAGACACTGGAAAACAGGAACCCCACCTAGAGATAAGGCACTCTCATCCTCAACTGTTGGTCTTGGTGCCTGGGCCTGGCCATTACCAGGTGGCAGGTAAATATCCATTTCTGTGTCAAACGTGTCATTAGTTTGAGAGTGATTGTTCCTTCTGAAATAAGTGAGCACCTCAGTTACAGATGAAGAGTGAACTATCATTGATCAAGAGGTAGAACCAAATGCAAAGCAACTGTGAATCCCCAGGTAGAGGAATTCGGTTTCCACAGATGCAAGAACAACAGCACGAAAAAGTTACTGAACCTGTATTCCATGTATGGCCATAAGAATCTAACAGAGTGCTTACTCTTTCTAGATTAGAAAAGGGCTTATTTTGTCTTCAAAAATGCCCATGCCAGCCTGAGAGATAGGCAAAGAGTAAATACATGTCAAATGAAAGGGTCACCTGTGTGGTGTTGATTGGATGTGGTCTGAGTTTAGAGGGAGTAGCTGGAGTTGATCAAGAAGGACCTCCTGGAAAAGGGATTGCTAAGGCTTGGTTTGAAGAGACTACAGAGCTTCTCAAATGAAGGCACCAGGACTTCCCTGGGTGTCCAGTGGTCCTGGAGGCCCAGTGGTTATGCCTCTGGTCTTCTCATGCAGGAGGTACCACTTCAATGCCTGTTCATAGAGTCAATATCTTGCTTACAATGTAGCACAGGAAAAATATATCAAATGTAGATACCTCTGTGACCAAAGTCTGTGAACTGCACGATGGTTAGAAAGTGGTCTCAAGAGATATGTGACACCCAGAGGGAGGCATCAGTGTGGGAATAGAGGGTAATCAATCTGCATTAACCCACTCCCTCCTTCTCTATGTAGACATTCTACGTGGGTAACATCACCATTGGAACACCCCCTCAGGAATTCCAGGTTCTCTTTGACACAGGCTCATCTGTTTTGTGGGTGCCCTCTGTCCTTTGCAACAGCTCAACCTGTTGTGAGTACAGACACTCCCTACGCGGATGATCTTTCACTTGCCCTGCTGCCCTATTTCCACCCTTGGCACCTGATGACACTCATCTCTTGTGTCTGCAGCTATACACGTTAGGTTCAGACATCTTCAGTCTTCCACCTTCCGGACAACCAATAAGACATTCTGGATCACCTATGGAGCTGGGACAATGAAAGGAGTTGTTGCTCATGACACAGTTCGGGTAATAGAGTAACAAATGCTGAGTCAGGACTAGATATGAGGAGACCACTGCTTGCAAAACAGATGCAAGACCATATGGCAGGACCCTTCTTATCCTAACTCCCATAGATATTGGCCATCTTATCAACAGGATCTTGTCTCTGAGGTGGTAGTGCCCGTGGTGACACACAAGCAAACAGATTAGCTAACCCAGAGTGTGGCTTGAGGTGTTGACTTGCAGCTCCTCTGCCCATGAGCAGTTCAAGGTTCATTTCTCTCAGAGTGAAAAGGGATAAAAGCACCCACTTTTATATTAACAGACTCTTCCAGCCACTTTCCACTTAATTCTGCAACAACTTCACAAAGCAGTTACTCTGATTAGCTCATGAGACATATGAGGAAACTGAGGTCCAGACAGCAAGGGCCTTGCTGAGAGCACACATGTGATAAAAGGTGGAGTTAGGCTGGCTTTTCAGGACTGAGGTTGCTGTGGGGTGTTTGGGGACAGGATAAAACTGATCTGGGGACCTTGGGGGGCAGTCAAGGCCTTCAGGTATCCAGAGAGGGAAACTGGAGGCCTGAGAAGTCAAGGGGCCTGATAAATGAGTTCTCACTCTAGAGGACCCTTGAGAGTCTAATAAATCTATGGCTTGCCTCCCCCAAAGTACTTGAGTAGTTCCCTCCCCCCTCATACACACTGACAGAAATATACACATATCCCCAAAAGTAATTCCCCAGACAATAATTTCATAGAACCCTGCAAGCAAGATTGTGTTTTTGTCTTCTGTCTTCCTGGACAGATGCAGAATCCACAGTACCTTACAGAGAATTCAGTCCATTCCTGTCATTAAGTCACAGTGATGCCAAAGAGAAGGCTACCTTGCTCTCAATTGTTTATCCATAAGGTGGCACCAATGGGACCTGGCCTGACTCTTGGTTGCCCCACCTGGACAGAAGCCACGGGGCAAATTTGACTCACTCAGGTGGTGTTTTTCAGAGGGGCAGATGTTTTAAAATTCACAGCCTCTCTCAAATGGAACCCAAATTCCCCTTTTACTTTGCTCTAACCATCTCTGGGCAACCAAAGACAGAGCCCAGCCTCAATTCTTCTCTAAGGATCTAAAGGCAATGCACCCCAGCCCAGTCCTAGCCCCATTTCATGTATCTATAAGTGAGAACACTCTTCTCTCCCACAGATTGGGGACCTTGTAAGTATTGACCAGCCGTTTGGTCTAAGCATGGCAGAATACGGGTTTCATGGCAGAAGATTTGATGGCGTCTTGGGCTTGAACTACCCCAGACAATCCTGCTGTAGACCAACTCCCATCTTTGACAAGCTGAAAAATCAAGGTGCCATTTCTGAGCCTGTTTTTGCCTTCTACTTGAGCAAGTAAGTCTGAGATGGACAATTCCTTTCTCCAGATTAGCTGTAAGATGCTTTCAGTTGCACAAAAATTATAGAACACTTGATAAAGAAGTATCCAGAGAGTAATATAACCAAGGATAACTATGGCCCCAGGTCCCTATCTGGTTTCACCACTGGCTTTTATAAATAAAATTTTATTGGAACACAACCCTACTCCTGGGCTCAAGACCAGTAACTTGGTCTAGGGGGTGAGTCATGAGGGAGGAAAAAGGAAGGCAACAGGAAACAAGTTGGAGGAAGAAGCATTATGATTTGCTTATGAATTTGATAAGGAAGGAAGGAGAAGAAGGATTGTGGATATCTTTCCTTCCTCATTAGCATTTAAAAGAGAGCCCAGTACCAGCTACCCAATTTGTGGAGCCACTGAGAAATGAAAGTATGGGACAAAAGAATGTGGGACCCCTTGTTCAAGAAATATTAGGCATTTCAAAACAGGGCGAGCAGAGGTGGGGTCCCTTCTGAGTGTGGGGCCCTTTGGACATTGTAGGCCACAGGCCATTGGAGCCAATTCTGGGTGACCTGAACCCATACCCTTAGAACTCCCAGGCCTTAACTTTCATGAAAAATGACAAGGTGGACACGGGGAAAGCCAAAACACTTCAGCACCCTGTCCTCTGAGGGTGTCTGAGCACTCAGGTCGCTGGAGGTCCAGGGCATCTTTCAAAGACATAGTGGGTGGAGCTCAGACAACTGATTCAGCTTCTAACCTCCTCTGTGCCACTCATGAGACAGTAACAGACCTCAGTCTGGATCTCTATCTCTCCTGGACTCGGTTTCTGCATCTGTACATGGGGACCTCGTTAGGGCCTTGATGGGTGGACCAGCACAGCTTTCAGACAGTGCTGTTGTTACTGTCCTCCAAGGATCCCCCAACTCACTTCTCTCTACAGAGACGAGCAGGAGGGCAGTGTGGTGATGTTTGGTGGGGTGGACCACCGCTACTACAAGGGAGAGCTCAACTGGGTACCATTGGTCAAAGCGGATGACTGGACTATACAAGTAGACCGGTAAGCCTCTCCCTCTGAGGGTCACCCCAAGTGATGCTCTCACTACTGTACATGGACACAGGCAGACACACACAAATACAGTCTCAGACACAGTCACACAGACATATACACCACCCACAATGACACAGACAGACACACAGACCCTTGGAAACACACAAGCAGACACATATTAACATACACAGAGACACATAAAAACACGCATAGCTAGTCAGAGACACACAAGAACTCACAGAGACACATACAAACACACATACAGACAAACACACAAGCACATAGATACACAAACAACTCATGGGTTCATAATCCCCAGGCCTTCTGAGCAAGGTTCTGACTAGGGTCCTAAAAGAGTTCAGAGAGGTCTGTGCAGCTGGGAGAGGGCTGCACCCATTGCCCTTTGAGGTGGGGATCATGGTTAGAGGACTATATAGTGTAGTGAACAGAGGATCAGGGAGAGTTTCACCAGCCTGGACAGAGTTATGATAAGATGACTAACTGTCCAGGGCTACCTAGTACATAGGAAGTTCTCAGTACAGATAAATGTCTGTTTAAAAACAGGGACAGTCCTGAGAAAATGGGGAAAACTGGTCTTAGGGAGCAGCTACCCAGCAGTAGAGAGAGGCTGGCCGCAGTCTTAAGACCTGAAAGCAACTAATAAAAAAGGCACCCCATGTTCATGGGCACACAGTGGGGCAGTGGCTATAACAGAAAATCAGGAAGGTGGGATCGAGGAGTGACCTGAGGACAAGAAGCTTAATTGACAGGATTCTGTGGGATACCCTCAGACAAAAGCTCACCTGCCCTTTGGAGTCTGTGTGGGCTAGTCATGTATTTCCTGGCCAGGGTCTCAGGGTCTGAGCTGGTTGTAGGAGCAGTGTTGGGAGACACCCTCTCCCAGAGGAGTCCCTCTCTCCCCCTACTATAAGAATCTGCCTCCCCTGCGAATCTCCATCTTCACTCTGTGTGCGACCTGTTATTTGTTCCCCATCAGATACAGCTCTCTGGATTTTTCTTATTTTTTTCTCTGTTCATTCACTCTTTGAACAGACAAGCACTGGGCATCCACTGTGTGCCAGGCACTTTAGGGAGGCAAGGAGAATAAAACTCGCCCTCACATCTAAGAAGGCAGATGTACATGAAGTGACTCGCCCAGATAGTGAATTGTGACTTTGGTACATGCTAGACATGAGGAGGAGAAGGCAATGGAAACCCACTAAAGTACTTTGCCTGGAAAATCCCAGGGACAGGAGAGCCTGGTGGGCTGGTCTCTATGAGGTCTGACAGAGTTGGGCACGACTGAAGTGAGTTAGCAGCAGCCCAGCAGCAGCAGTCATGAGGAAGGGTCTACAGAGAGTGACCAAGACAGGAGACTGATAAACACCAGGGGAAAGACTTCCCAAAAACAATATAATTAAGCTAGAATCTGGAAGATGAGAAGAAATATACTAGTCAAAGGGGAGTGGAGTCTTCTAGGAAGGAAGACCAGTTTGTGTCAAGGTACAAAAATCCTGGTGTATTCAAGTCCTGCATTTGAGGATGTCAGGAAAGGTGCTGTGTCAACAGGAAAGGAAAAGAGGGCAAGAAATGAAGGGCTGTTTAGGAGACAGTCGGGAAGGGGGCACCTCTGGGGAGACTCAGAGTGACCTTGATGCCCGCTTTCTTCTATTGTCTCTCAGCATTTCCATGAGAAGAGAGGTTATTGCTTGTTCTGATGGCTGTGATGCCCTTTTGGACACTGGGGCATCATTTATCCATGGCCCAGGAAGACTGATCGATGACATACAAAAGCTCATTGGCGCCGAGCCACGAGATTTCAAGGTGAAGGGTAATGCCCCAGGGTCACTCCCAGTCTCCACACACAACAGGGATTTCCATACTTAATGTCTCACCCTCTCTCTCTAACAGCACTACATTTCATGTTCTGCAGTCAATACTCTGCCCTCTATTATCTTCACCATCAATGGCATCAACTACCCAGTGCCAGCTCAAGCCTACATCCTCAAGGTGAGGGGACAATACTGAGGGTTGGTTCTCAAACTGGAGGTTACAGGAACCCTTGGGCTGCTGCTGGGAGGAGGGCGCCCTCTGTAGGCCATGTCATACCATTGCAGAATTTGCTGAGCCCTGTGGCTGAGCCAGTGCCTCCCACAAAACCAATCACTTGAAAGTAAAGGGCAGTATGGGACTGCCGGGAGCCAGTGTGAGGAACTCCGCCCATAGCAAAGGTCATGAGTAGGGAGGCTTTGGCATACGCAAAGGTGGGATTGAACCTCAGGAAACCCCCTGTTCCCGAGCATCTACCCCCAAAACCAGAGTCTACCTACTTTACTGTTTCATGCTCTCACCTTCACCTCTGACTTTATGGGGGGGGAGGAGGGGGGGGCTGTTCCACACCGGTTCTCTCGAAGAAGGAGTAAACTTGCAGCTCCAGTCAATAAAAATTTCTGGGCATGACAAGGGTGTCTCAGGTCAAACCTCTACACTGATTTTCCATATGGCTTGGTGGGAGTTAGGGAGTGGGGAACACTAAGGTCCTCAGTCCCCAAAGAGCTTCAATTCAATCTGAACCCTTAGGTGCATGAACATAAAATTCAGCTCTAGCAGTCCCTAAAATAGGCCATGGTACAAGGAGAATGGCTGGGGACAGTCCAAGTGTGAAATCCCTGCAAAAGTTAACAGTCTGCCTTACCTTCTCAAGATTTTTCTGGTTTGAATGATAAATTACATGATCAGCCTAGTCCTCGCCTGCATCTTCCCCTTGCTCTGAAGAGGTGCCTTCTTTGTCAGTTGGGATACCAAACCAAGTGGGGAGGTTGTATAATAAGGTGTATAAAGGGCACACAGTGACTGCTCAGCCCCGGCACAGGGTGAAGACTCCATGTCAGCTCCCTGCGAGAGCTCAGAGCAGGCTGATGGGCTCAAAGAAGACTTTGAGGAAGAGAGGGAATTTCAGGAATTCTAAAACGACAAACTAATTGAGCCATATGGAGGGTTGCTTGGTTCTAGGCAAAAGTGCACTGGTTTTTATGCAAATGTCATCTCAAGGTGCTCTGCACTAAGTCACTGGGGACTTACTAGGGCTGATGAGGGCTACGGACTGACTAGCGGGGATGGGGAACCAGAGTACCTTACCCATCCAAGCCTGGAGTGGCCAAAGAGGGTGAGGGTGGGCTGAAGGAGGCTTCTTAGTGTTCCTGAGTTAAGCGTTCAAGAACGTGTTGCAGGCACTGCTCTATTTAAGATGGATAACCTACATTGAGTTACTTTGTAGCACAAGGAACTCCACTCAGTTATATGACAGCCTGGATGGGAGAGGTGTCTTTGGGACCAGGATAACCGGAAACATACAGTTGGGTCCCTTTACTATCCACCTGAAACTCAGAATATTGTTAATCAGCTATATTCCAATGCAAAATAAAGGGGTTTTTTTCCAATAAAATACAGATTGTGGGGATGCAGGAGGAGAACCAGCATTCTCTGCAGAGAAAACAAAGAGCAGGAGTCAGAAGGAAAGAAACAGGGAGTGAGGGGAACTATGGACACACTTGTTCTTTTCTAAATAATTATATTTAAGTTTGGCATATCTTCAGTGTTGCATTGTTTTGCTGCACAAAAATGTGACACAGTTATACACATAAAAAATCTTTTATTCTTATTCTTTTTCATGTGGTTTATCACTCTTCGTTGTATATAGTTCCTGACGCTCTACAATAGGACTTTGTTTTTGTTTTTTTTTTTTTTTTACACATTCCTCTGTTTCCCAGCCTCCCAGTCCTACACTCACCACACCCTTCCACATGACAACCTGATATCTTGGAGCTTTTTGGTTTTCGATGAACTCTCATATCCCCTGCTGTTGAAAAAACCCCTTGATATTTACCAAAAGAGGGGAAAAAAACAAACAAATAATTTCGCTGGGTCTGGATATTGGGGGGACTCACTGGTAAGGGCTCATGCTGACTGGTGTCTCTGACTTCTCCAGGGTTCTACAGGCCACTGCTATACCGCCTTTAGAGCGAAAAGAGTGAGGACATCTACAGAGTCCTGGGTCCTGGGTGACGTCTTCCTGAGGCTGTATTTCTCAGTCTTTGATCGAGGAAATGACAGGATTGGACTGGCACCGGCAATGTAAATGCTTGGAGTGGTTCAGGAATCAGTAAGGCTGTTCCTAACACACACTCAATCACACTTTGGGCACTCCTGCCCAGGATGCTGGTGAACTATATTTGGTTTTCTGTACACCCTATTCTCAGTAATAATAAAGGGTTTCACTCTTAATGGTGCTGAAACAAACATTGCCTCTGTTTGTGTCTGGGTGTGAAGGATCTAGAACCAAGTCTGAATCAAAATTGAGAGGAGCCCTACTCCAACTGGCTTCAAGGAAAGGGGAGACTCATTGAAATGATTCTGGGAATCCAGGATACAAGAATCAGAGCAATACAAAGATCTCAGTGACTGGAACCAAGAGATCAGAAGTCATCAATTCTCTTTCACCCTCGCTATTTCCCTTCAGTCTGCTTTGATGGTCTTAGCCTGGCAACATTTTTCCTTAAGGCTTCTACACCTAGTGAGGGAGTTCAAGCTACCTACCCTAAGGCTTTAAATCCTGAAGGCATCTCCTAGTAGGGAAAAAGGATTGCAGACATCAGAGTTCAAGAGCGTTCTCTAAATGACCCATCTCAGTTCACATGTACAGCTCCAGATCAGCCATCTGGCAGGGACATGGTGTCTTATGACTGGCTTGACATGGTCTTTGGCCCTGACTCAGCAGCACACGTGAGTTTCCTCCAGAACTACATGACTGAAACTGGGGAGAGGCAGCCCCAAGGATAGCAACTGGCAGATGGTCTAGGCCATGGAAGAGTTTGTGACGACCCACAAACTCCACCACTTGCTCATTCGGAGGAATTATAAGGGGTAAAGAAATAGACTCTCTTTGTCCCATCTCAGAGGAACTTATCATTGGGCTTCTCCTCCAGGGGATTTTGGGTGAGGTGCTTCACGGAGAGCTGGTTCCCCCTTTTTCCCACACCCCAGGCACCAGCTGTCTGCCACATATGCCTGCTCTATCCTTTCTAGTCCTACATAGAAAGTGGTGGTCCCAGTGGATCCCTGAGCCATCTCCCTCTTCCAGGGCCCAGAATGCCCCTTCCTTGGCCTCCAATGCTGTTGGGGAGAATGCAATGCATGTATCAGGGAACCCAGGGTACACAGAGCCTTCAGCCTTTCTGAGCTTCCTCCAGGGGTGGAGCTACAGAGTATTTGCTTGGAGCTGCCATGGTTAGGCTCTTTTGCAGTGGCAGAATCCATTCCTTCCACCTGGAGGCCCTCAGTAGATGCTTCAGCTGAGTCAGCAGGCGTCATAAGTTGATTTCCTTTCAGATTGACTGGTTTGATCTCCTTGTTGTATAAGGGACTCTCAAGAATCTTCTCAAGCACCACAGTTCAAAAGCTCAATTCTTTGGCATTCACCCTTTCTTATGCTCCAGATCGCTCATCTGTACATGATTACTGGAAATATCATAGCTTTGACGCTACAGACCTCTGTATCAAAGTAAGGCTCTGCTTTAAAATACACTGTGCAGGTTTTTCGTAGCCTCTCTTCCTTCCAAGAAGCAAGTGTCTTTTACTTTTGGGCTGTAGTCAAGGTCCATTGTGGTTTTGGAGCCCAGGAAAATAAAATCTGCCACTGTTTCCACATTTCCCTCATCTATATGCCATGAAGTGGTGGGACTGGATGCCATGAATGTTGAGTATAATTTTGAGAAGAGTTTTTGAATGTTGAGTTTTAAGCCAGTTTTTGCATCTCCTCTCCTCATCAAAAGGCACTTTAGTTCTTCTTTGCTTTCTGCCATTAGGGCAGTGTTATCTTCATATCTGTGGATGTTGATATTTCTCCCATCAATCTTTATTCCAGCTTGGGATTTATGCAGTCCAGCATATCAAATGATGTATCCTACATAGAAGTTAAATAACCAGAGTGAGAATGTACACCTTGTCACGCTTCTTTCCCAGTTTTAAATCTTTCAATTGTTCCATGTCTGATTCTAACTGCCGCTTTTTGAGCTACATACAGACTTTTCAGGAGACGGGTAAGGTGATCTGGTACTCCCATTTCCTTAAGAATTTTCCACAGTTTATGGTGGTCCTTTATGTAAAAGACTTTAGCATAATCAGTGAAGCAGACAGAAATGTTTACTAGGATTCCCTTGCTTTCTCTATGGTCCAATGGATATTACCAATCTGATATCTTGTTCCTCAAATCAGTTTGTACATCTGGAAGTTCTCAGTTCATGTAGTGTTGAAGCTTAGCTTGAAGGAGTTTGAGCATTACTTTGCTAGCAAATGAGATGAGTGCAATTGCATGATAGGTTGAACATTCATTGGAATTGCCTTTCTTTTGGATTGGAAAGAAAATTGACCTTTCCCAGCACTGTGGCCACTGCTGAGTTTTCCAAATTTGCTGACATATTGCATGCAGCATTTTAAAGCCACATTCTTTAGGATTTTTAAATAGCTCAGCTGGAATTCCATTACCTCTCCTATCATTGTTTGTAGTGATGCTTCCTAAGGCCCACTTGACTTCATACTCCAGTATATCTGGCTTTACATGAGTGACCCCAGCATCATCACTATCCCGATCTTTATGACCGTTTTTGTACAGTTCTTCTGTGCATTCTTGCCACCTCTTCTTAATCTCATCTGCTTCTGTTAGGTCTCTGACTTTTCTAACCTTTATTGTGCCCATCCTTCCATGAAGTGTTCCTCTGGTAGCTCCAAATTTCCTGAAGTAATCTATACTCTTTACATTTCTATTATTTTCCTCTAATTCTTACAGTGTTCACTTATGAAAACTTTCTTATATCCCCTTGCTATTCTCTGGAAGTCTGCATTCCATTCAGTATATCTTTCCCTTTCTCCTTTGCCTTTCACTTCTCTTATTTTCTCAGCTGTTTTAAGGCCTCCTCGTGCAACCCCTTTTCCTTCTCCTATTTGTTTTTCTTGGGGATAGTTTTGGTGACCACCTCCCGTACAGTGTTATGAACCTCCATCCATAGATCTTCAGGCTTCCAGACCTAATCCCTTGAATCTATTTTTCATCTCCACTATAAAATCATAAGGGATTTGATTTAGGTCATAGGTGAATGTTCTACTGGTTTCCTTACATTCTTCAATTAAAGCCTGAGTACTGCTCGCTTCTGCCTAAGCATTGTTGCCAGATCACCACCCACCACTCCCAGTGGGTGTGAAGCAAAAACACACAATTTGAGGACTATTACCCTGGGTTTGTGCTTGGATTTTCACGTGCTTAGCTGTGTGACCCTTATCAAGTCCCTTAACCTCAGTTTGCTCATCTGGTCAATGGGCACGATGATGATAATTCCACCTCTAGATGCATGTGTGCCCGCTAAGAAGAGATGGCCCTGAGAGGGCTTCCTGGAATCCTGAGTCTGAAAAAGTATGAATTATTCTGCCACCTGGGAAGATGGAAATCTTCTGTTTAGAGATTATGGCTGCCATCCCCAAGGATAAATATTGATTAAAGGCAAATGACATCTATCTCTGAACATTACCCAGAACTCTGACTCAGCCGATGCTTCTGTTTCCTGGGCCCCAATAAGAGCTAATCATTACTGGCTCAGATTGCTCCCTTCCCAGGCTTACCAGTCAGCGTTTCCTTGTCAACTACTTCTAGCCTGAAATCACACTGCAAGGAGAGTTGTAAGGCTGTTGGTCTCTTTTCAGTTTCCCACATCTCCAGCGTAGCAACAAGTAGCTGTTATGGCTTCTTGTCATGGCAACAAGTATGGCAACATGTACAGTCAATCTCAGCCTGTTAAATGAAACTGTCCCCATTTGGCAACTCATGTTTAAATTACCTACAGTTGCCTTAGAAACCTTCCTATGCTTGCTGTGTAATGACCAAATATGTGTGGACTTGATCTAGTTTTCTTTCCCAAGTATGATTCCAACCATGCAATGAAGTAACCAGACATTTAGTCTTCTAACTACCCACAGGAATTGACAAAAGCAAACCACCCATCCATTTCTTGTTTGCCCCAAAACAACTTTGAAGTGATCTGCTGAAACAATGTGATACATTGGCATGTACACTCCAGAAGGGACACTTTTTCTGGATTCATTTTGCACCTAGTGCCTGATGTCTACCACAAAACTCTCCCTCCAGCAGCCGGCCACCTGGTTTTTGAGGACTCAGCCAACTCCAGATCCCTTCGACATCCCTCAGTAAAATCTAGAGAACAAACAGTCTCTCCTGCAGAAAACAGTTTTTTGGTTTTTTTTTTTAAGAAAACAATTTCTGGTAACATTCAAATCTTGTGCTCCTTGCCTTGGATTCAAGGACCTGCACCAGAGGATGGGATGCCTCCCCTTCCAACTAAACCTTTACACTCCAACCAGGACCAGAGCCTTCACTGGACCCCGTGTCCTTATTGGTATCATTCAGTTGTTAAGCCATGTCTGACTTTTTGTGGTTACATGTTTGGCAACAAATCAGGCCTCCCTGTCTTTCACTATTTCATGTAGTTTCCTCAAACTAATGTCCTTTGAGTAGGTGATGCCATCTCATATTGTCATCTCTCTCTTTCTGCCCATGATATTTCCCAGCATCAGGGTCTCTTCCAATGAGCAGGGTCTTCATATCATTGCCCTAAGTGTTGGAGCTTCATCTTCATCATCAGTTCTTCCATTGAATGTTGCTGTACCACTTCATGTTTCCAATCACCTAACAATATTGAACACTGATAAAGTTTAATAGAAGTGGGATCTGGTCCTCTGGAAAATTCCAGCACTGCTCCCCTACCTTTCTCTTACCATTCTCTCCACCTGGCATAGAATTGCTTCCCTACAGCTTCTTCAGCTTGAAATGGCCTGCGGACCAAAAATTGTCAGCTATCGAGGACTTGTTCATTCCTCCTTCCTTAAAGACTTCTGCCTGCTTCCTGATTGCCTTCTGTACATCAATTCAGTTCAGTCTCTCAGTCATGTCCACTCTTTGCTATATCATGGGGTGCAGCACGCCAGGCTTCCCGGTCCATCACTAACTCCCAGATGTTGCTCAAACTCATGTTCATCAAGTTGATCATGCCAGCCAACAATTTAGTCTTCTGTCTTCCCCTTTGCCTCCTGCTTTTAATCTTTCCCAGCATCTGGGTCTTTTATAATGAGTCAGTTCTACCCATCAATTGGCCAAAATAATAGAGGTTCAGCTTTAGCATCAGTCCTTCCAATGAATATTCAGGACTGATTTCCTTTAAGATGGGCTGGTTGGATTTCCCTGCAGTCTAAGAGACTCTCAAGAGTCTTGTCCAGCACACAGTTCCAAAGCATCAATTCTTTGGTGCTCAGCTTTCTTTATGGTCCAACTCTCACATCTACTCATGACTTCTGGAAAAACCATAGTTTGACTCTACAAATCTTTGCTGGTAAAGTAATGTCTATGCTTTTTAGTATTCTGTCAAGGTTTTTCATACCTTTTCTTCCAAGGACCAAGTGTTGTTATTGTTGTTGTTTTCCCTACAGCTGCAGTCATTATCTGCAGTTAGTTAGGATCCCAGGGAAATAACCTCTATCACTGTGTTCATTGTTTCTCCATGTATTTGCCATGAAATAATGGAACTGGATGCAGTGATCTTCGTTTATTGATCTGTACGTACTTAATCAAGGTCATCCCCAACAAAATGAAATGCAAAAAGGCAAAATGGTTGTCCGAGGGTGCCTTAGAAATAACTTAGAAAAGAAGAGAAGCAAAAGGTAAAAGGGAAAAGAAACACATACCAACCTGAAGGCAGAGTTTCAAAGATAGCAAGAAGCTATTTTTAAAAAGCCTTCCTAAGTGATCAGTGCAAAGATATAGAGGAAAACAATAGAATGGAAAAGACCAGAGATCTGCTCAAGAAAATTAGAGGCAGGGAGGATCATTTCATGCAAAGATGGGCCAAATAAAAGACAGAAATGGTATGGACCTAAGAGAAGCAGAACATATTAAGAACAGGTTGAAAGAATATATAGAAGAACTATACAAAAAAGATATTAATGACCCAGATAACCACGATGGTGTGATCACTCACCTAGAGCTAGACATCCTGAAATGTGACGTCAAGAGGGCCGTAAGAAGCATCACTACAAGTAAAGCTAGTGGTTGTGATGGAATTGTAGTTGAGCTATTTCAAATCCTAAAAGATGATGCTGTTAAAGTGCTGCACTTAATACACTACCAAATTTAGAAAACTCAGCAGTGGCCACAGGTTGGAAAGGTTGTTTTCATTGTGATCCCAAAGAAAGGCGATTTCAAAGACTGTTCAACTACCACACACTTGCACTCATCTCACATGCTACCAAAGTAATTTCTCCAAGCAAGTCTTCAACAGTGCATGATCTGTGAAATCCCATATGTTCTAGCTGTACTTAGAAAAGGCAGAGGAACCAGAGATCAAATTGCCATCATCCATTGGATCATAGAAAAAGCAAGAGAATTCCAGATATATACCTACTTCTGCTTTATTGACCATATAAAAGCCTTTGACAGTGTGGATCACAACAAACTTTGGAAAACTTACTGAGATTGGCATACCAGACCATTGTGCCTGCCTTCTGAGAAATCTGTATGCAGGTTAAAAAGCAACAGTTAGAACTGAACATGGAACAGCAGACTGATTCCAAATCAGGAAAGGAATAAGTAAAGGCTGTATATCGTCACCCTGCTTATTTAAATTATATGCTGAGTACATCATGCGAAATGCCCAACTGGATGAAGCACAAGTTGGAATCACGGTTGGTGGGAGAAATATCAATAACCTCAGATATGCAGAAGACACCACTCTCATGGAAGAACATGAAGAGAAATTAAAGAGTCTCCTGTTGAAAGTGAAAAGGGAGAGTGAAACTTCTGGCTTAAATTCCACATTCAAAAAATGAATATCATGGCATTTCGTACCATCACTTCATGGCAAATAGATGGGGAAACAATGGAAACAGTGAGAGACTTTATTTTTAGGGGCTCCAAAATCACTGCAGGTGATGACAGCAGCCATGAAATTAAAAGATGCTTGCTTGTTTGAAGAAAAGTTATGACAAGCCTAGCCACATTTTTTAAAAGCAAAGACATTATTTTGCTGAAAAAGTTCAGTATAATCAAAGCTATTTTTCCAGTTTTCATGTATGGATGTGACAGTTGAGGCATAAAGAATGGTGAGTAATGAACTGAAGGTTTTAAACTGGGTGGTGGTGGTGTTAGACAAGTCTCTTGAGAGTCCCTTGGACTATACGGAGATCCAACAAGTCCATGCTAAAGGAAATCAATCCTGAATATTCATTGGAAAGACAGATGCTGAAGCTGAAATTCCAGTACTTTGGCCAACTGATATGAAGAACTTACTCATTAATAAAGACCCTATTACTGGGAAAGATTGAAGGCAGGAGGAGAAGAGGATGACAGAGGATGAGATGGTTGGATGGCATCACCAACTCGATGACATGAATTTGAGCAAGATCCAGGAGTTGGTGATGGACAGAGAAGCCTGGCGTGCTGCAGTCCATGGGGTTGCAAAGATTCAGGCATTACAGAGTCACTGAACTGAACTGAACATACCCCTTAACAAATGCTATTTGTAACTGTCAGGTTTCTCCAGCAAGACGGGTCTCCCCAAAGCCCCATATCCATAGTTAGTCTGCACCCATGCACGGAAGTCAGTGCCTAGCATTCACAAAGCATTCAGTGAGTTCTGATTGCAGGGGGACCTCTATTTTGCCAGACATAGAGGAGCAAAGGACACATTTATTCTCCTGTCTCAAACAACTTCAAAATAGAAGAGATAAATGAAGGAACACTTTTTTACATCCAATTCCTAGAACAATAATCTTTAGAGTCATGAAGCTGAAGAATAGTGAGTATGTTAAATAGAGACATGGAAAATAGGAATGAAAAGACTGTGGGAAAAAATTAATTGCCCATCACAGAGATTTGAAACAACTTTAAGACTACTGAAATATATGTAAATGGAATCCCACAGGAAATGAAAAGAGGAGAACAGAGAAAATAACTTCATAATTACTGGCTGAAAATTTTCCAGATACTATGAAAGCTTTAAACCCATTAACACAGAAGTTCAATTAACTCAAGGACTAGAAATAGGACAACTATTCAAAGGTGCATGATAATTCATTGTTTCAAACAGTCAACCAAAGAAATGTAACCAGAAGGAAAATCAGACACAGTAGAACCAAAAATGGGAAAGACAGAAGATTAGGCATAGGAAACAATGTTAGCCAGAGGACACTGTCATTACATCTTAAAATGCTTAGAGAAATATAATTGACTCAGAATTCAACACCCAAGAAAAATACATATCAAAAACAAGATAAAATACTTTCTCAGACATACAACAACTATGAGACTGCATCACCACCAACAACCAATGTAACAAGAAAATATTTTACTAGGCCTCAAAAGTGAGATCTCCATAATTTTAGCCATCTCATTCCTTCAAAAGACCTTGATAAGGACAAACAAATATTTAAGTAGAAATAGTCATTGTGTTTCTACCCACTTTGAGAAAGTATTGCTAACTCCTCAGTTCTGGATCTTTCAATACTTGTGGACTAGATGGAGAAGTGATGTGAACAGAAATAAACAAGGTGAGACAGGTAGATCAGAATGTGAGGTAACAAAGATAAGATATTTAGAAGCTGAAAAATTGAGAGAGACTTGGGACCTGAGCTGGAAAAGCAGTTTTCAAACCACATTGGGTCATGTGGTGTGTATAATCCTCACTTCAGTCCTTAGAAGATCTCTACTGACCAGTCTGCCTTTTATTTCTGGAGCACAGTTCAGGTTCATCTAGCTGTTTCTCATTGCTGTTCCTTTCTCCTAGCTTCCACACTGTGCCCAGCAATTAAGCCTAATCTATTCAGAAAAGGTTTCTTCTTTTAGGCAGGTGATGCAAGTTACCTACAAAATGATCTATTCTCTGATTCTCTTTCAAAACTAAAAATAGTTTGTTAAATAGCCAAGAGCACAGTAGCTACAGGACTGCATTTCCTGCCCACCTGTGCTCTTAGTCATGACAGGTGACTGAGATGCATGGAGAATCTGTAAGAGGGATTTCTATAAAGACTGCTTTCAAGGAGCTGATTTAGCTGAGAGATGGGACTCTTCTCTTCCCTACTTTCTTCCTAACTATTGTCTGGATTTTAGTTGTGACGGCTGGAACTCCTGCAGTTGTATTGCACAATCATGTAACCTTGGAGATGGATACCACCCAAGCTCTGGCTGGCCCACCTCCACCTTTGTTTCAGTGGGAGAGAAAAATGAAGCTTATCTTGCTAAAATTATAGTTGTTTTAGTTTTTTGCAATGTGCATCAAAATTTAATCCTGATACTACTATGTGTTTAATATGATATAGCCTTATTATTTCATTGGGGTTAGTGAATATACTTATGTTTTATATTTGACTATATTTTTGTTTTATAAATTGATTCATCAACCATTATACCTAAATTGTATAAATGCAAAATTATGATTAAAAGCATGTTTTCTTTTAGATTTTGAATTTTTATACTTTCTTATCTTCTTTACATTCTTGTTTTCTCCATATTTGTACAGCCTGGTCCATGTCCTCTCTTATAACTTGATCCATATCCATATCTGCAGGCTAAAACAGACTGAGAGCTGTGTGTGGAGAACCAAAAAAGAATGAATTACATAGACATGGATGAAGGATGGTGGCCCTTGTTACTCATCATGAATGTTCTTCAGTAGGATCACATTCCCCTGCCCTTCTGTGTGCCAACCACCCCCAGGTTTGCCATGACCATGGAAGATATGTCAGCCCATGGAATTTGAGTAGAGTTGATATGTCACTTCCAAATGTAAGTATTATTTTCTGTCTCATTAGCTGGAATGCAGATATAATGACAGGAGCTGGAGTAGCCATGTTAGACCAGAGGTAAGCAGCACAGGTGTAAGATGTGACAAGAAAGAAGTGGGCCCTCATCTCTGTGGAGAGACCCATACTAACATTATATGACAGAGAATTGAAGTTGTATTGTATGTAAGACAATGTTACTTAGGTTTTTATTACAGTCGTTGAACCTGTAACAACAGTCAGAATAACTGATCTTTGTGTTAGTCTTGTCTTGACATTGTGGTCTGCATGAGACAATACCTACTGAGGTATACTTAGAAGTGAGTCAAGCGACAGCCCTGCCCTCTGGAAGCTTTGCTCTTGTGTGGGATTCAGAAACTGAAGCAAGAATAAATCCACATGGAAGGAGAGATTCATGATCCTGTAGGAACCTTTGGGAGGGGAACCTCAATCAATCCTGATCTCACGAGGTTGCTTGAAGCAGGGACAATCCTCTCAGTCTCCTCATATATAGGCCATGGTGCCTAGTTTCATGTAAAAGTGATTTATTTCAAATTCCTTCCAGAGGGTTTTCCCTTCTGAGCCAGTGTTTAAGATATGTGTTTGAGACCTTGTTTGAGAAGATTGTAAATGCTGCAGGGCAACTAACCCAGTGGGCCAAAACTACTGAGCCTGAGTGACCTAGAGACTGAACTACATCAGGAGAATCACAGGATTGAAAAGTCAGTGCACTGCAACTACAGAGGAGTCCCTGCTCGCTGCAAATAGAGAAGTACTGAGCAGCAATGAAGACCTAGTGCAGCCAAAAAAAAAAAAAATTCTCGCAGAGAAACCAGTGAAGTCTCAGGGGAAGCAGGACATGAAAGAGGATGAAACCAGTCTGGGTCTGATATCAGGCAAG
Organism: Ovis canadensis; assembly: GCF_042477335.2. NCBI lineage: Eukaryota > Metazoa > Chordata > Mammalia > Artiodactyla > Bovidae > Ovis > Ovis canadensis. The sequence continues at coordinate 53,715,891 of NC_091265.1, read as the reverse complement.
TCATGGAGAGGGACGCAAGAGCCTGTTTTCACAGGGAACTTGGGACATAAGTTGTGCCTCAAACGTGCCCCAACCCAAGGCTAGGGAGCTGGGATTTCACTCTCCCACTAATGCCTCCCTCTCATCCTTCAACTAACACCCAGCTGGTGTCTCCAAGCCTTGTATTAGATCCTCCAAAGACAAATCAAAGGTGACACTAGAAGCAAAAGACACCACAGCTCAGGAAAATATAACCTCAGAAAATATATAGATTTCTGTGCCCATTCTGGCATATCCAGCATCATATCTGAAATTCTGCGAGTCTAAATAACTCCATGGGTCTCTACATGTAAGGATTTTTTTAAAAAAAGCTTTTAATCTGTATAGTAGTATAGCTGATTTATAGCATCGTATTAATATTAGTTGTATGAGAAATTAATTAGCTTTTAATCTGTATAGTAGTAGAGCTGATTTATAGCATAGTATTAATATTTGTTGTATGAGAAATTAGTTCCCTTATACATAGACATATATCCATTCTTTCTTAGATTCTTTTCCCATACAGGATATTACAGACTATTGGGCAGAATTCCTGTGCAATACAGTAGGTCTTTGTTGATTATCTATTAAATAAGGTAGTATAAATATATTAATCTCAAACTCTCAATTTATCCCTCTCCCAACTTTCCACATTGGTAACTATAATGTTTTTTTTTTTTCAGAATTTTATTTTTTTTAATTTTTATTTTTACTTTATTTTGCTTTACAATACTGTATTTGTTTTGCCATACATTGACATGAATCAGCCACGGGTGTACATGAGTTCCCAATCCTGAACCCCTCTCCCACCTCCCACCCCATATTATCTCTCTGGATCATCCCCGTGCACCAGCCCCAAGCATCCTGTATCCTGTATCAAACATAGCCTGGCGATTCGTTTCTTACCTGGTAGTATACATGTTTCAATGCCATACTCCCAAATCATCCCACCCTCGCCCTTTCCCACAAAGTCCAAAAGCCTGTTCTATACATCTGTGTCTCTTTTGCTGTCTTGCATACAGGGTTATCATTACCATCTCTCTAAATTCCATGTATATGTGTTAGTATACTGTATTTGTGGTTTTCTTTCTGGCTTACTTCACTCTGTATAATCGGCTCCAGTTTCATCCATCTCATTAGAACTGATTTAAATATATTCTTTTTAATGGTTGAGTAATACTCCATTGTGTATATGTACCACAGCTTTCTTATCCATTCATCTGCTGATGGACATCTAGGTTGTTTCCATGTCCTGGCTATTATAAACAGTGCTGCGATGAACATTGGGGTACACGTGTCTCATTCAACTCTGGTTTCCTCGGTGTGTATGCCCAGCGGTGGGATTGCTGGGTCGTAAGGCAGTTCTATTTGCAATTTTTAAGGAAACTCCACACTGTTTTCCATAGTGGCTGTACTAATTTGCATTCCCACCAACAGTGTAAGAGGGTTCCCTTTTCTCCCCACCCTCTCCAGCAGTTATTGCTTGTAGATTTTTGGATCACTGCCATTCTGACTGGTGTGAAATGGTACCTCATTGTGGTTTTGATTTGCATTTCTCTGATAATGAGTGATGTTGAGCATCTTTTCATGTGTTTGTTAGCCATCCGTATGTCTTTTTTGGAGAAATGTCTATTTAGTTCTTTGGCCCATTTTTTGATTGGGTCGTTTATTTTTCTGGAATTGAGTTGAATAAGTTGCTTGTATATTTTTGAGATTAGTTGTTTGTCAGTTGCTTCATTTGCTATTATTTTCTCCCATTCAGAAGGCTATATTTTCACCTTGCTTATAGTTTCCTTTGTTGTGCAGAAGCTTTTGATTTTAATTAGATCCTATTTGTTTATTTTTGCTTTTATTTCCAGTATTCTGGGAGGTGGATCATAGAGTATCCTGCTGTGATTTATGTCGGAGAATGTTTTGCCTATGTTCTCCTCTAGGAGTTTTATAGTTTCTGGTCTTACATTTAGATCTTAAGTCCATTTTGAGTTTATTTTTGTGTGGGGTGTTAGAAAGTGATCTAGTTTCATTCTTTTACAAGTGGTTGACCAGTTTTCCAGCACCACTTGTTAAAGAGATTGTCTTTACTCCATTGTATATTCTCGCCTCTTTTGTTGAAGATAAGGTGTCCATAAGTGTGTGGATTTATCTCTGGGCTTTCTATTTTGTTCCATTGATCTACATTTCTGTCTTTGTGCCAGTACCATACTGTCTTGATGACTGTGGCTTTGTAGTAGAGCCTGAAGTCAGGCAGGTTGATTCCTCGAGTTCCACGCTTCTTTCTCAAGAAGAAAGAGAAGAATTGCTTTGGCTATTTCCATACAAATTGTGAAATTATTTGTTCTAGCTCTGTGAAAAATACCGTTGGTAGCTTGATAGGGATTGCATTGAATCTGTAGATTGCTTCCGGTAGTATACTCATTTTGCCTATATTGATTCTTCTGATCCATGAACATGGTATATTTCTCCATCTATTAGTGTCTTCTTTGATTTCTTTCATCAGCGTTTTATAATTTTCTATATACAGGTCTTTAGTTTCTTTAGGTAGATATATTCCTATGTATTTTATTCTTTTCCTTGCAATGATGAATGGAATTGTTTCCTTAATTTCTTTTTCTACTTTCTCATTATTCGTGTATAGGAATGCAAGGAATTTCTTTGTGTTGATTTTATATCCTGCAACTTTACTATATTCATTGATTAGCTCTAGTAATTTTCTGGTGGAGTCTTTAGGGTTTTCTATGTAGAGGATCATGTCATCTGCAAACAGTGAGAGTTTTATTTCTTCTTTTCCAACTTGGATTGCTTTTATTTCTTTTCCTGCTCTGATTGCTGTGGCCAAAACTTCCAGAACTATGTTGAATAGTAGTGGTGAAAGTGGGCACCCTTGTCTTGTTCCTTGCTTTAGGGGAAATGCTTTCAATTTTTCACCATTGAGAATGATGTTTGCTGTGGGTTTGCCATATATAGCTTTTATTATGTTGAGGTATGTTCCTTCTATTCCTGCTTTCTGGAGAGTTTTAATCATAAATCGATGTTGAATTTTGTCAAAGGCCTTCTCTGCATCTATTGGGATAATCATATGCCTTTTGTTTTTCAATTTGTTAATGTGGTGAATTACATTGATTGATTTGTGGATATTGAAGAATCCTTGCATCCCTGGGATAAAGCCCACTTGGTTATAGTGTATGATCTTTATAATGTGTTGTTGGATTCTGATTGCTAGGATTTCGTTGAGGATTTTTGTATCTATGTTCATCAGTGATATTGGCCTGTAGTTTTCTTTTTTTGTGGCATCTTTGTCAGGTTTTGGTATTAGGGTGATGGTGGCCTCATAGAATGAGTTTGGAAGTTTCCTTTCCTCTGCAATTTTCTGGAAGAGTTTGAGGAGGATAGGTGTTAGCTCTTCTCGAAATTTTTGGTAGAATTCAGCTGTGAGGCCGTCTGGACTTGGGCTTTTGTTTCCTGGAAGATTTCTGATTACAGTTTCAATTTCCATGCTTGTGATGGGTCTGTTAAGATTTTCTATTTCTTCCTGTTTCAGTTTTGGAAAGTTGTACTTTTCTAAGAATTTTTCCATTTCTTCCACATTGTCCATTTTATTGGCATATAAATGCTGATAGTAGTCTCTTATGATCCTTTGTATTTCTGTGTTGTCTGTTGTGATCTCTCCATTTTCATTTATAATTTTGTTGATTTGATTTTTCTCCCTTTGTTTCTTGATGAGTCTGGCTAATGATTTGTCAATTTTATTTATCCTTTCAAGAACCAGCTTTTGGCTTTGTTTATTTTTGCTATGGTCTCTTTTAATTCTTTTGCATTTATTTCTGTCATAATTTTTAAGATTTCTTTCCTTCTACTAACTCTGAGGTTCTCCATTTCTTCCTTTTCTATAGCTTTAGGTATAGAGTTAGGTTATTTATTTGACTTTTTTTATAATTTATTTATTTATTTATTTATTGATGGAGGGAAGTGTCTAGGAACTTTTTGTTTCAGGGTCTGTGCTTGTGAGAGTGCAGTGGCCAGGGAAAGCAAGCCTCATTTGAGACTGAAGGTAAATGTTGAGAAGGACCTGGCCATGCAAAAAAGCAGGAAGAAAAACATTCTAGATGTGGGAAGTGGCCCCAGCTATGGGCCAAGGTAACCAAGTTTAATGAATGGCTACTGTTCCACTCCAACCTTCCTTCCATCCTTGGAACTTGGCCTACAGGTCAACCACCATGACCTCATCCCATGCTTCAGTTGTGAGTTAGCAGCAATGAGCAATGTTAGCCTTCCCATGAAGGGAGAACCTGGAGTTATCATGAGGCTGAATATGCTCTGGACTCAGAGATGTGTACACAACTGGTTATCACCAGGAGCATCAGGTGCCAGGGGCACCACCAATGCCTCTGACTATCTTCATTTACTTGTTCTCAGAAGTAGAAATGCCAAGGAACTGATAGAGCAAAGAAACAAATAATGTCTCTTGTTCCATCTTGTCCCATGTGATTCCCATGGCCCTTTGACCACACTGCTCTCTGACCAAAAACTCTTTCCTCTTTTGCTTCCTCAAAGGTGGCTTGTGAATAACATCAGCACCTGGCTGTGAAGCCTTGTGGCTGGAACTCAACTCACAATCAGCCGGGACCCAGAGATGCCCAGCCTTGTCCTGAGTTTCTATCTTTTTTCTCCAACCAGATTCATAAAGCAAAGTCCCTAAAAAACATAAGGGTGATGGTAGTTCTCTTAAGGTCTTTGAATATCCAAGGTCTATTTAGAGCATCAAAGACAGAACATATTCCCCTGCATCCAGGCTAGTTTCAGGCCTCAGCCTCCCTCAGCCAGGGGTTCCCTGAGGAAACATAAGACACTTATCTACGTTGCCAGAATGCTGAGAAGAGAATGCTGCTCACTGTGAATGCAGGTTCATGTTATCTAGTCATCCAAAGGTCTGTGTTGTCTGAATGAGGATAGGGAGCTCTGGGGATTCTGAGTTGGGAGTGAGTCAGTCACCACCTGCATGATGGCCTCCTAGGGTCACTACAGCTCACAATGGGCTCCCCATTGTGCCTGGAACCCAGAAGAAATAGCCTGCGGTTTTGCTTTCCTGTTGCTAGAAGTAGGTAGGTATGCTGATAAAATCAGAACCAGACTTGAAGGGCAACGGGAAAGGAACTTCCACCCTGGTGCCTGCAGATATCTGATATCTCTCCAGCTTGGATGCAATCGAGTTTTCTCTCATCTTACCCTTCCTGGAAGTCTCCTAGTCTGAGAACCAAGGTTCCTGGGACCCAAGTCTTCACTAACGTACCTGCAGCTTTAGAGTGAGTCACCAACCCAGGGTTCAGTTTCCCACCTCTTGGATGAGGGAGACTGGACTTGCTTCACAGCACTTGTTCCAGACTGAAGTTCAGGGCCAATCAGTGGACAAGGGACTCAGAGGTGCATGTTGCTGAGGATGCTGAGGCTGCCTCTGGTAGGCAGGGGGCTGTAACTGTCTGATGATGTTCATGGGTCCTGGGATCAGAACTGGGAGTGATAGACCACTTGGCACACAGCTGCTATGACACCGAGGAGCTTATATGCCTTGCCTGCTAGAACTTACCATCATTTAGGTTCTGTGGGATGAGATCAGGTAGTTATAATTCAGAAGTTACCTATGGGGAAGTTTGTAGATTCCTCAGCAAAAACCCAAATTAGGTTGATGAACCATCTCTGCTAAAAAACTTGGGGAACTAGATATGCCAGGACTCTTAGACAAATTTTGTAGTATTTTAAATACTATTTAAAGTAGGTTATCTTTTGAATGACCTTACATTTGCTCTCTGCCTTAGGATGATACCCACAGTGAGAGTGGAATCAAAGGGCTCTAGGGGAGGCTGTCACTCTCCCTGTGACTCAGTAGGAGTGAGTACAGCTCTCTCCCTTCCACATCTGGAGCAGGAATTCCAGCAGGAAGGACGTGACCTCCAAGTTTAACCAGAAGACTCAGGTAGGTCTGGCCCTCAGGTAGGCACTATTCTTTTTCCCAGTGCTTCTTCCTTCCCTCCTGAATCCTGTGCAAGCTGCCCACCTCCTGGTTCCTGGGTTCTCAATTTCTCCTCCCTTCTCTTGCAAATATCCATGCAGTCCCACCTGTGGCTTCCTCTCTACCCAGGCCCAATCCCTCACATGCAGATGGCACGAAAGAAGGGAAAACTAAGGACGGGTCTGCCCAGTTCATTCTTCTAAAAATGTCCACATTCCTTCTGCTTCCAGACCCTTTCCTGAATCACTAACATCTCCAGCTAGTTGACTCAGCTTAGCAGGGTAATGAAAATGCAGATGTGGTAGGGGTGGTAAGTTGGGGGACGGTTTTCAGATGACAAGAGATGAGTTGGAGTAAGGAGCATGTTGTCCTCCAACCACTCATTCACTGGGGACCTGCCTGAATCTGCTATCTTGGACTCATTCAGGTATCTCTACGACAGAAATTTCAAAATGGACTTTCTATAAACTTCTTACTACAAAACGATTTCAAACATAAAAATATAATAAAGAAGAGTGTCATAAATGCTATATTTTATCATTTTGCATCAATAAGTACAAAACTAACCTCTTAGTCCCACAGATTGTCATTGACTGGAGACTATGCAACATCAAAGTGATGGCCATTTGAGTTCTCGGTAAAGACATTCCTAACTTGCATCAGTCTTTCTCTTTGCTATCTTCTCACATGTGGTGGTTGAAGGGAAGGAGGAAGAGGGAGAATAAGAGAGAAAAATAGGGAGAAGCTAATCCCATCATGAGGGACCACCATCAGAAATCCATGTCATCCTGGGTACCGCCCAAACGCCCTACTTCCTAATACCATCACACGGGGAGTCAAGGGTGGACATAATTCAATCCATAGCAGCTATGTAGATCTGCTTTTATATCAAGACAGACACTCATTTCATTCTCTCTTTTGCTTCTTATTTATTTTTCCTGAAGTATTTTAGTACATTTCACAAAATGTACATAATGAGTATTTGGCGTAAAATAATGGGATGTTAAAAACAATGCACTTTGTTGCCAATAAAATTAACATCTAATATCCAGTCCATGTACAAATTTCCCTGATGCTCAAAAAGCAGTTTTCACAGTTTATTGAAAGAATGTAGTCATATGTTGCACTTGGTTGATCTCCTTTAAGATGAAATAACTGTTCCTCTCCCAATTTTAATGCCATTCATTTGTTCAGAAACTGGGTGGTAGCAGGGTGGATTGTCTTACAGAATGTCCCACTATTGGGTTTAGAGCAGTTAATCGTCCTTTACGATTACCAAGATTATTTTGTGCATTTCTTTACCCGGTCCTGAAATCAGCCATCTCTTTGAGAATCCATGCATCATCTGATGGGAAATGCATTTAGAAGCTATATGTTAGACCTCAGAATAGTCACTGTTGCCATGTTGTCATGGCTTGTGGGCTTTACATTGGTCAGAGTAGGAAGGACTCATTTTCCTTAAAAAATAAAATAAAAAGAAATATAATTAGTTGGTACAAACTTATGCTTTCAGTTCTAGATTTAAGACAGCAAGGTTTGAATTAAACTTCTTTCTGTTACCTGTGAACCTCTTTTTCTAGCCGTTGAAAGGCTTATTTCAGAAGATTAGTATTAATTATTGTTTTGCTTTTACCTATTAACATACGTATGATTCTGTCACAATAACAGAAGTTATGAGGAAAAATAAGTTGTTGAATATAGTTTCAGATTTCTTTCCTGTTTTTTTTTATTTTGATATTCTTTGGTTTTGTTTTGGATGGCAGTATTTTTTGTTTTTATTTAGAAGATATTCCACTCTGAATATAATCATAATTCTGAATTTTAAAGCTACTTAAGTAATGTGTTGTTATGGGCAGCTAGTCACCAACTTGATACAATCAGATTCATCAGTCTCTTTCTTCTCAATTTGTTCAGTTCAGTTCAGTCCTTTCAGTGGTGTCCATCTCTTTGCAATGCCATGGACTGCAGCATGCCAGGCTTCCCTATCCACCACCAACTCTCGGAGCTTACTCAAGCTCATGTCCATCGACTTGGTGATGCCATCCAACCATCTCATTCTGTCTACCACCTCCCTTCCTGCCTTCAATCTTTCCTAACATTAGGTTCTTTTCCAATGAGTCAGTTCTTCCCATCCGGTAGGCAAATAATTGGAGCTTCAGCTTCAACATAAGTCCTTCCAGTGAATATACAGGACGTTGTTGTTGTGTGTTTTTTTTTTTTTTTTTAGGATGGACTGGTTTGATCTCCTTGCAGTCCCAGGTGTTCTCAAGAGTCTTCTCAAACACCATAGTTCAAAGGGCATATATATGTGCCGTTTGTCAGTGACGTCATATTCCCTCTGTTGGGATTTAACCACCAGAACTGAATTTAAACAACATGCAAAAATGAGGATTAAGTCACAGTGCCCCATCTAAACACACCTGGCAAAAGGAGAGGCTGCTGTTGTATTCAAGGGACAGGCATGGATTGATCTCAAGCAGGAATAGGCCCTGGGAGTCCTGGATGAGTCACTAAACACGATTGTCTTTACTTTGGCTGCCACAGTAGTTTTGTCTTCTTTGATTGGGAAGACATTCCAAAATTATTTTTTGTATGTTTGGTTTGGCAGACAAAATTTTTCATAACATAAAACTTATGGGGAAATTATATTAGAAATATATCCATTTATCTTCAGCAGTTAAATTTTGTTGGCTTGTATATCCCTGATGATCTTTCTTTTTAAATAGAAAGGAAACACACATGTTCAGTGTGCATTAAGTCTCTTTGTAAATCAACCAACATGAATTAAATTCCTCTCTGTCCCCACTGCAGTCCCAACTCTAGGCGAGAAATAAAAACCTGCAGAGACTAAAAGCTGATTCCAGCACATCACTGTGGAGATTTTGCTCCCATTGTTTTTTTGGGAAAAAAATTAGTTGCTAACTTTAAAATCAATAGATTGTATATAAATATCCAAACTTCCAATTCTTTTGAAAACATGGCCAAGTAGCCTGCTTTCCAGCATGGGTGAAGTGGAGGAAAGGCTGCTCCTAATGGTAAGACCTGTGTGGCCCAAAGTTCAACTTGGCCAACTAGTCGTAGTATCATATCTCCTGCCTCCAGGGACCATGACTTTGTGAACTAGACTGCTAGGTCTCTTAAGATAAAGACTACTTTGTCTTCATCAACTTTGACTTTGAAGCCTTTAACCCAGAACTTAGCACACAGTTCTTCCTCGTACATTTGTTAAATGCTATAAAATATGCTGTGGATGCATATGACATTTCTTCCAATACTGAAACCATGCAATTGAAGTACTGCTCTGCCCTAAATCTTTGATGCAGCCTGGCATCATAGGTGCCTCTGATGTCTGCCATCAGACCCATTACCTAAACCCAGTTGTATGTCCCTGGGCTGTGCCTGAAGTCTTCACTTTGCTATTTGACAACTTATCCTCCTAGCAATCTCCTCGCCAATGAAGACAGCAATGCATATCTCATGAAGTGGCTAGGAAGATGACATGAAACCAAGAAAGTTGAGCATGGCCCTTAATATCCATTTTTATAGTGTTTTTAGCAGTTTTTTCTCCAACTAGGCAAGGTTCAACATCTTCTTAGATGTCCATGCAGATCAGTTTGATTTTCCAGGCAACTTTCAAGGAAGAGATTACAGTTCAATTCTCTGTATTCTGTGAAGCTTCAAAATCCACTCACCAAGGACACTGATGAAGATAAAGATTTTATCGAGACCTTTGTGTGTGTGTGTGTGTGTGTGTGTGTGTGTGTTTCCAGACCTATTATTGGCCTAAAATGCTAAACTAGGGCATGTCAGAGTATATATAACTAGGGACTCCTGGTCACCACTACATGCTAAGAACTCAAACTTCCCTGAGTACTTGGAGCCAGGAAAGAAGCATGAAGTGGCTTGTGCTCCTCGACCTAGTGGCCTTCTCAGATTGCAGAGTCATGTAAGTATGGAGAGTGTAAGCCACATCATCTTCCTTTCTGTGATTTTTGTTTTCATCTGATTATTCTTCTACTCATCAGGTTTAGAATGGGATGGAATATTTCCCTGACAATCTTAAAGTTCAGCCCTTAAATATTGATAAGTACCTTGCTATAGGAACTCTGAGAACTATGGTTCTTGGTGTAGATTTACAGAGTTGCACAACTCTGGGGTCCAGTCTTGTCCTATTGTCCAATTTCCTATTGAAATTGGAACTCCTTGCAATTGTTCAGTGCACAGTCAATGCAGATGTAGCTGTGATCCTGGGGAATAGCACTTTTCTAGGTTTTATTTAGCATGTTCTTTGTTCCCTCTCTACTTCAGTGTGTATATCTCTATGTCTGCATGTCTGTATCACTATCATTTGTCTCTCCATCCCTTTGGAAGTCTCTGTGAGTGTATTTCTCTCTGTAGTGTTTTCTTTTAAATTTTATTTTAATTTTCTACACTTCCTGAACTTGTTACCTATCTCCTGGATTCTTCTTTTAACTCTCTCTTCTCTTTTAATTTGGAGAAAGATTGGGAGAGCAAGTTATACACCGTTTTATATCTGACAAGCAGTATGACCACAGCCAATTCACAAGCCTCTCACATTTCAAATTCCTCCCTTGTAAAGAGGAAAGGAATCCCCCTTCTACCTCCTTCCCTGAGCTTCTATGAGAAGGATACATTGGGGTGGCAAAAGCAATGCTAGTGGCTGTCATTGTTGAGACTTCCTATTTATCAGGCACCTTATATCCATCACTTCACTTATCTCAGAGATATCCTATTTGGAGGATTTGAATTGTTACATTCCACCATTATACTGAAGGGAAGACTGAGATCCCACATGGTCATATGGCTTACCCAACATTACAGAACAGAAGCTTTATTCAAACCTACGTCTTTGCCATGGAATATGCAAAAAATTCTTATAATAAGGTGACTCATAAAAATGAGTGGAAAGTACAGAGTGCCATTACAATGACAGTTATACTTTAACACTGACATGTAATTGTAGCATTTTCTTTCTCAAATGTTCGGTGAAAGAATACCTCTAAAGTATTCACCCACCAAGGAACATCATGGATGTGAGTGTTTTGGGAGGATGGTGCTCCACAGTGCCCCCTGATGCTCTAGCCTAGCACTGGGGCTCATCTGGAGATGCCACGTGGGATGTTGGGGCTAGAGCTCTTCAGGAGGCAGAAACACTGGGCAAAAGGGGCCCCATGCAGAGGAGAAGGCACTCTCATCCTCAACTCTTGGTCTTGGTGACTGGGCCCAGAAATTACCAGGTGGCAGGTAAACATCCATTTCTGTGTCAAAGATGTCTCATTAGTTTGAGGGAGATTGTTCCTTCTGAGCAGAAGGCAATGATGACCCACTACAGTACTTTTGCCTGGAATAACCCAAAGACAGAGAGGCCTGGTAGTCCCTGGGGTCGCTAAGAGTCGGACACAACTGAGCGACTTCACTTTCACTTTTCACTTTCCTGAATTGGAGAAGGAAATGGCAACCCACTCAAGTGTTCTTCCCTGGAGAAACCCAGGGACGGTGAAGCCTGGTGGGCTGCTGTCTATAGGGTTGCACAGAATCAGACACGACTGAAGTGACTTAGCAGCAGCAGCAGCTCCTTCTGAACTAAGGGAGTCAACTAGTTACAGATGAAGAAGGAACCATTTCTGATCAGAATGTAGAACCAACTGCAAAGCAGTTGCAAATAACCAGGCAGAGTAATTCAGTTTCCACAGATGCAAGAACGACAGCAAGAAAAAGTTACTGAACCCATATTCCCTGTAAGGCCATAAGAATCTAACACAGTGCTTACTGTTTTTAGATTAGAAAAAGGGCTTATTTGTCTTCAAGAATGCCCATGTCAGCCTGAGAGATAGGCAAAGAGTAAATACATGTCAAATGAATTGGTCACTTGTGTGGCGTTGATTGAATGTGGTCTGAGTTTAGAGTTAGTGCCTGGGGTTGATCAAGAAGGACCTCCTGGAGAAGGGGATGCTAAGGCTGCATTTGAAGAGACTACAGAATTTCTCAAATAAAGGCACCAGGACTTCCCTGGGTGTCCAACAGTCTTGGAGGTCCAATGGTTATGCCTCTGCACTTCCAATGCCAGAGGTACCGTTTCAATGCCTGGTCATAGAATGAATAACATGCATACAATGTAGCACAGGAAAAAAAAAAAGTGAAGTAAAATGCAACCACCTCTGTGATCAAAGGCTGTGAGCTTCACAGTGGTTGGAAAGTGATCTCAAGAGATATATGACACCCAGAGGGAGACATCAGTGTGGGAACAGAAGGTAGCCAGTTCTGCATTAACCCACTCCCTCCTTCTCCATATAGATGCTCTATGTGGGTAAAATCATCATTGGAACACGCCCTCAGCAATTCCAGGTTATCTTTGATGCAAGATCATCTGACTTGTGGGTTCCCTCCCACATTCGCCCCAGTCCAGCCTGTTGTGAATACAGACACCCCCTATCAGGACCATCTTTCACTTGTCCTGCTGCCCTGTTTCCACCCTTAGCACCTGATGACACTCATCTGTTGTGTCTGCAGCTACACAAGTTAGGTTCAGACATTACAAGTCTTCCATCTTCCGGCCAATCCAGAAGACCTTCTGGATTGCCTATGGATCTGGGAGCATGAAGGGATTTCATGCTTATGACACCATTCGGGTAATGTGTAAAAAGAAGCTGAGTCAGGACTGGCTGTGGAGTGACCCCTGATTGCAAAATAGATGCAGGACCATTTGGCAGGAACCTTCCTAGCCTAACTCCCAGAGACATTGGCCATCTTACCCACAGGATCCTGTCCCAGGGGAGGCAGTGCCCGTGGTGACACATGAGCAAACAGATTATCTAACCCAGAGAGTGGCTTGAGGTGTGGACTTGCAGCTCCTCTGCCCAGGAGCAGTTCAAGATTCATTTTGCTGGGAGCAAGAAGAGGGAAAAAAACACCCACTTTTATATTCACAGACTGTTTCAGCCACTTTCCTCTGATAACTGGTTTAATTCTGCAACAACCCCACAAAGCAGTTACTCTGATTAGCTCATGAGACGTATGAGGAAACTGAAGTACAGACAGCAAGGGCCTTGCTGGGAGCACACGTGTGGTAAAAGGTGGAGTTAGGCTGGCTTTTCAGGACTGAAGTTGCTGTGGGGTATTTTGGGACAGGATAAAAGTGATCTGGGGATCCTTGGGGCAGTCAAGGGCTTCAGGTATCCAGAGTGGGAAACTGGAGGCCTGAGAATTCAAGGGGCTTTATAAATGAGTTATCACTCTAGAGGACCCTTGAGAGTCTCATAAACCTATGGCCTGCCTCCCCAAAAATGCTGGATTAGTTCACCTCTCTTTCTCTCTCATACACACTCATAGAAATATACACATATCCCCAAAAGTGAATTCCCCAGGCAGTAATTTCATAGAACCCCGCAAGCAAGATTGTGTTTTCGGGTTCTGTCTTACCAGACAGATGCAGAATCCACAGTACATTACAGAGAATGCAGTCCATTCCTGTCATTAGGTCACAGTGATGCCAAAGAGAAGGCTATCTTGCTCCAGATTGTTTTGTCTATAAGGTGGCACCAATGCGACCTGGCCTGACTCTTGGTTGCCCCATCTGGACAGAAGCCACGAGGCCAATTTGACTCACTCAGGTGGTGTTTTTCAGAGGGGCAAATGTTTTAAAATTCATAGCCTTTCTCAAATGGAACCCAAATTCCCCTTCCACCTTGCTCTAACCATCTGTGGGCGACCAAAGACAGAGCCCAGCCTCAATTCTTCTCTAAGGATCTAATGGCAATGCACCCCAGCCCAGTTCTAGCCCCACTTCACATATCTGTAAATGGGAACACTCTTCTCTCCCTCAGATTGGGGACCTTGTAAGTACTGACCAGCCATTTGGTGTAAGCGTGGCGGAATGTGACTCAGTTATACACATAAAAATATTTTTTTTCTTATTCTTTTTCATGTGGTTTGTCACTGAATATTGAATATAGTTCCTGACGCTGTACAATAGGACTTTGTTGTTTTTCATTCCTCTGTTTCCCCAACTTCCAGTCCTCCACTCACCACACCCTGCCTCATGGAAACCTCATGTCTTGGCCCTCTGGTTTTGGATGAACTCTCATATCCCCTGCTGCTGAGAAAACCCCTTGATACTTACCAAAAGAGGGAAATAAAACGAAGTATTTTGCTGCATCTGGATATTGGTGGGAGTCACTGGTAAGGGCTCATGCTGACTGGTGTGTGTTTCTGACTCTCCCAGGATTCTAGAGGCTGCTGCTATATCACCTTTAAGAGAACACTGTGAGTCAATCTATAGAGACTTGGGTCCTGGATGACATCTTCCTGAGGCTGTATTTATCGGTCTTTGACCAAGGAAATGACAGGATTGGCCTGGCACAGGCAGTGTAAATGCTTGGAGTGGTTCAGGAATCAGTAAGGACTCTCCTAACACACACTAACTCACACTTTAGGCACTGCTGCCTGGGATTTTGGTGAACTGTATTTGGTGATCTGCACACCTTATTCTCAGTAAAGATTAAAGGGTTTCACTCTTAATGGTGCTGAAACAAATGGTTGCCTCTGTTTGTGACTGGGAGTGCAGTATCTAGAACCAAGTCTGAATCAAAATTGAGAGGAGCCCTACTCCAACTGGCCTTAAGGAAAAGAGAGACTCACTGAAATGATTCTGGGAATTAAGGAAACAAGGCTCAGAGCAAATACAAAGATCTCAGCGACTGGACCCAAAAAATCAGAAATCATCAATTCTCTCTTTCTCACCCTCGGTCTTTCCTTTCCCACTTCTTTGATGGTGTTAGCCTGACATCTTTCTTCCCTAAGACTTCCCCACCTAGTGAGGGAGTCCAAGCTACCTGCCCTATGGTTTTATATCCTGAAGGCATCTCCTAGTAAGGAAAGAAGCACAGAGCCGTTAGAGTTCAAGGGTGTTCCCTGAATGACCCACCACAGTTCACATGTACAGCCCTAGATCAGCCATGGGGTCCTATCACTGGCTTTACATGGTCATTGGACCTGACACAGCCGCACACATGATTGTCAATTTCCTCCAGAACTACATGACTGAAGCTGGGGAGAGGCAGCCCCAAGGATGGTGACTGGGGAATGGTCTAGGCCATGGAGGAGTTTGTGATGACCCACCAACTTCATCACCTCCTCGTTCAGAGGAATTATAAGGGGTAATGAAATAGACTCTCTTCATCCCACCTCAGATGATCTTATCACTGGACTTCTCCTCCAGGGGATTTTGGGTGAGATATTTCATGCAGAGCAGGTTCCCTCATGTTCCCACACCCCAGTCACCAGTTCTCTGCCACATATGCCTGCTCTGTCCTTTTCAGTCCTACTTGGTAAGTGGTGGCCCCAGTGGACCCCTGAGCTATCTCCCTCCTCCAGGGCCCAGAATGACCCTTCCTTGGCCTCCAGTGCTGTTGGGGAGAATGCAACGCATGTATCGTTGGACCCAGGGTACACAGAGCCTTCAGCCTTTCTGAGCTTCCTCCAGGGGTGGAGCTATAAAGTATTTGCTTGGAGCTGCCATGGTGAGGCACCTTTGCAGTGGAAGCATCCGTTCTTTCCACCTGGATCCCTCAGTGCATGCCTCAGATAAGACAGCAGGGGTCAAAGCCTGATTTCCTTTTAGATTGACTGGTTTGATCTCCTTGCTTTATAAGGGATTCTCAAGAGTCTTCTCAAGCACCATATTTCAAAAGTTAATTCTTTGGCATTCACCCTTTCATATGGTCCAGATCACTCATCTGTGCATGATTACTGGAAAAATCATAGCTTTGACACTGCAGACCTCTGTAGCAAAGTGAGTCTCTGCTTTTTAATACACTGTGCATTTTTTCGTAGCCTTTATTCCTTCCAAAGAGCAAGTATCTTTTAATTCTGTGTCTGCAGTCAAGGTCCATAGTGATTTTGGAGCCCAAGAAAATAAAATCTGCCACTGTTTCCACGTTTCCCTCATCTATATGCCATGAAGTGGTGGGACTGGATGCCATGAATGTTGAGTAATTTTTTGTGAATAGTTGTTTGAATGTTGAGTTTTAAGCCAGCTTTTTTTCATCTCCTTTCCTTATCAATTGGTCTTTAGTTCTTTATTTTCTGCTATTAGGGTGGTGTCATCTTCACATCTGTGAATGTTGATATTTTCCCCACAATGTTTATTCCATCTTGGGATTTATGCAGTCCAGCATGAATCGAATGATCTTTCCTACATACAAAATCAATAAGCAGAGTGAAAATATGTACCTTGCCTTGCTCCTTCCCCAATTTTAAATATTTTAGTTGTTCTGTGTCTGATTGTAACTGCCAATTTTTGACCTCCATACAGGCTTTCAGGAGACAGGTAAGGTGATCTGCTACTCCCATTCTCTTAAGAATTTTCCTCAATTTGTTGTGGTCCACACAGTGAAAGGCTTTAGCATAGTCAGTGAGGCAGATGCAGATGTTTTTTGAGAATCCCCTTGCTTTCTCTATGGTCCAATGAATGTTGGCAATTTGATCTCTGGTTCCTCAAACCAGTCTGTACATCTGGAACTTCTCAGTTCATGTACTGTGAAGCATAGCTTGAAGGATTTTGAGCATTACCTTGCTAGTAAGTGAGATGACTACAATTGCATGATAGGTTGAACATTCTTTGTAATTGTCTTTCTTTTGGATTGGAATGAAAACTGACCTTTTCCAGCACTGTGGCCACTGCTGAGTTTTCCAAATTTGCTGACATATTGAATGCAGCACTGTTACAGTCTCATTCTTTAGGATGTTTTAAATAGCTCAGCTGGAATTCCATCATCTCCACTAGCTTTGCTTGTAGTGATGCTTCCTAAGGCCCACTTGATTTCATGCTCCAGTATATCTGGCTTTACATATGTGACCCCAACATCATCTCTATATGGGTCATTATGACCATTTTTGTATAGTTCATCAGTGCATTCTTGTGACCTCTTGTTAATCTCATCTGCTTGTTAGGTCTTTGACTTTTCTGTCCTTTACTGTGCCCATCTTTGCATAAAGTATTCCTATGGTGTCTCCAATTTTCCTGAAGAGATCTATACTCTTTACAATTTATTATGTTCCTCTAATTATTGCACATTTCACTTACAAAGACTTTCTTATCTCTCCTTGCTATTCTCTGAAAGTTTGCATTTCATTGAGTATATCTTTCCCTTTCTTGTTTGCTGTTCACTTCTCCTATTTTCTCAGCTGTTTTCAAGGCCTCCTCAGGTAACCACTTTGCCTTCTCACATTTGTTTTTCTTGGGGATGGTTTTGGTCACGACTTCCCATACAATGTTACAAACTTCCATCCATTGTTCTTCAGGCTACCAGACCTAATCCCTTGAATCTATTTGTCATCACCACTGTATAACCATAAGGGATTTGATTAGGTCATAGCTGAATGCTCCAGTGGTTTTCCCTACTTTCTACAATTGAAGACTTAATATTGCTTTCTTCTGCCTAAGCAATAGTGCCAGATTACCACCCACCACTCCCAGTGGATATGGAGCAAAAAACAGAATTTGAGGACTATACAAATGAAGTGAGAAATAGAAGTAGAAGAAATAGATTAAAGGGACTAGATCTGGTAGACAGAGTGCCTGATGAACTGTGGACAGAGGTTCGTGACATTGTACAGAAGACAGGGATCAAGACCATCCCCATGGAAAAGAAATGCAAAAAAGCAAAATGGCTGTCTGGGGAGAACTTTCAAATTCCTGTGAAAAGAAGAGAAGCAGAAAAAAAAAAGGAGAAAAAGAAAAATATAAGCATCTGAATGCAGAGTTCCAAAGAATAGCAGCAAAGAGAGATAGGAAAGCCTTCCTTAGCAATCAATGCAAATAATAGAGGAAAACAACGGAAGAGGAAAGACTAGAGATCTCTTCAAGAAAATTAGAGATACCAAGGGAACATTTCATGCAAAGATGGGCTCAATGAAGGACAGAAGTGGTATGGACCTAACAGAAGCAGAAGATATTAAGAAGAGGTGGCAAAAATACACAGAAGAACTGTACAAAAAACAGCTTCATGACAAAGATAAACAATATGGTGTGATCACTCACCTAGAGCCAGACACCCTGGAATGTGAAGTCAAATGGGCCTTAGGAAGCATCCCTATGAACAAGCTAGTGGAAGTGATGGAATTCCAGTTGAGCTATTTCAAATCCTGAAAGATGATGCTGTTAAAGTGCTAAACTCAATATGCCAGCAAATTTGGAAAGTCAGCAGTGGCCACAGGACAGGAGAAGTTCAGTATTCATTCCATTCCCAAAAAAGGTAATGCCAAAGAATGCTCAAACTTCAGCACAATTGCACTCATCTCACATGCTAGTAAAGTAATGCTCAAAATTATCCAAGCCAGGCTTCAGCAATACATGAACCGTGAACTTCCAGATGTTCAGGCTGGTTTTAGAAAAGGCAGAGGACTCAGAGATCAAATTGCCAACATCGGCTGGATCATCGAAAAAGCAAAAGAGTTCCAGAAAAATATCTATTTCTTCTTTATTGACTATGAAAAGGCCTTTGACTGTGTGGATCACAATAAACTGTGGAAAATTCTGAAAGAAATGGGAATACCATACCACCTGACCTGCCTCTGGAGAAACCTGTATGCAGGTCAGGAAACAACAGTTAAAACTGGGTAAGGAACAACAGACTGGTTCCAAAGAGGAAAAGGAGAATGTCAAGGGTGTATATTGTCACCCTGTTTATGCAGAGTACCTCATGAGATAGGCTGCGCTAGAAGAAGCACAAGATGGAATCAAGATTGCCAGGAGAAATACCAATCACCTCAGATATGCAGATGACACCACCCTTATGGCAAAAGTGAAGAGGAGCTAAAAAGCCTCTTGATAAAAGTGAAAGTGGAGAGTGAAAAAGTTGGCTTAAAGATCAACATTCAGAACTCTAAGACCATGGCATCTTGCCCCATCACTTCATGGGAAATAGATGGGGAAACAGTGGAAACAGTGTCAGAGTTTATTTTGGGGGGCTCCAAAATCACTGCAGATGGTGACTGCAGCCATGAAATTAAAAGACGCTTACTCCTTCAAAGGAAAGTTATGATCAACCTAGATAGTATATTGGAAAGCAGAGATATCACTTTCCCAACAAAGGTCCATCTAGTGAAGGCTATGGTTTTTCCAGTGGTCATGTATGGATGTGAGAGTTGGATTGTGAAGAAAACTGAGCGCCAAAGAATTGATGATTTTGAACTGTGGTATGGGAGAAGACTCTTGTGAGTTCCTGGGACTGCAAGGAGATCCAACCAGTCCATCCTAAACGAGATCAGTCCTGTGTGTTCCTTGGAAAGACTGATGTTAAAACTGAAACTCTGATACTTTGGCCACCTCATGCAGAGTTGACTCATTGGAAAAAAGCCTAATGCGGGGGGGGGGGGCGCTGAGGGGATTTGGGGCAGGAGGAGAACAGGATGACAGAGGATGAGATGGCTGGATGGCATCACCAACTTGATGGACATGCGTTTGAGTGAACACCGGGAGTTGGTGATGGACCACGAGGCCTGGCATGCTGTGATTCATGGGATCACAAAGAGTCGGACACGACTGAGCGACTGAACTGAAGTGACCCTAGGTTTGTTCTGGGTTTCACATATTTAGCTGTGTGACCTTGATCAAGTCACTTAACCTCAGTTTTCTCATCTGGAAAATTGGCACCATGATGATGCTTCAACCTTTTTAGATTGCATGTGTGCCTGCAAAGAGCAGGTGGCTCTGAGAGGGCTTTCTGGTTTCCTGAGTCTGGAACAAATACGAATTATTCTGCCACCTGGGGAGAAGGAAATCTTCTGTTTAGATTTTATGCCTGCCATCCCCAGAGTTAAATACTGATTCAAGCCAAATGACATCTATTTCTGAACCATAACACAGAACTCTGACTGAACAGATGCCTCTCTTTTCTGGCGTCCCACAAGAGCTAATGATCATTATATCAGATTACTCCCTTCCTTAGCCTTTCCAGTCAGCCTTTTCTTGCCAACTACTTCTAGCCTGAAATCAACTGCAAGGAGAGTTGTAAGGCTTTTCGTCTCTTTTCGGTTTCCCACATCTCCAGCAAGGCCAAACAAGTAGCTGTTATGGCTACTCATCATAGCAACAACTATGGCAACCTGCAGAGTCCAATCTCAGCCTGTTAAATTAAACTGTCCCCATTTGGCCCCTCATGGTGAAAATACCTACAGTGGCCTTAGAAACCTGCCTATGCCTGCTGTTTATCAGGAAATATGTGTGACCTGATCTAGTTTGCTTTCCCAAGCATGATTCCAACCATACATTTAAGGAACCAGACATTTAGTCATCTGACTATCCAGAGGAATTGACAAAAGCAAACCACCCATCGTTCATTTCTCACTTACCTCAAAACAATATTGAAGTGATCTACCACAACAATCTGATACATTGGCATGTACACTCTAGACGGGACACTTCATCTCTGGATTCATTTTCCACTTAGTGCAGAATGTCTACCATGAGCCTGGCATTGCAGCAGCTGGTCACCTGGTTTTTGTAGACTTAGCCCACTCCAGATCCCTTTCACAGCCGTCAGTAAAATCTAGAGAACAAACAGTCAAAGCTCCCACTTCTTCAGAAGACAGCTTTTGTGTTTTTTAGAATGTAATATTTGGTAACACATTCAAAATCTTGTGCTCCTTGCCTTGGATTCAAGGACTTGTACCAGAGGATGGGAAGCTTCCCCTTCCACCTAAATATTTCTCTAGTCCCACCAGGGCCAGAGGCTTCACTGGACCTGTGTCCTCACTGGTATTGTTCAGTTGCTAACTCATGTCTGATACATTGTGATTACATGTACAACAGCAAAACAGGCTTCCTTGTTTTTCATTATTTTGCGGAGTTTCCTTAAACTCATGTCCATTGAGTTGGTGACGCCATCACATCATTTCATCCTTTTGATACCTCTCCTGCCAACAATCTTTCCCAGCATCAGGGTCTCTTCCAATGAGCTGGCTCTTCACATTAGGTGGCCTAAATGTTGGAGCTTCATCTTCAGCATCAGTCTTTGCATTAAATATTGTTCTATCACTTCCAAAACAAAACTCATGTTTCCAATCACCTAATATATTGAGCATTGATAAGGTTTAATAGAACAGGGATATTGTCCCCTGGGAAATCCCAGCACTGCCACCCTTCCTTTCTCTTACTATTTTCTGAACCTGGAATAGAATTGCTTCCCTACAACTTCTCTTGCTTGAAAAGACCTACCAACCTATCATTGTCAGCTATCCAGAAACTGTTCCTTCCTCCTTCCTCAAAGACTTCTGCCTGCTCCCTGATTGTCCTCTGTACATCAGTTCAGAGGACTTGCTATATCATGCTAACTTCTTGCTATATCATGGGGTGCAGCACACCAGGCTTCCCTGTCCATCACCAACTTCTGGAGCTTGATCAAACTCATGTTCATCAAGCTGGTGATGCCACCCAACAATTTCATTTTCCGTCTTCCCCTTTACCTCCTGCCTTTATTCTTTCCCAGCATCAGGGATTTTTCTAATAAGTTGGTTCTTCCCATCAGGTGGCCGAAGTATTAGAGGTTGAGCTTCAGCATCTGTCCTTCCAATGAATATTCAGGACTTATTTCCTTTAGGGTGGACTGGTTGGATCTACTTGCAGTCCAAGGGACTCTCAAGAGTCTTGCCCAATACCACAGCTTAAAAGCATCAATGCTTTGGTGCTCAGCTTTCTTTATGGTCCAACTCTCACATCCATCACAACTTCTGGCAAAACCATAGCTTTAACTATACAGACCTTTGCTGTTAAACAATGTCTATGCTTTTTAGTATGCTGTCTAGGTTTTTCATAGCTTTATTTTCCAAGGATCAGCATCTCTTTTTTTCAGAGCTGCAGTCACTATCTCCAATGATTTTGGAGCCCAGGAAAATAAAGCTTGCCGCTGTTTTCATTGTTTCTCGATATATTTGCCGTGAAGTAATGGGATGGATGCCATAATCTTCTATCTTGTGATCTGTACATACCATATCAAGACCATCTCTAAGAAGAAGTGCAAAAGGTTGTCTGAGAAGGCCTTACAAATTACTTGCAGAAGAACAGAAGCAGGACGGAAAGGAGAAAAGAAAGACATACCCATCTGTATGCAGAGTTCCAAAGAAGAGCAAGGAGAGATTTTTTTAAAGCCTTCATAAGTTTTCAGTGCAAAGAAATGGAAGAAAACAACAGAATGGGAAAGATCTGAGATCTCTTCAAGAAAATTAGAGATAGGGAGGGAACATTTCATGCAAAGGTGGGCACAATAAAGGACAGAAATGATATGGACCTAACAGAATCAGAATATATTAAGAAGAGGTTGAAAGAATACATAGAAATGTACAAAAGAGATATTAATGACCCAGATAACCATGATGGTGTGATCACTCACCTGGAGCTAGATATCCTGAGATGCACATCGAGTGGGCCTTCAGAAGTATCACTAGCAGAAAGCAAGGGGAGGTGAAGGAATTGCAGTTGAGCTATTTCAGATCTTAAAAGATGATGCTGTTAAACTGCTGCACTCAGTATGCTAGCAAATTTGGAAAACTCAGTAGTGGCCACAGGACTGGAAAGGTCATATTCAATCCAATCCAAAAGAAAGGTGAGTTCAGAGAATGTACATCTCCCACACAGTTGCACTCATCTCACATGCTACCAAAGTAATTTCTCCAAGCAAGTCTTCAACAGTACATGCACTGTGAAATTCCAGATGTTCAAGCTGGATTGAGAAAAAGCCAAAGAACCAGAGGTCAAACTGACAACATCTGCTGGTTCATAGAAACAGCAAGAGAATTGCAGAAAAAACGCCTACCTCTGCTTCATCAAATATGCAAAAGCCGTTGACTGTGTGGATCACAACAAACTGTGGAAAACTTACAGAGACTGGAATACCAGACCATCTTATTTGCCTCCTGAGAAATCTGTATGAAGGTGAGAAGCAACAGCGAAAACTGAACATGGAACAGACTGGTTCCAAATCAGGAAAGGAGTATGTCAAGGCTGTATATTGTCACCCTGATTACTTAACTTATATGCAGAGTACATCATGAGAAATGCCCAACTGGATGAAGCAAAAACTGAAATGAAGATATCCGGGAGAAATATCAATAACTGCACATAATCAGATGACACCACCATCATGGCAGAAAGTGAAGAGGAACTAAAGAGTCTCTTGATGAAAGTGAAAGAGGAGAGTGAAACATCTGGCTCAAACTCCCCATTCAGAAAATGAATATCATGGCATTTGGTCCCATCACATCATGGCAAATAGATGGGAAAACAGTGGAAACAGTGAGAGATTTTATTTTGGGGGGCTCCAAAATCACTGCAGATGATGACTACAGCCATGAAATAAAAAGATGCTTGCTTGTTTGAACAAAAGCTATGACAAACCTAGACAGCATTTTAAAAGCAGAGACATTACTTGCTAAAACAGCTCAGTATAATCATAGCTCTGATTTTTCCTGTTGTCATGTATGGATGTGACAGCTGCACCATAAGGAGTGGTGAGCAATGAAGAATTGATGCTTTTGAACTGTAGTGTTGGACAAGACTCTTGAGAGACCCTTGGACTGCAAGGAGATCCAACCAGTCAATGCTATAGGAAATCAATCCTCAATATCCAATGGAAGCACTGAATATGAACCTGAAGCTCCAATACTTAGGCCAACTGTTGCAAAGAACAGACTCATTAGAAAAGACACTGTTGCTGGAAAAGATTGAAGGCAGGCAGAGAAGAGGACAACAGAGGATGATATGGTTGGATGGCATCACTGACTTGATGGACATGAGTTTGAGCAAGCTTCTGAAGTTGGTGAAGGACAGGGATGCCTGGCGTGCTGCAGTCCATGGGGTTGCAAAGAGTGGGGCATGACTGAGCGACTGAACTGAATTGAACAGACCCCATAGCAAACACTGTTTATAATTGGCATGTTTCTCCAGCAAAACTGGGGCTCCCTAAGGCCCCAACACATATCCCCAGTCAAGTCTGCACCCATGCACAGAAGTCAGTGCCTAGCATTCACAAGGCATTCAGTGAGTTCTGATTGCAGGGGGACCTCCATTTTGGTAGACATAGAGGAGCAAAGGACACATTTATCCTCTTGTCTCAAACAACTCCAAAATAGACAAGATAAATGAAAGAGTAGCTTTTTACATCAAACATCTGGCAGCAAAATGGATTCCTGGGGTGGGAGGGAGGAGCCAGCAAGGTGAGTTCTACAATAGCCTCAACTCTAGAAATAGTTTCCAACACATACATGGAGGGGGTATCTAGGCAGAGACAAACAGTCTCCCCAAGGATAGAGATTTGAGACTCTAGATAATTAAGAGTTCACAGGAGAAAGCTACACAGATAGAACTGTGGGAAGGTACAGATGATACCCTCCAGTTTTCAGTGGACAGTGTATAGTAATGGTAAGAATGATAGGGAACAAACCTTGAGCCCCAAATTGAGCCAAGTCTAATTGTGTCCTCACCCACCAGAGTGGAAATGATTCATAATTCCCATGACATCAGTAGGGCCTTGAAGACAATATTGTCTTGCTAGTGGGGATAATAAACCTGGTCTAAAGTCTGGTCTCATCTCAGCTAAAAAAAACTGAACAGCAAGCCTTCAAAAAGTACAACAGTTTCCAAGAAATTAACAATGTTTGTGAAGAGTGCCAAGAATAATTTATAATAATTAAAAAACATGCAGGATCCAAAGGGTAAAAATGACCACATTCAACATCCAATTTAAAATTTCCATATAAATTGTGAGGGTATTTGTCCTAGCTCCTTCACAGTATTGTAAAATAATTATCCTCTAACTAAGATATATAAATTTAAAAAGAAAAAAAATTCCAGATGTCCAAAGAAGCAAGAAAATATCCAAAATGAGGGGAAAATCAATCGGCAAAAACATGCTCAATCACTACAAACAAATCTCGATGATATTTGCTGAGTCTTTCACATACACCAGTGAAAGATTGTTTTCTCCTCTTTTACACTTCTGGCTCGTTTCAACCAACCATGGAACTTGTGCCACGTCCTGGAATCTTGGTCCTCTTTCACTTGCAGTGATATCCTAGTTCCATCAGTATATTGTAATGTAATTATTCTCAAATTAAGATAAATAAATTTAAAGAGAAAAAAATTCTGGATGTGCAAAGAAGCAAGAAAACATCCATAATGAAGGAAAAATCAATTAGTAAAAGCACAGTTAAAAATGTACATTACATAATTAGTGAGGAAGGACGTTAAAATACTTCAGTTCAGTTCAGTCACTCAGTAGTGTCCGACTCTTTGTGACCCCATGAATCGCAGCACGCCAGGCCTCCCTGTCCATCACCAACTCCAGGAGTTCACTCAGACTCACGTCCATCAAGCCAGTGATGTGATCCAGCCATCTCATCCTCTTTTGTTCCCTTCTCCTCCTGCCTGCAATCCCTCCCAGCATCAGAGTCTTTTCCAATGAGTCAACTCTTCACGTGAGGTGGCCAAAGTACTGGAGTTTCAGCTTTTGCATCATTCCTTCTTACTACAGCAATAATCCTTATATTCATGAAGCTGAAGAGTATTGAGTATGTTAAATAGAGACATGGAAAATACTAATGGAAAGAATGTGAGAAAAAATTAATTGTCCATCACAGAACATTGAAACAACTTTACGAATACTACAATATATGTAGATGGAATCCAACAGGAAGTTAGAAACAGGAGAATAGAGAAAAAAAACCTCATAATTACTGACTGAAAAATCTCCACATATTATGAAAGCTTTAAACCCACAAACACAGAAGCTCAAGTAACTCAAGGACAAGAAGTATGACAACTATACAAAGGCACATCATAATTCATTGCTTAAAACAATCAACCAAAGAAATGTAACCAGAAGGAAAAACAGACACAGCAGAACAAAAGATGGGAATGACAGCAGATTTGGCATAGGAAACAATGTTAGCCAGAGGACACTGGCACCACATCTTACAGTGCTGATAGAAATAGAATTGACTCAGAATTCTATACCCAAGAAAGATACATATCAAAAACAAGATAAATACTTTCTCAGACATACAGCAACTACAAGACTGCATCACCACCAACAGACCAATGTAATAAATGTTTTATAAAAGGTCTAAAGTCAGAAGGAATTTAAAAGGAAGGAGAAATCTGGATACAAAGAGTGAAGGAACAGAAACAAAATGATCAACATATAATATATATTAAAAGGTAATTATAATGAGTTTCCCAGTGGTCCAGTGGTTAAGGATCGGCTTTGCAATGCAGGGGATGCTGGTTTGTTTCTTCACCAGAGAACTAAAATCCTACATGCCACTGAGCAACTAGGCCTGCATGTCTCAAATAGTTTACACGATGCAAGTACTCCTCAAATAAAGAGTCCCTACCACAAGAAAGATCCTTCATGCCACACTAAGACCCAACACATCCAAGAAATGATAAATAAATATACAATTTAATAATTATTAATAATTATCATAATTAGTAATGATAGACTGGAAAGTTAATGATGCATACTATGGATCTTAAAACTACTTAAAAATAGTTACAGTTAATAAAGTGACAAAGTCTATGAAAGGGAATCATAAAAAGTACTCAGTCATAAAGAAGTCAGGGATAAAAAGAGGCATCGGAAGAAAGAACATGGAACAACCTGAAGATAAAGAGCAAGATGGTCCAATTAAACCCAACTAGAGTTAACCCCTCAGATGTGAACCCAGACTGAAGATACAATGCAGGCCCCTGATGACAGAGATCCCCATACACTGCACTCTGCAGCTGAAACAGAGCCTGCCAGGCTCCAGGGCCCCTTGTGCCTGGGCACAGAACAGCACCAAAAGTTTATATGGAACAGTAAATTAGAAGACTTCAATCATATGAAGTACATCCTCTGTTTATAAAGAAATTTCATTAGAAATCAATATTCACTGGACAGAAGAAGAAAAAGGTGCTAGCATAGTGTGGACCTTCCCTCCTTTACTATTCTAATTCTTTCCATGAAGGAGCAGATAAATTGACAGGACTTACATCTCTTCAATACTAGATATACTTGACCTGGGACACATGTTCAATTGTCATGGTTCATTCTCCTCTCTTTGCTCATACTGAGCAACAGAGACTGCTCCTGTAAACCACAGCTCAGTCACTACAAACAAATCCAGATGATATTTGCTGAGTCTTTCACATAAACCAGTGAACACTTGTTTCCCCCTAATTCCCACTCCTGGCTCTTTCCAACCAACCATGGCTCTTGTGCCACGTGCTGGAATCCTGGTCCTCTGTCACTTGCAGTGATGTTCTCATACACCAGGCCTCAATTATGCTCCATGCAATTCCTATTCAGAGTGGTCATAATACATGCAAAAATGGAAAGAACAGGCAGCTCCTTACTCTCCTCTCTTGTTCATTCACTACATACATTCACTGAACACCTGTGTAGCGAGTCTGTTACAAACAAACCTTCAAGTTGAAAACTTTCAAACATGTAAAAGTGTAGTTTAATGTGCAATCACATCAGTTAGTTCACAGATCTGACACACATGGTTGTGGGCACATCCCAGACAAGTGGGTGTGCTTTTGTGTACTTTACTCTACAGAACTGTATGGAGTACAATAAGTGTTAGTTGCTCAGTAGAGCCTGACTCTTCTTGACCCCATAGACTGCAGCCCACCAGGCTCCACTGTCCGTGAGATTTTTCCAGCAAGGATATTGGAGTGCGTTGCCAAATCCTTCTCCAGGGGATCTTTGCAACCAAGGGATTGAGCCTGGGTCTCCTGCACTGCAGGCAGATTCTTTGCCGACTGAGCTACAAGGGAAGCTGATGGAGTACAATAGTGCAGTATTTTTAATTCAAGCCTATGATGATTGAAAGGAAGCGTAAATGGAGTGGTAATATAGATGGTACTACCATTCTATTTTTAAAAGTGTGCTTAGTTCAGCTGTGTTCTAATTTGTCAACATATGGACTATAGTCAGCCAGGCTCCTCTTGCCATGAGGAGTCTCCAGACCAGAATACTAGAGTGGGTTGCCATGCCCTCTCCAGGTACTGCAAGATTAAAAATGTTTTTTTATTGTTTGTGTTTGTTTTTTATGTATTATTTGTGTGAAAACTATCATAAACTATTAAACTGGTGTAACATATAGCCATCTGTTTTAGTTGGCTGTCTAAGTAACTTTGCTGGACTTATGAAGAAATTGGAATTTTTGAACACCCTTTTGAAATGTAACTTGTTCATACACAGGGGACTTACTGTCCTGCTAAAACCTGTGGATACAAAAGTAATTGCATCCCCTCCAAGTCCAAAAAAGTAACATTCATGTTTGGGATTTTAGAGGAAACGTGAGATCTTGATAATTCTAGGCATATCAGTACTTCAATAGACCTTGATCATGAGAAACTAATATTAAAGTAGACATAGTCATTGTGTTTCAACACACATCTAGAAAGTGTTGCTAACTCCTCAGTACTGGATCTTGTAATGATTGTTACTGGATAGTGAAGTGATGTGAACAGGAATAAGGAAGGTGAGACAGGAACGTCAGAATGTGAGATAACACAGACAAGGTATTTAGAAGCTGAAGAACTGAGAGAGATTTGGGACCTGAGTTGGAAAAGCAGTTTTCAAAACAACTTGGTTCCTGTGGTATGTATAATCCTCACTTCAGTCCTTAGAAGATTTTTACTGACCAGTCTGACTTTTTTTTTTTTTTTCCCTGGAGCACAGTTCAGATCCACCCATCTGTCTCTCATTGCTGATTCTTCCACACTGTGCCCAGCTGTTCAGCCTAATATATTCAGAAAAGGTTTGTTCTTTAAGGCAGACACTGCTGGCTGACTACAAAATGATCTATTCTCTGCTTCTCTTTCAAAACTGAAAATAGTTTGTTATATAGCCATGAGCCCAGTAGCTACAGGACTGCATTTCCTACCCACCCGTGCTCTTGGTCATGGCTGGTGACTGAGACACAAGCTGACCTATAAGAGGGATTTCTTGGAAGACTGCATTCAAGGAGCTGATTTAGCTGAGAGATGAGTCTCTTCCCTCCTTACCTTCTTCCTAACTGCTCCCTGGATTTTAGCTGTGATTGCTGGAACTCCTGCAGTTGTGTTAGACGATCATGTAACGTTGGAGATAAATACCATCCAAGCTCTCACTGGCCCACCTCAATCTTTGTTTCAGTGGGAGAGAAAAATCAAGTTTATCTTGCTAAAGTTATGGTTGTTTATTATTTTGCAATGTGCATCCAAACTAATCATGATACTACTATGCATTTAATGTGATATAGCCTTTTATTTTGTTGGGTTTAGTGAATATATTTATATTTTACATTTCTCTTATGTTTTATTTAATAAATTGATTCACCAAGCACAGGTATACCTAAATTGATTAACTGCAAAATTATAATTATAAGCATACTTTACTATAGATTTTGCATTTATATACTTTCTGATCTTCTTTCCTTTCTTGTTTTCTCCATATTTGTACATCCAGGGCCATTTCCTCTCTTACAGCCTCATCCGTATCCATATCCACAGGCAAAAACAGGCTGAAAGATGTGTGGGGAGAACCAAACAAGAATGAATTACAGGCACATGAATGAAGGGTGGTGGCCTTTGTTACTCATCATGAATGTTCTGTAGTTGAATCACATTTCCCTGCCCTTCTGTGGACTCAATACACCCAGGTTTGCCATGACCATGAAGATACTTAAGCCCATGGAATTTGAGTACAGATGATATGGCACTTCCAAATGGAAGTATTATTTTCTCTCCCACTAGTTGGAATGAAGATGTAATGATAAGGGCTGGAACAGCCATATTAGACCAGAGGTAAGTAGCACAGGTGGAAGATGTAACAAGAAAGAAGTGGGTCCCATTTCTGTGGAGGGTCCTGCATTTATATTATATGAAAGAAAATTAAAATTGTATTGCATTTAAGGCAATGTTATTTAAGGTTCAATTACAGTATTTGAACCTGTAACCTAAAACTCATAATGGAATAACTGATCAGTCTGTTAGCCTTGTCTTGACATTAGAGTCTGGTATAATGAGACAAGATTTACTGATGTATACTTACAAGTGAGTTAAGTGACAGCCCTGCCCTCTGGAAGCTGTGGTCTAGTGTGGGTTTCAGAAACTCAAGCAAGAACAAAGCGACATGGCGGGGACAGCTTCAAGATGCTGTAGGAACACTTGGGAGGGGAACCTAAATCAGTCCTGGTCTCACGAGGTTGCTTGAAGTAGCGGACAATCCTCTATTGGTCTCCTTAAAAAATAGTCAAGGTGCCAAGTTTCATGTAAAAGTTATGTATTTCAAATTCCTTCCAGAGGATTTTCCTTTTTGATCCACTGCTTAAGATATGCATTTGAGATCTGGCTTGGCAAGATTTTAAATGTCCCAGGGCAACTAAACCAGCAGGCCACAACTACTGAGACTGAGTGCCCTAGAGCCTGTGATCTGCATCAAGAGAAACATAGGCTTGAAAAGCCAGTGTACTGCATTTACAGAGCAGCCCCAGCTCGCTGCAAATAGAGAAGTCCTGAGCAGCAATGAAGACCTAGTGCAGCCAAAATTTTTTCCAAAAAAATGGGGAAAATAACAATAACACAAGAATTGTGGGAGACTTTAATATCCCACTCACACCTATGGATAGATCAACTAAATGGGGAAATAACAAGGAAACACATATTATAAATGATACCTTAGACCGGTTAGACCTAATTGACATCTATAGGACATTTCACCTGAAAACAATGAATTTCACCTTTTTTGGAGGTGCACATAGAACCATCTCCTAGATAAAGTACATCCTGGGCCATAAATCTAGCCTTGGCAAATTCAAAATAATTGAAATAATTCCAAGCATCTTTTCTGGTCACAATGCAGTAAAATTAGATGTCAACTACAGGAGAAAAACTATTAAAATTCCAACATATGGAGGGTGAACAGCATGCTGCTGAATAACCAACAATTCACGGAATAAATAAAAAAGGAAATCAAAATATGCATTCAGTTCAGTTCAGTCCAGTCACTCAGTCGTGTCTGACTCTTTGCAACCTCATGAATCACAGCACGCCAGGCCTCCCTGTCCATCACCATCTCCTGGAGTTCAATCAAACTCACGTCCATTGAGTCAGTGATGCCATCCAGCCATCTCATCCTCTGTCGTCCCCTTTTCCTCCTGCCCCCAATCCCTCCCAGCATCAGAGTCAACTCTTCGCATGAGGTGGACAAAGTCCTGGAGTTTCAGCTTTAGCATCATTCCTTCCAAAGAACACCAGAAATGAATAAAAATGAAAACATAACCACCCCAAAACTATGGGACACTGTAAAAGCAGTGTTAAGGGGCAGGTTCATAGCAATACAGGCTTACCTCAAGAAACAGGAAAAAAAAGTCAAATAAATAACCTAACTTTGCACCTAACACAACTAGAAAAGGAAGAAATGAAGAACCCTAGGGTTAGTAGAAGGAAAGAAAACTTAAAAATTAGGGCATAAATAAATTTAAAAGAAATAAAGGAGACCATAAGAAAAATAAACAAAGCCAACAGCTGGTTCTTTGAGAGGATAAATAAAATTGAAAAACCATTAGCCAGACTCATCAAGAAACAAAGGGAGAAGAGTCAAGTCAACAAAATCAGAAATGAAAATGGAGAGATCACAACAGATAACGCAGAAATACAAAGGATCATAAGAGACTACTATCAGCAACTATATGTCAATAAAATGGACAACAGGGAAGAAATGGACAAATTCTTAGAAAAATAAAGTTTCCAAAACTGAACCAGGAAGAAATAGAAAATCTTAACAGACCCATCACAAGCACAGAAATTGAAATTGTGATCAGAAATCTTCCATCAAACAAAAGCCCAGGACCAGATGGCTTCACAGCTGAATTCAACCAAAATTTAGAGAAGAGTTAACACCTATGCTACTCAAACTCTTCCAGAAAATTGGAGACAAAGACAAACTGCCAAACTCATTCTATGAGGCCACCATCGCCCTAATACCAAAACCAGACAAAGATGCCACATATAGGCCAATATCACTGATAAACATAGACACAAAAACCTTAAAAAAATTCTAGCAAAGAAAATCCAACAACATTTTAAAAGATCATACATCATGACCAAGTGGCCTTTATCCCAGGAATACAGGGAGTCATCAATATCCACAAATCAATCAACATAATTTATCACATTAACAAATTGAAAAATAAGAACCATATGATTATCTCAATAGATGCAGAGAAGGCCTTTAAAAAAATTCAACATCCATTTATGATAAAACCCTCCAGAAATCAGGAAGAGCAGGAACATACCTCAACATAATAAAAGCTTTATATGACAAACCCACAGTAACATGATCCTCAATGGTAAAACATTGAAAGCATTTCCCCTAAAGTCAGGAATAAGACAAGGGTGCCCACTCTCATCATTACTATTCAACATAGTTTTGGAAGTTTTGGCCATAGCAATCAGAGCAGAAAAAGAAATAAAAGGAATCCAGACTGGAAAAGAAGAAGTAATACTCTCACTGTTTGCAGATGACATGATCCTCTACATAGAAAATCCTAAAGATTCCACCCGAAAATTATTAGAGCTAATGAATGAATATAGTAAAGTTGGAGGATGTAAATCAACACAGAGAAGTCCCTTGCATTCCTATACACTAATAATGAGAAAATAGAAAAGAAATTAAGAAAACAATTCCATTCACCATTGCAATGAAAAGAACAAAATACATAGGAATATATCTACCTAAAGAAACAAAAGACTTATATATAGAAAACTGTAATACACTGGTGAAAGAAATCAAAGAGGACACTAATAGATGGAGAAATATGCCATGTTCATGGATCAGAAGAATCAATATAGTGGAAATGAGTATAGTATCCAAAGCAACCTTTACATTCAATGCAATCCCTATCAAGCTACTAATGTTATTTTTCACAGAACTAGAACACATAATTTCACAATTTGTATGGAAATACAAAAAACCTCGAATAGCCAAAGCAATCTTGAGAAAGAAGAATGGAACTGGAGGAAACAATCTGCCTGACTTCAAGCTCTACTACAAAGCCAAGGACCAAGGTAACAAAGTTTAATAAAAGGCTATCCTTCCACTGTCAACCCAGAAGAAACAGCCCGAAATATTGCTTTCCTGCTTCTACATGGAGGCAGATATGCTGATAAAATCGGAACCAGACTTGAGGGGCAAAGGGAAAGGAACTTCCACCCTGGTGCTTGCAGACATCTGAGAGCTACCCAGCAGTGGATGCAGTTGAGCTTTCTCTCATCTTTCCCTTCCTGGAAGTCTCCTAGCCTGGGAACCAGAGTTCCTGGGTCCCAACTCTTCACTAAGTTATCTGAAGCCTTAAGGTGAGTCATACACCCCAGGGTTCAGTTTCCCATCTCTTGGATGAGGGAGACTGGACTTGCTCCAGAGCACTTGTTCCAGACTGAAGCTCAGTGCCAATCAGTGGACAAGTGGCTCAGAGGTGGGTGTTGCTGAGGATGCTGAGGCTACCTCTGGTGGTCAGGAGGCTGTAACTGTCTGGTGATATTCATGGGTCCTGGGCTTAGGACTGGGAGTGGTAGACCACTTGGCACACAGCTGCTGTGACACCTAGGACCTTAGAGGCCTTGCTCCCTGGAACTTACCATCATTCGGGTTCTGTGGGATGAGATCAGGTAGTTATAAGTAAAAAGATACCAATGGGGAAGCTTGTAAAATCCACAGCAGGACCCAAATTAGGCCAATGAATCATCTCTCCTAAAAAACTCTGGGAACAAGATATGCCAGGACTCTTAGACAAATTTTGTAGTATTTTAAATACTATTTAAAGTAGGTCATCTTTTGAATGAACTGCCATTTGCTCTCTGCCTTGGGATGATACCTACAGTTAGAGTGGAATCCAAGGGCTCCTGAGGGAGGCTGTCCCTCATCTCATGACTTATTAGCAGTGAGTACAGCTCTATCCTCTTCATATCTGGAGCAGAAATTGAAGCAGGAAGTATGTGACCTCCAAGTTTAACAGGAAGACTCAGGTACATCTGGCCCTCAGGTAGGCACTATTCTTTTCCCAGTGCTTCTTCCTTCCCTCCAGCGTC
Source organism: Ovis canadensis (assembly GCF_042477335.2). Lineage (NCBI taxonomy): Eukaryota > Metazoa > Chordata > Mammalia > Artiodactyla > Bovidae > Ovis > Ovis canadensis. The sequence goes on along the minus strand of NC_091265.1, from coordinate 53,681,731 downwards.
CTGTGCAAACTGCCCACCTCCTGGTTAATGGGTTGTGAATTCCTCCTCCCTTCTCTTGCAAATATCCATGCAGTCTCACTTGTGCCTTCCTCACTAGCCAGGCCCTATCCCTCACCTGCAGATGGCAATAAAGAAGGGAAAACCAAGGAGGGGTCTGCCCAGATCGTTGTTTCTAAAAATGTATGCATTCTTTCTCTTTTCAGACCCTGTCCTGAGTCATCAAGATCTCCAACTAGATGACTCTAGCTTAACAGGGAAGTGGAGATGCAGATAGTGTTAGAGGTAAGCTTGTCAGGTATGGGTGGGGGGAGGGGATGGTTTTCAGATGACAACAGAAGAGTTGGAGGAAGGAGCATGTGGTCCTCCAACCACTCACTCATCGGGGACCTGCCTGAATCTGCTATCTTGGGCCCCTCAGGGTATCACTAAGACAGAAACTTCATTCTATAAACTTCTTACTACAAAACTATTTATAGCAAATATAAGAAAGAAGATGGTCATGAACCATATATTTCATCATTTGGCATCAATAACTACAAAACTAACCTCTTAGTCCCACAGGTTGTCATAGACCGGAGACTATGCAATATCAAGGTGGTGGACAATTGAGTTCCTGTTGAAGACATTCTTGACTGGCATCAGGTCTTTTTCTTCTTGCTATGTTCTCATTTGTGGTGGGGAAAGAGAAGTAGGAAGAGGGAGAATAAGAGAGAAAAGGAGGGAAAGGATAATCCCATCATGGGGGACCACCATCAAACTCTATGTCAACTTGCTCACCTCCCAAAAGCCCTACTTCTTAATACCATCACATTGGAGTCAAGGGTGGACACAATTCAATCCATATCTGCTGTGCAGATCTGTTTTTAAATCAAGACAGACCCTCATTTCATTCTCTCTTTTACTCCTTATTCATTTTTCCTGAAGTGTTTTATGGACGAGATGAACATTTCACAAAATATACATAATGATTATTGGGGTCAAATGATACAATGTGAAAAAAAATGCTCTTTTGTCCCTAATAAAATAAACATCTAATATCCAGTCCATGTACAAATTTTGCTGATGCTCAAAAAGCAGATGTCTTTTCACAGTTTATTGAGAGAATGTAGTCATATGTTGCACTTGGTTGTTCTCCTTTAAGATTAATCACTGCTCCTCTCCCGATTTGAATGCCGTTATTTGTTCAGAAACTGGAAAGAAGCAGGGTGGTCTGTCTTAGAGAATGTCTCACTATTGGGTTTAGAGCAGGAGTCCACAATACCAGCACAGTGGGTCAGGACAAGTACCAGTCCTGGATCTATTAGAAACCAGACCTCCACAGCAGGAGGTGAGCTGCAGGCCAGTGAGTGAGCCTTCATCTGTACTATAGCTGTTCCCCATCACTCTCCTCATCCTCAGAAGGGATAGTCTAGCTTGTTTTCCTGGAACTGTTTGTAATTACATAACCTATGCATAATAGAAACAAAAATAGCATAAATATTGGTGATTATTTTCCTTTCTCAGAGCTCAGAATCTTTTGAGTTGGTGCCCTAGCAGTCTATCACAGTGACAAATTAGATGTTGCCTATTAACATTTGGACACATTCAGCCAGCTAAAAATTACATATTAAAAAACTAAGATCATGGGATCCAGCCCCATCCTTGATGGCAAATGGAGAATTTTTCAGAGGAGCAGATGTTTTAAAATTCACAGCATCTCTCAAATGGAACCCAAATTCCCCTCCCAGGTTGGTCTAACCGTCTGTGGGCCACTGAAGAAAGAGCCCAGCCTCAATTCTTCTCTGAGGATCTTAATGCAGTGGACCCCATCCCAGTCCTAGCCCCACTTCATGTATCTATAAGTGGGAAACTCTTCTCTCCCACTCATTGTGGACCTTGTAAGTACTGACCATCTGTTCCGTCTAACTTTCATGGATTCCTGGTTTGAGATGCCTTTTGATGGCATCTTGGGTTTGAACTACCCCAACATATCCTTCACTGGAGCCATCTCCATCTTTGACAAGCTGAAGAATCAAGGTGCCATTTCTGAGTCTGTTTTTGCCTTCTACTTGAGCAAGTAAGTCTGAGATGGACAATCTCTTTCTCCAAATTAGTTGTAAGATGCTTTCAGTTGCAAGAAAATTATAGAAAATTTGGTAAAGAATTATCCTGAGAGATAATCTAACCCACCAAAACTATGGTCCCAGGGCCCTACCTGACATCACCCCCTGGCTTTTATAAATAAATTTTATTGGAACACAACCCAGATCCTGGGCTCAAGACCACTAACTTGGTCTAGGGGGGTGAGTGAGGAGGAAGCCTAATGGAAGGCAACAGGAAACAAGTTGAAGGACAAGGCATTAGGATTTGCTTATGAATTTGATAAGGAAGGAAGGGGAAGGATGGTGGCTATCTTCCCTTCCTCATTATCATTTCACTTGGAGCCCAGGTCCAGCTACCCAATTTGTAGGAGCCAGTGAAAAATGAAAGTGTGGGACACAAAAGTGTGGGACCCCCTTGTTCAAGAAATATTAGGCATTTCAAGACAGGGAAAGCAGAGATGGGGTTCCTTCTGAGTGTGGGGCCCTTTGGAGAGTAGAGGTCACAGGCCAGTGTAACCAATTCTGGATGACCTTAACCCACATCCTTAGAACTCGCAGGCTTTATTTTCCTGAAAAATGACAAGGTGGACAAGGAGAAAGCCAATATGCTTCAGCACCGTGTCCTCTGAGTGGTTCTGAGCATTCAGGGCACAGGAAGTAGGGTATCTTCAGAAGATATAGTGGGTGGATCAGGTGACTCAGCTTCTAACCTCCTCTGTGCCACTCATTAGCCAGTAACCGACCTCAGTCTGAATCTCAATTGCTCCTACCTCGATTTCTGCAACTCTATATAGGGACCTTATTAGGGCCTGGATGGGTGGACTAGCACGGCTCTCAGACAGTGCTGTTGTTACTGTCCTCCAAGGATTCCCCCTCCCTCTTCTCTGCTCTCTACACATGCAGGGTGAAACACAGTGTGGTGATGTTTGGTGGGGTGGATAAATTCTACAACCAGGGAGTGCTCAACTGGGTACCATTGATCCACACAGGCAACTGGAATGTACATATGGACCTGTAAGCCTCTCCCTCTGAGGGTCAGCCCAAGTGATGCTCTTGCTACTGTACATGGGCACAGGCAGACACACGCAAATACATTCTCAGACACAGAATCACACAAAAATATACACCACTCACAACAACACAGACAGACAGACAGACACATGCAAACACACAAGCAGACACCTATAAACATGCACAGAGACACACATAAACATGCATAGCTAGTCAGAGACACACAAGCACTCACAGAGACAAAAACAAACACATATACAAACAAACACACAAGCAGACAGATATGCAAACAACCCATGGGTTCATAATCCCCAGGACTTCTGACCAGGGTACTAAAAGGGTCTGGAGAAGTTTGTGCAGATGGGAGAGAATTGCACCCACTTCCCTGTGAGGCATGGAGTATGGTTAGAGGACTCTACAGTGTGGTGAACAGAAGCATAAGATGACCAACTGTCCAGGGCTACCTGGGACACAGGAAGTTCTTAGTACAGATAAATGTCATTTTAAAAACAGGGAAAGTCCTGAGCAAATGGGGAGACTGGTTTCCTAAGGGAGCAACTACTGAGCAGGGTAGAGAGATTTGCTGAAGTCTTAAGACATAAAAGCAACTAATAAAAAAGACACCCCAAGTTCATGGGCACACAGTGGGGCAGGGGCTATAACAGAGAATCAGGAAGGTAGGATCCAGGATTGAATTGAGGACAAGAGGCATAATTGATAGGATTCTGTGTGATACCCTCAGACAAAAGCTGACCCGTTCTTTGGAGTGTCTGTGGGCTTGCCATATATTTTCAGGCCAGGGACTGAGGGTCTGAGCTGGTTGTAGGAGCAGTGCTGGCAGAAACCCTCTCCCAGAGGAGCCCCTGTCTCCCACCATTATGACAGTCTACTGCCCCCGCGAATCTCCATCTGCATTCTGCGACTGACCCATTATTCGTTCCCCACCAGATACGGCTCTCTGGGTATTTCTCATTCATTATTCTCACAGCCTTCATTCACAAGCCAAACAGACAAGCCTTGGGCATCCACTGTGTGCCAGACACTTTAAGGAGGCAATGAGAATGAAACTTGCCCTCAGTCTAAGAAGGCAGATGCACAGGAAATGAGACACACACATAATTAATTGTGACTTTGGTACATGCTAGACATGAGGAAGTGTTTACAGAGACTATCAAGGAAGGAGACTGATCAACACTGGGGGAAAGACTTCCCTGAAACCATGACAATTAAGCTGGAATCTGGAAGATGAGAAGAAATTTGCTAGTCAAAGGGGAGGTGGCTCCTCTAGGAAGGAAAACCAGCTTGAGTCAAGGTTCAAAAGAGCCTGGTGTATTCAAGCACTGCATTCAAGAATGTCAAGGAAGGTGCCATGTCGGGAGCAAAGAGAAAGAGGGCAAGAGACAAAAGGCTGTTTAGGAGACAGTCAGGAAGGGGGCACCTCTGGGGAGACTTAGAGTGACCTTGATGCCTGCTTTGTCACACTGTCTCTCAGCATCTCCATGGAAAGAAAGGTTATTGCTTGTTCTGGCAGCTGTGAAGCCCTTGCTTGTTTTGGCGGCTGTGAAGCCCTTGTGGATACTGCGATATCACTGATCCTTGGCCCAAGAAGACGGGTCAAAAACATTCAGAAGCTCATCGGCCATGGGGTTCTGTGGTGAAGGGTCATGCCACAGGGTCGCTCCCAGTCTACACGCACAAGAAGCATCCCCAGGGCCAACCTCTCTCCCTCTCTCTCTAACAGCACTACGTTTCATGGTTTGCAGTCAATACCCTGTCCTCTATTATCCTTACCATCAATGGTATCAACTACCCAGTCCCAGCTCAAGCCTACATCTTCAAGGTGAGGGGAGAAGCCTGAGGGGTGGTTCTCAAATAGGAACTTGAAATAACACTTGGGCTGCTGCTGGGAGAACGGCGCCCTCTTCAGGCCATCGCCCACTATTGCAGAAGCTGCTGAGCCCTGTGGCTGGGCCAGAGCCTCCCACAACATGAACAACCTGAGAGTAAAGGGCCGTCTGGGACACTGATCATCCTGAAATAAATGTGGAGACACCACGCCATGCTGGCATGGTGGGAGTCACAAGGAGAGGGGAACACTCAGGTCCTCAGTGTTCAAAGAGCTTCAGTTCAATCTGAACCCTCAGATGGATGAACATGGAAGGTCAGCTCTAGCAGTCCCTGAATAAGTCATGTGACAAGGAGAATGGCTGGGGACAGTCCCAGTGTGATGTCCCACCATAGGGATTAACAGTCTCCTTTCCCTTCTTGCAGTTTTCCTGGTTTGGATGATAAATTACAAGGTCACCCTAGTTCTCGGATCCATCTTCCCATAGCTCTGGCCGGGTGTTCCCTTTGTGAGTCAGGCTACCCAACCCCTCTGAAGGGAGGCTGGATACTAATGAGAATAAAGGGTTCACAGTGACTGCTCAACCCCGGCACTGAGTGGAGGATTCATGTCAGCTCCCTAGGGGAGTTCAGAGCTGGCTGATGGGCTCGAAGAAAACTTTGAGGAAGGGAGGGAATTTCAGGAATTCTAAAACTGTAAACTCATGGAGCCATATGGAGGGTTGCTTGGTTCTAGGCAAAACTGCACTGGATTCCATGCAAATGACATCCCAAGATGCTCTGCACTGGGGCACCGGGGACTTACTCGGGGTGATGAGGGCTACAGACTGACCAGTGGGATGGGGAACCAGAGTACCTTACCCAACCAAACCTGGAGTGTCCAAGGAGGGTGAGTGCGGGCCAAAGGAGGATTCCCAGAATTCCTAAATTAAGTTTTCAAGAACGTGTTGTGGGCACAGCTCTGTATAAGATGGATAACCAACAACGAATTACTGTGTAGCACAGGGAACTCCACTTAATTATATGACAACTTGGATGGGAGGGGTATTTTGGTGACCAGGATACATGGATACATATGGTTGAGTCTGTTTACAGTCCATCTGAAACTCAGAATATTGTTAATCAGATATCCACCAATACAAAATAAAATTGTTTAATAAAGTATGGATTGTGGGGATGCAGGAGGAGAACCAGCATCTCTGAAGAGAAAACAAAGAGCAGGAGTCAGAAGGAAAGAAACAGGGAGAGAGGAGAACTATGGACACTCTTTTTCTTTACCAAAATTTTATTGAAGTGTGGCTGTTGTTCAGTGTTGTGTTAAGTTCTGTTGCACAGCATTGTGACTCAGTTATACACATATGGAAATATATATTCTTTTTCTTATTCTTTTTCATGTGGTTTATGACTGGATACTTAATATATTTCCTTATGCTCTACAGCAGGACTTTGTTGTTTATCATTCCTCTGTATCCCCAACTCCCAGTCCTTCCCTCCCCTACACCCTTCCTCATGGAAACCTCATGTCTTGGCCCTTTTTGGTTGTGGATGAACTCTCATATCCCCTGCTAAGGAGAAACTCCCTTGATACTTACCAAAAGAGGGAGATAAAATCAAGAATTGTGCTAGGTTATGATATTTGTGGGAGTCAAATATAAGGGCTCAGGCTGACTGGTGTGTGTCTCTGACTCCCCCAAGATTCTAGAGGCCACTGCTATACCACGTTTAAAGAGAACACAGTGAGGACATCTAGAGAGAACTGGATCCTGTTTGACGTCTTGCTGAGGCTGTATTTCTCAGTTTTTGATGGAGGAAATGACAGGATTGGCCGGGCACAGGCAGTATAAATGCTTGGTGTGGTTCAGAAATCAATAAGGGTGCTCCGAGCAAACTTTAAATCACACTTAGGGTACTCCTGCCCAGGATGCTGTGAACTGTATTTGTTGGTCTGCACACCCAATTCTCAGTAAAGAATAAAAGGTTTCACTCGTAATGGTGCTGAAACAAAGAAGTGCCTCCGTTTGTGTCTGGGAGGTGTACAATGATTGGGAAGGATCTAGAACAAAGTCTGAATCACAGTTGTGAGGAGCCCACCTCCAACTGGCTTCAAGGAAAAGGGAGACTCTCTGAAATGATTCTGGGAATCCAGGACACAAGACTCAGAGCAAATACAAAGATCTCAGTGACCGGACCCAAGAAATCAGAAGTCATCAGCTTCTATTTCACACCCTCACTCTTTCATTCCCTCTTCTTTGATGGTATTAGGCTGACAGCTATCTTCCTAAAGCTTCTACACCTAGTGAGGGAGTCCAAGCTACCTACCCCAGGGTTTTATATCCTGAAGACATCTCCAATAAGGAAAGAAAAGATAGAAGACATCAGAGTTCAAGGGTGTTCTCTGAATGACCCACCTCAGATCACATGTGCAGTCCTAGATCAGCCAACCTGGCAGCACCATGCGATCCTATGACTGCCTTTAGATGCTCTTGGGGTCTGACCCAGCAGCACTCATGATTGTCAATTCCCTCCAGAACTACATGATTGAAGCTGGGGAGAGACAGCCCCTAAGAAAGTGACTGGGAGATAATCTAGGCCATGGAAGAGTTTGTGATGACCTACCAACTCCACCACGTCCTCATTCAGTGGAATTATAAGGGGTAATGAAATAGACTCTCTTCATCCCATCTCAGATGAACTTATCACTGGGCTTCACCTCCAGGGGAGTTTGAGTGAGGTACTTCATGGAGAGCTGGTTCCCTTTTGTCCCATACCCAGTCACCAGCTCTCTGCCACATATGCCTGCTCTGTTCTTTCCAGTTCTACTTGGTAAGTGATGGCCCCAGTAGATCCCTGAGCCATCGCCCTCCTCCAGAGACCAGAATGACCCTTCCTTGGCCTCCAATGCTGCTGGGGAGAATGCAACACATGTATCAGGAGACCCAGGGAACACAGAGCCTTCAGCCGTTCTGAGCTTCTCCATAGGTGGGGCTACAAACTGTTTGCTTGGACCTGCCATGGTTAGGCTTTTTGCAGTGGACACATCCGTTCTTTCCACCTGGAGGCCCTCAGTAGGTGCCTCAGCTGAGTCAGCAGGGGTCACAGGTTGATTTCCTTTCAGATTGACTGGTTTGATCTCCTTGTTGTATAAGGGATTCTCAAGTATCTTCTCAAGCACCACAGTTCAAAAGCTCAATTCTTTGGCATTCATCATTTCTTGTGGCCCAGATCGCATATCTGTAGTTGATTACTGGAAAAACCATAGGTTTCGCTCTACAGACCTCTGTAGCAAAGTGAATCTCCACTTTTTAATACACTGTGCAGGTTTTTCATAGCCTTTCTTCCTTCAAAGGAGCAAGTGTGTTTTAATTTTGTGGCTGCAGTCAAGGTCCATAGTGATTTTGGAGCCCAAGAAAATAAAATCTGCCACTGTTTCCACTTTTCCATCATCCATATGCCATGAAGTGGTGGGACTGGATGCCATGAATGGTGAGTATCTTTTTGTGAACAGTTTTTAGAATGTTGAGCTTTAGCTAGTTTTTTCATCTCGTCTCCTTATCACGAGGCTCTTTAGTTTTTCTTTGCTTTCTGCTATTAGGGTAGTGTCATCTTCATAACTGTGGATGTTGATACTTCTCCCAGCAATCTTGATTCCAGCTTGGGATTTATCCAGAACAGCATATTGAATGATGTATCTTACATATAGGTTACATAACCAGAGTGACAATGTATACCTTGTCATGCTAGTGTCTCAATTTTGAATTTTCAATTTTTCGGTGTCTGATTCTAACTGCTGCTTTTTGACCTACACACAGACTTGTTAGGAGAAAGGTAAGGTGATCTGGTACTCCCATTTCCTTAAGAATTTTCCAGTTTGTTGTGGTCCACACAGTGAAAGGCTTTAGCATAGTCAGTGAAGCACATGGAAATGTTTTTTCTGGGATTCCCTTGCTTTCTCTATGATCCAATGAATGTTGGCAATTTGATCTCTGGTTGCTCAAACCAGTTTGCATATCTAGAAGTTCTCTGTTCATGTACTGTTGAAACTTAGCTAGAAGGATATTGAGCATTACCTTGCTAGCAAGTGAGATGAGCACAATGGCATGACAGGTTGAACATTCTTTGGAATTGCCTTTCTTTCGGATTGGAATAAAAACTGACCTTTACTAGCACTGTGGTCGCTGATGAGCTTTCCAAATTTGCTGACATATTGAATGCAGCACATTTACAGCCTCATTCTATAGGAACCTTAAACAGCTCAGCTGGAATTTCATCACCTTCCTTAGCATTTCTTGTAGTGATGCTTCCTCAAGCACACTTGATGTCATACTCCAGTATCTGGCTTTATGTGAGTGACCTAGCAACATCCCTATCTTGGTCATTATGACCATTTTTGTGTAGTTCTTCTGTGCTTTCTTGCCACCTCTTGTAATCTCATCTGCTTCTGCTAGGTCTTTGACTTCTCTGTCCTTTATTGTGCCCATCTTTGCATGAAGTGTTCCTCTAGTATCTCCACTTTTCTTGAAGAGATCTATACTCTTTACAATTCTATTGTTTTCCACTAATTATTGCACTATTTACTTATGAAGACTTTCTTATCTCTCCTTGCTATTCTCTGAAAGTCTGCATTCCATTGGGTATATCCTTCCCTTTCTCCTTTGCCTTTCACTTCTCTTATTTTCTCAGCTATTTTTAAGGCCTCCTCATGCAACCACTTTGCCTTCTCACATTTGTTTTTCTTGAGAATGGTTTTGATGACCACCTCCCGTACAATGTTACAAACTTCCATCCATAGTTCTTCAGGCTAACAGACCTAATCCCTTGAATCTATTTCTCATCCCCTCTATATAATCATAAGGGATTTGATTTAGGACATAGCTGAATGTTCTGATGGTTTTCCTTACTTTCTTCAGTTTAAACATAAATAATGTTTGCTTCTGCCTAAGCATTGCTTCCAGATCACCACTCATCACTCCCAGTGGGTGTGGAGCAAAAACACACAAGTTGAGGACTGTTACCCTGGGTTTGTGGTTGGCTTTTTCACATGCTTTGCTGTGTGAGCTTGATCAAGTCTCTTAACATGTTTTCTCATCTGGAAAATGGGCATTATGATGATAATTCCACCTTCTAGTTTGCATGTGTGCCTGCAAAGAACAAGTGGACCTGAGAGGGCTTTTTGGGTTCCTGAATCTGGAACAAATATGAATTATTATGCCACCTGGGGAGAAGGAAATCTGTTTAGAGGTTATGGCTGCCATCCACAAGGCTAAATATTGATTCAAGCCAAATGACATCTATTTCTGAACCCTGACCCAGAACTCTGACTGAGCCCATGCTTCTGTTTTCTGGGCTCACATGAGAGCTAATGATTACTGTCTCAGATTACTCCCTTCCTCAGCCTTACCAGTCAGCCTTTCCTTGTCAACGGCTTCTCTGCTGAAATTACGCTGCAAGGAAAGTTGTAAAAGCTCTTGCTCTCTTATCATTTTCCCACATCTACAGTGTAGCAACAAGTAGCTGTTATGGCTACTCTTCATAGCAACAACTATGGCAACCTGTACAATCCAATTTCAGCCTGTTATATGAATCTTTCCCCATTTGGCCCCTCATGTTTAAATTACCTATAGTTGCCTTAGTAATCTTCCTTTGCTTGCTGTTTAATGTCAAAATATGTGTGGACCTGATATAGTTTTCTTTCCCAAGCATAATTCCAACTATGCAGTTAAGTAACCAAACATTTAGTCTTCTAACTACCCACAGGAATTGACAAAAGCAAACCACCCATCAGGCATTTCTTGCTTGCCCCAAAACACCATTGAACTGATCTACTGAAACAATGTGATACATTGGCATGTACACTCCAGAAGGGACACTTTTTCTCTGGATTTGTTTTCCACCTAATGCAGAATGTCTACCATAAGCCTGGTCTTCCAGCAGCTGGTCACCTAATGTTTGCTGACTCACCCCACTGCAGATTCCTTCCACATTCCTCAGTAAAATCTAGAGAACAGACTCAGTCAAAGTTCTCACTCCTGCAGAAAGCAGTTTTTTTGTTGTTTGCTTACGTTTGTTTTTTGATTGTTTGTTTGTTTAAGAAAACAATATTTGGTAACACATTCAAAATCTTGTGCTCCTTGCCCTGGATTCAAGCACCTGCACCAGAGGATGGGAAGCCTCCCCTTCCACCTAAATCTTTCACCACTCCCACCAGTGCCACAGGCTTGACTGGACCCCAAAGACTTCTGCCTGCTCCCTGAAGTTTTCTGTACATTAGTTCAGTTCAGTCTCTCAGTCATGTGCAACTCTTTTCTATATCATGGGATCCAGTATTCCAGGTTTCCCTGTCCATCACCAACTCCCAGATCTTGCTCAGACTCATGTTCATCAGGTCGGTGATGCCACCCAACAGTTTCATCTTCTGTCTTCCCCTTTGCCTTCTGCCTTTAATCTTTCCTTGCATCAGGGTCTTTTCTCATGAGTCAGTTCTTCGCATCAATTGGCCAAAGTATTGGAGGTTCAGCTTCAGCATCGGTCCTTCCAGTGAACATCCAGGACTTATTTCCTTTAGCATGAACTGGTTGAATCTCCTTGTAGTCCACAGGACTCTCAAGAGTCTTATCCAACACCACATTTTAAAACCATCAATTGACCCAGAGAGATGTTGTGGGGAGGGAGGTGGGAGGGGGGGTCATGTTTGGGAACGCATGTAAGAATTAAAGATTTTAAAATTAAGGAAAAAAAATAAATAAAGAAATAAAGAAAAAAAAAACCATCAATTCTTTGGTACTCAGCTTTCTTTATGGTCCACCTCTCACATCCACTCACGATTTCTGGTAAAACCATAGCTTTGACTATACGGACATTTGCTGGTAATGTAATGTCCCTGCTTTTTAGTGTGCTGTATGGTTTTTCATAGCTTTTCTTCCAAGGAGCTAACGTCTTTTTTTTTTTTCCTCACAACTGTGGGCACTATCTAGAGTGATTTTTGAGCCCAGGTAAATAAAGCCTGTCACTGTTTTCATTGTTTCTCCAGGTATTTGCCACGAAGTGATGGAACTGGATGCCGTGATCTTCATTTTCTGATCTGTACATAACACATCAAGACCATCCCAAAGAAAAATAAATGAAAAAAGGCAAAATGGTTGCCTGGGGAGGCCTTACAAATAACTTTGAAAAGAAGAGAAGCAAGAAGACAAAGGGGGAAAGAAAGACGTACCCATCTGAATGCAGAGTTCCAAAGAATAGCAAGAAGAAATTTTTAAAAAGCCTTCCTAAGTGATCAGTGAAGTAAATAGAGGAAAACATTAAATGGTAAAAAACCGAGATCTCTTCAAGATAATTAGAGATAGGGAGGGAATGTTTCACGGAAAAACGGGCACAATAAAAGAGAGACATGGGATAGACCTAACAGAAGCAGAATATATTAAAAAGAGGTTGAAAGAATAAATAGAAGAACTGCACAAGAAGATATTAATGACCACGATAACCATGATGGTGTGAACACTCACTTAGAGCTAGACAATCCTGAAATGCGAAGTCAAATGGGTCTTCAGAAGCATCACTAAGAGCAAATCTAGTGGGTGTGATGGCATTGCAGTAGAGCTATATCAGATCTTAAAAGATGATGCTTTTAAAGTGCTGCACTCAATATGCCAGAAACTGTGGAAAACTCAGCAGTGGCCACAGGACTGGCAAGGTCGTTTTCCTTGGAATCCTCATGAAAGGTGATTTTAAAGAATGTTCAGCTACCACACAGTTGCACTCATCTCACATGCTAACAAAGCAATTTCTCCAGGCAAGTCTTCAACAACATGAACTGTGAAATTCCATATGTTCTTCTGGACTGAGAAAAGACAGAGGAACCAGAGATCAAACTGCCAACATTCATTGGATGATAGAAAAAGCAAGAGGATTCTAGAAAAACACCTACTTCTGCTTTATTGACCATGCAAAAGCCTTTGACTATGTGGATCACAACAAACTGTGGAAAACTTACAGAGAAGGGAATACCAGACCACCTTACCTGCCTTCTGAGAAATCTGTATGCAAGTCAAGAAACAATAGTTAGAGCTGAACATGGAACAATAAACTGGTTCCAATTCAGGAAAGGAGTACATAAAGGCTGTATATTGTCACCTTGCTTAAAAACTTATATGCAGAGTACATCATGTGAAACGCCCAACTGGATGAAGCACAAGCTGGAATCAAGATTGCTGGGAGAAATATCAGGAACTTCAGATTTGCAGAAGACACCACCTTCATGGCAGAAATTGAAGGGGAACTAAAGAGCCTCTTGATGAACGTGGAATAGGAGAGTGAAACATCTGGTTTAAACTTCACATTCAGAAAATGAAGATCATGGCATTTGGTCCCATCACTTCATGGCAAATAGGTGGGGAAACAATGGAAACAGTGAGACACTTTATTTTCAGGGGCTCCAAAATCACTGCAGATGATGACTGCAGTCATGAAATTAAAAGATGCTTGCTCGTTTGAAGGAAAACTATGACACAACTATACAATTTTTTTTTAAGGTAGAGACAACTTTGCTGAAAAAGTTCAGTATAATCAAAGCTATTATTTTTCCAGTTGTCATGTATGGATGTGACAGTTGCACCATAAAGAATGGTGAGTGAAGAAGAACTGATGGTTTTGAACTGTGGCGTTTTACAAGACTCTTCAGAGTCCCTTGGACTGCAAGGAGATCCATCTAGTCATCCTAAAGGAAATCAGTCCTGAATACTCATTGGAAGGACTGATGCTGAAATTGAACCTCCAATACTTTGGACCAACTGATGTGAAGAACTGACTCATTAGAAAAGACCCTGTTACTGGGCAAGATTGAAGGCAGGAGGTGAGAGGATGACAGAGCATGAGATGGTTGGATGGAATCACCAACTCGATGGACATGAGTTTCCCCAAACTCCAGGATTTGGTGAAGAACAGCGAGCCCTGGTGTGCTGCAGTCCACAGGGTTGCAAAGAGTCAGACATGACTGAGAGACGGAACTGAACTGAACATACCACATAGCAAATACTATTTGTAATGGGCATGTTTCTCCAGCAAGACTGGAGCTCCCTATGGCCCCAACATATATCCCCAATCAAGTCTGCACCCATGCACAGAAGTCAGTGCCTAGCATTCACAAGCCATTCAGTGAGTTCTGATTGCAGGGGGACCTCCATTTCAGTTGACATAAAGGATTAAAAAACACGTTTATCCTCCTGTCTCTAATAACTCCTAAGTAGGAAAGACAAATGAAAGTATTGTCTTTCATCAAACATCTCTCAGCAGAGAATGGATTCATGAGGTCAGGAGCAAGCAAGGAGAGTTCCAAAATTGCCCCAACTCCAGAAATAGTTTCCAACACATACATGGAAGTTGAACCTAGGCAGAGACAAACAGTCTCCCCAAGAAGAGAGATTTATGACTCTATATAACTAGAGTTCACAGGAGAGAGCTACACACAGAGAACTGTAGGTAGGTACAGGTGATACTCTTCCAGTTTTCTGCAGAGAGTTGATAGTACTGGTCTGAATTATAAGGAACAATCCTTGAACCTCAAATTGCACCAAGTCTAATTGTGTCCCCACCCACCAGCGTGTAAATTACTCATTTTTAATATAAATTTATTTTATTTGAAAGCTAGTTACTTTACAATATTGTATTGGCTTGCCATGCATTGACATGAATCCAACACGGGTATACACATGTTTCTCATCCTAAACCCCCTCCCACCTCCCTCCCTTTACCATCCCTCTGGGTCATTCCAGTGCACCCGCCCCAAGCATCCTGTATCATGCATCGAACTTGGACTGGCGATTCATTTCACATATGATAATATACATGTTTCAATGCCATTCTCCCAAATTATCCCACCCTTGCCCTCTCCAGAGTCCAAAAGACTATTCTATACATCTGTGTCTCTTTTGGTGTCTTGCATACAGGGTTATTGGAGAAGGCAATGGCACCCCACTCCAGTACTCTTGCCTGGAGAATCCCATGGATGGAGAAGCCTGGGACAAGACTGAGCGAATTCACTTTCATTTTCACTTTAATGCATTGGAGAAGGAAATGGCACCCACTCCAGTGTTCTTTCCTGGAGAATCCCAAGGAAAGGGGAGCCTGGTGGGCTGCCATCTATGGCGTCGGACATGACTGAAGTGACTTAGCAGCAGCAGCAACATACAGGGTTATCATTACCATCCTTCTAAATTACATATGTATGAGTTAGTATACTGTATTGGTGTTTTTCTTTCTGGCTTACTTCACTCTGTATAACAGGCTCCAGTTTCATCCACCTCATTAGAATGGATTCAAATGTATTTTTTTAATGGCTGAGTAATATCCATTGTGTATATGTACAACAGCTTTCTTATCCATTCATCTGCTGAGGGACATCTAGGTTGCTTCCATGTCCTGGCTATTAAAAACAGTGGTGCAATGAAGATTGAGGTACACGTCTCTTTCAATTCTGGTTTCCTTGGTGTGTATGCCCAGTAGTGGGATTGCTGACTCAAAAGGCAGTTCTATTTCCAGTTTTTTAAGGAATCTCCACACTGCTCTCCATAGTGGCTATACTAGTTTTCATTCACACTAACAGTGTAAGAGATTTTCCTTTTCTCCACACCCTCTCCAGCATTTCTTGCTTCTAAACTTTTGGATAGCAGCTATTCTGACTGATGTGAAATGGAATCTCATTTGGTTTTGATTTACATTTCTCTGATAATGAGTGATGTTGAACATATTTTCATGTATTTGTTAGATTCAATGCAATCCCTATCAAGCTACCAACGGTATTTTTCACAGAGCTAGAACAAATAATTTCACACTTTGTATGGAAATACAAAAAACCCTCGAATAGCCAAAGCAATCTTGAGAAAGTGAATGAAACTGGAGGAATCAACCTACCTGACTTCAGGCTCTACTACAAACCAATAGTCATCAAGACAGTATGGTACTGGCACAAAGACAGAAATATAGATCAATGGAACAAAATAGAAAGCCCAGAGATAAATCCATGCACCAATGGTCACCTTATCTTTGACAAAGAAGGCAAGAATATACAATGGAGAAAAGACAATCTCTTTAAAAGTTATGGGCCTTGCTCACAGAAGCTTGGTCACCCCGTGTCATTCTTTCTTTCCTTTTCAGGCTGACTCCCTGAAGCGCAGGGTCCCTCTGAGTTCACTTCTCTGCCCAGGCTTCTAAGACCCACTCGAGAGGGTTCCCAAGGTGGGGCACCCTCTGCTATTCGGGAGGGCGCCTGTGGCCTACGTGAAGAGAACAAGGCCTATGCTCGGGCTTTATTGGCTTTCTGCATAAATCAAGGAATATCAGCCTCTTTCTCTCCTCTATTTTCTTAACTGCAATATTCTTTCTTTATCTCTCTTTATATCTCCAAATAAATCTCAGTCGCCAATGCTGTCACACTTTGGATACCCTGGATCCAACCGGGGCTGGACCCCAGTACCTTATCTTTGACAAAGGAGGCAAGAATTTCCAATGGAGAAAAGACAATCTCTTTAACAAGTGGTGCTGGAAAACTGGACAACCTCCTGTAATAGAATGAAACTAGAACACTTTCTAACACCATACACAAAAATAAAATGGATTAAAGATCTAAACATACAACCAGAAACTATAAAACTCCTAGAGGAAAACATAGACAAAACACTCTATAACATACATCACAGCAGAATCCTCTATGACCCACCTCCCAGAATATTGGAAATAAAAGCAAAAATAACCATATGGGACCTAATTAAAATTAAAAGCTTCTTCACAACAAAAGAAACTATAAGCAAGGTGAAAAGACATCCTTCAGAATGGGAGAAAATAATAGCAAATGAAACAACTGAAAAGAACTAATCTCAAAAATATACAAGCAACTCCTGCCTCTCAATTCCAGATAAAATATGACCCAATCAAAAAATGGGCCAAAGAACTAAACAGATGTTTCTCCAAAGGACAAAGAGATGGCTAATGAACCTGTGTGTCTTTCAGTTCTGGTTTCCCTAGCGTGTATGCCCAACAGTGGAATTACTGGGTCATATGGCAGTTCAGTTTCCAGTTTTTTAAGGAATCTCCACACTGTTCTCCAGAGTGGCTGTACTAGTGCGCATTCCCACCAACAGTGTAAGAGGGTTCCTTTTTCTCCACACCCTCTCCAGCATTTATTGCTTGTAGACTTTTGGATAGCAGCCATTCTGACTGACGTGAAAGGGTACCTCATTGTGTGGTTTTGATTTGCATTTCTCTGATAAAGAGTGATGTTGAGCATCTTTTCATGTTTGTTAGCCATCTGTATGTTTCTTTGGAGAAATGTC
Source organism: Ovis canadensis (assembly GCF_042477335.2). Classification (NCBI taxonomy): domain Eukaryota; kingdom Metazoa; phylum Chordata; class Mammalia; order Artiodactyla; family Bovidae; genus Ovis; species Ovis canadensis. The sequence continues at coordinate 53,664,471 of NC_091265.1, read as the reverse complement.
TGTTTAGATCTTTGGCCCAATTTTGTATGTGTCATTTATTTTTCTGGAATTGAGCTGCAGGAGTTGCTTGTATATTTTTGAGATTAATTCTTTATCAGTTGCTTCATTTGTTAATATTTTCTCCCATTCTGAAGGCAGTATTTCCACCTTGCTTACAGTTTCCTTTGTTAGGCAGAAGCTGTCAATTTTAATTAGGTCCCATTTGTTTTCTTTTCGCTTTTATTTCCAATATTCTGGGAGGTCGGTCACAGAGGATCCTGCTGTGATTTATGTCACAGAGTGTTTTACCTATGTTCTACTGTAGGAGCTTTATAGTTTCTGGCTGTACACTTAGATTTTTAATACATTTTGAGTTTATTTTTGTGTATGGTGTTAGAAAGTGTTCTAATTTCATTCTTTTACAGGTGGTTGGCCAGTTTTTCCAGCAACACTCTTTAAAGAGATTGTCTTTTCTCCATTGTATATTCTTGCCTTCTTTGTCAAAGATAAGGTGTCCAATGGTGAGTGGATTTATCTTTGGGCTATTTCGTTCCATTGATCTATATTTCTGTCTTTGTGCCAGTACCATATTGTCTTGATGACTGTGGCTTTGTAGTAGAGCCTGAAGTCAGGCAGGTTGATTCCTCCAGTTCCATTCTTCTTTCTCAAGATTGCTTTGGCTATTCGAGGTTTTTTGTATTTCCTTACAAATTGTGAAATTATTTGTTCTAGCTCTGTGAAAATTACCATTGATAGGGTTTCTATTGGATCTATAGATTGTTTGGGGTAGTATACTCACTTTCACTATATTGATTTTTTCGATCCATGAACATGGTATATTTCTCCATCTGTTAGTGTCCTCTTTGATTTCTTTCACCAATGTTTTATAGTTTTCTATATATGGGCATTTAGTTTCTTTAGGTAGATATAGCCCTAAGTATTTTAATCATTCATTGCAATGGTGAATGGAATTATTTCATTAATTTCTCTTTCTATTTTCTCATTATTAGTATATAGGAATGCAAAGGATTTCTGTGTGTTGATTTTATATCCTGCAACTTTACCATATTCATTGTTTAGCTCTAGTAATTTTCTGGTGGAATCTTTCGGGTTTTCTATGTAGAGGATCATGTCCTCTGCAAACAGTGAGAGTTTTACTTCTCTTCCAATTTGGATTCCTTTTACTTCTTTTTTTCTTGGACTGATGTTTTGATCATTATGTAGTGTCCTTCTTTGCAGCCTTTTTTTTAAAGTCTATTTTATCTAATATGAGTATTGCTACTCCTGCTTTCTTTTGGTCTCTATTTGCATGGAATATCTTTTTCCAGCCCTTCACTTTCAGTCTGTATGTGTCCCTTGTTTCAAAGTGGGTCTCTTGTAGACAACATACATAAGGGTCTTGTTTTTGTATCCATTCAACCAGTCTTTGCCTTTTGTTTGGGGCATTCTATCCATTTACATTTAAGGTAATTATTGATAAGTATGATCCCATTGCCATTTACTTTATTGTTTTGGGTTCGAGTTTCTACACCTTTTCTGTGTTTCCAGTCTAGACAAGATCCATTAGCATTTGTTGGAGAGCTGGATTGATGGTGCTGAATTCTCTCAGCTTTTGCTTGTCTGTAAAACTTTTGATTTCTCCTTCGTATTTGAAGGAGATCCTTGCTGACTACAGTAATCTGGGCGGTAGGTGTTTTCTTTAATCACTTTTAGTATGTCCTGCCATTCCCTCCTGGGCTGAAGTGTTTCTATTGAAAGATAAGCTGTTTTCCTTATGGGAATCCCCTTGTATGGTATTTGTTGTTTTTTACTTGCTGCTTTCAATATTTGTTCTGTGTGTTTGATCTTTGTTAATTTGATTAATATATGTCTTGGGGTGTTTGGCCTTGGGTTTATCCTGTTTGGGACTCTCTCGATTTCTTGGACTTGCATGATTATTTCCTTCCCCAATTTAGGGAAGTTTTCAACTATTATCTCAAGTATTTTCTCAAGGTCTTTCTTTTTGTCTTCTTCTTCTGGGACTCCTGTGATTCTTATGTTGGGGTGTTTAGCATTGTCCCAGAGGTCTCTGAGATTGTCCTCATTTCTTTCTATTTCTTTTTCTTTTCCCTCTCTGTTTCATTGATTTCTGCCATTCTATTTTCTACCTCCATTATTCTACTGTTGGGTCCCACCAGAGTGTTTTTTTATCTCATTTATTGCATTATTCATTATATATTGACTATTTTTTATTTCTTCTATGTCCTTGTTAAACCTTTCTTGCATCTTCTCAATCCTTGTCTCCAGGCTATTTATCTGGATTTCCTTATTGATTTCAAGATTTTGGATCATTTTCACTATCATTATTTCGAATTCTTTATCAGGTAGATTCCCTATCTCTTCCTCTTTTGTTTGGTTTGGTGGACACTTATTCTGTTCCTTTACCTGCTGGGTATTTCTCTGCCTCTTCTTGTTGTTTATATTGCTGCCTTTGTGGTCACCTTTCCGTATTCTGGCAGTTTGTGGAGTTCTTTTTATTGTAGAGTTTCCTCACTGTGGGTGGGTTTGGACGGATGGCTTGTCAAGGTATCCTGGTTAGGTAAGCTTGTCTTGGCGTTCTTGTGGGTGGAGCTGGATTTCTTCCCTCTGTAGTGCAATGAAGTACCCAGTAATGAGTTATGAGATGTCCATGGGTTTGGAGTGAGTTTGGGCAGCCTGTATATTGAAGTTCATGGATATGTTCCTGTGTTGCTGGAGAATTAGCATGGTATGTCTTTCTCTGGAACTTGTTGGCCCTTGGGTGGTGCTTGGTTTCAGTGTAGGTATGGAGGCATTTGATGACTTCCTATTGATTAGTGTTCCCTGGATTCAGGAGTTCTACGGTGTGGTCAGGATTGGACTTAAGCCTCCTGCCTCTGGGTTTAAGTCTTATTTTTACAGTAGCCTCAAGACTTTTCCATCTATACAGCAGCAATGATGAAACATCTAGGTTAAAGATGAAAAGTTTCTCCACAGTGAGGGACATCCAGAGAGGTTCACAAAGTTACATGGAGAAGAGAAGAGGGAGGAAGGGAGGTAGAGGTGACCAGGAGTAGAAGAAGGGGAATCAGAAGAGGAGGGAGCAAACTAGTCAGTAATGACTTCTTTATGTGCTCTCCACAGTCTGGATCCCTCAGAGATGTTCACAGAGTTACACAAAGAGAAGAGGGAGGAAGGAAACAGAGGTGTCCAGGGGGTATAAAGAGGGGAATCAAAACACAGATCCAGCCAGTAATCAATTCCCTAAGTGTTCTCAGCCATCTGGAACACTCAAAGTGATTCACAGAGTTGGGTAGAGAAGAGAAGGGTGAGGGAGGAGATAAAGGCGACCTGGTGGAGAAAAAGGAGATCCAAAAGGGGAGACAGAATCAGGCTGGTGATCTCGCTCCCAAGTAAAAATGGTTACTGAAGATTGGGTTCTTAAAGGTACAAAACTGATAACAAATACCAAAAAGCAAAGATTAAAAAGGTAGAGTATAGGTTGGATTCTCAAAAATACGATATTAAAGAAAAAAAATAATTCACAAAAGTTATTATATATATATACACACATATATATATATATATATACGTATGTGTATATATATATATATATATATATATATATATATAGTTTGCTTTAAGAAATAGGGTCTTCTTTTTTTTTTCAACGTAATAGTAGGTTATACAAATGAAATTTAAAGGAGTAGTAGAGGACTTAAAAATAAAAAAAATAAATTCAAAGAATGAAAATAGTAAAAATATATCTAGGACTTTCTCTGGTGTTGTTGTAGACAGTGTGGGTCAGTTCACTTTCAGATAGTTCCTTTTCCAGCTTATACTTCTCAAGATCTATACGCCTCTTCCTATGTAATTGGTGCTGACTGCAGGGTTTTAACCTATTGCACCTGTCACTTCCAGGGTGGGTCCCTCTGTTGTACCTTCTTCTGTTTGCTGGTCTCTTCAGTGTCTAATTTCTGCCCTGACCAAAGGGGTTGGTGGTGGACAATTTTTTAGGCTCACTTGTTCACTCGTGCTATGGGGAGGGAGGAACACTGCAAACAAATATCACTGGCGTGTGTGCGGAGTGCTCCCAGTGTCTCAGGCACACTGGGTTTGCCCCTGCTCACGGCATGTGTGCTTTCCCAGTCTACATTGTTCAGGCTCTAGGTTGCTCTGCTGAGAACTGTCTGAGGCGGGCCCTGGGTTGCATGCACTTCCCAGGTCTAAGCTGTTCAGGTTCATTCACTTGGGTACTCCTCAAAAGCGCAGACTCGGTTGGGCCTGTGTTTTGTGCCCTTCCCAGGTCCAAGCCGCTCAGGTGACCATGACCAGGTGTTTGGCAAGCGTGGTCGCTCCTACTTATTGCCTCTCCTGTCCCTGCTGCTCAGTTTTCTGCGTGTACAACCAGGATACCTTCTCAGGAGGATATTGACCATCCAGAATCCCAAGAAGACTTGGTTAGTAACGAAGCCTGTTTGCAGTATTCTCGCCTGGAGAATCCCAGGGACAGACAAGCCTGGTGGGCTGCCATCTAAGGAATCACACAGACTCGGACATGACTGAAGCGACTTAGCAGCAGCAGTAGCTGCTTGCAGTTTGGTAGATGATGACTATATGGGGCCACGATTGCCCCCTTCCAGCTCTGCCTTCCCTTGCTTCCTTGTACCTGGCAGGGGATGGGCCTGTCCACAGCTGGCTACCTCTGCTCACTCCTTTGACTGTGAGCAGCCCTGGCAGTGTCTTAGTTTAAAGCTTTTCACCAGGGTAGCTATCCCAGATGGCTTGCTATCTCAAGTTAGTTATCTCAGATTCCCTGGGGCATTCAGGCCCGGTCCTTATTCTAAGCAATGCAGCCCGCACCCCCCTGCCCAGTCCCCGCTTGCTAGTGGCAGATGAGGGGGTCTGCACTGTTTCTCTGCTGGGAGTTACCATTGGGCATGTAATCTGTGGGTTTAAATTATTTATTTATGTTTCCTCCCACTATGTTGCCTTCTGAGGTTCCAAGGCTCACCACAGACTCGCCAGTGAGAGTGTTTCCTGGTGTTTGGAAGCGTCTCTATTTTTTAAGACTCCCTTCCCGGGCCAGATCTCCATCTCTACCTCTTTTGCCTCTCTTTTTACCTGTTACATTTTTTCCTACCTCCTTTCAAAGACAATGGGCTGCTTTTCTGGGTGCCTGATATCCTCTGCCTGCATTCAGAAGTAGTTTTGTTGAATTTACTGTGCATTCAAATGTTCTTTTGATGAATCTTTTGAGGAGAAAGTGTTCTCCTTGTCCTATTCCTCCACCATCTTAGGACTGTCCCCGAAATTACTCATAATTCCCATGAGCTCAATAGGGCCCCAAAGACAATACTGCCTTGCTAGTGGGGAATAGTAAACCTGGTCTAAAGACTGGTTTCATCTCAGCTTAAAAAAATTTACAGCAAACCTTCAAAAAATGCAATTGTTTCCAAGAAATTAACAGTGTTTGCAAACAGTGAAAGGAATAATTTATAAAAATTAAAAAATATCCAGCATCCAAATGTAAAGTGACCACATCCACAATCCAATTAAAAATTTCCATATAAATTGTGAATGTATTTGTCCTAGTTTCATCTCAATATTGTAAGGTAATTATTCTCTGACTAAGATAAATAAATAAATTTAAAAAGAAAAAAATCCAGATGCATAAAGAAGCAAGAAAATATCCATCACAAGGGCAAAATCAATTAGTAAAAACACAAGTAAGATATATGTTACATAATTAGCAAGGAAGGACATTAAAATGCTTACTACATCAATAATCCTTATATTCATGAAGCTGAAGAATATTGAGTATGTTAAATAGACACAGGTGAAATAGAAATGCAAAGACTCTGGGGAAAAATTAATTGTGCATCAGAGACTTGTGAAGCAACTTTAAGAGTGCTAAAATATATGTAAATCGAACCACACAGGAAGTGAAAGACAGGAGAATAAAGCAAAGAACTTCATAATTACTGGCTGAAAAATTTCCAGGTATGATGAAAGCTTTAAAGCATTAACACAGAAACTCATTTAACTCGAAGACAAAAAATATGACAACTCTACAAAGGCTCATCATAATTCATGGATTAAGATAATCAACCAAAGAAATGTAACCAGAAGGCAAAACAAACACAGTAGAACAAAAAATGGGGATGACAGCAGATTAGGCAAAGGAAACAATGTTAGCCAGGGTACACTGGCGCCACATCTTAATTGCTGAGAGAAATATAATTGACTCAGAATTCTATACCCAAGAAAAATACATATCAAAAACAAGATAGAATACTTTCTCAGACAGACAGCAACTACAAGACTGCATCACCACCAACAGATCAATGTAATAAATGTTTTTTTTTAACAGTTCTCAAGTCAGAAGGAATTTAAACAAAGTGAAAATCTGGATCTACAGGGGGAATGAACAGTACCCAAAATGATAAACATGTAATATGTATTAAAAGGTAAATATAGGGACTTCCTTGGTGGTCCAGTGGTTACGGATCTGCTTTGCAATGCAATGCATTTGCAAATGGAAAAGTTTTGTTCCTTTGCCAGAGAACTAAGATGCCAGAAGCCACTGAGCAACTATGCCTGCCTGTCTCAAATAGAGTTTACACGCTGCAAGTACTGAGTTTGCCCTCCTCAAATAGAGAGTCCCTACCACAAGGAAGATCCTGCATGGCACATTAAGACCCAGTACAAATGAATTCTTTTTAACGGCTGAGTAATACTCCATTGTGTATATGTACCACAGCTTTTGAGATGGATGAAACTGGAGCCGATTATACAGAGTGAAGTAAGCCAGAAAGAAAAACACCAATACAGTATACTAACACATATACATGGAATTTAGGAAGATGGCAATGACGACCCTGTATGCAAGACAGGAAAAAAGACACAGATGTGTATAACGGACTTTTGGACTCAGAGGGAGAGGGAGAGGTGGGAAGATTTGGGAGAACGGCATTCTAACATGTATACTATCATGTAAGAATCGAATTGCCAGTCTATGTCTGACGCAGGATACAGCATGCTTGGGGCTGGTGCATGGGGATGACCCAGAGAGATGTTATGGGGAGGGAGGTGGGAGGGGGGTTCATGTTTGGGAACGCATGTAAGAATTAAAGATTTTAAAATTTAAAAAATAAAAAACTAAAATAAATAAATAAATAAAAATAAAATTTAAAAGAAAATTAAAAAATAAAATAAAATAAAATTTAAAAAATAAAAAACTAAAAAATAATAATAAAATTAAAAAAAGACCCAGTACAGACAAAGAAATGATAAATGAATAAATAATGTAATAATTATCATAATTAATAATGATAGACTGGCAAGTTAAAGATGCATACCATGGATCTTAAAACTACTTACAAAACAGTTACAGTGAGTAAAGTGACAAAGGATATAGAAGGGAATCCGAAAACCTACTCAGTCACAAAGAAGTCAGGGATAAAAAGAGACATGGGAAAAAAGAACTTGGGACAAACTGAAAATAGATCCCATTTGTTTATTTTTGCTTTTATTAAAAATATGGAACGCTTCACGAATTTGCGTGTCATCCTTGCGCAGGGGCCATGCTAATCTTCTCTGTATCGTTCCAATGACAAACTGAAAATAAAGAGCAAGATGGTCGAATTAAACCCAACTAGAGTTAATCCCTCAGATGTGAACCCAAACTGAAGATACACCGCAGGCCGCAGATGACAGAGATCCCCATACACTGCACTCTGCAGCTGAAACAGAGCCTGCCAGGCACCAGGGCCCCTTGTGCCTGGGTACAGAACGGCATCAAAAATTTATAAGGAAAAAAAAAAAAAGTTTATAAGGAACAGTCATTAAGAAGACTTCAATCATACAAAATATAACCTCTGTTCATAAAGAAATGGCATTAGAAATCAATGTTCACTGGACAGAAGAAGAAGGTGCTGGCATAGTGAAGACCTTCCCACTTTTACAACACTAATTCTGCCCAGGAAGGAGCAAATAAATTACAGGACTTATATCTCTTCAATACTAGACATACTTGACATACATAGACAATACTAGACATACATGTTTGATTTTCATGGTTAGCCTCCTCTCTTGCTCATCCTGGGCAACAGGGACTGCTCCTCTAAACCACAGCTCAATCACTACACACAAAGCCTGATGATATTTGCCGCGTCTTTCACATAAACCTGTGAAAACTTGTTTCCTCCTATTTCACACCCTTGGCTCTTTTCAACCAACCACGGCTCTTTTCCTACCTCCTGGGATCTTGGTCCTCCGTCATTTGCAGCCATGTTCCCATACACCAGGCCTCAATTACACCCAAAGAAATTCCTATTCAGAGTGGCCATAATACACACAAAAAGGGAAAGAACAGGCAGCTCTTTACTCTCCCCTCTTGTTCCTTCATTACATACATTCACTGAAAACCTGTGTAGCAAGTTTGTTACATACAAACGTTCAAGTTGAAAACATTCAAACATGTAAAAGTGCATTTGCAAGTGCAATCACATCAGTTAATTCACAGATCTGACACCCATTGTCATGGGCACATCTAAGACAAGTCGGTGTGCATTTGTGTACTTTACTGTGCAAAACTATATGGAGTACAATAAATAGTGCAGGACTTTTATTTCAAGCCTACACTGTCTGAAAGGAAGCATAAATGCAGTGGTAATGGAGATGCTACTACTATTCTATTTTTAAAGGAGTGCTTAGTTGCTCAGCTGTGTCTGAATTTTTAATATATGGACTGCAGTATTCCAGGCTCCTCTTGCCATTGAGATTCTCCAGACAAGAATACTGAAGTGGGTTGCCATGCCCTATCCAGGTACACAAGATTTAAAATGTTTCTTTTATTGTTTGTGTTTGTTTTTTATGTATTACTTGTGTGAAAAGTATCATAAAGCTATTAAAAACAGTAATATATAGCCAATTCTCTTAGTTGGCTACCTAAGTAACTTTGCTAGATTTATGAAGAAATTGTGATTATTGAACACCCTTTCAAATGGAACTTGTTCATATACAGGGGACTTACTGTTCTGCTAAAACCTGTGGATCCAAAAGTGAACGCATCCCCTCCAGGTCCAAGGAAGTCACATTCTTGGTTGGGATTTTAGAGGAAACATGAGATCTCCATAATTCTAGCCATTTCAGTCTTTTCAAAAGACCTTGATCAGGACAAACAAATACTAAAGTAGAAATAGTCATTGTGTTTCTACCCATTTTGAGAAAGTGTTGCTAAGTTTTCAATACTGGATCTTGTAATGCTGGTGGACTGTTGGAGAAGTGATGTGAACAAAAATAAGGAAGGTGAACCAGGTAGGTCAGAATGTGAGGTAACAAAGACAAGATATTTAGAAGCTGAAGAATTGAAAGAGATTTGGGACCTGAGTTGCAAAAGCAGTTTTCAAAACAAATTGGGTCATGTGGTGTGTGTAATCCTCACTTCATCCCTTAGAAGATTTCTACAGACTGCTCTGCCTCTATTTTGTGGAGCACAGTTCAGATCCATCCAGCTGTTTCTCATTGCTGCTCCTTTCTCCTGGCTCCCACACTGTGGCCAGCCATTCAGCCTGTTCCATTCGTTTTGTTGTTGTTGTTGTTGTTGTTCTTCTTCTTTAAGGCAGGTGCTGCAGGCTGCCTACAAAATGATCAGTTCTCTGCTTCTCTTTCAAAACTGAAAATAGTTTGTTATATAGCCATGAGCCTAGTAGCTACAGGACTGCCCTTCCTATACACCCGTGCCTTAGTCATGACTGGTGACTTAGAGAGGCAAGAAGATCTGTAAGAGGGATTTCTTGGAAGACTGCATTCAAGGAGCTGATTTAGCTGAGAGATGGGACTCTTTCCTTCTTTACTTTCTTCATAACTGATGTCTGGATTTTACTTGTGATGGATGGAACTTCTGAAGTTGTATTGCACAATCATGTAACTTTCGATATGGATACCACACAAGCTCTGGCTGGCCCAACCCCACCTTTGTTTCAGAGGGAGAGAAAAATCAAGTTTATCTTGCTAAAGTTATAGTTGTTTTAGTTTTTTGCAATGTGCATCCAAACTTAATCCTGATACTACTATGTGTTTAATATGATATAGCCTTATTATTTTATTGGCTTTAGTGAATATATTTATGTTTTACATTTCTGTAATTTTTCATTTTATAAATAGATTCATCAGCCATTATACCTAAGTTGTATAAATGTAAAATTATGATTATAAGCATGCTTTCCTTTGGATTTTTAATTTTTATACTTTCTTATCTTCTTTCCTTTCTTCTTTTCTCCATATTTGTACAGCCTGGGCCATGTCCTCTCTTATAACCTCATCCATATCCATATCTGCAGGCTAAAACAGACTGAGAGCTGTGTGGGGAGAACCAAAAAAGGATGAATTACAGAGACATAAATGAAGGATGGTGGCCCTTGTTACTCATCATGAATGTTCTTCAGTACGATGATTACATTCCCTGCCCTTCTGTGTTCCCACCACCCCCAGGTTTGCCATGATCATGGAAGATACTACAGCCAGAGGAATTTGAGTAGGTGTGATATGTCACTTCCAAATGGAAGTATTATTTTCTGTCCCACTAGCTGGGATGCAGATATAATGACAGGACTGGAGTAGCCATGTTAGACCATAGGTAAGCAGCACAGGTGTAAGATGTGACAAGAAAGAAGTGGGCCCTCATCTCTGTGGAGAGACCTGTACTAACATTATATGACAGAGAATTGAAATTGTATTGTATGTAAGACAATGTTATTTAGGATTTGATTACAGTCGTTGAACCTGTAACCTAACAGTCATATTAGAATAACTGATCTTTGTGTTAGCCTTATCTTGACATTAGGATCTGAATGAGACAATATCTCCTGATGTGTACTTAGAAGTGAGTCAAGTGACATCCCTGCCCTCGGGAAGCTTTGCTTTAGTGTGGGATCCAGAAACTGAAGCAAGAACAAAGCCACATGGCAGGAGAGATTCATGATCCTGTAGGAACCCTTGGGAGGGGAACCTCAATCAATCCTGATCTCAGGAGGTTGCTTAAAGCAGAGACAATCTTCTCTCAGTCTCCTCATAAATAGACCATGGTGCCAAGTTTCACATAAAAGTGATTTATTTCAAATTCCTTCCAGAGTGTTTTCCCTTTTGATCCAGTGCTTAAGATGTGCATTTGAGACCTGGTTGGGGAAGATTTCAAATGCTGCAGGGCAACTAAGCTGGTGACCCACAGCTACTGAGCCTGAGAGCCCTAGAGCTTGTGTTCTACATCAGGAGAATCACAGGATTAAAAAGCCAGTGCACTGCAATTCCAGAGTAGCCCCTGCTCGCTGACAATATAGAAGTCCTGAGCAGCAATGAAGACCAGCTGCTGCTGCTAAGTCACTTTAGTTGTGTCTGACTCTGTGAGTCTCCATAAATGGCAGCCCACCAGGCTCCCCCATCCCTGGGATTCTCCAGGCAAGAACAGTGGAGTGGGTTGCCATTTCCTTCTCCAGTGCATGAAAGTGAAGTCATTCCTTGGTGCCTGATCCTCGGCGACCTCATGCTCCACAGCCTTTCAGGCTACTCCGTTCATGGGATTTTCCAGGCAAGAGTATTGGAGTGGGGTGCCATTGCCTTCTCCACAATGAAGACCTAGTGCTGGCAAAAGGAAAAAAAAAATAACAAAAAAAACAAAAAACGATTCTCCCAGAGAAACCAGTGAGGTCTCAGGGGAAGCAGGACATAAAAAATAATGAAACCAGTCTGGGTCTGATATCATGCAAGTCATGGAGAGGGAAGCTACAGCCTGTTTTCACAGGGAACTTGGGATATAAGTTGTGCCTCAAACATGCCCCAACCCAAGGCTAGGGATCTGGGATTTCACTCTCCCACTAGCGCCTCCCTCTCATCCTTCAACTAACACCCAGCTGTTGTCTCCAAGCCTTTGTATCAGATCCTCCAAAGACAAATCAAAGTTGACACTTGAAGCAAAAGACACCAAAGCTCAGGAAAATGCAAACTCAGATAATGTCTAGATTTCTGCACCCGTTCTGCCATCTCCAACATCATATCTGGATTCCTGTGAGTCTAAAGAACTCCATGGGTCTCTACATGTAATCATTTTTTTTTAATTCAGGTTTTAATTTATATAGGAATGTAGTTGATTTGCAACATTGCATTAATCTTAGTTGTATGGGAAATTAATTTCCTTATACATGCACATGTATCCATTGTTTCTTAGAGTCTTTTCCCATAAAGGATATTATAGACTACTGAGCAGAATTCCTGTGCTGTACAGGTGATTCTTTACTAAATAAAACAGTATACATATATTAATCTCAAACTCTCAATTTATCCCTCTGCCACCTTTCCACATTGGTAGCTATAATTATTATTTTGATAGAGGGAAGTGTCTATAGGCACTTTTTGTATCAGGGTCTGTGCTTGTGAGAGTGGAGTGGCCAGGGAAAGCAAGCCTGAGAGAGACTCATTTGAGATGATGCTGAATGTGGACAAGGACCTGGCCATGCAAAAATCTGGGAGAAAAACATTCTAGATAAGGGAAGTAGCCCCTGCTAAGGACTAAGGTAACCAAGTTTAATAAATGGCTACGCTTCCACTCCCAATCTTCCTACCATGCTTGGAATTGACCCACAGGTAAACCACCATGACCTCATCCCATGCTTCAGTTGTGAGTTAGCAGGAATGAGCCATGTCAGCCTTCCCAAGATGGGAGAACCTGGGGCTATCACGAGGCTGAATATGCTCTGGACTCAGGGACTTGTCCACAAACTGGTTATCAGAAGGAGCATCAGGTGCCAGGGGCACCACCAACGCTCTGACTATCTCCATGTACTTGTTCTCAGGAGTAGAAAAGCCAAGGAACTGATAGAGCAAAGAAACAAGTAATGACTCTTGTTTCATCTTGCCCCATGGGATTCCCATGGTCCCTTGACCACAATGCTCTCTGCCCAAAAACTCTTTCCTCTTTTGCTTCTTCAAAGGTGGCTTGTGAATAACTTCAGCACGTGACTGTGAAGCCTGGTGGCTGGAATTCTAATCATAGTCAGCTGGGACCCAGAGATGTCCAGCCTTGTCCTGTGGTTCTGTCCTTTTTCTCCAACCAGATTCATAAAGCAAAGTCGCTACAAAATAAAAGGGTGATTGTAATTCTCTCAAGGCCTTAGAATCTCCAAGGTCTATTTGGAGCATCAAAGTGGAAACACATCCCCTGCATCCAGGCTAGTCTCAGACCCCGACCTCGCTCAGCCAGTGGTTCCCTGAGGAAACATAAGGCACATATATAAGTTTCCAGAAGGCTGAGAAAAGAATGCTTCTCGCTGTGAATGCAACTTCATGTTACCCAGTCAACCAAAGGTCTGTGTTGTCTCAATGAGGATTGGGAGCTCTGGGGATTCTGAGTTGGAAGTCAGTCAGTCACCACCTGCATGACCGCCTCCTAGGGTCACTACAGCTGGGGCTCTCCCAGTGTGCCTGGAGCCCAGATGAAACAGCTCTGAATATCGCATTCCTGCTGCTCCAGGGAGGCAGGTCTGCTAATAAAATCGGAACCAGACTTGAGGGGCAACGAGAAAGAAACTTTCACTCTGATGCTTGCAGACATCTGAGAGCTACCCAGCAGTGAATGCAATGATGTTTTCTCTCATCTTTCCCTTCATGGAAGTCTCCCAGCCTGGGAACCAGAGTTCCTGGGTTCCATGTCTTCACTAACCTACCTACAGCTAAGGTGAGTCATACACCCCAGGGTTCAGTTTCCCATTTTTTGGATGAGGGAGTCTGGACATGCTCCAGAACACTTGTTCCAGAATGAGGCTCAATGCCAATCAGTGGACAAGTGGCTCAGAGGTGGCTGTTGCTGAGGATGATGAGGTTGCCTCTGGTGGTCAGGGGGATGTAACTGTCTGGTGATGTTCATGGCTCCTGGTCTCAGCACTGAGAGTGGTAGACCACTTGGCACACAGCTGCTGTGCCATCAAGGACCTTAGAGGCCTTGCTCTCTGGAACTTACCATCATTTGGGTTCTGTGGGATGAGATCAGGTAGCTATAATTCAGAAGTTACCAATGGGGGAGCATGTAGATTCCTCAGCAGAATCCCAAATTTGGGTGATGAATCATCTCTCCAAAAAACTCTGGGAACTAGATATGCCAGGACTCTTCAACAAATTTTGTAGTATTTTAAATACTTTTTAAAGTAGGTCATCTTTAGGATGACCTGCCATATGGTCTCTGGCTTGGGATGATACCCACAGTTAGAGTGGAATCAAAGGGCCTCTGGGGGATGCTGTCCCTCTCCCTTTGACTCATTAGGAGTGAGTAGAGCTCTCTCCCCTCCACATGTGGAGCAGGAATTCCAGCAGGAAGGACATGACTTCCAAGTTTAACCGGAAGTCTCAAGAAGGTCTGGCCCTCCTGTAGGCACTATTCTTTTCCCAGTATTTCTCCCTTCCCTCCTGGGTCCTATGCACACTGCCCACCTCCTGGTTGCTGGGTTCTGAATTTTTCTGCCCTTCAATTGTAGATATCTAGGCAGTCTCACTTGTGGCTCCTTCCCTACGCAGGCCCAATCCCTCACCTGCAGATCGCACTAAAGGAGGGAAAACCAAGACGGGTCTGTCCCGTTCATTCTTCCTAAAAATGCCTGCATTCCTTCTGCTTCCAGACCCTGCCCTGAGTCATCAACATTGCCAGCTAGATGACTGAGCTTAGGAGAGGAATGGAGATGTAGATTGGGGAAGGGGGTGGTAAGGGTGTCAGAAGTGGGGGACAGTTTTCAGATGACAAGAGATGAGTTGGAGTAAGGAGCATGTGGTCCTCCAACCACTCATTCATTTGGGACCTGCCTAAATCTGTATTCTTGAACTCCTCAGGGTATCACTAAGACAGAACCTTCAAAATGGACTTTCCATAAACCTCTTACTGCAAAAAAAAAATTCAAACATAACAAATATAAGAAAGAAGAGTGTCATGAACCCTATGTTTCATCATTTGGCATCAATAACTAGAAAACTAACTTCTTAGTCCCAAAGGTTGTCATAGACTGAAGACTATGCAACATCAAGGTGGTGGCCAATTGAGTTCCCAGCGAAGACATTCTTGACTTGCATCAGTCTTTCTCTTCTTGCTATGTTCTCACATGTGGTGGTGGAAGGGAAGGAAGAGGGAGAATAAGAGAGAAAACGAAGCAGAGGCTACTCCCATCATGAGGGACCACCATCAAAACTTCATGTCAACCTGGGTGCTTCCCAAATGCCCTACTTCCTAATACCATCACATTGGCAGTCAAGGGTAAACACAATACAATCCATAGCAGCTATGCATACAAGCTATCTGTTTTTAAATCAAGACAAAGCATTGTTTCGTTCTCTGTTTTAATGCTTATTCATTTTCCCTGAAGTATTTTAGGGACAAGATGAACATTTCACCACATCTACATAATGAGTATCTGTGGTAGAATGATAGGATATGAAAAAAAAATGCTCTTTTGTTCCCCCCAAAAAATGAACATTTTATATCCAGTCCATGTGCAAATTACCCTGATGCTCAAAAAGCAGATGTCTTTTTACAGTTTATTGAAAGAATGTAGTCATATGTTGCATCTGGTTGTTCTCCTTTAGGACTAAATAACTGTTCCTCTCCCAATTTTAATGCCATTCATTTGTTTAAAAAATGGGCGGAAGCATGGTGGTTTGTCTTACAGAATGTCCCACTATTGGTTTTAGAGCAGGAGTCCACAATACCAGCACAGTGGGTCAGGACCAGTACCAGTCTTTGGTCTATTAGGAACCAGACCTCCACAGCAGGAGGTGAGCTGCAGGCCAGTGAGTGAGGCTTCAACTGTATTATAGCTGCTCCCCATCACTTTCTCATCACCCACAGAAGAGGGAGTCTAGCTTGTTTTCCTGGAACTCTTTGTAGTTACATAACCTATGCTTAATAGAAACAAGAACAGCTTAAATATTGATGATTATTTTCCTTTCTCAGTGTCCAGAATGGTGAGCTGGTGTCCTAGCAGTCTATCACAGTGACAAATTAGATGTTTTCCTATTAACATTTGGACACATTCAGTCACCTTAAAATTCAATATTAAGAAGCTAAGTTTGCGGGATCCAGCCCCTCCCTTCATGGCAAATAGAAGGAGAAAATGTGGAAGCAGTGACAGATTTCTTCATCTTAGCCTCTAAAACCACTGTGGATGCTTCCTGCAGCCATGAAATCAGAAGACATTAGTTTCTTGGCAGGAAAGCTATGAGAAACATAAACAGTGTGTTGAGAAGCAGAAGCATCACTCTGCCCAACAGACTGGTAGATGTCTGGCCTTTTCATTTGGATTCCTAAACATTCTGCCCAGTCCTCACTGGTCTTTGAAGTCCCTCAGTTTTCTGGTCCTTCACGATTCCCAAGATTATTTTGTGCATTTCTCTACCCAGTCAAGTAATCAGCCATCTTTTTAAGATCTTCTGATGAGAAATATATCTAGAAGCTACATGTTAGACCTCAGAATAGGCACTGTCATCAAGTTGTTACTACTTCTAGGCTTTACAGAAGTTGGAGGAGGAAGTACCCATTTTCCTTAAAAATTAAAATGAAAATAAATATAATTAGTTGGTACAAACTTATGCTTTCAGTTCAAGTTTTAAAATAGCAGGGTTTGAATTAAACTTGTATATGTTATGTGTGAACCTTTTCTCCTCCCACTGAAAGGCTTACTTTAAAACATTAGTTTTAATTATCGTCTTGCTTTTACTTGTTAACATACATGCGATTCTGTCACAATAACAGAAACAATATGAAGAACAATAAGTGGTTGAATTTTTGCTCGCCTCTGCTGTGATGGTTGTGCAGATGCATGATGACAACAACGGCAGTACAGAAGTGTGGTGGAGAGGAATAACCTCACGTCCAAATCAGGGGCAGCAAACAAGAGCAGCTACTCTACTTCCAAGGTAAAGAGCAGAGGCTGTACTTTGTTGGAGAGCAGTGAAATGATACCCCACGTCCAAGGTAAGAGAAACCCAAATAAGATGGTAGGCGCTGAGGGAGGGCATCAGAGGGCAGACAGACTGAAACCACATGCACAGACAACTAGCCAATCTGGCATGCGGACCACAGCCTTGTCTAACTCAGTGAAACTAAGACATGCCATGTGGGGCCACCCTAGATGGATGGGTCATGGTGGAGAGGTCTGACAGAATGTGGTCCACTGGAGAAGGGAATGGCAAACCATTTCAATATTCTTGCCTTGAGAACCCCAAGAACAGTATGATAAACAAAAAGATAGAACACTGAAAGATGAACTCCCCAGGTCAGTAGGTGCCCAATATGGAGATCAGTGGAGAAATAACTCCAGAAAGAATGAAGGGATGGAACCAAAGCAAAGACAACACAAAGCGGTGGGACTGGTGATAAAAGCAAGATTTGATGCTGTAGAGAGCAATATTGCATAAGAACCTGGATTGTTAGGTCCATGAATCAAGGCAAACTGGAAGTGGTCAAACAGGAGATGACAAGAGAGAACACAGACATTCTAGGAATCAGCGAACTTAGATGGGCTGGAATGGGTGAATTTAACTCAGATGACCATTATATCTACTACTGTGGGCAGGAATCCCTTAGAAGAAATGGAGTAGACATCATGGTCAACAAAAGAGTCTGAAATGCAGTACTTGGATGCAGTCTCAAAAACAACAGTATGATCTCTGTTCATTTCCAAGGCAAGCCATTCAATATCACGGTAATCCAAGTCTATGTCCCGATCAGTAAGGCTGAAGAAGTTGAAGCTCAACAGTTCTATGAAGACCTACAAGACCTTCTAGAAAAAACACCCCCAAAAAGATGTCATTTTCATTGTAGGGGACTGGAATACAAAAGTAGGAGTCAAGAAACACCAGGAGTAACATGCAAATTTGGGCTTGGAGTACAGAATGAAGCAGGGCAAAGGCATTCTGCCAAGAGAATGCAAGGTCATAGCAAATACCCTCTTTCAACAACACGAGAGAAGACTCTACACATGGACATCACCAGATGGTTGGCATCAAAATCAGATTGATTATATTTTTTGCAGCCAAAGAGGGAGAAGTTCTATACAGTCAGAAAAAACAAGACTGGGAGCTGATGGTGGCTCAGATCATGAACTCCGTATGCCAAATTCAGACTGAAATTGAAGAAAGTGGAGAAAAGCACTAGACCATTCAGGTATGACCTAAATCAAATCCCTTAGGACTATACAGTGGAAGTGAGAAATAGATTTAAGGCACTAGATCTAATAGACAGAGTGCCTGATGAACGATGGATAGAGGTTCATGACATTGTACAGGAGACAGGAATCAAGACCACCCCCAAGGAAAAGAAATCCAAAAAGCCAAATGGCTGTCTGAGGAGGCCTTACAGATAGCTGTGAAAAGAAGGGAAGCAAAAAGCAAAGGAGAAAATCAAAGATTTACCCATTTGAATGCAGAGTTATGAAAAATAGCAAGGAGAGATAAGAAACCCTTCCTCAGTGATCAATGCAAAGAAATAGAGGAAATCAACAGAATGGGAAAGACTATAGATCACTTCAAGAAAAGTAGAGATACCATGGGAATATGTCATGCAAAGATGAGGTCAATAAATGACAGAAATGATATGGACCTAACAGAAGCAGAAGATATTAAGAACAGGTGGCAAGAATACACAGAGGAATTGTACAGAAAAGATCTTCACGACCCAGATATAATGATGGTGTAATCACTCACCAAGAGCCAGACATCCTAGAATGTGAAGTCAATGGGCCTTAGGAAGCATCACTATGAACAAAGCTGGTGGAGGTGATGGAATTCCAGTTGAGCTATTTCAAATCCTGAAAGATGATGCTGTGAAAATGCTGTACTCAATATGCTAGCAAATTTGGAAAACTCAGCAGTGGCCACCGAACTAGACAACGTCAGTTTTCATTGCAATCCCAAAGAAAGGCAGTGCCAAAGATTGCTCTAACTACCACACAGTTGCATTCATGTTACACACTAGTAAAGCAATGCTAAAAATTCTCCAAGCTAGGCTTCAGCAATACATGAATCATGAACTTCCAGATGATCAAGCTGGTTGTAGAAAAGGCAGAGGAACCAGAGATCATATTGCCAACATCTGATGGATTATTAAAAAAGCAAGAAATTTCAGAAAAACACCTACTTCTGCCCTACTGACTATGCCAAAGTCTTTGACTGTGTGGATCACAATAAAATGTGGGAAATTCTGAAAGTGATGGGAATGCCAGACCACCTGAATTGCCTGTTGAGGAACGTGTATTCAGGTCAGGAAACAGTAGTTAGAACTGGACTTTAAAATGGTGGTGTTGAAGAAGAATCTTGAGTGTCCCTTGGACTGCAAGGAGATGCAGCCAGTCATCCTAAAGGAAATCAGTCCTGAATGTTCACTGGAAGGACTGATGCTGAAGCTAAAACTCCAATACTTGGCCACTTGATGCAAAGAGCTGACTCATTTGACAAATCCCTGATGTTGGTAAAGTTTGAGGGCAGGAGGAGAAGGGGATGACAGAGGATGAGATGGTTGGATGGCATTGTCAACTCAAGGGACATGAATATGTGCAGACTCCAGGTTGATGATGGACAAGGAGGCCTTGTGTGCTGCCATTCGTGGGCTCACAAGAGTTGAACATGACTGAGCAACTGAACTGAACTGAAGTTGATGAATATAGTGTCAGATTTCTTTCCCCTTTTTCTTTTGGTTTTCTTTGGTTTTGCTTTTGATGGGCAGGATTTTCTTTTTCCTTAGAAGATATTCCACTCTGAATGTAGAGTCATAAGTCTGAATTTTAAAGCCACTTAAGTAATGTGTTGTTATAGGTAGATAGTCAACATCTTGATGCAATTAGATTTATTAGTCTTTTTTGTTTGTTTGTTTTCAATTTGTTCAATTCAGTTCAGTACTTCAGTTGTGTCCGTCTCTTTGCAACACCATAGACTACAACAGGCAAGGCTTCCCTATCCATCACCAACTCCTGGAGCTTTCTCAAGCTCATGTCCATCGACTTGGTGGTGCTATCCAACCATCTCATCATCTGTCTTCTGCTTCTTTTTCTTGACTTCAATTTTTCCTAATATCAGGGTCTTTTCCAATGAGTCAGCATGTTTACTAAGCATTCACTCTCTTTTAAAATCAGCCAACATGAATTAAATTCCTTTCTGTCCCCACTGCACTCCCAACTCTAGGCCAGAAACAACCCTGCAGACTAAAGGCTGATTCCAGCACATCACTGTAGAGATTATGTTCCCACTGTTTTTTTTCGGGAAAATAAAATTAGTTGCTCACATTAAAATTAGGAGACTGTAGATAAATACCCAAACTTCTGATTTTCTTGAAAACATGGCCAACTGGCCTGCTTTCGAGCATGGGTGAAGTGGAAGAAAGGCTGCTAACAGAGGTAAAGCCTGTGCTGCCCAGATTCCAACATGGCCACCTAGTCCTAGTATCATATCTCCTGCCTCCTCGGGCCATGACTTTGTAAGAACTAGACTTCTAGCTCTATAAAGATAAAGACTACTTTTGTCTTGATCAACTTTGACTTTGAAGCCTTTAACCCAGAACCTAGCACACAGTTTTTCCTTGTACAGTTGTTGGATGCTATAAAATAGCTTGTGGATGCATCTGACATTACTTCCAATATAGAAACCATGCAACTGAAGTACTGCTCTGCCCTAAATCTTTGATGCAGCCTGGCATCATAAGTGTCCCTAAGTCTGCCATTAGACCAACTACCTAAACCCAGTTGTATGTCCCTGGGCTGTCCCTGAAGTCTTCACTTTGCCATTTGACAACTTATCATAGCAATGTCCTCAGCAAAGAAGAGGGCAATGCATATCTCACAAAGTCAGCAATGCATATCTCACGAAGTAGCTAGGAAGATCACATGAAACCACACCTGTCGAGCATGGCCCCTAATATCCATTTTCATGATGTTGCTAGCAGTTTTTTCTCCAAGTAGCCTGGTTTTCAATCTTAGATGTCCATGCAGATCAGCTTGATTTTTGAGCCAAGATTCAAGGAAGAGATTACAGCTCAATTCTCTGTATTCTGAAAAGCTTCAAAGTCCATTCGCCAAGGGCACTGACTAAGGTAAAGTTTTTATCGAAACCTTTGTGTTTTTTTCAGATCTTTAATGGCCTGAAGGGGAAAACTAGGGTAGGTCAGAGCATATATATCTAGGGGCTTCCGGTCACCACTACACACTAAGAACCTAAACTTCCCTGAGTACTTGGAGCCAGAAAAGAAGCATGAAGTGGCTTGTGCTCCTTGGGCTAGTGGCCTTCTCAGAGTGCATAGTCAAGTAAGTATGGGGACTGTATGTCACATCATATTCCTTTATCTGATTTTTCTTTTCATCTGATTATTCTTCCAGCCATCAGGTTTAGAAGGGAATGGAATATTTCCCTAAGAGTCTTAAAGTTCAACTCTGACTTATTGATAAGTAACTTGCTATAGGAACTGTGGATCCCAAGGTCTTTGTGTAGATAAGGGTTGCACAACACTTGGGGTCTAGTCATGTTATGACCTGTTGAAAATGCAACTCCTTGCAACTGTTCAGTGCCCAGTCTATGCAAATGGTGATGTGGTCCTGTGGAATAGCACTTTACTACATTTTGTTCAACATGTCCTCTTTTTTTCCAGTTCTACTTCAGTGTGTATATGCCTATATCTGCATCTCTGTATCACTGTCATTTATCTCTCCATCTCTTTGGAAGTCACTGAGAGTCTATTTCTCTTTGTGTTGTTTGCTTTTAATTTTTCATTTGACTTGTCCTTCCTTCTCAAGCCTCTGAATTTCCCTTCCTTGTTCCGTACATCTTGGATTCTTCTTTCAATTCTCTCTTCTCCTTCAACTTGGAGAAAGATAAACTGTCATATATCTGACAAGCAGTGTGACAACATCCAACTCAGAAAACTCTTGCATTTCAAATTTCTCCCTTGTAAAATAGAATAAAAGTCCCCCTTCTACTTCCTTTCTTGAGGTTCTTTGAGAAGGAATGAGTGGGATGGCAACAGCAATGCGAATGGCTGTCATTGTTGACAATTCCTATTTATCAGGTTCCTAATATCCATTACTTCACTTATCCCCAAGGTATCCTATTTGAAGGGTTTGTACTGTTACATTTCACCATTTTGCCGAAGGGGACACCGAGGCACCTCATGGTCATATGGCTTGCGTAAGATGGCAGAGAGAACCTGTATTCAAATCTATGTCTTTGCCATGGTATATGCATAAAATTCTGATAATAATGTGCCTCATAAAAATGATTAGAAAACACACAGGGCCATTACAATGACAGTTATACCTTAACACTGACAGCTAATTGTAGCATCTTCTTTGTTTTCTTTGTCAAATGCTCGGTGAAAGAATACCTCTAAGGAGAGTGAAGACCATGAGAAAAACCCTCAGTGGTAAAAACATGCTGAACGATGTCTTGAGGGAGCATGCTTACAGACTGCCCCAGATTTCTTTTCGTGGTTCAAATCTAACTATTCACCCACTGAGAAACACCAGAGATGTGAGTATTTTGGGATGATGGTGCTCCACAGTGCTCCCTGGTGCTCTAGTTTAGCATGGGGCTCATCTGGAGGGGCCAGGTGGGATGTTGGGGGGTTCCTGCAGGAGGCCGAGACACTGGAAAACAGGAACCCCACCCAGAGGAGAAGGCATTCTCATCCTCAACTGTTGGTCTTTGTGACTGGGCCTGGCCATTACCAGGTGGCAGGTAAATAAATATCCATTTCTTTGTCAAACATGTGTCATTAGTTTGAGGGTGATTGTTCCTTAGGAACTAGGTGAGCCACTCAGATACAGATGAAGAGTGAGCCATCAGTGATCAAAAGGTAGAATCAACTGCAAAGCAATTGTGAATCCCCAGGTAGAGGAATTTGGTTTCCACAGATGCAAGAACAACAGCAGGAAAAATTTACTGAACCTGTATTCCGTGTATTGCCATAAGAATCTAACATAGTGCTCACTGTTTTTCAATTAGAAAAGGGCTTATTTTGTCTTCAAAAATGCCCATGCCAGCCTGAGAGATAGGCAAAGAGTAAATACATGTCAAATGAAAGGGTCACCTGTGTGGTGTTGATTGGATGTGGTCTGAGTTTAGAGGGAGTGACTGGAGTTGATCAAGAAGGACCTCCTGGAGAAGGGGGTGCTAAGGCTTGGTTTGAAGAGACTACAGAGCTTCTCAAATGAAGGCACCAGGACTTCCCTGGGTGTCCAGCAGTCCTGGAGGCCCAGTGGTTATGCCTCTGTTCTTCCCATGCAGGAGGTACCACTTCAACGCCTGTTCATAGAGTTAATATCTTGCTTACAATGCAGCACAGGAAATATATATCAAATGCAGATAATTCTGTGACCAAAGTCTGTGACCTGAACGGTGGTTCGAAAGTGTTCTCAAGAGATATGTGACACCAGAGGGAGTCATCAGTGTGGGAACAGAGGGTAGCCAGTTCTGCACTAACCCACTCCCTCCTTCTCCCTGTAGATACTCTATGTGGGTAATATCACCATTGGAACACCCCCTCAAGAATTCCAGGTTATCTTTGACACAGGCTCATCTGACTTGTGGGTGCCCTCCGACTATTGCAACAGCTCAGCCTGTTGTGAGTACAGACACACCCTACCCGGACCATCTTTCCCTTGCCCTGCCACCCTTTTTTCCACCCTTGGCACCTGATGACACTCATCTCTTGTGTCTGCAGCTACACACGTTAGGTTCAGACATCTTCAGTCTTCCACCTTCCGGCCTACCAATAAGACGTTCAGAATCATCTATGGAGCTGGGACAATAAAAGGAGTTGTTGCTTATGACACAGTTCGGGTAACAGTGTAAAAAATGCTGAGTCAGAACTGGATATGTGGCGTCCACTGCTTGCAAAACAGATGCAGGATCATGTGGCAGGACACTTCCTAGCCTAACTCCCATAGATATTGGCCATCTTACCCACAGGATCATGGGGGTGGCAGTGCCCATGGTGACACAGGAGCAAACAGATTAGCTAACCCAGAGTGTGGCTTGAGGTGTGGACTTTAGCTCCTCTGCCCATGAGCAGTTCAAGGTTCATTTCGCTTGGAGCGAGAAGGGATAGAAGCACCCACTTTTATATTAACAGACTGTTCCAGCCACTTTCAGATGATAACTGGTTTAATTCTGCAACAACCCCACAAAGCAGTTACTCTGATTAGCTCATGAGACATATCAGGAAACTGAGGTCCAGACAGCAAGGGCCTTGCTGAGAGGACACATGCGGTAAAGGGTGGAGTTAGGCTGGCTATTCAGGACTGAAGTTGTGGTGGGGTGTTTGGGGACAGGATAAAACTGATCTGGGGACCCTGGGGGCAGTCAAGGGCTTCAGGTATCCAGAATGGGAAACTGGAGGTATGAGAAGTCAAGGGGCCTGATAAATGAGTTCTCACTCTAGAGGACACTTCAGAATCTAATAAATCTATGGCTTGCCTCCCCCAAAATACTTGAGTAGTTCCCCTCTCTCTCTTTTTCTCTCATACATGCTCACAGAAATATACACATATCCCCCAACGTGAATTCCCCAGATAGTAATTTCATAGAACCCTGCAAGCAAGATTGTGTTTTTGTTTCTGTCTTCCTGGACAGACACAGAATCCGCAGTACCTTACAGAGAATTCAGTCCATTCCTGTCATTAGGTCACAGTGATGCCAAAGAGAAGGCTATCTTGTTCTTGATTGTGTTGTCCATAACGTGGCACCAATGGGACATGGCCTGACTCTTGGTTGCCCCACCTGGACAGAAGCCACGAGGCAAATTTGACTCACTCAGGTGATGTTTTTCAGAGGGGCAGATGTTTTAAAATGTACAGCCTCTCTCAAATGGAATCCCAATTCCCCTTCCACCTTGCTCTAACTGTCTGTGGGCAACCAAAGACAGAGCCCAGCCTCAATTCTTCTCTAAGGATCTAATGGCAATGCACCCCAGCCCAGTCCTAGCCCCACTTCATGTATCTGTAAGTGGGAACACTCTTCTCTCCCATAGATTGGGGAGCTAGTAAGTACTGACCAGCCATTCGGTCTAAGCGTGGCAGAATACGGATTTCAGAGCCGAAGATATGATGGCATCTTGGGCTTGAACTACCCAAAGCAATCCTGGTCTAGAACCATCCCCATCTTTGACAAGCTGAAGAATGAAGGTGCCATTTCTGAGCCTGTTTTTGCCTTCTACTTGAGCAAGTAAGTCTGAGATGGACAATTCCTTTCTCCAAATTAGCTGTAAGATTCTTTCAGTTGCACAGAAATTATAGAACATTTGATAAAGAAGTATCCTGAGAGTAATATAAGCAAGGATAACTATGGCCCCAGGGCCTTACCTGGCTTCACCACTGGCTTTTATAAATAAAATTTTATTGGAACACAACCCTACTCCTGGACTCAAGACCAGTAACTTGGTCTAGGGGGTGAGTCACGAGGGAGGCAAAAGGAAGACAGCAGGAAACAAGTTGGAGGAAAAAGCATTACGATTTGCTTATGATTTTGATAAGGAAGGAAAGAGAAGGATGGTGGATATCTTTCCTTCCTCATTAGCATTTAAAAAAGAGCCCAGGAATAGCTCCCCAATTTGTGGAGCCAGAGAGACATGAAAGTGTGGGACACAAAAGTGTGGGACCCCTCATTCAAGAAATATTAGGCATTTCAAGACAGAGAGAGCAGAGGTGGGATCCCTTCTGAGTGTGGGGCCCTTTGGACATTATAGGTCACAGGCCAGTGGGGCCAACTCTGGGTGACGTGAACACACACCCTTAGAACTCCCAGGCCTTGATTTTCCTGAAAAAAGATAAGGTGGACACGGGAAAAGCCAAAACATTTCAGAACCATGTCCTCTGAGGGTGTCTGAGCACTCAGGTCGCTGAAGGTCCAGCGTGTCTTCAGAAGACATAGCGGGTGGAGCTCAGACAAGTGATTCAGCTTCTAAGCTTCTCTGTGCCACTCATGAGACAGTAGCAGACCTCAGTCTGGATCTCTATCTCTCCTGGACACGATTTCTGCATCTGTACATGGGGAACTTATTAGGGCCTTGATGGTTGGCCCAGCACAGCTCTCAGACAGTGCTGTTGTTACTGTCCTCCAAGGATCCCCCCTCACTTCTCTCTACAGAGACGAGCAGGAGGGCAGTGTGGTGATGTTTGGTGGGGTGGACCACCGCTACTACAAGGGAGAGCTCAACTGGGTACCATTGGTCAAAGCAGATGACTGGACTATACACGTAGACCGGTAAGCCTCTCCCTCTGAGGGTCACCCCAAGTGATGCTCTCACTACTGTACACAGACACAGGCAGACACACACAAATACAGTCTCAGACACAAAGTCACACAGACATATACACCACCCACAATGACACAGACACACAGACACTTGGAAACATACAAGCAGACATTTATAAACCTACACAGAGACACATAAAAACATACATAGCTAGTCAGAGACACACAAGCACTCACAGAGACACATAAAAACACACATACAAACAAACACACAAGCACATAGATACACAAACAACCCATGGGTTCATAATGCCCAGGACTTCTGAGCAAGGCTCTGTCCAGGGTGCTAAAAGGATCCAGAGAGGTCTGTGCATCTGGGAGAGGGCTGCACCCACTACCCTTTGAGGTGGGAAGCATGGTTAGAGGACTCTATAGTGTGGTGAACAGAGGATCAGGGAAAATTTTACCAGCCTGAACAGAGTTATGATAAGATGACCAACTGTCCAGGGCTACCTAGGACGTAGGAAGTTCTCAGTACAGATAAATGTCATTTTAAAAACAGGGACACTACTGAGAAAATGGAGAAACTGGTCTTCCTAGGGAGCAGCTACCCAGCAGTGGAGAGAGGTTGGCTGCAGTCTTAAGATGTGAAAGCAACTAATAATAAAGGCACTCCATGTTCATGGGCACACAGTGGGGCAGTGGCTATAACAGAGAATCAGGAAGGTGGGATCCAGGAGTGTCCTGAGGACAGAGGCATAATTCATATGGTTCTGTGTGACACCCGAATACAAAAGCTGACTTATCCTTTGGAGTTTGTGTGGGCTAGTCATGTATTTCCTGGCCAGGGTCTCAGAGTCTGAGCTGGTTGTAGGAGCAGTGCTGGGAGACACCCTCTCCCAGAGGAGCCCCTCTCTCCCCCTACTATAAGAATCTGCTGCCCCTGTGAATCTCTATCTTCACTCTGTGTGCGACCTGTTATTTGTTTCCCAGCAGATACAGCTCTCTGGAGGTTTCTTATTGTTTTCTCAGTCTCATTCACTCATTGAACAGACAAGCATTGGGCATCTACTGTGTGCCAGGCACTTTAGGGAGGCAAGGAGAATAAAACTTGCCCTCACATCTAAGAAGGCAGATGTACATGAAGTGACTCACCCACATAGTGAATTGTGACTTTGGTACATGCTAGACATGAGGAGGAGAAGGCACTGGCAACTCACCAAATTACTTTGCCTGAACAATCCCAGGGACGGCAGAGCTTGGTGGGCTGCTCTTTATGAGGCTGCATAGAGTCGGACACGACTGAAGTGAATTAGCATCACCAGCAGCAGCAGACATGAGGAAGGGTCTACAGAGAGTGACCAAGACAGGAGACTGATAAACACCAGGGGAAAGACTTCCCTGAATCAATGACAATTAAACGGGAATCTGGGAGATGAGAAAAAATTAGCTAGTCAAAGGGGAGTGGAGTCTTCTAGGAATGAAGGCCAGCTTGTGTCAAGGTACAAAAGATCCTGGTGTATTCAAGTACTGTATTCGAGCATGTCAAGAAAGGTGCTGTGTTGAGGGCAAAGGAAAACAGGGCGAGAGATGAAGAGCTGTTTACAAGACAGTCAGAAGGGAGCAACTCTGTGGAGACTCACAGTGACCTTGTTGCCCCCTTTCTTCCATTGTCTCTCAGCATCACCATGAAAAGAGAGGTTATTGCTTCTTCTGACGGCTGCGCGGCCATGGTGGACACCGGGGCATCACATATCCAAGGCCCAGGAAGACTGGTCGATAAAGTACAAAAGCTCATTGGCGCCAAGCCACGGGGTTCCAAGGTGACGGGTCATGCCCCAGGGTCACTCCCAGTCTCCACATATAAGAAGGATCTCCATAGTCAACCTCTCACATTCTCTCAATAACAGCACTATGTTTCATGTTCTGCGGTCAATACTCTGCCCTCTATTATCTTCACCATCAATGGCATCAACTACCCAGTGCCAGGTCGAGCCTACATCCTCAAGGTGAGGGGACAATACTGAGGGTTGGTTCTCAAACTGGAGGTTGCAGGGACCCTTGGGCTGCTGCTGGGAGGAGCGCGCGGGTGGCGGCCATGTCACACCATTGCGGTTAATCAGCTACACTCCAATACAAAATAAAGGTTTTTTCTTAGATTCAGGAGTAGAACCAGCATTCTCCGCAGAGAAACAAGGAGCAGAAGTCAGAAGGAAAGGAACAGGGAGTGAGGGGAACTATGAACACACTTGTTCTTTTCTAAATAATTATATTGAAGTGTGACTGATCTTCTTGTTGCAATAAGTTCTGATGCAAAATAATGTGACTCAGTTATACTATAAAAATATTTTCTTATTCTTTTTCAAGTGATTTATCACTGAATATCGAATATAGTTCCTTATGCTCTATAGTAGGACTTTGTTGTTTTACATTCCTCTGTTTCCCCACTTCCCAGTCCTCCACTCACCACACCCTTCCTCATGACAACCTGATGTCTTGGCCCTCGTTGGTTTTGGATGAACTCTCATATACTGTGCTGCTGAGAAAACCCCTTGATACTTACCAAAAGAGGGAAATAAAATAAAGTATTTTGCTAGGTCTGGATATTGGAGGGAGTCACTGGTAAGGGCTCATGCTGACTGGTGTGTGTCTCTGACTCCCCCAGGATTCCAGAGGCCACTGCTATACTGCCTTTAAAGAGAAAAGAGTGAGGACATCTACAGAGTCCTGGGTCCTGGGTGACGTCTTCCTGAGGCTTTATTTCTCAGTCTTTGATCGAGGAAATGACAGGATTGGCCTGGCACCGGCAATGTAAAAGACTGGAGTGGTTCAGGAATCAGTAAGGTTGTTCCTAACACACACTCACTCACAGTTTGGGCACTCCTGCCCAGGAGGCTGGTGAACTGTATTTGGTGTTCTGTACACCCTATTCTCAGTAAAGAATAAAGGGTTTCTTAGTTTAATGGTGTTGAAGCAAATGTTGACTCTGTTTGTGTCTGAATGTGAAAGATCTAGAGCTAAGTCTGAATCAAAATTGAGAGGAGCCCTACTCTAACTGGCTTCAAGGAAATGGCAGACTCATTGAAATGATTCTGGGAATCCAGGATACAAGAATCAAAGCAAAGGTCTCAGTTACTGGAACCAAGAAATCAGAAGTCATCAATTCTCTTTCACCCTCGCTATTTCCCTTTGGTTGGCTTTGATGGTCTTAGCCTGGCAACTTTTTTCCTTAAGGCTTCTACACCTAGTGAGGGAGTTCAAGCTACCTGCCCTAAGGTGTTAAATCTTGAAGGCATCTCCTAGTAAGGAAAAAGGATTGCAGACATCAGAGTTCAAGGGTGTTCTCTGAATGACCCACCTCAGTTCACATGTACAGCCCCAGATCAGCCATCCTGTCAGCGACATGGTGTCTTATGACTGGCTTGACATGGTCTTTGGCCCTGACTCAGCAGCAACATGATTGTTAATTTCCTCCAGAACTGCATGACTGAAGCTGGAGAGAGGCAGTGCCAAGGATAGCAACTGGCAGATGGTCTAGGCCATGAAAGAGTTTGTGATGACCCACAAACTCCACCACCTCCTCATTCGGAGGAATTATAAGGGGTAATGAAATAGACTTTCTTTGTCCCATCTCAGAGGAACTTATCACTGGGCTTCTCCTCCAGGGGATGTTGGGTGAGGTGCTTCATTCAAAGCTGGTTCCCTCTTTTTCCAACACCCCAGTCACCAGCTCTCTGCCACATATGCCTGCTCTGTCCTTTCCAGTCCTACCTGGTAAGTGGTGGTCCCAGTGGATCCCTGAGCCATCCGCTTCTTCCAGGGCCCAGAATACCCCTTCATTGGCCTCCAGTGCTGTTGGGGAGAATGCAACGCATGTATCAGGGAACCCAAGGTACATAGAGCCTTCAGCCTTTCTGACCTTCCTTCAGGGGTGGAGCTACAAAGTATTTGCTTGGAGCTGCTATGGTTAGACTCTTTTGCAGTGGAAGAATCCATTCTTTCCACTGGAGGCCCTCAGTAGATGCCTCAGCTGAGTCAGCAGGATTCATAAGTTGATTTCCTTTCAGATTGACTGGTTTGATCTCCTTGTTGTATAAGGGACTCTCAAGAATCTTCTCAAGCACCACAGTTAAAAAGCTCAATTCTTCAGCATTCACACTTTCTTATGGTCTAGATCACTCATCTGTACATGATTACTGAAATATCATAGCTTTGACACTACAGACCTCTGTAGCAAAGTGAGGCTCTGCTTTTTAATACACTATGCAGGTTTTTCATAGCCTTTCTTCCTTCCAAGAAGTAAGTGTCATTTAATTTTGGGCTGCAGTCAAGGTCCATTGTGGTTTTGAAGCCCAAGAAAATAAAATTTGCCACTGTTTCCATGTTTCACTCATCTATATGGCATGATGTGGTGGGACCAGATGCCATGAATGTTGAGTATATTTTTGTGAAGAGTTTTTTGAATGTTGAGTTTTAAGCCAGTTTTTGCATCTCCTCTCCTCATCAAGAGGACTTTATTTCTTCTTTGCTTTCTGCCATTAGGGCAGTGTCATCTTCATATCTGTGGATGTTGATATTTCTCCCAGCAATCTTTATTCCAGCTTGGGATTGATGCAGTCCATCATATTGAATGATATATCCTATATAGAAGTTCAATAACCAGAGTGAGAATGTACACCTTGTCATGCTTCTTTCCCAGTTTTAAATTTTCCAGTTGTTCTGCATATGATTCTAACTGTTGCTTTTTGACCTACATACAGACTTTTCAGGAGACAGGTAAGGTGATCTGGCACTCCCATTTCCTTAAGAATTTTCCACAGTTTGTTGTGGTCCTTTTTGTGAAAGGCTTTGGCATAATCAGTGAAGCAGACAGAAATGTTTTCTGGGATTCCTTTGCTTTCTCTATGGTCCAGTGGATGTTGCCAATTTGCTCTCTGGTTCCTGAAACCAGTCTGTACATCTGAAAGTTCTCAGTTCATGTAGTGTTGAAGCTTAGCTTGAAGGATTTTGAACATTACCTTGCTAGCAAGTGAGATGAGTGCAATTGCATGATAATTTGAACATTCATTGGAATTGCCTTTCTTTTGGATTGGAAAGAAAATTGACCTTTTCCAGCACTGTGGCCACTGCTGAGTTTTCCAAATTTGCTGTCATATTGAATGCAGCACTTTTGCAGCCTCATTCTTTAGGATTTTTAAATAGCTAAAGTGGAATTCCATCACCTCTCCTATCATTGTTTGTAGTAATGCTTCCTAAGGCCCACTTGACTTCATACTCCAGTATATCTGGCTTTACATGAGTGACCCCAGCATCATCCCTATCCCGATCTTTTGTTTTTGTACAGTTCTTCAGTGCATTCTTGCCACCTCTTCTTAATCTCATCTGCTTCTGTTAGCTCTTTGACTTTCCTGCCCTTTATTGTGTCCATCCTTGCATGAAGTGTTCCTCTGGTAGCTCCAATTTTCCTGAAGTGATCTATACTCTTTACATTTCTATTATTTTCCCCTAATTCTTACAGTGTTCAATATGAGGACTTTCTTATATCCCCTTGCCATTCTCTGGAAATCTGCATTCCATTTAGTATATCTTTCCCTTTCTCCTTTGCCTTTCACTTCTCTTATTTTCTCAGCTGTTTCTAAGGCCTCTTCAGGTAACCCCCTTTCCTTCTCACATTTATTTTTCTTGGGAATGGTTTTTGTGACCACCTCCTGTACAATGTTACAAACC